>NW_022195174.1:0-684854 GCF_008641045.1 Pistacia vera | reverse complement strand
TTTTTTTTTTTTTTTTTTCTCTGGGAACCCCTCTCAAAGTGAACCAAATCCAACCAACTAACAACCCAAAGTACAAATTACAATGGAAGACACAAACTGATAATAATCGACGTCGGTGTCGACATTCCAAGCCAAATCTCATCAACACCGATGTAAACAACCCTCTCCATCACCCCAAAAATACCCCCTTCTTCCTCCCGACCAAAACCCATCTCACCCTATCCCCATTAGCCTTGTCAATCGCCAGCAAAAGCCAGCTATTGCTGTCGCTTGTTTTCTTGAATCCCGATCGATTCACTCATCGAAAATCAACTCCGTCACCACCATGGCACTCATCGACACATTCTCTTAAAAAGACCCAACATTATGACCTTCAATTATTCGTCGATCATCATCCCAAATTCTAGGGTTTTGGTAGAATAGAGAAATTGTTAACTCGACCCGGTGAAACTCCTGGGTCCTGGTTAAACTGGTTAAATCAGATGGGTTGGGTCGGGTTTTAAAACACTCATAATTATTATAAGTTTCCTATGTTAACCTCCACACCATTAATTAAAGGGGTGACAAGTGTCACAGCCAGGTCCATCGGGTTCAATCCATGATGGGAGCTTTAGATCAAAGGGTACCCCAAGAATCTGCTAAAAAGTTTCTAAAATGCTCTAGAATATTTCTCACCCAAATAGATAGCAAAATGAGATTATGATTCTTATTTTGATATGATTTATCTTGACCATTCAATCTATTAAATTTGTATGGATCTAGACTATCAGATCTATTTGTAAAGAATAATATTACACCAACAACTCTCTTTCACAATCCTGATGTGACAGTTCGTAATTGGTTAGTTCACAACAGATTTTACATGGGTCTCACTAATTAATTGTGAGCTATCATATTAGGATTGTAAGAAAAAATTTATGAGAAATAGTTGTTGATGTAGTATTACTCCTTTGTAAACTTCAATATTATAATACTAGCTAGTGTTAACATTGTATTATTTTGAAAGCCATAATAATACATAAAGTTTTCTATCTCTCTCTTTCTTTCAATATTCTTTAGATTTTTTGGTTTTTGTTTGGGTGGCACGACTCTCTAAGGTCATGACACAAAGTGCACCATTTTCGAAATGATAGGGTTGTGAAATTTTTCCAAGACTTCTTGGAATTTGTCAAAACATTTCTCTTTACAGGGGCAGTTTATTAAAAGGTCATCTCAAGTTTGCATTTAATTAAAAAGCTATCAAGTTTTAAAGTGTTAACGAAATAGCCATATTATTGATTAAAGGTAATTAGTGCTTAATAGGATTAATGAAGTATTATGTAATCTTTTTAAAATTATACTATATTCCCACAAACCCGAAATTGTTGCAAACAAACCCAAACACCTTCTCGCCATTAACACAGCTCTACCTCTGCATCTTCTTCTCTTCTTCTTAGCTTCGTCTACATCTTCTTCTTCTTCTTCCTCTGCATCTTCTTCTTCTTCCTCCTTCCTCTACATCTTCTTCTTCCTCATTCCTTTATATCTTCTTGTTCCTCCGCCATTAACACTTTCTTCTTCCTCCACCATTAACATCTTCTCCGGCAAAGATCCCCCCCCCTCCTCCTCCTCCTGACATTTCGTCTAAGTATGTGTATTTTCTTTTTATATTTTATATTTAGATTTACAAAGATTTAATAATGGATGTGGTTTAGGTTATGATTTTAATTTAGTTGTTTACGTTGTTGGGTTGTGTTTGACGTAATGCAAGTTGAAAGGAGTGAAATTTGCTGAAAATTTATTCTGGGTATGTGTTTTGGGTATGATGGAATCGATTGTAGGTGGAGAGAACTGAAAATGTATTCTGGGTATGATGGATCGCTTAAGCGATCTGGTGTATCGCTTAAGCGATTTGGTAGGTCTAGTAATGTAGTAGATAGATCGCTTAAGCGATCAGGTATGCAGTAGATAGATCGCTTAAGCGATCAGGTATGTAGTAGATAGATCGCTTAAGCGATCTGATAAAAGTCTGGTGTATAGGAGTAGATCGCTTAAGTGATCAGTGAATGGCATAAGATCGCTTAAGCGATCATGGTTATTTATACTGGATCGCTTAAGCGATACAAGTGTATCGCTTAAGCGATCCAGTATAAATAACCATGATTGCTTAAGCGATACAGCAGACCATATAAGCGACTGTGCAGATTCTTTTTAAAATATTTGAACCCTTAGTACAGCATTTAAGAAATTTTTTTTCTTGCATTACAGGTAGTTGGCTATTATTACACATGGGACAAGTTGTTTTGGGTGTTGAATATTTTGGTGAGTGGGTGGAGGAAGGACGTAGCTGGGAGTGGATTAGGAAGAGCAAAGAAGCTATACCAATTGTTGTGAGCACAGAGGTTAGTTTTCATGAGTTGATTGATGAAATAATTAGAAGAGGTAATTTGAGTTGCTCGCGTAGTGATATAGTTGTGAAGTATGTTTTAAGCAGAGTTCCTGAACATTATAAGGTACCTCCTGTTATATTAAAGTCGGATGAAAGTGTGAAGTTATATATGATTGATGTGGCCGATAATGGTTCGAGGCCGATTTTAAGGGTTTCTCTTGTAGAAAAACCGTTTGAAGTTAGTTCAAAGGAAGGGGATAACAAGGAAGTAGGCGGAGATTTGCCTGGTTTTAATTTGAACTACGAGGCCATTGATTTGTTAGTTGAAAAATCAAGAGTAGACGGTGAATTAGGTGGTGAGGAGGACACTGTAGAAGAGGTTGGTGATGGGGGGCAGAATGAAAATGTTGAGGAGGAGGACCCCGTAGATGTTCCCACAGATGTAGAGATTCCTTTAAATACAGATTATGCAGAAGGCGTAGATTGTGAGGAAGAGAACACTATGGTTGTTTATGCAGGTTCAGAGGGGGCAATTGGAGGTAGTAGTGAATCAGCTCATGTTTTTACAGATGGATAGGAGTTGCGCATAGGGTATTTATTTGACAACAAAGAGGAAGTGGTGAGGAAGCTAAAACTTGTTGCTGTGAAAGGTAATTTTGAGTTCATCACCAAAAAGTCAAATTCATTGGCTGTGACGGTTGCATGTCGTGACCGAAAGTGCAAGTGGCGGGTTTATTGTAGAAGGTTGGCGGAGTCGGAAAAGTTTATTCTTAGCACATATACCCGTGAGCACACATGTGGTTTGGGACATATTTCAGGTGAGCATCGACAAGCGTCCGCTGATGTTATTGGACAATTTGTCAAAAGTCGGTTCGTCGAAGGGAAAGGTCCATCTCCTAAAGACATTCAGAGACTTGTGCGCACAGAGTTGGGATGTGCTGTTAGTTACTGGAAATGTTGGAAAGGGAGACAACATGCACAAGATTTTGTGAGGGGCACGCCGGAGCACGGGTACGCAGTATTAGAAGCGTACCGTTATATGCTTGAGTTGACAAACCAAGGTAGCAAGACGGCTTTGAAGTGGGACAGGAATATGATGTTTAAATATTTTTTTGTTGCTTATGGTGCTGCTATAAGGGGTTTTGTAAACATGAGAAAGGTGTTGGCTGTTGATGGTTGCTTTCTGATGGGAAAGTATGTAGGTACATTGTTGGTGGCCACTGCACAAGACAGCGAGAATCACACATATCCTATTGTATGGTGTGTGGTTGACTCTGAGAATGACGAGTCATGGACTTGGTTTTTTCAGCAGTTACGTACGATAGTGCTTGACACTGACGAGTCTTGCATAATATCCGATAGGTACAACTCTATAAAGAAGGGGATTGCCACTATCTACTGTCAAGCACATCACGGATTCTGTATGAGGCACCTTGGTGAGAACATAAAACAAAAGTTTAAGTTTGTTGGCCTCCTTCAGACATACTATATGGCAGCAAAAGCTTATCGGGTTGATGCGTTCGAGGAGCACTTCCAGCAAATCCGAATCAAGGATGATAGAGTTACTAAGTATTTTGAGCATGATGTTGGTTTCGAGCAATGGAGTAGAGCTTACTTTCCTGGAAGAAGGTTTGATGTCATGACCACGAACATAGCCGAGTCCATAAATTCGAAGTTGTTAATAGAAAGAGAGTTTCCAATAGTTGCACTTTTTGATGCAATCCAAAGGACACTATCGTGGTGGTTCCATGAGTATCGTACGGAGTCAGATAATTTTACTACAACCCTTGTTCCGTTAGCTGAAAAATTATTGCGAGAACATATGAACTGTCAAATGCACTGTTTGCCTATCCTCTTAATGCTAAAGAGTTCACTGTGTGCGGCTATGGTCCGGATGCTCAAGTTAACCTTGTTAGAAAAACTTGCAGTTGTAAAATGTTTAACATTCAACGTTTATCTTGTCCTTATGCACTAGCAGCACTGAAACACCAACGGAAGCCAGATTTTGGTTCAAGAATTTATATGGAACTTTGTTCCCCTCTCTATATGACAGATCACTACATGCTAGCTTATTTAGAAACGATATATCCGGTGCCTCCAGAAGAGCAGTGGGTAGTGCCGCTAGAGGTGGCTAACATTATCATCCACCGGCCATTCAAGAAGACAGCAAAGGGGAGAAAAAGAGTTAAGCGTATTCCATCAGCCTTTGAGGTTCCCTAGAAGATGAATAAGTGCTCAATTTGCAAGCAAACTGGCCACAAGAGAAGCAGTTGCCAAAAGCAATCACATGCAGATCCAGCAAATTAGGTTCGAAGAAGGATGAAATTCAGGGAGTTGCCAAGGTCAACCGTTGATGAGTTATTGTTTTCAATTGTTGATGTTATAAATTTTATTGTTACTTTTAATAAATCACTCTTTATATTTCTTGTTACATGGCCTAAATATTTGTTGTTGATTTTAGTTTGGAATTAGGTTGTCAAATTGAGAAGAAAGTATGGAATTAATACGTGTTGGTAATTTTAGTTTGTCAAAATTCAGGAGAAAAGCAGGAAAAATATATATTGCCAATGATCGCTTAAGCGACTAAGTATATCACTTAAGCGACAAAGGGTTTTTCAAACATGATCGCTTAAGCGATATCACAGATCACTTAAGCAATCGTGCACCTGGGCAGATGATTCTGCCCACGTGCACGATCGCTTAATCGACGAAGACAAAAAGAGAAGAATCGCTTAAGCGATATATATCGCTTAATCAACCAAGACAAAAAGAGCTGAATTGCTTAAACGATATCAAGGATCGCTTAAACGATCATGCACCTAGGCAGAATCATCTGCCAATCACATGATCGCTTAAGCGATCCACGATCGCTTAATTGACCAAGTGAAAAAGAAAAGAATTGCTTAAGCAATATCTACGATTGCTTAAGCGACCCTGTGTAAACGAAGTTCCTTTTATTACGATCGCTTAATCGACCAACGAAAGATTTAAAAATTTGACAATTACACCCCTACCTACCCAACTTCCCAGATTCTGGCCACCACCGTAGGAATCCTACCGGAAAAGGGCGTTACGACGCATTGCGGTCGGATCAAGCTGATAGGGCGTTGATATAGTCTTTTCCGGCCAGATCGACCACGAATGTGGCCGGAAAAGGTCAGATCACGGCTAGGTCTGGCTGATGACAGACGGAAAAGGCAACATCTGGCCATCAACATCAGCCATTTCTTTTGAAAGTCGATGACGGCCCGATGTGACTTTTTCGGCCAGATCCACAGTGGATCTGGCTAGAAAATGTCACATCTATGAATTACTGGCCATTTTCGGTCGTTTGTAGCCGTCGGTGGTGCCGGAATCTGGGAAGTTTGGTGGTATTAAAAAAATACTAATATTTGCTAGATAATTAAATATTTGTTGGTGATTTTAGTTCGGAATTAGGTTATCAAATTGAGGAGAAAGTATGGAATTAATATGTGTTGGTAATTTTAGTTTGTTAAAATTTAGGAAAAAAGATGGAAAAGTATGTATTGCCCATGCTCGCTTAAGCGACTAAGTGTATCTCTTAAGCGACAAAGGGTTGTTCATCCATAATCGCTTAAGTGATATGACTCATCGCTTAAGCGATCATGCACCTTAAAACAGACTATTTTGCCCATCACATGATCGCTTGATCGCTTAAGCGACCAAGTGAAAAAGGGAGGAATCGTTTTAACAATAAAACGGTTCGCTTAAGCAATCATGCACCTGGGCTGATTGAATTTGCCTGTCACATGATTGCTTAAGCGATCCAATATCGCTTAATCAACCAGGCGAAAAAGACAGGAATCGCTTTAGCGATATCACGGATCGCTTAAGCGATCATGCACCTTAAAACAGATTTGAATCTGCCCATCACATGATCGATTAAGCGATGTAGGATCGCTTAATCGACCAAGCCGAAAAAAGAGAAATCGCTTAAGCGATCATGATGGATCGCTTAAGAGATCATGCACCTTAAAACAGATTTTGAATCTGCCCATCACATGATCGCTTAAGCGATGAAGATCGCTTAATCGACCAAGCGAAAAAGAGCGGAATCGCTTAAGCGATCATGCACCTTAGAACAGATTTTTAATCTGCCCATCACATGATCGCGTAAGTGATATACGATCACTTAATTGACCTAGCGAAACAGAGAGGAATCGCTTAAGTGGTATCAAGGATCTCTTAAGCGATCATGCACCTTAAAACTAGATTTTTTGTGCAAATGATTTTGCACAGTTACGACTCCGTACATAAAATTGTTAGTTATTGGCAATTGTGTGATATAGACGTAAACAATCTACACTATATATGTTTGATATAGATGTAAAAGAATTATATGTTTTATTAAAATAGAATAACAGTCATGTTCCACTGAACAAATTGTACACCCTAAAGGCATTTTATTGCTCGAAGTTTTAACATCTTTATGTTTGGAGAAAAGAAGAACCATATTTGTTCCAAGAACTTGCATGGTTACCTGGTTCTCTTCAACCCTATATATTTAATATAGACGGCCACATTCTACACCATATATGTTTGATATAGATGTACAAGAACTATATATTTAATAAAAATCTAATAACGGTCATGGTTCACTGATCGAATCGTCAAACCAAAGATGTTAAGAGTTCGAGCAATAAAATGACTTTAGGGTTGAGATATGGATAAAGAAGAAGACGGTTTTTGCTTGTGCAGATGGTTTTGCAGAGTTAGAGCTGGCTTCAATAAAATGGCTTTAGGGTTGAGGTGTACGATTCGTTCAGTGGAATATGACCGTTATTATATTTTAATTAAACATTTAGTACTTTTACATCTATATCAAACATATATGGTGTAGAATGTGGCCGTCTATATTAAATATATAGGGTTCAAGAGAACTAGGTAACCATGCAAGTTCTCGAAACAAATATGATTCTTCTTTTCTCAGAACATAAAGATGTTAAAACTTCGAGCAATAAAATGCCTTTAGGGTGTACGCGATATCATAAATAGTAAACAAATCTTATCCTTCATTCTTCATAACATAAAAAGGTGCATTTGGTTAAATATTCGTATCCATATTTCAAAAATGTTTGTTTGTTTAATTATTTAGAAATATTAGCTTATATTTTTAATTACTTTTAGGCCCCTTAAGTTTATTAATAATCAAATACCCCCATGAGTAATTTTAAAATTTAACAAATACACCCCCACCTACTGAAATATCACCGTCGGAAAAGGCCATATCAACGCAGGCATCTAGCCAGAAAAGTGCGTTACGATGCACACCGATCACATTGACCATGGATGTTGACCAAAAAGACCAGATCTATGGCAGATCTGGCCGTGGATCTGGTATTTTAAGGCTAGATCTGGCCATCATTTTGGCCTTTCTTTTGGCCGTCCATGACGGCCACATGTGGCCTTTTCTGACGAGATCCAGCATTGACCTAGTGGAAAAAAGCCACATCGGTGAATTACCACCGATGGGACGTTTGTAGGCCATTGTCACACATCCCGGCAACTCTTGGTCGCTTACGCGATTTAAGATCGCTTAAGCGATCTCTTCTGAGGCAGAATCAAATCTGCCCAGATCTAGGATCTCTTAAGTGATCCCAGAGGATCGCTTAAGTGATGAATCGCTTTTATTCTTGGTCGCTTAAGCGATTTTAGATCGCTTAAGCGATCTCATACTGGGCAGAATCAAATCTGCCAAGATTTATGATCTCTTAAGCGATCCACTTGGATCGCTTAAGCGATAAATCGCTTTAACTCTTGGTCGCTTAATCGATCTTGGATCGCTTAAGCGATCTCTTACTGGACAGAATCAGATATGCCCAGTTCTGTGATCGCTTAAACGATCCTACAGGATCGCTTAAGAGATGAATCGCTTTTAATCATGGTCGCTTAATCGATCTTTGATCGCTTAAGCGATCACTTCCGACGCATCTGCCCAGATGAAGAATCGCTTAAGCGATCCATTGTATCTCTTAAGCAATTCTTCTTTTTCAAACTTGGTCGCTTAAGCCAGTTAAGATCTCTTAAGCAATCATTTGGGGAAAAATGTTGGTTGTTTAAGAGATATATGTGGTTGCTCATATATCGCTTAATCGATTATGAGAAAAAGAGAAGAATCTTACATTTCTCCTGAATTATGTAATGATCTGTCTTTATAGAGGTAATTTTGAAATAACTGTGATTGTGATACATTCCGAGCTAGAATCATTTTCCTCCCAAATCCGAAAAGAATAAGCAGCAAAATGAAGTCATTTATATCAATCTAATCCATGACAAATCAAAATGTAAGAGGCATCAATGAATTGAAAGTTTAAACTTAAAATCATTCATAATAGTGTCAAAACAGAATAAATCCTCAACTACTTTGAGAAGCTTTCAAGTTCGGTATAATCACTATCAGAGATCATTGTTTGGTACCATGCCTTGCCAGCAGCCTTGCTTGCAGATGCCGCTACTTTGAGAAGCTTTCAAATTCGGTTTAATCACTGTCTGAGATCATTGTTTGGTACCATGCCTTGCCAGCAGCTTTGATTGCAGATGCCTCCTCCTGGCCACCAGCCTTGATTGCAGATGCCTTGCAGGCAGCCTACTCTGACAGCCCAAGCCAGTTTTAGAAGTTCCCTCTCATTGTTTGCCAGCAACCTGCAAAATTTTCTCTCATCACGAACCTAAGTTATGGAGTGCAAGATTAAGAAGTTCACTGAGTCCGTCTATTTCGGTAAAGCTCTGTATAACCCTAAACCTGCAGCATCAGCACCACAACCCAAGTATAAACATGAACATCACATAAACTACAAAATTCAAAGTCTAAGTTCCAAACCTTTTGATTGGGTTGTGGTAACTCAAAACGGATCCATTTCCCCATGGAAGCACTCAACAGCCCAGCGCTCCCGAAAGATGGTCATTGTTTCGTCATTCAATCCGTCCATCGGTGTGTTGGTCATGTCGAACTGAATAAATTTCAGGGCATATGCCCCACAATTAGCACTGCAATAGGAAGAGCACATTAGCATTAGAATCAACTTATTTCACAATTGTATTATGTAAGTTAGTTTTATGCAAAATTTACCTTGATTCATTTGTTGGGACAGGAACGTGCTTGAGTGGCCACTTTCCCGTCAATGCTTCATCACCGAGGTGGTCAAACATCCCGCTGTTGCGTAACAGTCATGGGAACAACACGGACAGTGGCTCCAACTCGGCCTCTAACTGCTTGTCTCGACAAATTGTTGGGTTGTAGTCAAAGATCTTCAGCAACCTCTCCTCTAAGAGTGCGACAACTGCTATCCAGTGCATTTCCTTGACTAGGATGATGCAGTAGACACTCTTAACCTTTGCCCAACTGTGGCCATATTTGGGCCTGTCCCCCATTACATACTACATCATCCTGTCATCAAACCTAAAATCATTAGGGACACAGTCCAAGTCTTCTGTGCCCGATCGTTTTCGTTTGGCTCCTTTTGCTACAGATGCACCAATGGCCTTTTTCAATAAATTGCGATATGTCGATACCAGCGTTTGGCCAAAGGCCACATCGGTGATGGCACAATCGGGATACAGTAGATCACCATTGTTGGTTTGTCGCAGCCTCATCAGTGCCAGTACCTCATCGATGTGTTGCATCAAATAAAAACAACATGATAAGTATACAATACCTCATGGAAAAGATAAGCAAAAATAAGGAAAATTAAGCGAAAATAGCTGACCGAGTCGTGAAACCTGCCTATCGTCAAAATCTCTCCAAACCATTCCCGAGAATAATCCCCGGTCTTACACTTTACAAGGGCATCACTTCCGGATTCATTGTAATAGGCATAGAAGGGTTTTTTCGTTTCCTCCTCTATTGGCCTATACAAATCGACAGTGGACTCCATTTTTGCTTGCCCGCTTCCTCCCGTTTCCTCCATTTCTACATCCCCGCTTCCTTCGCCTCCCGCCTTAACCTCCTCCATTATAACCGCCCCACTGCCTCCAGCAACCTCCTTAACCTCCTCAATTTTGGCTTCTTCCTCACTTTGTTTCTTTGTTTTCCTCTTAATTCCATGTGTTAGTACGGTGTAAGGTGATTTCACAAACCTGCTCTTTCGGCTCTCTCTTCTAAGCCTAGGTTGCACTTCAACCGCCTTCAATACTCCACCAACTTCCTCCTCCACCCTAACAACTTTCTTTTCCACCATTTTCAACTGCTCTTCCATCCTATCAAACCTTCCATAAACAGCTGTTGTAAAACTATCAAACAAACTGTTTATGAGGTCTACCTCACTCTCCCGACCCGCACACCTCGGCAAAGCGGTACTTGTTGTACTAGTTTGCTGAGGCATACGAACCTGTTCCTCCCTCCCCTCCTCCTCCTCCCTCCCGCCGATTCCTGCTTCATCCTCCTTGGTGTCAACCACTTTCTCAAGCAGTGGCCTTGCAACTGCCCTCACATGTGTGACCCTTTGTAGCTCCCGCGTCAAGCGGTATATCCCTTCATCCTCCAGTGCTTGGAAAGATGTGACATAGTCCTATTGCGCTTCACCCCTAGTAATTGTGAGGAAGGGACAGACAACCCCCTGCAATAAGAAACAAGATCAATTAGATTTAAGCGACATTTTAAAGCAAGTGCATATTCAAAAGCTTAATCCTTTAATCTTACCTGAGTTGATTGAATTTCAATCTCTATTTGCTTATAATCCTAATGGGTACACTTCTGGTCCTGCCACCGCAACATCCTAGGAAATGTCTATTGCACAACTGAAGAAGACCTAATCCTCCCCCCTACCTTAGCCAGGACAGGGATGACCTCATACCTCCAAGCCTACATTGTAAAAAAACAGTCCATATCATAATTCAAACACATATATTAAAAAAAATATAACAAAAAACTATTAATATTTACCTGCATTGCCCACGGGAAGCCAAACAAATTGTACGTGGCATTTCTACCCTTCTTCGTCCATTGGGAGTGCTTTGACGCCAGCTCTTTTGCTTGCAAGGACTCCATGGTTTGCTTAAATGACAGTTGTCCCCACGGATAAGCATTAAAGAAATTCAAGTTGCTTACAAACGTCACCCAATCAATATCAATGGCTTTTGTTGAGTCACCAGCCATTAGGATTGAATGTACAAACAAAACCAAGCACAATTTGAACGTCTCTAAATCGTTAAACTCATCATTTATTAACCTTTCCTCTAATTCCTGTGGCTTAATAGACGTGTTCCCCGCCAAAACCTTGTTAGCCAACCTTTTGGCTGCCGGACTATCCTTTATTCCTTTTGCCTCAACCTCACCTGGCAATTCCCCACATCTTAAGCCAGTCACCAACGCATATTCCATCATCCCGAAATGTAGTCGCTTTCCATCCACCACGAACCACATTTCGTACTTTTTTTTGCTTTTTATTGAGTGCAGCAACATATAATGCACTCCCGACCCCCAGAATGTCTTTTTCCATTTTGTGTCCATATCCCAAAATTGACTGAAACAAGTCTCTTTGAATCTCCTTTCACCATTCCTCAGTGTCCGTAAAATCCCCATTATTCTCGTTAAAACATCCCAACTTGACCTCACTGTCACCCGCACAGGGAAGTATGGTACCGTATCACTTACACACTCCAACCCGTACTCTCTAAAATTTATGCTCTGGAAAATCTGCAAAATCGATATAAATAGAATATCACCAAAAAAATTTAACCAAATCAAATATAAACAAAATACGCTCCGGAAGAATCGCTTAAGCGATGGGCAGATGATTCTGCCTCGTGCAAGATCGCTTAAGCGACTAAGAGTAAAAGCGAAGAATCGCTTAAGCGATCCATACGAGGCAGAATTAACATCTGCCCAGATCTTAGATCGCGTAAGCAATACAAAGTATCGCTTAAGCGATTCATCGCTTTTACTGTTAAGCGATCTATAATCGCTTAAGCGACCCACAGTAAAAGGGATGAATCGCTTTTACTCTAGGTCGCTTAAGCGATTACAGATCGCTTAAGAGATCTTCTAAGAGGCAGAATCAACATCTGACAGATCTAAGATCGCTTAAGCGATCATTTATATCGCTTAAGCGATTCTAAATTGCTTAAGCGACCAAGAGTAAAAGCCATCAATCTCTTAAGCGATACAAATGATCGCTTAAGCGATCTTAGTTCTTATCAGATGTTCAGTATGCTTTGGACATTATCGCTTAAGCAATCCTACATCGCTTAAGCGACAGTACCGATAACTTTTCTTCGGCGGCCTCCTCCTCCTTATCTGAACTCTCGCGGGACTCCTCTTCCTCGCCTGAATTCTGGCCAGCCTCCTCTTCCTCGCCAAAACCGTTTTGCTCCTGTTCTCTCTCTTGTTGTGTCGCTGTCATCTCCGCTGCTGGAACACCTTCACTGATCGGAACATTCACCGGAGCAGCCATTGAACTGCTTGCGCCGCCGGACTCTACGATTCGAAGAGGCGTTGGGTTTTCTTCGTCATTGTGAATGTCAGCCATTGTTTTAAGAAAGGAAGAAGCTTTAGGATTGAATTTGGGTTTGAAAATTTGTAGGAATGTGGACTGTTATCGCCGGAAATTGCGCAGAATGTGTTTACGGTTGAAAATTTGTAGGAATGAGAAACTGTTATCGCAGGAAATTGCGCAGAATGCGTTTACAGTTTGAAGAATCAATTTTTGCCTTAGTCGGTTTCGATTAAGCGATTTGAATGGGTGGGGCTCTTTTTCAAATTTCAAATTTTAAAAACTTTCATTAATTATTATTTTTCCTTATACGTTTTAGTCTTTTCATTTTAACCCCTTTTACGTATTTAATTAAACCTAACTATGCCACATCACCTTCTCTAAATTTAAAAAAAAATGAAAAACAATTTCAAGGCCATTTTGTTAAATGCAAACTTGGGATGGCCTGAGAGTTAAATTTCCTCCAGAAACCTTGACAGGCCCCGAAAAAAACCCTCTTCAACTAATGGCTTTCAGAGCCTAATTTCGTTAGTGTTTGTGGCTTTGTGCACTCAAAACCCATCTTTGAAAGGTAAAATGTTTCATCTTTGTTCACTCCAAGAATGAACTTTTACGTTCTTTCGAAAACCCCCCTGAACCAACTTCACTTGCCAAATTCCCGATCAGGTAACTTCACTCTTAATGAAGCTCTTTACTTTTTTTATTACAGGATTAATTCCCAACTCATTTCTCCAATTGTATCCTCACTAAGAAGAAGTTTGTTCAATACTACACAAGCAATTCATCAAAATGCTCAAAGACATAAAATCTGAAGACAACCCAGTCGAACATTTTTGATGAATTGCTTTGTAATATTAAAAGTGTTTCTCATGGTTTTGCCGTTTTTGGGGAGATTTTGAAGAAAGGTTTTAAGCCCAATTTCTCAAAAATAAGATTGTGGAGCCTTAACAGATTTGTTTTAGTAAATGGTTGCTTTTGGATGTGTAAAACAGTGTTACCATTAAGTTGCATGAAGAAATGGCTAGGGAAATAAGGAATCTGGTGTTATTTGTAGGACAAATATTGTTACTTATAATAGTTTTATTGATGGTCTTTGTAAGGATGAATTCTTGAGAAGGCAAGACTATTGTTTTTGGAAATGAAGAGTTTAGGAATTAGTCCAAATGCAATCACTTATAATACCGTATTCATGGCTTATGTTGTCTGGGTGATTGGGAAAAGGGTAAAAATTTATTCTTTGGGATGATGGATCAAGGTGCGCGGCCTTGTGTGGTGATGTTTAGTGTGGTCATGGATAAGCCTTGCAAGAAAGGGAAATTGGATGAAGCAAATAGGTGGTTGGAACTGATGATCCAAACAGGTGCGGATCCTGACATTTATACTTACAGCATTTTAATCAAGTGTATTGCTTTGCAGGTAGAATTGAGGATGCAAGAGAGTTGTTTGCTTCTATAACTGAAAAAGGGGTATAAACTTGATGTTATTTGCTACAATAGTTTAATCAATGTGTATTGCAAGAATAAAAAATTCAATGAAGCTCATAGTCTTTATCAGGCATAGGCTTGAGAGGGAAGCTGCCTGCAGATATTCAGAATCCACCTGAATTAAGGACTTTGTGGGTTTTCTCTCCATCCTTTTATCTCTTGCACGATACAAAGAAATAATAACAAATTTATATTGACATATAAGTTTTAATCAATAGATCTGGCAGTATATTTTGACAGCTTAAAATTGCTAGATGTGTTCAATCTTCATCAGTATAGATAGGACATACATTTGCAAAGAAAAAATGTAATAACAAATGATATTGTTTTGATTAGTACATCTGCACCACAGAGATCTATCTCAAAACAAAGGTTTGTTAGGATTCTGCCGTCAATTGGGAATTTGACAAAGCTTGTGAGCCTGTACTGTAAGATTAATTTTGCAAAAGCATCACTAACTTTCATGTACAACATATGATTTACCTATTGATCTTCCTGGCCTGCCAGATTGCTAACCAGCTGCAGCTTCCATGGCCTAATTCCAGACACATTAGGATCTCTAACACAACTTGTCAATTTGTAAGGATTTCAACTTCAGTATTCTTTTCTGTTTTTTCATCAGGTTCTTGTGGTCTCTTATTATTGGAAGGTTTGCCTTGCAAGGATTTCTAACATTTAGATCATTGCTTGTCCTGTTTGTGAAACTCTTCAGTGACATTCTCTGCAGAAATTTGAATTCGAATAGCTTCAGTGGACCTATACCAGCTTCCATTGGTGATCTTACCAAACTTGTTTTGCTGGATTTGACTGATAACCAGCTCAATGGAACAATGCCAGTCTTTAATGAAACTTACCTAGATTGGATGGACTAGTTAATGCATTGCACTTGTATGTATAACACATTTTCCTTCATTTGCAAGTACTGTTTTCTGAAAACAACTAATCAACACCTTTTCTATTAAATTTGCAGTCATTTTGGAAGAAATCAGCTCACAGGACTACTCTTGCTTTCACTTTTCAGCTCAGAAATGAGATTGATGCATGTGTAAGTTCTTTTGGACTGGCTAGTGGCTACTTGATAAGTAGATGCAGTAGGTGTAAGTGTATCCTACAATCAATTTTTGTGTTTACCTCTGTACTTCAAACGAACTTACATCCAGTAGGACCCCTCAAAAAGTCAACATGTTAGAAGCATTGGCTTTTATGTATTACTATATCCCTAAAACATATGCCCCCCTTTTCAGTTTTGATAGAAGTCTAAGAACAGGTAGGCTTGTCATGATAAAGAGAAATAGGAATGAACATGATGGAGACACAAACCACAATTGACATAAGCTTTAATAATCTGCAATGAGTGCAGAATAAAGTAGAGAATGCACTCAGAAAAAACTGTCATTGATAGATGAGATGAGAATTACTATTGTTGTAAGCAGGCCTTTTGACAACAACTTCACTGGTAGCATCCCCACTTCACTAGACAACTGCAAAACTTGCAGATCATGAGTAGTCCAAACATTCGCTCATAAGTTTCAATTTCTGTGGCCATAAACATTTGAATTTCAGTGGGACTAGCTTCCCAGATATCATTACAATGCAAGTGGATTATGCAGAAAAGTTCACAACTTAAAACTTCTAGTCTTACTTATGAGATATCAATGTAATACACTGTAAGTCATTATTGGTTTCTTCTTAAGAATATTTGCAACTTTCTTTCAGATATTTTCCTACAATCAATTGATTGGCCCTTTGCCTAACCTCAACCTTAGCTATGTGTAAGTTAACAGAAGTTCATAAATCTGTTTGCATTATCCATAATGTGGTGCTGAAAGGCCATTCATTATTGCCATCAATTCAGCATTTTGCTTCTCTTATTCATGTAATTTGGATAAATGTATTCTATTTCTACTAAAGTCCATTTGCATCCTCTTAAAAATATCTGATTCACAGGGACATGAGCAATAATAGCTTTGAAGGGTCAACTATTCCACCAAGGTTTTCAAGCTTGCAATCTTTGACAACTTTGTACATCTCTGTCTTCACTCACTCACTCACTCATAGACACACACACACAAAGCAAGCATCCATAGCATTCAAGCCTGGAATGCTTGATAATCATTGTCACATTCAACATCGGTAGTGAAAGGAATTTGGGATTCAACATTCAAGCTTGGAATGCTTAACAATCATTGTCATGTCCAATATTGATAGAGAAAGGAGTCTAACTATATATTGTTAATCATTAAGTATATTTAAAGTGACCCTTATCCTATTCAAATATAAGAGGGATATGATAATTGATTGAATAGTTTTATATATAATTTCTATTTCTTAAATAGAATATGAATCATGTACTCTTTTGGTCATTACTTAAATTCAGCTGACTATTGTATTTCTTCTATCTATGTCATGAACAGATGAAGTGTCTACCAAGAATACACTCATGAATAGATGATCATGGTGTAAAAGTGGTGCAATAATGTTTGTTATCAGCATGAGGATAGGTATGTAATATATTGTCTATTATATATTTGTTTGTTGATTGTCGCCAATGAAACTTACGTGTGCTTATTATATTTGTTTTACATATTAATTATAAATTTCTGACGTGGAAACTCATAACTGTAGTATATTCTATTTGTTATGGCTAAACTTCAAATTTTTTGTTAGGGGTAAGTAGGTAGATGGGAACAAAGTAGGAAGTAGCAAATAAAGAATGTGACATGACATTATATAATGAGGCTCTTCTTAGTATGGTAGTTTTAGATTGGGATGATATCTGTTTTGGAATCTGGATGAGAAAAGAAAGTTACTAGATCAAACAATTAATAATGGACCTATTTTAGGAGTGTTGAGCCCTTGTGATTTATGGAAAAATAATTAATGATTTATGCAGACTGTCTTGTTTGATCTTAACAGCCATGAAGTGAGAGATCTTGGACAGTTTGTAAGAGAAGCAGCTTCATCTGGAAATAGACTTCATAGCTACAAGGAAAGTTTAACCAGAATCACGGGAGACATTCCATGGCATATGTTAGGTGTGTATCCCATTGATTAATTAATTAATTGTATAAATAGTTTAAAATTCAGAAAAAAAAGAAAAAAAAAAACAGTTTAAGATATTTTAAGTATTTTTGCGAACATTAAATTATAAACCATAAACATACCAAATTTGTATTATCGAAATTTTATCTATGAATTATTATAATGATTAATCTTATATCTAATAAGAAATGAAAAATTACATGTTTATATTATAAGGGAGATTTTCTTTTTAAAGACATCTACAAAGTTAAGCAAAGAAGAAAAGAATGGGTGGAAGGATATTTTGATCAAGCTCACAAGTCTTTAATTATTTGACTTATCCATATAACAAACTAAGCTGAAGCTATTTCTTGTTGCGAAGCATAGCTAATATAGAATGAGTCAATCGGAAAGCATTGATAGTAAATTATGCATTGATGTATTCATGCAACATTGTACTATAAAAAAAACCCTTGTAAATTGATTTGATTCGTAAGGGCTTAAAAGGGATAGCGAAATCCCCGGCTCAGCCAGACCTCCCTAGGTTAGACCTACATAAACCAGCCCAAGCCCATGAGCCCAATAGAAACAGCCTGTAAAACATAGATTCCGCCGTTCCACCAGAACATAGTCTTATGGAGAGCATCAGGCAAGGTTAGGCCAGCACAAAAGAAATCATAATAGTTTTTCAATTGAACAATTAAAGTTGGCATAAATACTTTGCTTAAAAACCGTGAAGAATAAAGCAAAAAGCAAAAGTTCTTTTTCTGTTCTAATTAATTGAGTTCCAAGCTTATATATATACAATTTGGCTTCTACAAGTCCCATCCTTTCAAGAAGATTGGTTAGTTTCCTGTTATATATGTACCTATTCTTGGTTAGTTTCCTGTTAAGAAGTATATAAGCAAGAGAAGGAACAAGAAGAATTGGTGTGAGGATAATGATGAATCGCACAAGTCTTTCATTGTTTAACACATCCAGGTAACAAATTAAATTGAAGCTACTGCTGCTGATATGTCTTTATATGGTTGAACTTATAATTAAATTATATATTGTGATACAAAATCTTTGTATTCTTTACCATTCAACTTAAATTCATCGTTTTATTAGTTTTGCAAGAACCAATCTTTGTATTCTTCTCCTCTGTTAACTAAATATTTTTCCAGATCTAATTTTCGTAGTAATCTACTCAGTATTTTCATAGTACTCAGTAGCTGAAGTTTCCATCTGGGTTTGTCGCAAGTTATACGAAAAATTCATTTATCTTCACCAATTTAGCAGAAGAAAAAAGAAGAGAAGTTGTTTAAGTGTTTCACTCAAACTCAAAGTTAGTGCTTCATCTTCAAGATCGGTAAGTGGAACTTGTTGGTTTCTTCTTATATATGTACCTGCATGTGCTTTGTTTGGTAGCTAAGAAATCGTGGGAAAATGAAAAGACAGTACCTTGTTTTTGGACTATTTTCTGTATATTTCTTATCTAGAGCTGGATCAGAAATAATTTTTTTTTATTTCATTTTATCGTTTTGTTGACTTCACGCTTTGTTATTTAAGAGTTAAATAAATAAAAATAACTGATTATTTAGTTTATAAAAATTAGTGTTAAATTAAAAAATGAATTTTAAAGTCTTTTGGTTAACAGGGATTTATATTAATGGTATTTTAACATCTTCACGCACTTTATTTATTATCACAAATTTAACATATCATTCTATTTATGTAAATAGACAAAGGAATCTCATATATTTTCAGTTCCTTGTTAAAAAAAAAGAGTTAACTACATTTTCCACCTGAAATATAGCTTAATGACACTTTTCCACCCTTACACTTTTAAAATACAAGTTTACCACTAAAGCACAAATCCATTAGTAATTAACGTTGTAAGAAAGGACAAGATGGTAAAGAAACAGTTATGAGTGAGGGCAGAATTGTGACAACTTAAAAGTTAATTTCATCTTTCAATTTTTAATAAAAAACATTAAAGTTACTTTTTTTTTTTTTTTTGCCCCTCACATTATTCTATTTTGTTTTCCACTCTCTTCTTCCTTTCTTTCACTTCTTCTCTATCTTCTAAACCTTCATTTCTTTCCCTTCAAGTGTCAACTCATTTCTTTTTCCTCTTCTTATTCTTATTCTTCTTCCTTTCTTTTTTCTTCTCTCCTTCTCTCCACGGTTGCTTGGCCCTTGCGGTGGGTTTGAGTCGCTGCATGAGGGCCTCGTGGCGGCCGAATTTTGCTGCCACAAAGCCCTCACACGGTAGCAGTCAAGATCGACGAATCTAACAGCGACGACAAGTTCAAGGAGATATCCACGAATGTCGCTCATGGTGTCGGAGGGTTGTCATAGCGATCGTGATTCGTCTTCATCGATGATTGACGATGATGGACATATTGCATTGTCTTTATGCAAGAAGTCGTTGCCATTTGTTATACTACAATCCAGAATCAAACAACTTACAAACACATAGAAATCAACAAATCACACACAAGAACACTAAGATTTACCGTGGTTCACTTACTCAAGGTTTGAGCTAGCTAAGTCCACGTTGAGCCCTGGAAATGGGAGAGCTCATTGCACTAATATTAAGAAGGTATCAACAATTACAACTCTTACAAAAACTCACACAAGAATCTTTCTCTTCAATCTGAAACTACCCGTAACTTGAACCCTAGAAAGACTCAAACCTGGAATCCCTATACTAAGGGCAATTACGCCCTTACCAAATGACTAATGCCTAATCACTCAAGATCCTCACAAGTTACAACCAAATTTCATAACACAATCGCAAACCCTAGCAGAGAACAACTAATACAATAAGAGAAAGGCTTCGAAAGAGGAATTGTGTCAATCTGATTTTTGTCTCCTTTTATATCGTTGACTTGTAGGTAGGTTTCTAGCTGTTGGATAAGTGTTGGATCAGTGGTCTAGATCCAACTCAGCTAAACCCCAAAATGACAATGCTCCACTTACTTTCCAATGTAGTGTCGTTTCAACCCTTCACTTCAACAATCTCTACCTCGAAGGCTTGAGACTCCTTTAGTGCATCAAGCTCATAACCAAGTCCCTCATAGCTTTTGTCACCCTTGCCTACTTCACAAACAATAAGTCCAAGCAATGCTTGAACTTGGCAAGAGTGACAGTCTTTGTGCCCATGTCTACAGGATTGTCTTCGGTGGCAACCTTCTTCAAATCAATCACTCCTTGAGTTACTAGATCCTTCACAAAATGAAAGTGAACATCTACGTGCTTTGTCCTTTCGTGATAAACTTGATTCTTACTTAATAAATTGTGCTTTGGCCGTTAGAGTAGATGATTATCTTCCCCTCAGTCAAACTTGCTTCATATAATATTCCTTGCAACTACAAGGCCTCTTTGAACACATCGACAATGGTAATGTAGTATGCTTCAGTCAATGAGAGGGCTAACACTAGCTGTATCTAAGACTTCCAACTTATGCAATTTCCACTGAGGGTGAAATAATAGGATGTAGTTGATTTTCTTGAGTCTTTATCACCTACAAAATCTGAATCTACAAAACCAACAAAATCAAGTGAAGCATGTCTTTTATAGAATTCTACCCCAACATCAAGTGAACTATTAATATACCTTAAAACACACTTTAAAGCAGTCTAATGCTCGCTACCAAGGTTAGCCATAAATCTGCTCAGCATAGAAATAGCAAAAGATAAAGCTGGCATAGTGCTTATCGTAGCATACATCACAGATCCAACTACATTAGCATATGGGACAGATTCCATTCTTATTAATTCAGCTTCAGTTTTGGGGCATTGGGTTTTACTCATCACAAAATGGTTGACTAGAGGCATAGAAACTAGTTTGGAATCAGCCATTCCAAACTTTGTTACCAGTTTCTTAAGGTATGAGTATTGATTGATTTTTGGCTCACATTTTTTTTTTTGTATCTTTGGTTATAACCATTCCTAGGATTTTCTTAGCATTTCTTAAGTCTTTCATGTCAAATTAAGACCTGGGTTTATTCTTTAGTTTATGTATTCTAGACTTAGACTTACTAACCAGCAACATATCATCCATATATAGTAATAGATATATAGGCATATTCTCATTTAAGGCAAAATAAAAGTAGCTATCATATCTACTTCTAGTAAACCCTATGCTTAAAATAAAAGTGTCAAACCTCTTATGCCATTGCTTAGGGGACTGTTCAGCCCATGTAAGGATTTATGTAAAAGGCAAACATGGTTAGGCACCCTATAATTTACAAAACCAATTGGCTAACACATATAAATTTCTTGTTCTAGGTTATCATGTAAGAAAGCAGTTGTCACATCTAATTGTTCTAGTTCTAGATTGTGGTGGGCAACAATAAAAAACATTAGTCTAATGGTCTTATATTTTACTACTGGGGAAAAGACTTCATTGAACTCTATTCCTTCTCTTTGGGTATACCCCTTGGCAACTAGCCTAGCTTTGTACCTAGGGGAATCAGTAGCTAAAATGTCATCTTGTACCTTAAACAACCACTTACACTGGATCAGTTTCTAGTCCTTTAGTTTGGGAACCAAGGACCAGGTTCTGCTTATCTCTAATGACCTCATTTCCTCTTCCATTGCTACCGTCTACTTGTCCTTCTCCTTGGACCTCATAGCTTCTTCATATGAGTTTGGTTTTGATCTCTAAATCTCTGTACTTGCAAGCAAATCAGTGTAAATTAGTTTTGCCTATGAAAATCTAGCAGAGAGCCTTACCTCTTTTCTAATTCTGTCCCTTGCAAGTTGGTAGTGCTGCAGTTCATCATGTTGGGGTTATGGTGTGTCTTCCACAGGTTCTTCATCTTCTTGTTTAGGACCACTTGGTCGTGATTCAGCTTCTGGAGGCTGCTGAGCTTTTAGCTAAGGTGGATCAACTTGTTGTGCCATAGGCTCCACCTCAATTTGTGTAATTTCAATGGAGTTAATGAGATCTTCAAATATGTTGGGACTGCCTACATCATGGTTAGTAGCTTTGTAAGGGAAAACCCCTTCATTAAATACAACATCCATACTTAATAATGATTTTAACCCTTGGTGATTCTCTATCCTATAGTCTATAGCCTTTGGTCCCTTCTTGGTAACCCAGAAATACACATTTAGTAAACCTAGGTTCTAGTTTCTCTCCTACTGCGTGTGCATATGCTGTACACCCAAAAAACCTTAGGTGGCTAAGATCAGGCTTCCTAACAGACCATATCTTTTTTGGGCATTTAAAATCTATGGCAGTAGATGTGTTTCTATTTATTAAGTAGGTTGTCGTAGCCAAGGCCTCCCCCCAGAAAGTGTTTGGCAATCCTGAGGTGAATAGCATCCATCTTACCTTGTCCAATAGGGTCCAATTCATCCTCTCAGCAATCATATTTTGTTGATGAGTTTTTCTTACTGTCTTGTGCCTTAGGATACCTTGCTAACTACAAAATTTGTCAAATTCAGCATTGCAAAACGCTAACCCATTGTTAGTCTTTAAGGCTTTTACTCTCTTGTTTAACTGGTTTTCTACAGATAGTTTCCATTCTCTAAACCTAAACAGGGCTTGGTCCTTAGTTTTTGGAAGATAGACCCACACTTTCCTATTATAATCATCCACAATAGATAGGAAATAGTTGTTACCACCATGGGACCTGATCTTCTTAGGTCCCCACATGTCAGAATAAAGATATTCTAGGCAGGTAGTGGCTAAGTGAGTTCCCTTTGAGAAACTCACTCTATGTTGCTTACCTAAGACATAATTTTCACTGAATTCTAAGGTGGAAATAAATCCTTACCAAACATTCCCTGGTTACTGAGGATGTTTATCCCTTTCTGACTCATATGACCCATTCTGAGGTGCCATTTTTCAGTCACAGACAGGTTAGTAGAGAATAAAGCAGTGTTAAAAAATTAAGAGTAGAAATCACCACATAAGATATAATGACCATTCCGTTTTTCTCCTTTTAGAACTAAGTTTTGGTTTCTATACACATTCAGCCTCCCATTCTTAGCCCTGTAGCAACAATCAACTTCATCTAAGGTTCCCAATGAGATAAGATTCCTTTTTAGCTTGGGGATAAGCCTAACCTTAGTCAATTTTACCGGTTTTCCCCCATTAAGCCTTAGAGTTATATGCCTATGCCCTTCACCTTACAAGCATAGTTGTTCCCCATAAAAAAAATTTCATTTTCATAGGTTTCAAACTCCTGAAACCAGCCTTTATTTGGGCTCATGTGGAAGAAGCAGCCTGAGTCTAATATCCACTCCTTAGCACAGTTTGATGTGGACACTGTAAGGATCTCTGGTTCTTCTATTAGGTTTTTTGTGGAGGCTAGCTTACTCTCTATGTTGCCCTGTTTTTGTTTCTTAATCCATTCAAAATAGTTCTTTTTTAGTTGACCAAGTTTATTACGAAAAAGCATTTTCTAGTTTCTGCCTTTTGTTTATTATTCCCTTTACCCCTTTTCTTGTTTCTGGACCCCTGATTGTATTGATTTCCTTTTCCAAATTGGCTAGGTTTAGGCTTACCCCTCACAAATAGGTTGTTACCATTTCGTTTTTGGACCTTTAATTCTAACTCCCTAGCTTTAAGTCTTGCTATTATTAAGTCCAAGATAGGTATAGTGCCAGAGTACTGTAGTGCATTCTTGACTATTTGGTAATCATCAGTCAATGAGTTCAATAATATCATAGCAAGGCTGATCTCTCATAATTCTTGATATGTGCCTTTTAGAATAAAGTCATTTTTAGAAATTCATCTAAGTCGTCCTCTATAGTTTTAGAGCTATCCATCTTATATGAAAATAAAGCACTTTTAAGGAATGCTAAATTCAGTGCAGCTTGCAGAGCATACAAGGATTCGAGCTTACCCCACAATGTAAGAGGAGTTTCGATTCTGTCTACCTTCCTCAATACGTTGTTTGAGAGATTTATCACGATCAGGTTGTATGCCATTGTCAATCTCCTCCTTCTTCTTTAATTTCTCTTTAGACCACTTCTTGGGATCATTTTCTAGTGCAAGACCAACCTTATTGTGAGAGAGAAGTGCCTTCATCTTCTTCTTCCAACTATCGAAGTCGATCTTCCCATAATATTGGGTGATCTCCATTCGAGTTGTAGTATTTGTCATGGTGAGGTGTTTTTAGGTTTGATTAGAACAACGAACTGTTCTTGGCTTTCCAAGATTCAGTAAACCCTAGATTTTTCCCTAATTTGTCTAATTGACAACGAGTCACTCAATTTTTTTTTTTTTTTTTTTATCTATAGACTCCTAATTAGAATGAGGACCACCAAAATTGAGAAAGTCCCAAATTTTTTACAACCCTAGAACCCTAGAAATCTTCCAAATCTAGTTTGAGACTCCGATAACCCAAATCTAGTCACCAATCGCTCTGATACCACTGTTATACTACAATCCAGAATCAAACAACTCACAAACACACACAAATCAACGAATTTCACACAAGAACACTAAGATTTACCGTGGTTCACTTAAGCAAGCTACGTTCACATTGAGCTCCAGAAATGGGAGAGCTCACTACACTAATATTAAGAATGTATCAACGATTACAACTCTTACAAGAACTCAAACAAGAATCTTTCTCTTCAACCTGAAACTACACGTAACTTGAACCCTATAAAGACTCAAGCCCGGAATCCTTAGACTAAGAGCAATTACACCCTTATTGAATGACTTATGCCTAATCACTCAAGATCCTCACAAGTTACAACCAAATTTTTATACACAATCACAAACCCTAGTAGAGAACAACTGACACAATAATAGAAAAGCTTTGAAAGAGGAATTGTGTGAATCTAATTTTTGTCTCCTTTTATACCGTTGACTTGTAGGTAGGATTTCAGCCATTGGATAAGTGTTGGATCAACGGTTGGGATCCAACTCAGCTAAACCCCAAAATGATAGCGCATTAACTCTCCAATGCGGTGCCATTTCAAGCCTTCACTTCAACACCATTTGATTTAAACTATCCACCATGATGATGTTTATTTCAACAGTAATGATCTGCAGTGCACCACTTTATGTCTCTGTTGGTGTTGTTTGTTAATAGATTTTTTTGTTTTTCTTTTTCTCTATTATGTGGGGGAAAAAAAATAGAAAAGATGAAATGGTCTTAATTCTATGAGTATGATGATGATGATGATGACGACATGATGTCTTAAAGATTGGTGGAAGATTGGTGTTTGGTTTGTAGATGTGTGTGATTTGCTTGATTAATGGAGGCTTTTTGAAGAATTTGAAAGATGGGAGAGACGGTGATAGATGGTTAATTGAGTCTATTGACTTGAGATATAATAATAAATAAATTTTTAATTCAAACAGTTAAGGGTAGTTTTGATTGAATATTATTGTTTTTAATGGAAAACTGTTAAAGGAATCTAATGTTTGGGTAGTAATAGTCTTTTAAAAGTTTGAGGGTGAGATAATGTCATTACACCATTGTTCGGGTGGGAAAAGAGAAAAAAATTGAATTTTATTTGTAGTTATCTTGATACGTCTTCACTCAATAACATCAATGCTCAAAAGTCACAAAGAATTATAGCTACAAGAAAATAAATTATTTATTATATCTTTAGTAAAATTAATTCAATTTTCTCTTGTTGTCAGCTCTAAGGTTTTGACAAGATGTTTTGTGCACTTACCCATTTAATTTTATCTAACAATTCATTTATTAATATTGGCTACACAATAAAAACATTTAATGTTATTATTCATTTTCTTGGCATCAATTCTTTTAGATTGCATCAATCCAGTAAGAGATAAAGGTTGAGATATGGCAGAGGCTACGGTGGAGTTTGCTATAGAAACCTTGAGTTCCCTTGTCCAAGAAGTCAAGTTGCTGGGAAACGCAAGAGAAGAAGTTGAAAGCATCAAAAGTGAATTGGAAAGCATAAGGTCGTGCCTTAGGGATGCAGATGCAAAGGCTGTAGCTGAAGAAGAAGGAAGAAATAATGATAGTGTCAAAACATGGGTAAAACAACTCAAGGAAGAAGCTTATCATATTGAAGATGTCCTAGATGAGTACATTTTGAAGAAGGCACAACTTTCTCATGGCAGTGGCTTTCTTGGTGTTCTTTGTAAAATAAGTCGTTTGGTAAAGAAACTGAAATTGCACCACGAAGTTGCAACAGCTATCCAAGATATCAAATCGTCGCTTGATGATATCAAACAAAGAAGACAAAACTTCAACTTCAGAGATGAAGGATCAAGTAGTGGTACAGGAGGTGTTATACCACATGACTCTCGAGTTGGCCCCATATTCATTGAAGACTCAGAGATTGTGGGCATTGAATCTTCTAAACATAAATTGATTGATTTATTGGTGAATGGAAAATCAAATCTCTCAATGATTGCGATGGTAGGTGAAGGAGGATTAGGCAAGACCACTCTTGCTGCGAAAATTTATGATAATGATGTTGTGAAGAAGCATTTTGACAGTCGGGCTTGGATCACAATTGGGAAAGAATACATGAAGAAAGATCTATTAAAGAAAATTAAACAAGAAGTTCATTGTCAAACGGGGTACCCTTCAGTAGAGATAGAGGATACGGAAGAGACGAATCTGATGACTGCATTGAGAACGCTCTTAAAAGACAAGTGTTACATGGTTGTGTTTGATGACGTGTGGAAAGATGATTTCTGGGAAGATGTTAATTATGCTTTGCTTGATAATAAAAAAGGCAGTAGGGTAATGCTGACAACAAGATACATGACTATTGCTCATTCAGTTCCTTTTGTGAATGTCCATGAGCTTGAACATTTGCCTTCAAATAAGGCATGGGAACTATTTTGTAGAAAAGCGTTTGGCTTCAACATGTCTTGTCCAACGGAGCTGGAGAAATTGTCTCATGAAATCCTTGCAAAGTGTGGAGGTTTACCATTGGCAATTGTGGCTGTAGGTGGTATTTTGTCAAATAAGAACAAGGTTGTCTTTGAATGGCAAAAGTTACTTGGTGGTTTAGGCTCAAAGTTAGGGAGCGATCCCCATCTGAGAAGTTGCAACAGAGTTTTATCTGAAGGTTATTATGATCTCCCTCACCATCTGAAGTCATGCCTCTTGTACTTTGCCTTGTTTCCACAAGGTTTTGAAATTAAATTTGGGAGGCTAATACGCCTATGGATAGCTGAGGGTTTTGTCCAGTATAGCAAAAACTACTCGCTTGAACAAGTTGCAGAAGATTACTTGACAGAGCTAATTGACAGAAGTTTGGTTCAAGTTTCAAGGAGAAAGGTTTCGGGACGAGGTAGAACATGTAAAGTCCATGATCTAATGCATGAGATCCTTCTCAAAAAGACTAACGAATTGGGTTTCTATCGAGACCTAAGTGAAGAAAACTTGAGTCATAAAACTCGTCGTATTTCAGTAAATAAAGGTACTAATGATGCTCTAGAAAGAATCAAGGATTCAAAGATTCGTTCTATTTGTTTTTTCAATGTAGACAAACTTCCTCGGTCTTTCATGAGTACAGTTTTTGCCAATTTCAAGCTTTTGAAAATACTTGATTTTGAAGATTGTCCTGTGGAATACCTTCCTGATGGAGTGGGAAAGCTCTTTCATTTGCACTACTTAAGTTTGAGAAGAACAAACATAAAAGAATTTCCCAAGTCTATAGGCATGCTTATAAACTTAGAAACTCTAGATTTGAAGTACTCTTTTGTGGTTGAGCTGCCGGTTGAGATCAAGAATCTAAAAAAATTGCGCTGTCTAATTTTATATCGTAGGGACGGATTCATTACCAAAATACATAAGGGTCTTGGGGTTTTAACAAACCTCAACAACCTAGAAGTTGTGAAAGCAAATTTTAAAGTTCTTGAAGAGCTTAAGCAGTTAAGGCTGTTGAGGAGGCTGGGCATTAAACTTGGAAATAGAGATTTGAAGGATCTGTTTGTTATTGTTGAGAATATGGAAAATGTTGAAAGTTTGGCTGTAGAATCTAAATCTGAAGAAGAGATTCTTGATATATCATCTGTGGCCTCTCCTCCAGAATGTCTTCGAAGTTTGTTTTTAAAAGGGAATATTAAGAAGCTACCGTTCTGGATTTTTGAACTTAAAAAACTAATTAACATAGAATTGTTTTATGCAGGAACAACTGATAATGATCCCATAAGTGCCCTTCAAGGCTTACCTAATTTATTGAGGCTCATTATCAATATGAGGTATTGTGATGAGAAATTGCATTTGAAAGAAGGTTGGTTTCCGAAGCTTGAAGCATTGTATCTTGAGAACTTTGGAGGATTAAAATGGATGATGATAGACAAAGGTTCAATGCCTAATCTAAAAGAATTTAGGATTGGACCATGCCCACTTTTGAAGGAGGTTCCAATAGGAATTGAGCATCTAACATATCTTAAGAGACTTGTATTTATGATGATGTTGAAAGAGATTTATTGGATGATGAAAGGTGAGAACGGGGAGAAACTCACTAAACACATTCCAGAAGTATCGGTAAGTTGTAAAGAGGCATTTGGAAAAGGTTTTTATTACAACACTAGATATTTGTCATCTCTGTCATGTGAAGATTTTCAGTAGCTTGTATTGAAGAGGCAAAGTGACTAAGCAGTCTCATTCATGAAACAATAGGTATGATTTCGTAACAAATAAGACTTATTTGAAAAGCGTCTTTTTATGCTAATTTCATTCAAGTTATTTATTGATAGTGAGAAATGATTAGGGCGATAGATATGGAGTTATATAAATTTGTTTGGAAATATTTATTACAGTTTGTAGACTACATAAATCTGGCAATATAAGACATATTTTTCAGCTTGATAAATCCATTTCATTGGCAATATTTCATGCAAGGTAATATAGTTTTTTTTTTTTTTTTTTTTTTTTTTTTTTTTTAGTTTGGTCTGTACATTTATGTAAAATTATTTATGGTCATTCTAATTAAGGTGAGCATCTTGAAATTTGTAATGTGCAAGACAAAAAATGAGCTTCTGGTAGCAAACTTCATAGACCTGGGAATTCTCTATTTAGGACCGTTCTTACATATGAAAAAATTAATTGGAATAGTGATTTTTTTTTTTAAAATTATAAATGAGGAAGGATATTGCATTAACAAATAGGAGAGAGATAACAAATATAAATTAATTTTATAAATACGCGATTTTTATCTTATTCCCATCTTCATCATTTATTTTGCTTTAATCAAAGGGACATAAACTTGTGTAAAAAAAAAAAAGAAAAAAGAAATAAAAAGGGTTATGGATCCGTCCCCACATATTTTGTTTGTTATGTGCTACTCATTAAGTTTATTTAAAATGTGACTTCTCTTATTCACATATAAGTGCTTAATGATAATGATCAAATACTTCTAAAATTTTATTTCTTAAATATCACATGAATCATGTACTCATTTTATTACTTAAATTTGATTAACCATTATATTTTTTCTTTATGTTACCATGAATATGTGAAGTGTCTGCTATTGTGAGAATACACTGATGAGTCATCTTCCAGAACTATCAACCACGATTATTGGGACATATTTACTATTAAATGATCAAGGTGTAATAATGGTGCAATGTTGTTTGTTATCGGTATGATGATCTGTTTGTAATATAGTGTTTGTTATCGATATGATGATCAGGATGTAATTTATACATTGTGTACTATGTAATTGTTCTCCAAGTGTTACCTATGAAATTGATGTGTTTTTATTTAATTGGATTTATATATAATGAATTAATTAAACCATATAGCACAGTATTACAATTACAAATAAAATTTGTGAACTAAAATTTAAATATAATGTTTGTATTTGAACATAAGAAAAATAATAATTTAAAAATAATTAGTTGAATTAAAAATAATCACATAAAACAAACAAGCCTTTAAACATACGTTAAAACACTCAAAACAATTAATTAATTTATCCATTGAGAAAAAAAACTTTGCCATCCAACTCAGAACACAATAATTTTTAAACTTGAATTTAAGAACCGAAACCGACAAGTTTCGGTTTTAGTTCCTTTTTGGGAGCTTGCACTGTGCGGTTCCGATTCCAATTCTAAATGCAGGGTACCCAAAACCGCTCACCCTTAGTGTCACTTAATTAAAACCCTAATACCATTGGAAATAGCCATGGATTCACATATTGATCCATCCTTGTAACCAAACACTCTTTTATGGTATTTTAATTTTATATAATTATTAGTATAATTAAAATCAATTAATTAAAATATATATTAACATTTAATTAATAATAATTCATTTAAACATATGCGGACACATATTTAAATATAATCTTACTAATTTTAATTTTAATTAAAATTAAGTACAGGCAACAATCTTAGCAAATTTAATTGCACTGGGAGATTACCAAAATACCATTTCATCCTAAAAGCCAAAAACACCCTTTTTCACAAATTGATTTTTAAATTATCATCTAAATGCGTGACTCGTAGGCTCTTCATCATATCGGAAGAAAGTAGTATCATGATTAACATTAATGAATCGTCTCGCTACACACATGCCAAGATTGGCCTTAACAAGGCATTATGGTCACTTGATAGATTCAGATTTAGCGAAATAGCTACCTATCAACAATATGGTTACCATGCAGTAAAATCCTTTCATCATATGTTATCTCATCGAGGTTGAGGTGTAGAAATTGTGTCAACCCAATTATTCTCGATATCTTTGTATTAAATTACTGGACCAATGACCGGATAATAAATTGGATTCAGCAATAACTTAATCCTACTATGGCCACAAATTTGGTGTCATTGCCATTTACTGAATTGCACGGTGAGATAACTTCTCCTGTACCCGGGAGTGATGAATCCTTTGTTGATCCACCATAGTTTTGATACATTCCTTGATGCAGCAAATCACTACTGTATTGATAGCTCTAAATATAATTATGTTGGGCTAATATCAAACTACACCAATTGGTGCACAAGGCGCTCCACTTATTTCAAGTCTAAGGATCACGTGCCACCATTCGTTAGGAATCTATTCTATCGACACTAGGGTTACCATTCATATGGAATCCTCTGGTGGGTCTGTCAGTGAACTTGCCTCCAGCAAGCACCCATGCATTGCACCAGGTTGTCAGCAAACAACCTTGACAAGTGAGATTAGTCACTGTCTTTTGGCAGGGTCGTTTAATACTATGATAGCCTTACTGTATTATTTGTGTCCTTTGTCAGAATAATACTAGGGCTATGGACATTTTTAGAATGGCCACCATATATGATCATAGGGTTCTCACTATCAAGATTTGAAACACTTGATACCCTTGTCACGGTTCTACAATACTAAAGACATATTGACATAATTATGATTTACATGATATAGAAGAAAATGCCTTTTATTGATGAATAAACATCATTATAAAGAGTCAATTTTATAATAATTAATTGGCTCTATGACATTTACTCTAACAGAATTCCTAAGGGATTGAACGTGGCCGCCTCTGAGCCGAGTAGTATTGTAGATTTGAGTAGCAACAGTTTCGAGAGGCAAGGGAGGAGTGGGAAAGAAATAGATGACGAGTTTGATAGTTATAAAAGCAATACTTCAAACAGTGGGGGGTCGGTACAAGTGTCAAGCTGATCAGGTAGCTAAATTTTGGCCATCGGCTACTTGCCTCTACTCAAGGAGAATGACTAGTGGCGAATTTGGATGCAGTACCATATTCCTAGCTCTGTGGAGATCAGAATACCGAAGCGCTATGAAAAGGTTGATTGGGACGCAAAATGATGGGTGAGTAGGTATGAGTTGTGGTTTCATGATGGTTTACATCTTCCCATAACTTGACTTGTTTGGGAGGTGTTGAATCACTTCATCATCACACCGACACAAATAGTGCTGAATGGGTGGAGACTGTTGTTGTGCTTGGAGGTGATGTACGCTCAGAACCGAGTGATGTTTGGTCTGCATGAGTTACTACAATCTTATTACTTGAAGGAGCACGGCGAAGAGAAGAGTAGATATGTCATCACCCTGAGACATGACCGAATCCACTTAGTGACTAACCTTAGGTCGAGTGATAAGAACTGGAAGGAACGATTCTTCTTTATAAGGGCGAGGTCATATTCGGCAAGAGAGGCCGGTGCGAGATGCCTTACACATGGACAGCTATGGGTGAGAGACCAATTCTTGTCTATACTTGTGATTACTAAGTTTTATTCTCCCTTTCTTTTGCAAATCCTGACTTCAACCAAGCCGGACAGAGTGGAGACAGTTTGGACGTGACGACGAGGGAAGTTCTAGCCATTTCAAAGGAACAGAGAGACTAGAGAGTGATCTTGAAGGAATCTAGCCTGAGAACGAGTTATTTGTGGGCTAGAGCTGAAGTTGTTCAAAGAGGTATCCCATTCCCCTCATTGAAGCAAGTGTGGCACATGTTGCTGATTCGCCAAAGCAACCACATACTATTCGGGCATTTGTTTCTTCATCCACTAACACTTGAGAAGTTTGCCATCACAGAGAGGCTGATGAGGAATCTTAAAGTAGACATATTAAATGCGAGTGATGTGGTTGCATAGTGTGGAGCCAAGAGGAAGAGGGAGTCAACCCTGAAGAGAGTCCAAGTTTAGCAAATTGAGTCGACTCCTCCAGTTGGATAATCGTTGGCCAGAGCCGGCTCATCGAAGGAGGTCCAGTTTGATGAGGACTAGAAGGTGATGATCACTCTCCTTAACACGGCCTCAGTTTATTCTGATGTAGCCAGGATGGGTCATTTAGCCGAATCATTTTTGCTGCCTATTGATGAGACCCAATTGAATCAGATAGGGATGATTGTTGCGATTGAATGGGTAATGACTCGGCAACTTCAGGTAATTAATTTCTAACTTTTTTGTTAAGATATGGAGCTTAATTATATGCTTTTTATGTAGGCTTTAAGTGGAAGCCTATATTTGAAGAAAGTTACAGTCGCTTAGGATGCATGAATCCAGTAGTTGACTAAGTCCAACACTTGTCTGAAAAACCTGGAGGCCTAGGCACTGAATAACGTGAAGGAGAGTTCCGCCAAGTAGTGGCAAGTTGAGTTGGAATCAATCGAACTAAAAAAGGCAATGGTTGAGGTAGAGAGGGTACTGGTCGAGGCGGAGAGGGCGTTGTCCAAGACGAAGAAAGAATTGGCTGAGAAGAACAAAGTGTTGGTCAAACACAAGGAGCGCCACAAATCTATTGCTGAAGATGCCATGATCAAGGCCCGTGCTGAACTGATAAAGCAGTACAAGGTCGGGAACACTGCATATTAGGATCTTGATGATGACATCAAACTCTAGGAGGAGATTGCGGCCGAGACAACTGAGGGAGCCTACCATGAGTGGAAGAGGAGTGAGCCGAGTCTGATCACAAAGATTAGATGAAGGATTTCACGGGTGACCAGGAGGAAGCTTTAACAGGGTCGACCGAGTCTGCTAAGGATGCAATAGTTGTTGGATGGTCGATTAGTCAGGATAAGGAGGTCGAGTCGAATCGAGATTAGTCAGCCAAGATGATCAATTGGGTTGTGTGGACCCTAAATTTTTTATATTTTTATTGTTGTTTTGAACTTCAAGGCGCGTAGTGCCTTTTTGCTTTGTATTTACAACACTTTGTTGATTGAGGCTTTTAATAGATTGTTTTCGATTTGGCTCATTACCAAGCATTGCATTTCCTTATGTCAAAGTGCGAATTGTGTATACTTTGAATGTTTAGACTTTTTAGAAACTGGTGCACTGAGATTGAATCAGTGTGACCGATCAAGTGTGTAGATTTATTTAATACCGTAAGGTCGAGTCGACGTAAATGGCTGAGTATGTAGACATATATTAAATTAAACAAAGTACCTTGACACTCAGTCTGTGTGACTAACTGGTTTTGGCTTGTATGAAGTGTTCACATTGATGTCGTGAGGAGCATTGGTATGACCAACTAACGTTGAATCATCAATCTAGACGTATCAAGTATTTGTAAGTAATGGAACAAGTGTTGACTAAGCAAAGTCGGTATGACCGACTAATTGTGAAGATAAAAGCATGAGGCCTGGCAATCGAGTCAGCATGACCGACTAGTAGATGAGCAAAGTTATTACTCCTTGTTATCGCATTGGTGCGACTGACTAGTAGTTAACATTCGAGGCTTTAGGCCTTACGATCGAGTCAACGTGGCCAACTGTAGTTGAAAATTGAGATACTAGGCCTTATGTGGCTAGTCAGCGTGACCGACTGTAGTTGAAAGTTGAAGCCCTAGGCTTTTGTGGGGCCAGTCGGCATGACCAAATGTGTAGTTGAAAATTTTTAGCCCTTTTAGCCTTTAAGTGCTAAGTCAATGTGCATTGATTGAAGTTAGACAGTTGAACATTGTTTTTCGCTGAATAATATTTTTATTAATTCAAGGTCTTGAGCCCAATTGGCATTGAAGGAGGTGGACAAGCTCACTCATCGTTTTTGAAAAAACAAAAAGAAGATGAGACATGGTCTATCAGAAATGATAGCGCTTGAGGTGGATGGCGTTCCATCTGCGGCTGATGTCTTTGCCTTCAAGAGATTAGAGTTTGTAGGCGCCTTTGCCGATTGACTTGGTGATCTTGTAAGGTCCCTCCTATGTAAGACTAAGCTTACCAGCGTTGATCTACTTGGTGTTCTGAAATACTTTTCAGAGGACCCAGTCATCTTCTTTGAATGATTTCACTTAGACATTGTAGTTGTAGTGCCCAGCGACCCGCTATTGGTAGATAGCATTTCTAATATGGGCATGTTCTTGGAGCTCGTCGGTGGTGTCCAAGTTGTGACATAGGTTCTGGCTATTTGATTCTTCACTCATCCACTGTAGTCTAGATGATAAGATCAACACCTCAGTTCGGATGACTGCTTTCAAGCTGTATACAAGGGAAAAGGGTACTTATGGACGAGTAAATGGTTGTTCTGTGCGACTATAAAACTCTTGGTAGTTTGTCCACCCATGCGCCCTTTGCTTTCCAAAAGTGCTTCTTTATTGTTTGCATGATAGTCTTATTAGATGATTTGGCCTGGCTGTTTAACTGAGGGTTTTGAGGTGTCGAGAAGTTTAGCTTGATCCCTAACATTTCGTAAAAGTCCCTGAAGCTAGAGCTAATGAACTAGGACATGTTGTCAGTGACTATCTCTTTTGGAATCTCGAATCGACAGATTACGTTCTTCTTGATAAAGCCTTTGACCTCCCAATCTCGTACTTTGGCAAATGCTTCTGCTCCATCCATTTTGTGAAGTAGTCTGTGACAGCTAGTATGTACACTTGTTGCCCGGGTGTAATTATGAGCTTACCAACGATGTCCATCCCTTACTTCACAGGCCAATAGGTGAGGACGGAGTTGAGTTATTCAAGGAAGAGGTGTAAGACATAAGCAAATCGTTGACAACTGTCGCACTCTTGATAAATGAGTCTTAGGCTGAGTCTAAGCACATAATGGGCCAGTAAAATCCAGAGGTTATCACTCAGTGTGCCAGACTATGTCCCTTGACATAGTTCTCGCACTCGCCCTCATGGAGTTCTGCTAATACAAGGGGTACCCTCGGCTCCGCAGACCACTGCGGGGAACATCCTGTCAAGTTCAAAACTTGACCCTGCCGTTCTAAGCTACCTGGAAAGGTTCAACAATGCTCTCTAAACGGTCAAGCAAAGATTTGACCGTTTGGACCAGGGTACACAACCCAAGTCTTGCACGAAAGCGCCGCAAAGGGCGATAGCCCGTGCTACGAGTACTATAGCGCATCAAAGAAAGGGTAAGCAAGTGGCGAAGAATGGACCTCAAAGCTCAAAAGGCTCGACGAACACCGACCACACCCCGGGTAGAATACCTGTGGCGTTAAGACTCGGTGAAAGGACACAGCCCGAACCATCTCATGCCACGTCGTGTGAAAACCCCCATAAAAATGCTGGGTGGGACAATTCTCATCACTGCCAGAGCAATCCTGATGGTTGTACAGGAAGTTATCACACTCCGTGGGTCAGTTCGCACCATCGCGGAGGTCGTGAAAATTCCCCAAATAATGCAATGCCATCACACGGCTCTAGCCAGCGTGTGTCAAGATTGGCTAGGACTGTTGACAAAGGCGAGAGGGAATCCGACCTGCGGTCATTGCTCAACCATAACCGTGAGGGTCCCACTCACGTTGCAGAAAGTAATCCCCAGGTAACGCCGCTACCTCAAATCAAAGAGCTGCAGCGAGCTCTTGATCAACTAAAGGCTCAGCAAAACGAGCAAGGGTAGGTCATGTCAGCATCTCCCTTTTCTCCAATGGTGTTAGCCGCCCCACTACCATCGAGATTTAGAATGTCTGACATACGAGTGTTTGATGGAAACTCTGATCCACAGGATCATTTATATGAATTCAACAACCTGATGGAGCTTCACCAGGTTCGGATTTGGCAAAGTGTCGTTCTTTGGCAGTGACCTTGACCTCTCATGCCAAATGATGGTTCAGGTCGCTCCCAACAGGATCGATCGACTCGTGGCCTCAGATGAGCACGACGTTCCTGAGGCACTTCCAAGCGAACAGAAAGTTCTCGATGCCTTTAAGCTATCTCAGCAACATAAGGCAAGAGAGGGATGAGTCCTTCCAATCATATATAGACAGATTCCACAGAGAACTCAACAAAGTGGCTCATACTCCCGAGGAGTCAGTTTGAACTCTCATTATTGCAAGAGTTTGCCCACAAACCAACTTGTGGAAAGAGCTACAAGCTGAGGACGATGTTTCCCTCACTCGTTTTTACAACCTTGTAGAGAAATATCTCCGTATTTAAAGCTCTGCAGCGACACTCTGTCGTCGTGACCGCGGCACGTCAGGCAGTGCACCTGGTCAGGAAAGAATGAGAGTTGATCGCAGATGGGCTCCTGACGATCAACGAAAAGGGAAGAAGTCACGCTATGAGCTCAAAAAGTCCTATGCCCTAGTTTCTCGTCGTGATCGCGATAGGAACCAATATACTCCCTTGAATGCATTTGTATCGGTTATTCTTGACAAATCAAAAGAAGCCAGCCTGCTCGGAGAACCTGAGCCCATGAAAAATCCCCCATCGGCCATGAACAGTAAAAAGTATTATCATTATCATCAGGACAATGGGCACCATACCGATGAATGCTGAGCTCTCAAGCAGGCGATCGAAAACCTCATCAGACAGGGACATTTCAAGGAGTATATTGATGACTCTACTCCCTCACAAGAGAAAAATCAGGGGGAGCCGAGTAAAAAGCACTGCGATCAGAAAGATGTGTGCTCCCTCAATCTAATCTTCGGGGGGTCGCACTTCACGGGGAACTCGCGAGGCGCCGAAGAAAGGTATGCTTGCGAAGCTCATCACGACCCCATCAAAGTGATGAGTGCGATGCAGCAACCACAAAAGGTCCGTAGGGAGGAGGAAATTTCCTTCTTTGAAAAGGATGCAGCCCGACTGCACCATCCCCACGATGACACCCTTGTGATCACACCCCTAGTAGGGCGCCATAATATCCACAGAATGTTAGTGGATAACGGAAGTGCTGTGAACATTTTGTTCTCTTCCACTTTCGAAAGAATGAATTTGGACGAGGCCGACCTGAATCCTGCCTCGTTCCCTTTATATGGTTTCACGGGGGACCACCTACTCGCCAAAGGGAAGATCTCACTCCCAGTCACGCTGGGTGATTTTGACGAAGTGATCAAGGTAATTGAGTTCTTGGTAGTGGATTACCCATCAGCCTTCAACGGAATCCTGAGGTGACCTCTGTTAAGACACTTTAAGGCGGTCACTTCGATATACCATCTGAAGATGAAGTTCCCCACTCCGACAGGGATCGGGAAGTCAACGGGTCTTAGCGCGTATCTCGTGACTGTTATATAAAAGCAGTCCAGATCGCGTGCAAAGGGAAAGGCACCTCACGCAACAATCATAGACAGGCAATGGCAATCAGCCGGATTGAGCCATAGCTTGGCCCAGCTGAGGATAATATAGACCCTCGCATTCAAGACTACCCTTCCAGTGGGCCAGTTGAGGACCTGACTGAAGTATTTGTCGACCAGAATGAACCGAGCAGGGTATTAAGGATCTGTAAAAATCTCAATCCCTAACTCGCTACCAAATTGACCAGCTTCCTAAGGGAAAACATCGATGTGTTCGTGTGGTCGCATGCAGATATGGTCGAGATCAACCCGAATGTTATTTCCCATGCATTAAACATTGACAGTGAAGCCAAGCCAGTCTGCCAAAAGAGGAGAGCGATGGATCTGGAGTGGTATGCTGCCTTGAAGCTTGAGGTGGATAACCTCCTCCGAAATGGATCCATTTGAAAAGCGCTCTATCCGACTTGGGTTGCCAACCCAGTCCTGGTAAGGAAGCCTAATGGTAAATGGTGGACCTATTTCGACTTCACCGACCTCAACAAAGCATGCCTGAAGGATAGTTTTCCCTTGCTAAGGATCGACCAGCTCGTTGATGCCACCTCAGGGCACGAGCTGTTGAGTTTCATGGATGCGTACTCGGGTTATAATCAGATTCTGATGTACGCATCGGATGAAAAACATACGTCTTTTGTTACAGATCGGGGGCTATACTGCTACAGAGTTATACCCTTTGGCCTCAAGAACGCTAGTGTAACTTACCAGCGACTGGTGAACCAGATGTTTACAGAACAGAGAGGCATATCGATGGAGGTCTACGTAGATGACATGTTGGTCAAATCGCATGTCGCTTCAGATCACATGGCACGTCTCGCTGAGATGTTCAACATCCTTCATCAGTACCGAATGAAGCTGAACCCCCTCAAATGTTCATTTGGAGTATCCTCGGGGAAGTTCCTAGGGTACATGGTTAACCAGCGGGGAATTGAGATCAACCTCGAAAAAATCCAAGCTCTCCTCGATATGAAGAGTCCGGCCAACAAAAAATAGGTCATGAGCCTGAACGGGCGTATAGCGGCGCTAAGTCGTTTCATATCGAGGCTAACAGATCGTTGCTTGCCATTCTTCAATGTAATTAGGGCCAATAAGAAGTTCGAATGGACTCCCAAGTGCGAATAGGCAATCCAAAGAATAAAATAACACCTCAGGAAGCCACCACTTCCATCAAAACCTCTCCCGTAGGAGATCCTCCTTTTGTACCTATCCATCTCTCAGTTCGCGGTCAGTGCAGCCTTAGTTCAAGAAGAGAACAGGACGTAATGGCCAGTATACTACACGAGCAAGTGTCTGTTGGATGCCGAGATGCGGTATCTGGAAATGGAGCGATTAGCCTATACCCTGCTGATCGCCTCCCGAAAGTTGCAACCTTACTTCCATGCCCATACAGTTCATGTAATGACTAATTACCCGCTCAGACAGGTCCTCCAAAAGCCGGAGGCATCAGGTAAATTGCTTAATTGGGCCATGGAACTGAGTCAGTTCGATCTCCATTACAGACTGAAAGCAGTTATCAAAGGGTAGGTTGTTGCTGACTTCATATCAGAGTTCTCGCATCATCCAACGAGCGAGTCGAAACAACAGCCTAGCGAAGTCATCCAAGAAACTGTTCAAAATCTCACTACCTGGACTCTCTCGTCGATGGATCATAGAATAGAAAGAGGGCCAGGGCAGGTCTTCTCTTATTGAGTCCCGAGGGGGCTCACATTCATGGTATTCTCTGGTTCGGTTTTAAAGCAACCAATAATGAGGCCCAGTATGAAGCTCTACTCGCTGGACTACTGTTGGCCAGGGAAATGGGGGCAATCGCGATTAGTGTCCACAGTGACTCCATGTTAGTCGTTAACCAGATTTTGGGAGAGTACCAAGCCAAGGAAGATAACATGATCAACTATCTGAAAGAAGCTAAGGCCGCACTCTAGCCATTCAAGCACTTCACGATCACTCAGATCCCTAGAGATAGCAATTCTGTGGCGGATGCCTTGGCAAGAATAGCCTCATTGTTGGACTCGGATGCGTAGGAGAGCATTCCTGTTCGATTCATCAAGATCCCCAGTATCAGCCCGATTGAACAGGTCATGAATGTAACAGAATCAGATTCCTGGATGACTCCCATCATTCGGAATCTCAAAGATGGAACCTTACCCGACAACAAGGTCGAGGCAAGGACTCTGCGAACAAGATCTGCTCGCTATACCCTCATCGGAGACCAGTTGTACAGGTAGGGGTTTAGCGCTCCTCTCTTCCGATATGTGACCAGCGAAGAAGCAGATTACATCATGAGGGAGATACACGAAGGGATCTACGGTAACCACACCGCCGCACAATCTCTTGCCAAAAAGTTGTTCGTCAAAAGTACTACTAGCCCTTAATCCAAGAAGACACCTACAACTTTGTCAAAAGGTGTGACAAGTGTCAACGGTTCTTAAACATACCGCAAGCCCCCTCTCACGAGCTAACAACTATGACCAGCCCCTGGCCGTTCTCCATGTGGGGGATCGATCTCATCGGCCCCATGCCGGTTGGTAAAGGGGGGTAAAATATGTCGTGGTCGCGGTGGATTACTTCACCAAATGGGTTGAAGCCGAACCGTTAGCCACAATCATGACCAGAAAGCTCAAGAACTTCGTCTTCAAGAACATCGTGTGTCGCTACGGAATTCCTCATACCCTTATATTCGACAATGGAAAACAATTCGATAATGAGGAGTTCAAGCAGTTCTGCGACGAGTTGGGTATTCACAAAAAGTTTGTCTCTGTCGCGAGACCGCAAGCAAACGGTCAAGTTGAAGCCGTTAACAAAACCATTAAGCACACTCTGAAGGTCAAGCTTGGCGCAGCCAAGGGAAATTAGGCCGACGACCTCCCTGAAGTCCTGTGGGCCTACAGAACAACCCTAAGAACCTCTACCTTAGAGACTCCCTTCTCACTAGCATGTGGCTGCGAAGCGATGATCCATGTGGAGGTAGGAACCGGTTCACTCTGGAGGGACCTATACAATGGAGCGGACAATGAAGCGCTTATGTGCACAAGTTTGGACCTAGTTGAAGAACATCGCAGCAAGGCCCAGCTGAGAATAACGGCCTATCAGCAGCGCATGAAGAGGTTCTTCGACTCTAAGGTCAGAAGAAGAGACTTCCAAGTCGGCGACCTTGTTTTGAAGGAAGTTCTTATCGGCACTAAAGAACCAAGTGCGGGAGTTCTAGAACCGAACTGGGAAGGTCCGTATCGCATTGCCAAAGTGATAAGACAGGGGACTTATCACCTCAAACGGCTGAATGGTTCTAAAGTGCCCCGAGCTTGGAATGCTGAACATCTTCGACCATATTATCAGTAATTCTGAACTCATTTTCCTTGTAAATATTTTTGTAATTTTTCTATTTGTAAATGATAAGTGTATCTTTCTCTTTTTAGTAATCATATCATGTAATTCTACTCGAATAGACTTGTAATGATTGTTAGCAGACTTGTTCCGATGATCAGTTATGAAAATTGTAATAACGCGAACTCAATTGTAAAAGCAGATATGTATTTCATTTAATGTGGAGTACAATGAGCAAATAAAAAGGAAAATCCTTAATCTAATCCAGGAAGCCCAACTTCACATCAAGGCTGGTCGGCTGTAGGCTCTAAAGGGTTTGCCAAAGTCCCTCCGGGTTCAGCCTCTCGAGTAGCCTTCCCCGCATCCTAATCATTCAGTTGCGCCATGGAAAGAAGCGCCTCTTTCCAGTCCACCGGTAGGTCGGACATATCAAGTCGCGGATTCTTCGGTCGCATGGCATATATGGATTAGATTGCCCATTCCGTAGCTTCTTCCTCAGCCTCCGCTTCCTGGGTCTGCATCTGTTCGGTCAAGGAAGTGATTTTACCCTAACTAACTTGGAGCTCATCCTCAAGAGCATACTTTTGCTTCTCAGAGATCTCCCTGTCCTACTCTCCTCATAAGGCCCGCTCAAAGGTCGTATTAAGTTCCTGATCTTTCTCCCGGACCTTAGTGGTGAGCCTAGCAATGGTCTTCTACAGCTCCCTTGATTCCTCAGTATGCCTTTCGACCTCAGATTTTTGGAAATGAACGGTACAAAGAGCTGCGTCCCTTTGGCCTTAGAGCCGATTCGCCTCCGCCGAAGCTCGCTCTCTTTCTGTTGCAGTGACTTCAAGGTCCTGCTTGAGCTTCACGTTCTCTTCCTTCAGCGCGACCTCCCCCGCGGCAGTTCCCAGCCGACCCTTCTGCATGCATAGCTATATGGAAAGCAGGGCCTGCGAACAAAAAGAACAAAAGTTAGCATCAAAGGTATTACAGCGACAACGAAGCTCGCTAAGGAGATCTCGTTTACCTTTCTTAAGTGTTGGATTGACGTGGACATCAGGTCCACTTCGTTGGAGTTCACGAACTCCTCGAACACCTTGGCTAGTCCACACTCCAAAAGAATGAAGACGACCGGCTGCAAATGCTCCGGCAGGCTCCCTAGTGAGTCCAGCACTGGAGTGTCCTCGCTGGTACCACCAGCAGAGGTCGCATCGCCCACCTGTTCCTTACTCGACCTCTGCCCGACCTGTGGTTGCGACCTCCCAGTCTAGTCGCCCTCGGACTCAGATTCAGACTCCTCGACCTGGATTTGCTTCCTCTTCTTTTTAGGTTGTTGAGCCGTTGTCTTCGTCCTCAGATGAGCAGCCGATGGCCGAGAAGCACTCGTAGATTGAGTTGGGGCACCCACCGAAGGCTGGGAAGCCCCTGCAGGTTCGACCGAAGCTCCCGCCGCACCTCCTTTAGCCGACGGATCATGGGGAACGGCTTGAGTCCTGGTCGTCTTCATCCGAGGGAAGACAAACTGCTTTGGTCTCAACAACGCAGACGTCTTCAGAGGCATGGTCGCTGCACATGGACATCGTTAGTAAACAATTCATCTAAACGAAACAAATCGTCAGCATTACTTACGAGTTGGGGACTCTAAGCTCGTGTCGACGTTGAAGAAACCGTACTTCCTTAGATTTGCAGTCGTCACAAGCTTCTTCGCGTCACGACTCTCCTCGGGCAGAAAACCGAAGGAAACGATTCTGTCCAAGTCAGAGAGCAACCCCAAATCGGTTGTCTTATTAACTGTAAAAAACAAACAGGTCGTTAGATAAAAAAAAAAAAAAAAAAAAAACTACAACGAACTCCATGAATTCGAGGGAGGAGGACCTACTCAGATTCAAATAGCGGCAGTGGTCGTCATAACGAAAGAAGAAGAACTTCGTTTCGTAGGCCCCCGCATTACTGAGATAACTGTGTATCCCCACCGCTATTGTGGGTCGCCTGGACAAGTAATATGAATCCTTGTCTTTGCTTTTCTTCAGGATATACGAGCAGACGAGCTCTAACACAGTTAGCTCGCCCAACCCGTTCTCGCGGCATGCTATATACATGCCGATAGCAATCGTATACGCGTTCGGCATAAGTTGCATCAGCGCGACCCCGAAGTGATCCAAGAACGACCTAACAAAGGGGTGGAAAGGGATCAACCCCCCACCCTTGAATATCTCCTCAGAGATCGCGACCATCCCACTTGGTGGATGCCGAGCAGTGTGTGTCTCGTCGCGGAGAACCTCCACATCGATGTTATACTGGTTTACTACTTGCTCGAGCTCATCCCCATTAAGCACCGAGTAGATCTCCTGAGTGGGGCTCGCAGGAGCCTCCTACGTAGACGAGACGGCCCCTTCCTTGGGTCTGGTCGCTGGGTCCATTCTACTGCAGTCTGCAAAAGTGACAAGCAGAATGTCACTAAGCCATCATGCGCTATTTCGCACAATGTGGGAAAAGAAACTCCCTAAATCCTAGAAACCCTAGTAGTGTTTCAAGCCGCCGTTCGCGGCTCGAACCCAGTGAAAGCGTCTCCTCTCCGATGACTATCAGAGGAGAAATGTTGTTCAACTACAGGATAGAAAATAAAACAGAAACTATCCTCACTTCTTGGAGTGCGAAAATGGCTTCTTCCGCTCAAAATGTCAGGAACACGATGGTTTGGAAGGCTAAGGATCTGAGCTTACGAAAGACTATTGCTCTCTCTGTAACAAACACACAATGACAATACCTGTGAAAAATTTGAGTTTTTATAAAGGAGTGACGCATGGTCTTCCCTGGACCGAAACGACGTCAGGCCTAAAAGGGCGCCTCACCACCGATCATAACCACGTGTCGTGAATCAAGCGAGGGAGGCTAATCGTCGCGATTCAAGAAAACCTAACCGCTGTCTGTTTCCCACCGAAAAGCCCAAACGACGATGCACTCCCACTCCGCATTTAATGCACTGCAACCTGCATTCAATATTCAAATACGAAATGTCGTTTCGGCACGCCACACAATTAATGCGCCTCAGTCCGCATTCCATGCTCTGGTGAGGAGCGTCGTTTCACTCTGACAAGCAGTTAATGCTCCTGGCTGGCATTTACTGCGCGTAGGGGCACGTCTGACAGAGTAGACTGTTTCATTAAATGCACCCATATCAAAAGTACAACAAACAACATCTGAAGAGGTCATTAGCAGAACACTCTTCGTCAGGCAAGTCGCGAAGCGACCCAACCTTTCGATCATGTCCTTCTAATCGCAAAGCGACGTGACCCCTAATAGTCATTCGGTCCTGAAATAGTACCTCTTTAGCAAAAGGTTCCGTGCAATCAGGTTGTATATCCTGGAAGACCATGTCGCTCATTCTTAAAAGCAATAATCGCGCGAGGTCGCTCTTCACAAAAGCACGAGCTCGATCTCTCTCTAACCAGGTCGGGATCACCAGAACCTTGAAGATGTCCAGCCACGACATGAATTATAGTTTTCAAGGTCCAATCCTCAAACCTTAAAAACTAGAGGACTTCTGTTATGCCTTAGGAAAACAAGGCTGACATGGACCAACTCAGCATGCAAAATTCAAAATGTGGGAACCCACCACCAAGACACGTGACGAAGGAAGTGGCCCGCATCTGTCAGTGTGATGGGCGCGCGCCAGGCTAGCCATGAGCTGAAGAGGTTCCACATGTCCAATTGCATGCACCAAATCGTGCAAATCATTCTGGAAAACGGGCAATGGGACATAAAGGGAGATTTGTACGGATAATCCCACCAACTCAGAGATTTAGCAATCATCACCGTGCTCCACCCCACTATAAATTGAGAATTTCTCTCTCAATTTGGGGATTAGCTAATCTCTCACAAAGAAAGCATATACTCCCTCTCTCTCTCATTTGTAAAATCACTTGTACAGTCAGTTCGCTGACCGCGACTAGGTCGCTATCATTAATATACATTAGTGGACGGAGGATTCACTTCCTTAGCATCCGAACCACTTTAAAACCTGTCTTGTCATTCTTTTATTTCCTTTTTATCATTCAGCGTGTCTTTTGACCCAACTCAGCATTTCACACGCTCGTTTAGTTGGTGTCATAATCCAGCATCAACAAAATATATATAAAATTTTAGAAAGGTTATTTTTTGAGAGAGTTCATATTATGAGTTATTTCTAAATTCAAGCCCGGAAATTGCACTAATTAATACAACTTACCAAAATTATAATATATTTTAAAAAATTCTGGGGGGTTTTATATTGCACTGTTAAGTTTTTGATATAAACAGTGAAAGAGTAATATAGTAAATATTTATTAATTTATTATGTTATAAAAATATAAAAATATAAAATTTAACAATATATTAACGGAAAGTTTTGATATTTAATTAACATATTGACAGTAAAAGAGAATTTTTATTTTTTTATCATTTTATTTTTTAACTAAGAATGACAAACTTATATTCACAGATCACTATGCGCCGTCCACCAAAGAAATTTCAACTCCTCCCTTTGACAATTCACAAATACCCTCTGAAACTCTGTCGAAAATGTTTCTTAAAACTTCACTTATTTCTTCCAAAACATCTTTAAAAGTTAGATTTTTATCTTCATTCGTTGATTCTTCAGTTTCCAAAAATCAACTCACAAAATCATTCAAACCCACCTCTGCTTTTAAACACCATGCTCAACTTGAAAACTTCCTCCGTGTAAACTGCAGATCAGGTAACTTCTCTCTTGATGAAGCTCTTTATTTCTTCGATTACATGATGCATATGGACGACACTCCTATGTCATCATTCGGTGTTTTCTTTGCTGCACTCGCTAAGAAAAAACATTTTGATCAGCTTCTTGTGCTGTACACGAGATTCATATCAGCTGGGTTGTTGCCTGATTTGATTATTTTGAGCATTGTTATTAATTGCTTATGCAAAAGAGGTAGGGTTTCTGATGGTTTTATTATTTTTGGGAGTATTTTTCGAAAGGGTTTTAGTCCAGATAATGTGACTTTTACTTCTCTGATTCGAGGTCTTTGTATGGAGGGTAAGATTAAGAAGGCAACTGAATTGTTTAGGAGAATGGTTGGTTTTGGTTGTAGGCCTACTTCATTTACATATGGGACTTTGATTACTGGGTATTGTCAAACAGGCAATATCTACGCTGCCCTTCAGTTATTTGAAGAAATGGTTAGTGGGAATGGGGAATTTGGTTTCATTTGTAAGCCTGATATTGTTTGTTATTCGAGTATTATTGATGGTCTTTGCAAATATGGGTTAGCAGACAAGGCGAAACAACTGTTTTCAGAAATGAAGACTGGGAGCATTAACCCAGACGAGGTTACTTACAACTCTCTAATTTATGGTTTGTGTCATTCATTTAATTGGGAGGAGGCTAAAACTTTGTTTCTAGAAATGTTAGATGAAGGTGTACAACCTAGTGTAGTGACATTTAGTGTGCTAATAGATGAGCTCTGTAAGAATGGAAAGATGAACGAAGCCAATGGATTGCTCCAAGTAATGATTAATAGAGGTGTTCATCCCGACACAATTACTTATAACACAATTCTGAGCGGTTATTGCTTGGCTGGTAGAACTGATGATGCAAGAAAGCTATTTGATTCTTTGGCAAGTAAGGGGTGTAAGCCTGACGTTTTTGGCTACAATATTTTGATGGATGGTTTGTGCTTGGCAAACAAAATTAACGATGCTAAGGAGTTGTTTGCTTCAATGTTAAGTAAGGGATGCACACCTAATGTAGTTAGTTATGGTACTCTGATCAATTGGTATTGCAAGAACCGAAAAGTTGATGAAGCTATGTGTCTTTATAAGGAAATGACTTCAAATGGAGTTCGGCCTGGAGTTGTTATTTATAGCACCATGTTGACCGGTCTTTTTATGACTGGTAAAGTTGGACATGCACGGAAACTATTTGGTGAGATGAAACTTAATAATGTTCCCCCCAATTTAATTAAATATAATATTCTTATTGATGGGTTTTGCAAAAATGGTTGTGTTTTGGAGGCTGTTGAACTGTTTCATACTTTAAAAAATGTAAACATTCAACCTGATATCAGAACTTTCAATTGTCTCATTGATGGGTTGTGCAAAACAGGGAGACTCAAAATTGCGTGGGGACTATTTCACAGATTGCAAAATAAAAGCTTGGTTCCAGATGTTGTGACATATAACATTATGATGCATGCACTTTGTAAAGAAGGGAATGTAGAGACGGCAAATAATTTGTTATTTCATATGGATCAAAACGGTTGTGCTCCAGATTTCATCACATTTAATACGCTTATGAATGGTTTCTTGCGGAATAATGAGACCTTTAAAGTAGTTGAACTTCTTCACAAAATGAAAGAGAGAAATATCAAGCCGGATGCATCCATAGCTTCAATAGTTGTAGACTTACTGGGAAAGGATAAAAATTATCGCGAATGCTTAAACTTGCTTCCTTCATTCTCTACCCAACAACCAACAGGATGTTGATTGTTGAGTAATTGTATTTCCGGTGGAGTACAGCTTATCACGAGAGCCTTGTTAGACCTCAAAGTTTCCATGTAAAGGTGTGTGCCATAGTCATACTGGTGATTGTATTTATTTTAATCCTTTAATGAAGAAGTCAAATATGTGAAGTTATTTTGGAGGTAGTTCGTACTAAAAACCTATGGGATAAATTAAATCTTGATTTTTTATTGACTGCAATCCAAATTTCAATTTTCTTAATCAGAGTAAATCTTTTAGGTGATTGGCCGATGGTGAATTTTGCATTCGTATTTGTGTGCACTCTAGTGTTCTCCCCATTCCCAAAAACCATGAGAGGTGGTATAATAAATTACAGTTTAGTGTTCAACTCACCAGTATGCTAGTCTGTTGGTGTTGCTGGAAGTCTCTTTTATTTATTTTCATGATATCAGAATTCTTGAAGCCCTTAGATACTTGTATGGTTGAGTGTGTATTTTTTCTTGTTGGATTAATATGTTTCATAATACCCGTGAAAATATCTATTTTGAGCACCAAAGTAGTGAATTGACTTCTGAATGTAATTAATTCTGAAGTGATCTAAAGTTAAGAGTAACGATGCTCAGCTCAAAATATACCCAAATTTCATCTTCATCTTTGGTGTAATCCTCGTCTTCATCTTTGGTGATCTAGCATGACTGTCGAATTGCTATATTAGTATGTATCTGACACATCATTGTTTCTGACAGGTGCCTATTGATGTTTCAAAGGAATCACTGATGAAGATGCCTCTAAAGGTTGTAGATGGTTTAACACCCACGGCCGCTGATAGAAATGAGGCTATTGAATAAGTGAATAAATTGAGTAAACTCTTTTGTAAGTGTGACTGCACGTTACTGGAAGTCAGCATAAACTTTTTTATTTTATCTCAATTGTTGTTGATCTGTAGTACACTAGTACTAGTACATAGGCTTAGATGGTGATACGACCCCTGTTTCTCACACGTACAAAAGGAGAGTGAAGGCAATTCAGCTGATGCGCAAAAAGGGGAGTTAGTTATCCATGTGGCAAGAAGCATGCTTTGGGTGTGACGTTGGGGAAATATATATTGTGGGATTTCAATTGTAAAAGCATATATAAAAACTTGGAGTATGAATTGGGAGGAACTAGCCCCTCGAAGAGCTAGATATCTTTTATTTACTGCACTGGTTTTTCTGCACCTTTTATATTGTAATTTCCATTTCAATCTTTCAATACAGTATAATCTTCTTTGATCTTTTATTATATTCATTGCTGTTTGGAGTTGAGCATTATTACGTGAATACTGAATTACAGTCAGTGGATTGAGTAGCGTTGAGGATCCAGGTTCTCAACAGATGGTGAAATTGGTTGCATGGTGAATGGTGCTGTATTAGAGATAACTACCATGTATACAATCAAATTACATGGGGGAACTCCTTCCAATTTTCTAGTGGGAATGCTTCTAAAGGGCAGGTAATAATTCAAAACTCTGTTTTTACTGCTTGGAATAAGTGGAAGGATCGAAGAATATTACCTATTTTCTCCAATAATATGAAAAAGGAAAGAACGGAAAATTTGTTGGTGATGGCCAAACATTGAATTTTAAATGGTCTCTGGAATTATACTAATAGCATTATTTTTGTTTGATCGTGCATACAAGGTGGACCTAAAAGTACCAGTGGTGGTTCATCTTGAAGGCACCAATGTCAACATTAACCCAGCCTTACTGCGACCAGGTCGGATGGATGTCCACATTAACCTCTCTTATTGCACCTTCTCTGCCTTCAAGCAGCTTGCAGCGAACTGCTAAGAGATTTTCAATGATGAAATCTTTCCCCATGTTTAGAAGCTCATTGGAGAGGTTAAAGTTTCCCCTGCTGATGTTGCTGGTGAATTCATGAGAGTCAAAAGTTCCAAGAATTTTCTTGAGGACTTGGTCAAGTTTATGGAAACTCGGGTACTTTAAGATCTCTCGTTGCAGCTACTTCAAAATTTCTTCCAGAAATTTATCAAAATTCTTTTACTTGTCAATTTATAAAGGAATCAGAAGAACGATCCTCAGTCACGGCAGAACAAGGGAATGACAATAACTCTAAATCAGAAAACTGAAGGTCTAGGACAAATTTCTATTACTATGTGAGACAGCTGAATGGACAAATGATTTGGTTAAGAATCAAGCATTAATTTCTAAGTATGTGATTAAGGCAGAACTTGTGGCTATACTTGAAGCTGATTTTTTCGAAGCATGGATACATTGTGGCCAACACAACCTTTGCATTCTATGCAATGTTCATCTCTTTTGGAGATTCTTCATGCCATAATCCAGAAGTTGCAAGCAACTAAGCTACAAGACTTGACACAAGTTGAGGTGAAGGCCATGATCTGAGGTTGAAGATCTTGAATCAGTGAAGCTGGAAGTGGGGTGGCTGCATAAGAGGTTGGATCAGATTAGAAATACAACGCGATTGATTGACTAGCCCACATTCGGTTGAATTTTGTTAATGAAAACCCGTTGTATTGCAAAATGTCCTCTATGCCCTTGACTATTACTATGTTATTAGGACTTCTCCTACAAATGTGATTGACTTTTTGGGGATCAAAGTTCAAACGAAGCCATCGTGGGGAATATCTTCCATCCCTACATCGTTTCCAAAACGTTTAATAACAACCCTACATAATAACATACAACTACATACTGGTTATTACTGTCATTTTCACCCCTTCAGTTTCATTTTATTATTATTATTATTGTCCTTCAACTTTTGGCCAATAATACATAGTTATTAGTAGAGTTGGCGGTAGGTCGTGCCGGCCCACGACATGAAAAAAGCATGGTACGATCATATGTGCGCCTTAAAAAAGGCACATGGACTGACACAACACGATACCAAAAAAAAAAAAAAAAAAAAACTTAAAATTAAAAAGTTAAAAAAATATAAAAAATAAAATTATAAGAATTTAGAAATTAATGAAACTAAAGGTGTATAATAATTCTTAATCCTAATTTCTGAGTTTGTATTTGTAATTTATAATTATAACTTATAATTAATAAAAAAAATGTTGAAATTCAATTAATATTTCAATATCTCATTATTTTATTATATTTCATAGTGATTATATATTTTTTTAATTAATATAAATACAAAATGTCACTAAATATAACATATAAAACATTTTTATAATAATTATAAATAATAAATCAAAATTATTATAATTTATAAATATTAAAATTAAATATTTTTATAAAATACGTGAGCCGGCCTATGGCACAGCCCACGACACGGCCCAAGGCATGGCATGATATATAGTGGATCGTGTCATGGGCCTTCAAATTTGGGGGCCAACACGGCACGGGTCTGTCACCTCTAGTTATTAGTGAACTATAAAATGTTACAGTTTCTTCACAGTTCACACTTTTGAATAAATTATAAAGGAAAATGAAATCTATTGCACTAAATAAAACGAGTTAATGACATTTTCATCCCTGAGGTTTGGAGACTTTGACCCAATAATATCTGAAAAAGTCATTATAATTCCTATCAAACTATTGCAGTTAGAAAAAATAAAACAGTGGAAAGGTGTGGTTATCATTTTACGCTTTTAAGAATAATAAAATGAAATTAAAAAAAGAAATATTTTAATTTAAAAAATAATAAAATAAAAAAAGATGAACAATAAAGGACAATAAAATTTGATATGATAAATTTTTTAGGTTTTTGAAGGTAGGGATTTTTATTTTTAATTTTTAATTTTAGTTATGAATTTTTTAAAAAAATTTAAAAATTCTATTAGTTTTATTTTCTTTTTATTTTTTTGGATAAGTAAACTTTTCATAAAAATAAAGAAAGAATGTACAAGAGGCCTAAAATCCGACCAACCTACCTCAAGACAAGCCCTGAGTTAGGAGCAAAAGAATGACACTATCAAGACAACTTTGAATCTTCTCTTTTTTTCATTTCTCTTGTCAAAAAAAAAAAAAAAAAGGGAATCGGACGGAGATTAAAGAATACAAAGAAAACCCACCTACCACAAGACATGCCTTGGGTTAGGTTCATTAGTATCGAAAAAACAAAAACCTCCCCAATTCTTCACAATACATTGCATACCAAAGGGTGGCAACCTTCGATGCTATACAACCCATCCACCCCCAAAAGCCAAACCAACAAGAACATCCGGATCAAAGCATCCACCAAAGGGAGAATGCAACCAACCGCCCCCCCAACCACATGCCTCCCCAATACATTTCAATTTTTATTTCATTGTAATTTTATTATATTAATCTCAGAATTACTAATTTTTTATTTTTTATTTCAGTTTCAAAACATTAGTGTTGATGTCAAACTCTCACATCGGCTAGGAGACGAGGGCCTTGGTCGCTTATGTAGCATAAGGACACTGTCACCACACAGAAGCACATTTTCAGGACAAAACTGTGCGGACCTACCAGCAATCCAACTTGTGGCCCAAAATAGACAATACCTCTAAAAACTCACCTACCATGTGACTGGAGATGGCATAATAACAGTTGGCACTAGAAGGAGAGCTCGGGTTTAATTGAGCTAAGCGTGCCAGTTTGTACCACGCCAAAACTCCCAAGCCCCTCACTTAGGGTGTTAAGTTGATGTCAAACTCCTACATCCGCTAGGAGACGAAGGCCTTGGTCTCTTATGTAGCATAAGGACACCATTAACACCTAGAGGCACCTTTTCAGGACAAAACTGTGCGAGCTTGCCAACAGTCTAACCCAAAATAGACAATACCTCTGGGAACTCACCTACCATGTGATTGGAGACGACATAACTACAATTAACATTAATAGTCTAACAAAGATTATAATGACCTTTTTAGATTTTGTTGGACTAAAGATACTCTCCAAACCTCAGGGACGAAAATGTTATTAATTTCAAATAAAATTATGTACTTAATTATATCGATGATTTTAAAATAATTAACCTTAATTTCTTTTTCTTTTTTACCCTCTTTTGTAAATTTATTATGTCATCCTCTCATTTGGACAATTTCTATTTAGTCATTATTCTTTCAAACATTAGAGAGGATTGCAATGTTTTAGATGGCTATGAATGTTGGAAGTGACTCATTAGTTGTCCACTAATTTGAATTTAATTCAAATATTGGCAGTTACTAGTTGTTTTAAATTTGTCGGTTATATGTGCAATAATTTTTTATCAATTACATGTGTAAATAAATTTGACTGCTACATGTGGTTATTGAATAATATATCCTAGCCATTGGATCGATACTTGATGGACTGTCACAACCCGTTCACTTAGCGGGCTTAGGCCCGATCACAAAGCAGGCCCAGGCCAGACCACACAGCAGGCCCGTGACTCACTAGGAATATCTCCCCCCCCTTAAGGGATTTCTTTCGCCTTCCCCATGGCTCGAACCCATGCCCAAGGGGCTATAGGCAAATGGGAAGCACCATGAGTACCATCAGGCTAGCTGGCCTGATGGTACTCATGGTGCTCCCCCTTTGGCCATAGCCCCTTGGGCATGGGTTCGAGCCATGGGGAAGGCGAAAGAAATCCCTTAAGGGGGGGGAGATATTCCTAGTGAGTCACGGGCCTGCTGTGTGGTCTGGCCTGGGCCTGCTTTGTGATCGGGCCTAAGCCCGCTAAGTGAACGGGTTGTGACATGGACGTATCAGACTAATTGTTATTCTCTATATATAAACTGGTCCTCCCTCTACCCATAAGAGTTAACGTATTTTTCCCATCAATTTTAACGTTATATGTAAAAGGGTTAAGAAATGAGAAATCAGTTTTTATCTCAAAGGTTTATTATCATCGCTTCAGGATTAGGTATGTTTTCTCCCAATAATTGTTTAATTATTTTGTTTGTGAAAATCATGAAGTTCTAATATCTACGTTTATTTGATTGTTTATGTTTACAATATTTAAGAAATTACTTACATGTGGTATCAAAGCATGGTTTTGGAACCCATGATTTTCCTTTAAGATTATTGTTTCTATGAATTTCTTATGCACCCTAGAATTTAAAATTGAAGTTTTTGATATTCCGCTGCACTTAACCTTGAACATTATAAGTTGCGAGATCAAAGATTTTCTTTCATTAATGGGCATTACGTAAGGTATTTTGAATTGTTTGCTTTGAAGATTATTATATTATTATTTTTTATGAATTATGTTTTAGCTTTATTAGTGGCCTTATTGTTAAAAGAATTAGCTTCCGCCATTTGTTATTTTTGTTGCCAACAAAGCTAGGGACACCAACTTTTTTGCACTGAAAATGTGTACCAGCCTACATGTCCCCTGACTCACACCAATAATTCAGACGTGTGATTAAACAATAAATATTTTTCTAGTAAATATGGACGGCCGTTCTCAAACATGGACTGTATCCATTTACTACGGACGGGCATCCCCATTTTATAAGTAAAATGAAATAAAATATTTTTATAAAAATTAGAGACAGCCGTTAATCCGTTATGGACGGCCGTCCATTCATTTTGGATAGGCGCCCACAAATAAGGGACGTTCGTCCTTAACCCAAATATGAAAATAAAAAATAAAAACTTGACGGGCGTCCGTAATGACGCCCGTCCATTATTTTTCACTTTATAAAAAAACTTTTGAGTTTATGTCTTGCATTAGCTGCTATTGCAACTTTTAGCACAAAAATTGTATAATCCACCTTATGGCCCTTCCCATAAAAATTTATGAGGAAGATAATAAACATCCCACACAGTAGCATCAAAAGGCAAATACAGGATTAATAAACAAGTTACAACAACTGGCTGTCAAAGGATCAACCAAAAAACAAAAATCCCAACAACCCAAACAACAGCCATTTCCATACATTTCTTTTCCGCTTGGTTTCCAAACCCACCATCATATCGACCAGGCAAGAGAATACAAGTTCTAAAATGGAGGTTAACAGGCAATCGAGGTTGTTAAAACCAGAAAAGCTGTATTTCCGGCTATAGGCTGGTGACTAGCTGCATTTTCTAGTCGCTCCCATGCTTCTTTCCGCTTCTCAGCTACCAAGCTTAGCCTTGCTTCTTCTTCCCTAAACTGAGAGTGGCAAGACATGAACAGTACGTCATCCATCTCTGAGAACATCTTTCTGACATTCAGAGTGAGGTTCAGCACTGCTGGGTTCCAATGGTTTTGAGCGTTTTTCTCTAAAACTGGAAATATGACGGGTAGAACCACCTGCTGGTTATGTGCAATCAAGTTGACAATTTGATCGTTGTTCCACAAAAAAAGGGCCCTTTCAGCCACCTGAAGAAAATGAAGTTAGAGAGAACATATCTTGGAGCTTCTTTTTTAGGCAAAAAGCAACATTACTAGAAAAAGACTTCTAATATATACAGTTTTTTTATAAAGTGAAAAATAATGGACTGGCGTCCATTTATTACGGATGCCTGTCCAAACGTAAGGGACGGCCATCCACAATTTGTGGACGGGCATCCCCAAAGTTTTTTTTTTTTTTTTCATATTTGGGTTAAGGACGGGCGTCCCTTATTTGTGGGCGCCAGTACAAAATGAATGGACGGCCGTCCATAACGGATTAACGGCCGTCCCTAATTTTTATAAAAATGTTTTATTTCATTTTACTTATGGACGGGCGTCCTTTAAATTGGGATGTCTATCCGTAGTAAATGGACCCCGTCCATATAATATGGACGAGAGTCCATGTCAGTGAACGGCCGTCCATATTTGATGGACGCCCGTTCACTAGAAAAATATTTAGTATTTAATCATGCGTCTGGATTGCTGGTATGAGTCAGGGGACACGTAGGCCGGTACATATTTTCAGTGCAAAAAAGCCGGTGTCTATAGCTTTGTTGTTTTGTTGCACTTGAAAAGTGACGAATTGGTTGCAGATTTTTATTATGAAATAAAATTCTGTATTTCATTGTTCTGGCTTACGTTTGAATTCGTGGGTACTTGAGATGTAATATCACATATTAGTTGTTTTTCTATTCATGTTAGGCTTGCTTTAGTATTTATTTATTTATTTTTATTAATGCATGTTCCTTGTATTATTTTACTTGCAATGAATTCATGAAGTTTGGATCCCATGACACTTTTATCCTTTGACGGTTTAACTCAGGTTTTAGCCTTCAATGGTTTAATTTAGATTTTACTTCTTTATTACATCTTCAAGTGAATTTATATATTCTATTAAATTCAAATGCTCTTTGGTCTAGAGAGTTTTACTAAAGAATCCTATATGTATTTAAAGCATAATAATGCAAATTCATATTGCAATAAAGGATAAATTTAATTTTCTCTATTTTGGTTTCATGGGTGTTATAAAATACTTATTAATATTTTATCGCAACCATGAATGAAAGAATAAGGATGATTTATAAATAATTATTTAACTCTATAGAATATTACAGATAATTTATTCTAATGTTTAGTAAATTATTCAAGTAAATATTCTAATTATGAGGGTTGATATATATAAGCTTATGTTTGATATTATGATAGTTTGTAAATCACCAAAGTGGCCAAACTAGTACGTTGTTAAATTTGAAATATGAAAATTTTCAAGCTGTCCTTTTGATGCCAGAATTTTTAAAAGTCTTTATCCATAAGAAATTTAGACATACCCAAATGTAAGTCAGTTTCTATGCATAAAGAATATAAAGAGATGAGTTGTTATTTTTCATTGATTTTATTTATATATCCAAAGATAGTTAATATAATTAATTAAAAATATATGTAATCACCTATAAAGAAATATAGGCATGTTGAATGATGATATATCCTTATATCTACCCAAAGGAGAACTTTGATATATATTACTACATTATATTTTTTGGATATATTTTTATTTAAACTAATGGTAAGTATTTAATTGCAGTTTCAGTTCCTCTTTCTTTACATTCTCAAGTATCATCTGTTGTCATGTTTAACGGATTGAATTTCTCATAATGGAAGGAGCAAGTTCATTTCAATTTGGGAGTTTTAGATTCTGACATGGCTCTCAATGAACAAAAACCTACTGATATTATTGATACCAGCACTTATGAAGAGAAATTATATCACAAATCATGATATAAGGCAAATAAACTCTGTCTAATGTTTATGCAGATGACAATAGCTGGCAACATTAAAGACACTCTTCCACAAACTGACAATGCTAAAGAATATCTTAGTTTTGTGGAAGATAGATTTCGTTCTGCAGATAAATCGTTGTCTGCAACGCTGATGTCTTCTTTGACAACCATGAAGTATGACAGCTCTTGAAGTATGCACGATCATCTTATTGAAATGAAGAACATAGCGACAAAATTAAGGAGATTAGGTATGGACATTGATGATGATTTTTTAATTCACTTTATTCTTCACTCATTGCCTCCTAAGTATGGGACATTTCAAGTAAACTTCAACACTATTAAAGATAAGTGGAGTTTAAATGAATTGTCTAGTAAGTTAGTACAAAAGGAATTAAGGTTGAAGAATCAAGGAGGTCATTCACTTAACCTTGTGAAGCATGAAGCTAGTAAAAAGAAGACAAAAAGAAGCAAGAAGAAAGGATTGAAAAAGGATGAGTTTAAGGATGATTCTAAAAATCAAAAGGAGGAACGCAAGGCCGATAGATGCCATTTTTGCAAGAAACCTGAGCACCATCAGAAAGATTGCCATAAATGCAGGGCCTGGTTTGAAAAGAAAGGTAAGGCAAGTGCTTTAGTATGCTTCTAGTCAAATTTGACTGAAGTTCCTTATAATACTTGGTGGCTTGATTCTAGTGCTACTGCTCATATTCGTAATACAAAGCAAGGATTCTTTATAATCCGCAGTAGCAGATCCAGAAATTTTTGTTAGGGTGGGCCAAAATAAAATCTAATTACACATTAATATTTTTGTTAGGGTGGACCAAAATCCAAAAATTATATATATTAGTATTTTTTAAAATAAAATTGAGGGTGGGCCAAGTGGGCTAGATCCGCCCCCGACGATCCGGACCACAATTCCAAATGAAAACTTTACGTTTATGGGGAATCGAGTGAAGGCTTTGGTAGAAGGAATAGGGACTTATCGCTTGATCTTGGATACCGGCCATCACCTAGATCTATTAGAAACCCTTTGTGTTCCTTCTATTCTCATAATTTAGTTTATCTTTCAAAATTGGACATTTCTGGTTTTATTGTTAGGTTTGGAGAACGTTGTTTTAGTTTGTATAAGAATACTATTTTTACTGGATCTGGTATTCTTAGTAATGATTTATATGAACTAAATCTTGATCATATTTTTACTCAATCCCTACTTACAGTACATCATAATGATGGAATTAAGCGTGATAGATTAACGAAAATTCATCTTTCTTGTGGCATAGACGTTTGGGTCACATATCCAAAGAACAAATAGAAAGGTTAGTGAAGAATGAGATTCTTCCAAATCTAGATTTTACTGATCTTGGAACGTGTGTGGATTGCATTAAGGGAAAGGAAACCAAACACAATAAGAAAGGATCCACAAGAAGTTCATAGTTTCTTGAAATTATACACACCGATATATGCGGACCTTTTGAAGCTCTAACCTTTATTGGAGAAAAGTATTTCATCACATTTATTGATGATTTTTCACGTTATGGTTATTTGTACTTGTTGCATGAAAAGTCTCAAGCAATTAATGCCTTTGAGATATATATTAATGAGGTTGAAAGGCAACAAGATAGAAAGGTGAAAATCATACGTTTGATAGATGTGGTGAATACTACAGGAAGTATAATGAATCAAGACAATGTCCAGGTCCATTTGTCTTGAAAAGCGGGGCATATGTGCACAATACAATATGCCAAATACACCTCAACAAAATAGTGTAGCAGAAGGGCGTAATATACCACTAATGGATATGGTTAGAAGTATGATGAGTAACTCCTCGTTACTCTTATTATTGTGGATGCATGCTCTAAAAACCACCGTGTACTTATTGAATAGGGTTCCTAGTAAAGCAGTTCCTAAAACTCCTTTTGAGTTATGGACTGGAAGGAAACATAGTTTAAGGTACTTGCATGTTTGGGGTTGTCCGGCGAAAGTAAGAATCTATAACCCACATGAAAAGAAATTAGATCCTCAAACAATCAATGGTTACTTTATTGGTTATCTAGAGAAATCCAAAGGGTATAGGTTTTATTGTCCTAACCATAGTTAAAGAGTTGTGGAAACTAGTAATGCAAAATTTCTAGAAAATGATGAGATTAGCGGGAGTGATAAAAAACGGAAGATAGATATCAAAAAGATAAGGGTGGGCACTTCCTTTCCTAAATCTACTCCGGATGTTGTTCCTATTGTAGAACATTTCAATAATAACGAACAACAATTAAATCAATAATCATTCCATGAAAAACCTAATCCATTAAGGTCTAACGAAGAAGTATCACCAGAATCATCATAAGAAGGTCTCAAAGACAAAGAAGACCTGCAATTTTAGATGATTATGTGATTTACTTGCAACAATCAAAATTTGACATTGGAATTAATAAGGATCCGGTTTCATTTTCACAAGCAATAAATTGTAAATAGTCTGATAAGTGGATTGATGCTATGAATGAAGAGTTGAAATCCATGGAACAAAATAAAGTTTGGGATCTGTTTGAGTTGCCTGAGGTTCAAAAAAAAGTTGGTTCTAAATGGGTTTTTAAGAACAAACACAATTCAAATGGCAACATAGAACGATATAAAGTCAGACTTGTTGCCAAGGGTTATACTTAGAAAGAAGGTATTGATTATAAAGAGACTTTTTCCCCAGTTTCTAAAAAGGACTCTTCAAGAATTATTATGGCTTTGGTGGCTCATTATGATTTAGAGTTACACCAAATGGATGTGAAAACAGCCTTTCTTAATGAAAATCTTGAGGATGAAGTTTATATGGACCAACCTGAGGGCTTCTTAGTTGAAGGAAAATGTCATATGGTGTGTAAGCTTAAGAAGTCAATATATGGACTTAAACTTGCTCCCACTGATCTTTTGGTATATACACCGATCAACAGTGTTTTTCTTAAATCCAAAAGAAGTTATATATGGACCAACCTAAAGGCTTCTCACTTGAAGAAAAATGTCATATGGTGTGTAAACTTAAGAAGTCAATATATGGACTTAAACAAGTTTCTCAACAATGGTATCTTAAGTTTAATGATACCATAACATCTTTTGGATTTAAGGAAAACACTGTTGATCGGTGTATATACCAACAGATTAGTGGGAGCAAGTTTGTATTTTTAGTCTTATATGTTGATGATATTTTGCTCGCTACGAATGATTTGGGCATATTATATGAAACAAAGAATTTTCTCTCAAAGAATTTTGAAATGAAAGACATGGTAGAGGCATCCTATGTGGTAAGAACTGAAATATTCCAAGATAGATCACAAGGATTGTTGGGGTTGTCTCAAAAAGAATATATTGAGAGAATTTTAGAGAGGATTCACATGGAATCATGTTCAGCAAGCATTGTCCCTATACAAAAAGGGAATAAATTCAGTCCATGCAATGCCCAAAGAATAATATAGAACGAAAGAAAATGGAATCAATTCTATATGCTTTGGTTGTTGGCAGTTTGATGTATGCACAAACCTGTACTAGACTAGACATTAGTTTTGCTGTCAGTATGTTAGGCAGGTATCAAAGTAATCTAGGAATTGATCATTGGAAAGCTGCAAAGAAAGTTTTGAGATATATGCAAGGAACGAAGGACTATATGCTCACATATAGAAGATTTGATCATTTAGAAATAATCGGATATTCAGATTCAGATTTTGCTGGATGCCTTCACAACAGAAAATCTACTTTTGGTTATTTGTTCCTATTAGCTAAAGGAGTAGTCTCATGGAAAAGTGCTAAGCAGACTGTCATCGCTTCATCAAATATGGAAGCAGAGTTTGTGGCATGTTTTGAGGCTACAATTCATGCATTATGACTGCAAAACTTTATTTCATGACTTGAGGTTGTCGACACCATTATCAAGCCGCTGAAAATTTACTGTGATAATTCTGCAGCAGTTTTCTTCTTCAAGAACGACAAACACTCAAGGTGCTAAACATATGGAATTAAAGTATTTTGTCATTAAGGAGGAGGTTCAGAAACAACGAGTATCTATCGAACATATTAGGACATATCTCATGATTGCATATCCCTTAACTAAAGGATTGCAACCAAAAGAACATGTAGATAGAATGAGTCTTGGTTATAATAATTGATGCATTGACACTCAGAGCTCAATAATTTGTGTTTCTGATATATACCTAGCCCAATGGCACTCATGTTACTTGGCCAAGGTATAAGTCCAAGGTTCAAGTCATAGGGGAGGCGTTCGCAAAGTGAAAAAAAGACCACAAAGTGAAACAAAGCCATAAGGGTCCGAAGGAGGAGTGGCCAAAAGGACCCATAGCGGACAATACCTTGGACGTGTCTGACGCGTGGGGAAAAACCTTGAGCCAAAGTGACGAGATAGTGTATATATATATATTGATCTTGTATTGATGTATACATAATTGACAAAGAAAATAGGATAGTCTTTTAAGACATAATCGTGGACCAATATGTTTATATAACTTATAGACTGAGTATGATGAATGACTATTTGTAGTGGTGCATGGAAGGAAATATGTTACATAAACAACATACAACCGCCATGCCTCACATTTAGTAGTTTGTTATGCTAAGGTGATTGTGATCGGCACAAAGAAAGATTTCATTATTATTGTATGCTTGATGTTATATCATTAACCACTTATATTAGTTTATCAGAAGAGCCAAGTGGGAGACTGTTGGAAGTGACTCATCAGTTGTCCACTAATTTGAATTTAATTCAAATATTGGCAGTTACTAGTTGTTTTAAATTTGTCTGTTACATGTGTAATAATTTTTTTATCAGTTACATGTGCAAATAAATTTGATTGTTACATGTGGTTATTGAATAATGGAGCTTAGCCATTGGATGGATACTTGATGGCCATATCAGATTAATTGTTATTCTTTATATATAAACTGGTTCTCCCTCTACCCATAAGAGTTAACGTATTTTTCCCATCAATTTTAACGTTATATGTAAAAGGGTTAAAGAGGAGAAATCAATTTTCATCTCAAAGTTTTATTATCACGGCTTTAGGATCAAGTATGTTTTCTCCCAATAATTGTTTAATTATTTTGTTTTATAAAATCATGAAGTCTTGAGATCTATGTTTATTTGATTGTTTATGTTTACAATCTTTAAGAAATTACTTACAATGAATACTATATGGATTATCTAAACCAACAACATTTTCTAAATTAAAGTTTTTATGTCGTAAATACATTGTGAATAAATATACATGTGTCATATGATTATTAATAATTTAATATATCTATATCTTCTATATCCTAAAATTTAATGAGCCAAGATAACATTAACTATAAAGATATCACATCATCCTACAATTAATAAAATCTATCACATCATCGACAACTTTATAAAAGCAACATTACTTGTAATAGATAGAGAAAATTGAGATGTTAGTAGGGGTATAAATAGACTTTTTCTGTATTTTTAACTGTTTACCAACGTCCATTAATATGATGAGGAGCTCGTTCAGCCTCCAAACAATGTCCTAGGTTTGAGTCTTCGCTACTAGTCGTTCGTGTAGTGGTATATTTATGTCTCATGCTCCACGCACGAAGGTCAAGGGAGGACCTAGCCCCTTTGAGTGTAGGCCCCGACTTCTGAAAAAAAAAAAGTTTGTTTAGAATCTCTCCTTATCCTTTCAGATTCTATATTTCTTTATTAATTTGATATTTTTGTCCTCCTCTTTTTTCCTAATTTAGTCTATATAATATATTACATAAATCACTATTAATTATAATTTTTATTCTATGACCTAGCCTTATTGTCATTTCATTTTATTTGTACTTACTTTTCTGTATTTCATCTCTCTACCTAATTAATTACTTAACAGACATTAATGTCTTCTACTAATAAATGATTTTATATTGTAACTTACTTCTATTTTTAATGTAAATAAAAATTAATAATTTATATAATTATAAACTAATAATCTACTTAATAATTAACATTATTTTTCCCCGTTTTAATAAATTTTAAATGATTATGTTATACTCTTTTCACAAATCTATCCTCTAATTAATGACAGTAATGTGACATAATTAAAAATAATATTCATATTATAATTTAATTTAAATCATTTATTTAACTTTAATCATGACAATCTAGTGTTAAGAGTAAACAAAATTGTTTACTATTTAATTTTTTAAAGAACTTAATCATATAAAACATTACTATAAAAGTGCATGTAACTCAACTCATTTTTCTATTTTGCCATTGCTTCTTCCCTTCCAATTTCATTACAAATTTTCATAAGACACCAATTGGTAAGAGAAGAATTTGAATTGAAAGCAAATTAGATCAAGATTTAAGGTTTGGAGTTTAGGTTTATGGTTTTTTGCTCTCTTCACATTAAAGAGATTTTGTGGTTTTTTAAAAGTTTTCACTAGTTGGTTGGCAAACAATGACGGAACCGCGGAGGCCTCCTCAGCAAAAATCCTAGATTCGCCACTGGCGAAGGTACCCCTAGCATTGGCTCGGCCCTCACATAGGTGCAGCGGGAGTACCTCTAAATGTTTATGGGGTTAGATGGTGCAATGTTCCGTTTTGGGTATGGGATCAACCCCTGTTCATACCCATTTTATTCACCAAATAAAACCAATTAATGGGATATCATAGTAAGGGCGCCAGTTTATGACTAATTTCTTTATGCGTTAGGGGGAGATTGATTAATAACCCCAAACTTACCATCTAATTGACAATTTCCGAAACTTCAAGCGTATTTAATGACTTTTGCCAGGGAGAGATTATCATTAGAAAATGAACTCTATCCTTATATATATAATATAATATATACATACCCTTTAGTATATTAAAATACAATTTTAAGACCAAACAAATATACAATTCCTAATGCAAGGTCATAAGAAAAGTGAAAAAAAAAAAGATCAAACACTGTTACTAGTGGAAGATTTCAAGACTCAAAGATCTTGCTTTACTTTTAGATCCCACTAAATCTTCTCAAATAGACATGAACTTTGTTTTCATTAAGTAAAATATATATATATATATATATAAAGCCATTGACCCAAAAACCTAAAACAAAAACAAAAAAATTCAGAAAACATACATTTTCATGTCTTCACCAGGCAATATGTTCAAGAATTCCCAGAATCACATCACAAATCTCCTTCAAACCCCGCTCTCTCCGAGCAATCTCCGGCGGGTAAACCAGCCCCGGAAACCTCTTAAACGCATTGTGACACGCGTTCGGATAATCCGCCGCCGCGGTGACGTCTACTGCGACGTAATCATAATTCTCCGAGGCCAAGTATTGAGCCGAATCCTGCAAAGCATCGGCGGCAAACGAGTATTTGTCTGCGCATTCTTTGAGAACCCTCTTCAGGACGGTGTCGTTGGACGCGCTGCTGAGCGACTGCGACGACAAGTATGTGGACGTCGCGGTGGCGTTGGCGGTTCCGACACCTATCATGATGAGTGCCAGGCCTTTGGCGTCCACATTGGCGCTGGTTGAGTTGGATTTGAGAGAGGAGAGGCAAAGGTCGTAGTGCTTGGTAAGTTTGCAGGTTTTTTGGATGAAGTTTGAGTCTGCGGAGGCAGATATGAGGAGGGAGAGGAGGAAGATGAGAATGGTGGAAGCCATTGGAGAGAGAGTGAAGAACACAAGTTGTTTTGGTGATTGATATTTATATAAATGTGTTGGTTCAGTTGTTGAAGAAGAGAGAGAGAAGTTGAGTAAATGTGAACGAGTTTCCTCTGATTAGGTGAAGCTAAGAAAAAGCGTAGGTTTATATTTTACTTTAAGATATAGTGGTTTTTATGGTCTTAATTAAACTTTGATTTTTCTAAAAACAATATTATTGGTTTCGAAGATTGGTAGGAAATTTGATCATTATAAATCTTTTTTATAAAAGGGTTATCACCCTAGTATCATAAAAATATGAAAAAAATTAATATGTTAATGTAATATATATCAAAATAAGCAAATTTTTTTCTTTATAATAGTCTTAACGTGTACATGTGTACTCTTAAAGTACAAATTAAGACAATCGTTTATAAATTCAGTGCTATATATATAAAGTTATTCTTACTCATTTACTAATTTTTTTTTTTTTTTTCTTTCAATGTAATGCAAAAATCTTCAATATATATTTATTGTTCTGTGATCCCGAGTTTGTGAGCCTGGCTAAACCTTACAACTCTTTATAAAATTCATTGCTATATACTGTATATACATAAAGTTATTAATTCTCATTTGTTCACAATATTTTCTTTTTTATAACGTAGAAATCCCTTATACATATATATAATGCAAAAATCCCCTATATTGTTTTGTGAACACGAGTTTGTGAGCGTGTTCACCGAACCTTACAAGTTACAATCTTTGGAGAACAAAGAATAATAGCTTCTAGCCATGTAGGTACACATGAGGAGACATGAACCTCGAATCCGAAACCTTGTGACAGTTAAACATATATAGACTTGTTTAACCTTTCATGAGTAACATTAATTATATTTACTAATGTTGGTAAACAAAAAACCTGTTTTTAAAACAATATGGACGCCCGCATTTTATGATTTTCGCATAACCATATTATAACATATAACTTGATATAAATCTTATATTATTAATTGATTGATCTAATAATATTATGAATACTATGATAAATTACATAAATTATGTTCGTATATATCGTATGGTTGGTTGAATGGAAGGAGTTGTTTGGCAAGTAGTATATAGGGTGTTGATAAAGGCCTTGTTTTGGCAGTTTGGAAGCTGCCATAGCTAATGTTCACGGGTTACACTTACACATAACAACACAAAAGCTCCTCACTTCAATGTTTATTTTGATCTCTGAATTGTCTTGTTTTCATTCACGAAATCACCAAATCCGGACAATTTTGCATCAAACACATGATCTGGACCACCAATTATTGCACCCTGTCAGGCTCTTGAGATCTCTACCACAAATATTTTCTTATGGGGCACAATAACTTTATTTGTTCGATCGATGTAATTGTTATAAATAGAAGATTGATAAAAGTGATCATGTGTTTTTCTTTTGTCATTCAATCTAGTTGAAATTTGATGTACCAATCAGATAATGTTATCAATCGATTCTTAGATTTGGACTATATTACTAGGTTTAAAACTAGAACTTACTAGACCAACGAAAATTTTCAGGTACGAATCTATAATACGGACTTGAAGTACAAATGAAGCAAAAGTAAACCTATGGCCAATCTTGATATTTAAAATATAAAGGTTTACCATGAACTACTTGTATATCTTTAAGATTCGAATTAACTTCTTTACCCGACTAGTATTAAAAATACCTATGATTATTAAAAGTTACTATATACCTGAATTATTGAAAACCCTTACATTGTTCTTAATAAAAAATAAAAAATAAATAAATAAATAAATAAATAAAACTTTATAGAAGTATCAAAAAGGCAAGAGAAATAATTGATATTTTTTTGAAAATCACGGTTAAATTTATCATTAATGGATCTCACAAGAAGAAAATAAAATACATAGACGTTTTCACTTGAGAATAACTAATCTAACTAATAAGAAAATATTTTATTCCTTCAATCAATCTTATATTTTATGCTTCTAAATTTACTTCTAAATCCTGCACTCATATTGATAAATTTGACTCCAATATTTATGAAATCAATTTATTAATTTAATGCAAGCTGTCCATGTTGATTAATTATCTCAAACTAATAATGGGGAAACTTTACAGATCAATGGCTGTGCAAAATGTGACTTGTCGTTGAAAAATCTTGACGTTGATGCTCTCAAACCCAGCTTCTGAATAATTTAATAACCAAAAGCCTAACCAGAGTTAAACCTACACGAAAAATGAGAATGTTTGTCTTCTTAAAAATCACTTCAGTCCAAATGTTTTGCTTGAACTTTTCAAATTTCATTACGCGGCTTCACAAATTACTTATAACCCCCAAAAAAGTTCTAAAATCACCCCTGAAGTATCGTAACTAACAGTTTACCCCTTGTTGTGAGAATTCTAGTAGGGTTTTACTGTTACTGTTTGTATTTTACCAATTAAGTATAAAATGTATCAGACTTAAAACACTAATGAAAAGGTGACTATAAAAGGTAAATTATTATTTCAAATACTTGAGGGGGAGTTTGTTATTTCATGATACTGTAGGGGGAAAATAAACTTAAAAAAATGCTTTGATATTTACTTTATGGAAAGAATAATACTATATATACATCATTTTCATATAACATTTCTCATATAACATTATGTGACAAGATATGATTGACTAATTTAAAGTTAAAATTAAACCTTCACCCAATCATATCTTGTCACATAATATTGTATAAAAAATATTGTATGAAAATAATGTATGTGTAGTTTTATTCTTATAGAAATATTGACTAGTAAGTACCAGCAATGTTATTGCTGGTCCTGGAATTTAAATCTAATGGTTCGTAATAATATATATTTTCATTTTTTATAGATTAAAAAGAATCGAATTCCTATAGTTCGATATGGTTATAAGAGAATTTAATAAGGAAGCTGGGTCTATTGTTAATTGGGCCAAATTAGGTAAAGTTAGGGGGTTTCTCAAATAAAACCCAAATAAGAAGCCCATTACATAGGAGAAGGGGGTTTTGCAATCTGACAAAAATGATCCCACTAAAAAGAAACAGAGCACAGAAGATATATGCTTAGAAATAATGTAACAAACTTTTTTCTTTCTTCACTTCCCCTTCTCTTTTCTTTTCTTCCTTCTTTTTCTCTCTTCCCTTTCCTTTTCTTCTCTTCTTATCTTTCCTCTCTCTAGCAGTGGTTGTTGCTGGTTAGATCTAGTTGGCACTTGAGGCCCTTGCATTGATCAAAGGCACAACGCAAGAGCCACATGTCGGCTTGACCTGTCCGACCGAGTAGCTTTATTTGCCGGCCAAATTGAGAAGCTAAGTTGACTAAGAGAAGACTTGATTGTTTGATTGCTTTTTTGATATGATTTTTCTTGATTGATGATTGTTGTGTGTTACAGTGATTGTGCTGAGAAGGAATTGAAGTTTGGTGGTGTGTTTGGGCCAAAACATTATTACAATGTATGTTTGTGCGATCCGAATTTATGTTATACTATCAACTTTGAATCTTTGATATTATGTTGTTTGTGTGATTCAAATTTGTGATTTATGACTTATTTGTATTTTGTAATTTTTGTGAATTGTACAAGGTATGTTTGTACTTTTTGTAAACCGTGTAGGGTCTACTTGTAATTTTCTGTGAACAAAAGGGGTGTATTTTTATTTTTGTGAACAGGTGTGATTCCAAGGATTTAGGAACCACATAGTACTGCTTTTGGTTCTGGTTCTTAAATTCCAGGAATTGGTATTGTGCGGGTTTAGTTTTGGTTCTCAAGATTTGGGCCAAGTACCCATACCCATACCCACACCCACACCCACACCCATTCACCCTTATCCTAAAAGGAGGTCATAGATATTTTTATAACTACCAAAATCATCCAAAAATAGAATAAGACACAATAGAGTCCTTCAGGATTTAGATTATTTCAATGTCAACCCTGGAAATAAAATAGAATATTACCATCAGACAGTTGATAAAGTTACTCAATCCTAAGGATGGGCATGGGCAAGGAATCCCATTCCTCGACTCTGTCCCTAACCCTTAGGGGATTCCCCAGGCCTGACCCGTCCTCGGGGTCGAGGATGAAGGGGGATCTAGGCCTGGCCTGCAGGGATTGGGTTGACCCCCAGTCTCGTCGGGGTCAATTGGGTCTTTGTGGGGTCGACGGTTATGATGGGTTTTAGGATTCTTGACTGTAGGCTAGGTTAGGGCTTTGATGAGCTTTAGGATTATTGACCATGGGCTGGGTTAGGATTTTCATAGGCTTTAAAGCTTTAGGCTTTCTATTTTTTAAAACTACATTGACATTTGTATCCAATTTTTAGAAGTATAAGGGTTTTTATTTGAATATTTAGCTTTTATTTTAATACAAAAACATCTATTATTATCCATTTAGATATGATTTCACGCAATATTCCCACAATTATAATCACATTTAATCAATTAATATTGTGAAATAATAATTATTAAAGTGGTAATTTCTTGACAAATGTGATTTTTTTAGAAAAGAAAATGAACAGGAAAATTTCAAGCGTAATTACTGAGAAAATTAATTACGAATATTATTTAAATGAAATGTTACAAATTAATTATAATATGTAGTAAGACTTGTTGGATATAATCTATGATCAATTATAATATGTAATAAAACTGGTAAGATATAACATTAGTAACTTGTTAGATATTTAGTAAAATTAGATATTAGAATTTAGAAAATATTATAGTCTACAATTAGATATTGGACTACAATTTATTATGTCTTTCCATCTTTATAGTACACATAAAGTTTCTCTTCCTTCTTCTAATTAATTGGTAATTTTAATTTACAATGATTTTAATTTATTATTGTATAAAAGTCATCTTATTTTTTTTCTAATTAATTTGTTTAGTTTGATTAATTTTAAACCATTTAAATTAATATAAAATTAGCAAGATTTATTGAATATTGATAAGATTGCAAAGAAAATATCTTATATTAATTTTTTTTATGAAATGATATTATGTTATTTTAATGCAATATAATAATAATAATAATAAAATTATTTCATCATCAATAGTATAGAAATAACACATTTTAAATCTAATACTAAAAAGCCTGAATTCATTGTCATTGCAATTTGCAAGGAAAGCACAACATTCAAAATACGATGAATTTTTTTTTTTTTAAATAGAGTGTGATAATAATTTAAATGAAACCAAGTAAAGTTCCTCCTCCTCCTTCTAATTAATTTATTTAGTTTACTTCATTAATTAATTTTTAACTATTCAAATTAATATAAGATTAACAAGATTGATTGAATATTGATATATTAATTTTTTTAAATGATATGATATTATGTTTTGTTAATGTAATATATATATATATATGTGCAGGGTGGGGTGAAGCCAAACTCTGTCCCTAGGGTCGAGGAATTATTTTAGCCCTGGCCCAGTCCCGATCCCCGACTCTTTCGGAGATTCCCCGGCTTGTTTGAAGCGAGACATGCATCCGCCTAAACGGGTCAAATGCCTATCTCTGTACTTATATAAGAATTACAAGGATTTAATAATTTAAAGTTTACGTAGGAAAAAAAGAAAAAATTTAAAAAATATATTGTTTAAAAAAAAATTAAATTGGAGGACTTATAATTATTTAGTGTGGGTGTATCAAGCAATTTACCTTTTCTCTATACTACGTCTCTGAAAGAAGGTATATTTACCCAAAAAATAAATAAATAAATAAATATAATAATAATAATAATAATAAATTACATTTTATTTTATTTAAAAAAAAAAACTCATTTCAGTTTTTATTTTTATAAATATATTTCCAAAAACCGTAAATTAAAAAAATATTTTCTTCATTCTCGGTGAACTCAATGAACAGTTGCTGCTACTGCTGCAGAATCAAACCCCGTTCTCCATTGCTTGTAAGATCCGCATTCTGATTTTTTTCTTTCAGTTCTTCTTACTTGTTGAGCCAAGTTTAATCAGTTCTTCCAGTTTTAAGTTCTCCATGTGTGGCTAAGAAGAATTTGGTTTCGGGGTTGCTCTTGTTTTTTGATTTTGGTGGAGAATTAGTCCATTTATGTAAAGATTTTAATTTTAACATGAGACGTCTACTCTTTTGAGCTTGTTGAGCTAAATATTATCACTTCTTTCAGTTTTAAGTTCTTTATGTGTAGCTTGGAAGAATTTGGTTTCTGGGTTGTGTTTGTTTTTTTGTTTTTAATTTTTACGGAGGTTTAGTCCATTGATGTAAAGATTTTAACTTTAACAGAAAATGTCTAACCTTTTGAGCTTCTAGAGCCATAAGTTCTTTTAGTTTTAAGTTCTCTATGTGTAGCTTAGAAGAATTTGGTTTACGGGTTTCTTTTGTTTTTTAATTTTGATGGAGGGTAAGTCCATTTACGTAAAGATTTTAACTTTAACATGAAATGTCTAGTCTTTTGATCTTATTAAGTAAAATATTATTAGTTTTTTCTGTTTAAATTCTCTGTGTGTATCTTAGAAGAATATGGTTTCTGGGTTGCTTTTCTTTTTTGATTTTGATGGTGGTTCAGACCATTTATCTAAAGAATTTAATTTTAGCATGAAATTTTTCGCTTTTATGCAGGTTTGTGTTCGTGTTCTTGAAGTTGAAGATGAAGGCCCTTTGTGCAATTCAATCTTCAGAGTTCTCTTCTATTTTTATAGGGACCTTCTCAATCACAAGGTAGTTTTTTTATTTTTATTTTTAATTTATTAATATTGTATCATTTGTTTATGTTTGGAGTTGTTATGATTTGAAGTTAAAGGGTTTAGGTATTTGGAGAAATGATGCTTGCTTAATTTTGATTTTGTGATTTTAGTGTTTTGAGATGTCATTCATAGTTTAGTTTAGGTTAATAGATTTCTAATTCAAACGGTTTGAAATGGAGAGTTTAGGGTTTATTTGGGAGTGTTTACTGTGCTCTCTCTTGAAAAAACATTTTAAAAAAAAAAAAAATTTTGTAGTGGACAGAAGCTGTTTTTGGGTCTTGAAAAAGTACTTTACATAAGTGCTTCTTTGGGAAGTATTGTTAGAGGTGGTTAAGATAGGTGCATGATTGATTTGATTTTGTTATTTTAGGTTTTGAGATGTCATTCATTGTTAAAGTGACTAGATTTCTAATTCAAATGCATTGGGAGGTAGAATTTAGGGTGCTTTTGGGAGTGTTTTTGTTACTGGAAAATGCTTGGCAAAAGCACTTTTTTGTACTGGATAGAAGCAGATTTTGGGTCCTGCAAAGTTCTCTGAAGGGTGCTTCTCTGGGAAGCATTATTAGAATTTTTTATTTTTTATTTTTTGTTCAGTGCTTCCTGTCAAAGCATTCTCAAACGTTTAAGGGTGCTTGTGGATGTATCGGAATGTATTTTCCAAGTAGAATTAAATGAGTGCTGTAGACATCAGGATAGAATTAGAACAGAGCATGTCTAATTTGTTGCATGAAACGAACTTATGGGTTGAGTTGGTGCCAACAAGAAGATATGAGGGAAAATTAAAGATAAGATCGTGGATCAACATTGTGTCCTAGTGTTATTGAATGAGACACTTGTGTGTCTTATTTTAGTGTGTTTGCCAGAGTATATATATGTATATATAGATGCATGTCTTATTTTAGTGTGTTTGCCAGAGTATATATATGTATATATAGATGCATAAAGATAAGAGTGTCTTGGAATTTCAAGTAATACTTTCTATGTCGTGAGATACTGTAGAGAATTTGTGAAGTCTCCGAAGTGCAAGTAAATTGCATTTGATAAGTTTTGTTGAACTAAGAATCTTCTAATCCCCAATCCTCCATTTCTCTATAGTTTTTTTATTCTGCTTAATTTATGTTAAGCAGTGCATTGACTTCCTTTCATCTTTCTGCAGGAGTCGAACTACTTTTCCTGAGAAGCTCTTCTTTTGCCGAGCAAAGTTTGGTATGCTAGTAGTCTTCCTACTGCTGTTCCTACCTCCATATAAACCTAAAATTCAGTGCATTTATATATATATATTTATTTGTTTTGTACCACTCACACTATGTTTATATAATGACAGCTGAGTCTGGGGTAGAGGGATCGTTCAGCTTAGGAGTAGTGTCTCCAACCTTGTTAGCAGCTGAAAAGGAAGAAGCCAAGTCTGTCTTAACCTTATTCTTGAAGAAACAAGGTCTGAGCAAGGCTGTTGCTGCAAGAACCATCAGTAAATCGGACCTTTTTATCGACCATCTTGTCTCAAGGCTCCATTCGGTTCGTAAATCTCGGTATTTAGTAGGTTCGGTTGCGACATTTTACTTTTTTTTGTGATAACTGTTTTGTCGGTGTCTCTTTCTCTTATCATGTTCCCCAGCTTATCAAATGTTAATTGACATTGCAGGAAGAGAGCTCACAACTCTTGAGATTAGGGATGCCCTTATGCCGTACCTTGAAACTCTCCGCGAGGAGTATGGGCATATTCTGGTAGAATCAGTTGAGAACTTTCCTAATGCACCCGTTAAGGAAAAGCCAGCGGTGCAAGTTTCTCCATTGTATCCCACTGTTGACTCCAAGAAGCTAAAAGCCGTGTCTCGAGTGAGTGAGGCGGGGCCTGAGGGAGATCTCCACCCTCAAGTTCTCTACCTTATAGAGCTTGGCATGGATCTCGAGCGGATCAAGTTAATTACACGCAGATTTCCTGCTTTTGCCTACTACAGCTTGGAGGGAAAAATCAAGCCTGTCGTTCAGTTTCTTCTTGATCTTGGGGTACCTAAATCAGATATTCCTGTAATTCTTACTAAAAGGCCTCAACTTTGTGGAATTAGTCTCTCTGGAAACCTAATACCCACTATGATACTCTTAGAAGACTTGGGTGTGGATAAGAAACAGTGGGCAAAAGTTATAAACCGTTGTCCTGCACTTCTCACTTATAGCAGGCAGAAGCTTAAGTCAACTGTAGATTTCATCTATGAGATGGGCCTCTCAGCCGAGAGCATAGGTAAGATCTTAACACGGTGCCCAAACATTATAGGTTACAGCATCAAAGACAAGCTACGACCGACAGCTGAGTATTTCCAATCATTAGGAGTTGACATTGCTGTTCTTCTCCAGCAATGTCCACAGAGTCTTAGTCTTAGTATTGAGGCCAATCTTAAGCCTGTGACAGAATTTTTCATCGAGAGGGGATTTAGGATGGAGGAAATCGGGATCATGATTTCTTGATACGGAGTTCTGTATACTCTCAGCTTGAAAGAGAACTTGATACCCAAATGGGAGTTCTTTTTAACCATGGACTATGACAAGTCAGAGCTAGTGAAGTTTCCTCAGTATTTCGGTTACAGTTTAGAAGAGAGAATCAAACCTCGGTATGCACGTCTAAAGGAGTGTGGACTGACAGTCTTGCCGAACAAGGTTTTATCGCTATCAAAGGTTTTATCGCCATCAAGCCGCGACTTTGATAAAACCCTGAATAAGAAAATGAAGAAAATGCTTTTAGAAGAGGGTTCAACTGATAGTAATGGCAAGGGATGGTTCTCAAACCTGATATTGAGCCATACAACATCTAAGCAGAGAATTTATGGAAAATGGTTGTGGTTGCAGTGATGGGCATGTCATTTTTTATGCTCAACTTTAACCAGTAGAAGAAATATACTTCTGCAGAATGTTGTATGCTGGAGGAATGACAATTTATCGATCGTTGCCTGCCCAGCCCTTTTTCAGCTACTCATTTCTCTTGTATCTTATATTTTTACTGAAACTTTTCCATGTTTAGGGTGACAAGTTGTGGGATACAAATATGTTGGCTAGTCCATCGACATGGTGATTTTAGCTGTTTTCTAATGTCTATATGGCTTTTTCACATGAAGATGGAGATTCGCCTTGCAGCTTCCTTGACTTCACTAGAAGATGGAGATTCACCGTGCAAGTGCAATGACCCTCTCCGTGTACATGGAGTTAGTTTGCAGGAGTTGATCAAATTCTTACCTTATTGTTATATTTTGAGCTTTCCACATGCATTAGAATTCTTTTTCATGAATGATGGTTGTATAAAATGACTGAAGAAATACTTACAGCTTTCCATGTAACATTTGGTGATTTAGCTGTTGAGAAATGCTAGATGTAGAAAAATTTACAAAAAGTCTTTGTACAAAGTAATATGGTAACCTCTATTTTAAAAACCGGACTGGACTGGCTAGACTAGGACCCAGCAGTTTCTCCGGTCGGTTCAGGTTTGAGGGGGTTTTTTGTAATATTTTAAAATTATAAGGGTTACTTGTAATTTTTAGGGGTGTTTTGGAGATATATCAAAAGTTTAGGGATTAATTGGTTAGTTTTTTAAGGCATTTTTGAAATAAATACAAATTTTAGGGGCTACTAAACTTTTTTAGGGGAATTTTTGTAATATATTAAAATTTGAGATATTAATAGTAATTTTTTAAAAATAAAATTATAGTTAACATCATCTATCCAGCCAATCCAGTCGGTTGTGTCGGTTGACTCGTGACCCGAATAACAAAATGGATTGTCCTGTGATCCGGGTTTTAAAACAACAGTGGCAACTGCCACACCTGTTTCGCTTTGTCTTTAGTTTTATTAATCCTTTCAAGTATTTGATCATGATGTACACAAAAAGTACTAGTTTTATTAATGCTTTCAAGTATTTGATCATGTACACAAAGCATTAAAGCTATGAGCTTGTGAAGTTAATTCTTTTTCTATATTTACTTTCAAAATGTTCACAAAACCGATTAAATAACCAACCAGATCATATTCATAAATTCACAGAACAGCAAGGCATTTACAATGGTCATTTTCCATTATTAAACATGAGAACATTGATTTTGTGGATGCCAATATCAGAGATGGGTTCAATTGGCTGCTCATCTCCCTCCACTAAAGAAACAGGATTTGAAGGTTCTCTGCTGAATTCATCTGTAGATTAATAGAGCATAAGATTACATAAAATGTACTTTTGCCGTCATGAACGATGGCTAAAATAGTTTGAAACAATGTTTATATCCATCTTCAGGACTTTGAAATCTGTACAAGCAAGTAGATGTAGTGATAAAATAAATTGCTACTTGCTAGAGATGCGGGGTCAGAGGTCACAACTTACCAAACATTGTATTTAAGGAAGTTGATGGAGTCGACATGAAATTGATGCCGATGTAAAAAGATAATGCTAATACTATAGTCACCATAGTGTAGGCTGGCACTGCCAACGCCCAATACCTAAAAAACAAAATCACCGATATAGTCAATATTACCATATCAATAACACTTCAAGTTAAGTCAATGAAGATGTCACACAAGAAGATAATGAGTTACTTCCACAAGTTTCGGTTCATGCATTGGACAGGTTTAAAGGTTTATTCATTTGGGACTTTGCAAATTTAATCTATGTCAAGATTTGATTCAATATTCCAGTGACTTGCTAGGGTAGTAAAGTCCCAAATTGCAAGTAACTCATTAAAATCCCAATTGCAAGTAACCAGCGTTGAGGAACATATGTCCATACCAAGAAAAGAACTGTTTACAAAGAATGATCAAAGTGTGTCAGAAATGTAAGGAGATCCAAATAAAACCTCATAAGAATTTCTTCATAAAACCTCATCAGAAATAACTAGTAAAGGATCTTCTTCACATTTCAATATATCATAAGCAGTCAAATTCAGATCTTTTCAAGAGTTTTACTGTTCTTGATTTCCTTAACATGTTTTCATGCAGCACAGTCTAACATAACTAAAGATTCATAAGTAAACACAACAATCAATAGAAAGAAACTACAAACACCTGCAGTGACCGACTGTGGTAATGGATCCACAAAGCCATAAACTTCAGAAGTCTAGGACCAAACCCGAATAAGCCTTGTCATCATGAGCCAAAAATGACACGGTTGCTCTACTCTCTTGAAAAACTTAATATTCTCTTGACTTTAACCGAATGTCGATCCTCCATCACCTTCCTCTTAAAACTTCAACTTCTATCCTGGAACCAAAAACAGATCTTATAAAATTGATAACAATCTAATCCTCAGAAAAATAAAATAAAAACTTATTATAAAGAATACCAGAGAAAATGTGTAAAACTGTTCACTATTTGCCTTTTCAAGTGTAATATAAATTCATTTTTTTTTTCTTAATTCAGTAGAGATGATTTTACATTTTACGAGATAAAAAACCGAAAATTCAAGACAAAAGCATAACAAACGCAGCCTAATTATCCAAAATTTTAGAAGAATCTCTTGCATTGATTATACTAGTACAAATCACTAATCTTTAGCTAATAATTAAGTGCTGAATACAACATTTAAGCTCTAATATTATTTTTATTATAATTTTCAATTACAATTGAATTTCAGAAATGCTCTGAAGTCTAAAATCTCATGCATGGAAATAGCAAAAGAACATAGCAAACCAAATTAATTAACACCAAATCTCAAACAACAATTAAAACAAAATTAAACCAAACAAAACAAATGTGATAATTCCACACAGGGCCTCTTGTTTGATACTTTACATAAAGTTACCTGAAGTTAGCTATAAATAGATAAAATTGTTAATGCAGATACAGAAAAAACAATGAAGACCCACAAGAGAGACCGCAATGGAGGATCAAACAAATATGCTTAGATAAAAATGGGTTTATTCATCAGAAACAATGGCATGATGAAAAAAATAACAAATTAACGAACAAGATTTAAAGAACAGGAAAGGCTTTACCGTTACGCTGCGTTTTTAATGAGAACGAATTGAGGGTCTATTAAAGAGGAAGCGCAGAGATTTTGTCGGGCCCGAGATTCAAAATTCCGGTAATCAATATAATGCGATAAGTGTTGATCGAAAATGGGAAAATTTAGGGCAAACTTTTTGGGTACGAAATTGTCTTTGGGCAAACTTCGGGTGGAATGGAAAGATGTCGTTCGGCCATCTAAATAAATCTTAAAAGGAGGTCACAGATAGATTTAGATGTTTCATCGATAGTCATGTAAAATCCAAAATCATCCCAAAATAAAATAAATACAATAGTCCTCCAGACTTCGACAACCCTAGAAATAAAATATAATGTTAACACCAAACATTTAATCCTCACCAAGTAAGAGAAACTGGAAAGAGTGAAGTGAAGGGCTTCGCAGCTGAAGATTAGACTCCATATTGCTCAATGCTGGTAAGATCTGCATTCTTTATTTTCATTTTCAATTTTATTATTTTTTTAAATTAAAATATAAATATATATGCAAATTGACTTGAATTTGAGTTGAGCTAAATATTTTCAGTTCCTCTCGTTAACTTTATTCGCTACTGCTATCTTGTATCTGGGCTTGTTTTTTTCTGTAAATTTCATGGACATTCTTTTGATCAAAATGAGTTCTTTATGTTTTTCCTCTTGAATGTTAACTGGGAAGGAAATTTATATTGGTTCGTGTTTTTTCAAAAGTTTATTTCTGACTTATGTAAAGATTGACTGTTTAATGGGTTTGAACAGTGATACTACTATTTAGCAATGTGAGAATTGATAATGGTAGCGTTTATGAGCAATGCATGATGTTACTGAAATGAAATTTGTGTAAAATTTTTGTTCTTGTACAAATTTGATGATTTTGCACATTCTAAAGTCGATTAATTCAGTTACAGCGTGATGATTTGTGTCGCTGGTGAATCTATTCTTGTTGATAGATATGTTTGAGTGGTGGGAATATTGGTTGATGTTATTAAATATGGTTGATTATTTCCCCAGTTTCTATGAAATAAGGATGCTCATTGAATGAATCTTAATTTATACAACCCAGATATTCAATAATATTTGTACGTTCTGTTTTCAATGAAACAGAGTAACTGGACTCTCATTGAGGAGTCAATATTTTGTATTTGTACACTGGTCTTGTATTGATAAAAGTTTCTGTTTACCTTCTGAAGATGGAAATGAAAGCCCTTTGTGCAAGCCGCTTGTCTGATTTTTCATCTCTCTTTAGAGGAACTCTTTGCATCACGGGGTAGAGTTTTTTTTCCTTTAATTTCGTTCTTTCTGTCTTCAGTTTGAAAATTATTGTTACAAAAAGCAGAAATCTTTGTTCCTGTTGTTCTTTGTTTATATGTTTTTGGGGTGAATGATAACGTGGGTGCTACTATGTTAAATTATATTCCAACTCAGTTGCATTTATTTATCGAGAAAAGAAAGGGAAAGGACCATACATCTAGGATGGTAAGCTAATAACACAAAGAACTCTTAACTCTTGCTTAAGTTATTTGGTCAAGAAGGAAATTGCTTATTCTGTGCTATTATATGGTGAATCACCTTTTTTCTTAATACCGATATTTCTTCTGTTTTTTTTTTTTCTTAGCTGAGCATTGACGTCCTTATACTTCTGTAGGACTCACTTTCTTTTCCTGAGAAACTCTCTTTTGCCAAGCAAAGCTTGGTAAGCATGCGTTCTTCTAGTACTATACATTCATATAGAAGCTAACTATCATATTTACATGTTCTTGTGACCCTTTTTAGTATTAACACCATTTTGTGATATAAAACAACTTTTTCTTCTGGAAATGGATCGTTCAACTCATAGTAGTGCCTCCAACCCTGTTAGCAGCTGAAAAAGAAGAAGCCAAATCTGTGTTATCCTTGTTCTTGAGAAACAAGGTCTGAGCAAGGTAGTTGCTGCAAAAACCTCACTAAATCAGATCTTCTCATCGACACCTTGTCTCAAGGCTTCATTCTGTTCATAAGTCTCGGTATCTTGTAGGTTCGATTGCATATATGTACTGGTTATTTTTGGCTATGTTTTCTAAGTGTTTTGTTTCAAATCTTATTTTTCCCACTAATCAAAATTTGCTTGCCATACAGGAAGAGAGCTCACAACTCTTGAGATCAGGGACACTCTTATTCCTTATATTGATCTCTTCTTGTAGAGCATGGAAACATGTCGCAAATTTAGTGGAGAACTTTCCAATCACCTGTCAAGACAGCCGCTGCGTCAGTCTCAACACCTTCCACCCCTCACCTGAGAAGCCAAAAGGGGCTTTAATGCCCGTAAGAAAAGGCAGCTGGTCAGTTTCTCAATCCTTTTCTGCTCCCCTTGACTCCAAGAACCAAGTGTTCTCTAATGGACCTAGTGAAAAAAGCCAGCCACATCAGTTTCTCAATCTGGTTCTGCTCTTGACTCTAAGAAGCCAAACGCTGTCTCTCAATGTTGAGGTTGGCACGTTGGGATTTAGCCCTCAATTCCTCTACCTCTTAGAGCTTGGCATGGATTTTGAACAGATCAAGGTAATTACACCATATCCGATTTTGCTACTGCAGCTTGGAGGGAAATCAACCCACTATGGTTTCTTCTTGATCTTGGGGTACCTAAATCAGACATTCCAAAAAATTCTTTCCAAGGCCTAATTTATGCAGCTTAGTTATCTGAAATAATACCCATGATGTTCTTGGAAGATATGGGTGTGACAAGGACCATGGGCGAAAGTTATATACCGCTTCCCGGACTCCTCACTATAGCAGCAGAAGTTCAGGCAATCGTGATTTCCTCACGAGTTGGGCCTATCATCTGAGAGTATAGGTAAAATCTTAACTCGATGGCCAATATCGTTAGTTGCGCGTGGAGGAGAATCTACGACCAACAGTTAGTACTTTCGTTCATTAGGGGTTGACATCTCCATTCTTCTTAAAAAATCACCAGGGACTCTTGGTCATAGTATTGAAGGCAATCTGAAGCCTGTGACCGATTCTTCTTGGCAAAGGGGTATAGCGTGGAAGAATTCGGATCATATTTTGAGATATGCGCCTCTAATACTTTTGCTTGACAGAGAACTTGTACCAAAATGGGAGTTCTTTTTGACCATGGGATATGAAAAATCTGAGCTGGTTAGTTCCCTACATATTTTGGTTACAGTTTGGAGCAGAGAATAAGGCCAAGATATGTGCTTGTAAAGGAGTCAGGAGTAATGCCGTGTCCAAATGCTATGTTGTATCAGCTGTGATTTTGAGAAAGTTTTGAAGATGAAAATCTGAAAATGGTACCACCACGACTCCTCGGCATGAGAAAAACTCACATAAGACAGCTCACCATATCCTCTCTTAACTCGACGGTCTACCACATCACCAAACTGACATTGAGAAACTATCAATTTAGATATTTGATGCGAACTTTCTAGTGGTACAATTGTTAATGGAATTTATCTAATGCCAAAAAGTCTTAGATTGTATAAAATTGTAAGGGTTTGCGAAAGAACCCTTGATCCCTTTTTTCTTTGAAATGAAGGGTTTTATACCTAAGCAAAATGGTATATTTTGTCATTACTTTCTATATATATTTGAAAAACCCTATTTCGCATTCCAAATGTAAGAGGGCTTTCGAGATAAAATCATACTTAGATAGGAATTGGAATGATTTAATACTTAATTTTTATTTAGAAAAAAAAAAATTATATTGGAGGACTTATACTGTTATACATATTGTTTATTGTTTAGTATAAGTATGTAAAGCAATTTTCCTTCTTCTCTACAGAATGGAAAGGGTATTTTACCAAAAAAATACAGAATAATCGCATTTTATTAAAAAAAAAAAAATCCTCATTTCATTTTTTTTTTTTTTTGTAAATCTAATCAACGCAACACATTTTGATGAATATATTTCTAAAAACAAATTGATTTCATCGTGATAGATATAATCGATGACATATATATAAATACTCCACTTACCCCCTTGTGTTAAAAAGTATATTTGGTCCATCATCCATTAAAATTGGGGTAGATGCTTCATTTTTTGTTATTATTATGTCATATCATTTACCAAATCACCAAATTGTTTATATTCATCCCCACACAAGATTACAAAAGACGAGAAATTTGAAAAACTTTTAAAACTTGTAATATTATTGGTTTTTTTTTAAACAAATATTATAACATATCTGTGTCCTACACGAATAACTAGATTGAACAATTAAATGATTAATTATATAATCTGGCAATCAGTTTCTTTTGTCCATTCTTATCTTTTCTGTGACAAGCATTTTGAATATATAATTAGATACCGACATTTTCCCACCCAAGGTTCGATGAAACGTACTTTTTCACCCATCAAGTTTAAAATGACACTTTTTCACTTTCGTTAGGTTTTGATAATATTTTTCGTTAATATTTGATTAAAAAGATAAATATACTCTTAAATATTTTATTTCTTAATTATTTTATTATAAATTAAATTATAATTTAAAGTCTTATTCGTTATTTATTAATTTAAGTATAAAGATACATTTTTTTCTTTGTTTATTTAATTAATTAGAAATATTGATTTTTATGTTAATTAGTAAAAATGAAAACATTAAAATATAGTGATGAGATATTATGACATTATAAATAATATTAAGATTATTTAACTTTAAACAATTTTATACTATTATCCTAACTTTTTGGTGGTTAACTATTTTTTCTTTTTTGAATTTTTAATATTTGACTTTTTGGCTAATTAAAAATAATAAAAAAATTTATAAAGTAAATATTTAAGGTATTTTTTATATTTTCAGTAAAATATTAACAGAAACATAACAAACTTAACGAATGGTGGAAAAGTGTCATTTTGAAAGTTTGATAGGTGGGAAGTTTTGTTTCGTCAAAGCTTGGGTGGGAACATGTCGTTCTCCCTATAATTAATGATCTCAAAGCACAATCCCATTTTGCCTGCGTGGGTCATACGTGTACCTAAAAATTCAAAGTCTATCGTCTCGTGGACCGTGTTATGTTAAAGCTTTCAAAAATTCGTGCCATATCTTTTGTCGATCTGCCAAATCTGAAAGCCCACGTCACTACTCGTTGTATAACGTGTCATTCATGGGCCTAGCACACGGGCCGGCTTGCATGCTTTAGGGGCCCCTACAATTTTTTATATTTAATATTCATAAATTAAATAACTTTGATTTAATTAATAATTATTATAAAAATATTTTTATGTATATTTAATGACATTTTGTATTTGTATTAATTAAAAAAATATAATCACTATAAAATATAATAAATATGAGACATGAAATTTTAATTGAATTTCAACATTTTTTATTACTTATAAGTTATAATTATAAATTACAATATAAACTTAAAAATTAGGATTAAAATTAATATTAAGGGGCGTTTGGTTGAGGTTATATAAGATTACTGAGGTTATGTCATTTTTATACTTGATTATCACATTTGGTTTTTAAGTAATATAAAATTCTGGTAATTTTCTAATACCAATAGAAGTTATTATTAATAATATGGAGGTAATCTGTAACCTCTATTTTCTTAGATATTGTATGATTATCAAGGTAACCTTATTTTATTACAGTTCTATCATTTATTAATAAAATTTTAAACAATAATACTCTTATTTTAAAATTATTTACATGAATTTGGCTTTTACTATTTCATCTCAATTATTAATTCTTTGGACAAAATTACCCTTGAATTCAAAACAAATTGCAACCTATCATAACCACCACTCCCACCCACCAGCCGCCAACCAAACCACCATCGGCCGCCATCGAAAGTCATCGAAAGAAGCTGGAAATCACCGTGAGTAGCCCACCGTCATTGAGAGGCTCAGATATGGTTGTTTTTCGGTGGCCATTTCCGACCAGATCCATGACCTTTATTGACTAATCTATTCTAGCCGGAATAGATTGGTCGTTACGACTAGATCATATTCATTAATAGCCATATCTCATTTAGATATGGTCATCAAAGGCCATCGATCTGGCCGAAAAAGGCTAGATCCATCGATATGAGCGGAAATGGCCAGAATAGATATGGCCTTTCTGGCAAAATCTACTATGATATGTTTTTTGGCCAGAAACGGCCATATTGGACCTCCCAATGTCTCTCGGCTACTCACGTGACTCCATGTGACTTTCGATACGGACGTGTTGGCAGCAGTGGCTTAGGGTGGTGGGGGTGATTTTTTATAAATTAAAGTTTATATAAGCAGGTTGTTTTAGCTAAATTTGAATGTTGGGGTTCAAAGAATTAATGAAAAATAATAATAAAAATAATATTATATTAATATTTAAAAGAAGCAATTTAGTATTTAAATAACATACCAACCAATTTATTCATTCTAACCAAACATATTAATATACATACCTATTAATTTATTTCAACTAACCAACCACATTTTTCTAATTTTTCCAGTAATCTTTAAGGTAATATAACTTTCTAGTATCCAACATTCCGAAACCGAACGCAACCTAACAATTATATCTCCATTAGAAATACAAGTATACAAATACATACAACTATCTCAACTTTGATTCTAGTTAACAAATATTCAAAGGGATATTGATTAAAAAAAATATCATATATCTTCATTTCATTAATTTCTTTGAATATTGTAAACTAAAATCAAAGTTGGATATTTGTATTGTATTTGTATACTTATATTTCTAATAAAGAGTAATTTTTAATTTTAATTCTTAATCCTAATTTCTAAGTTTGTATTTGTAATTTATAATTGTAAGTAATAAAAAGTATTGAATTCAATTAATATTTTAATGTCTCATTCTTTATTATATTTCATGGTGATTTATATATTTTTTTAATTAATACAAATCAAAATAAGAGAAGAGAATGAAGATTGAAATTGGATGTGAAAAAACAAGAGAAATAATGGGGTATTTATAAGAAAAATAAAAAAAAATTAAAAAGTGTGAATATTCAATACCCCCCTTGCAGGGGGTAACGACTATTAGTTTTTTTTTTAAATTTTTTTAGCAGTCGTGCCATGCCTAGAGGTGGCAATGGGCCATGTTGGCACGTGGGTACGCATAGCCCACAATTTTTGGCACGACATCAAATTTTTTGCCATGCCATGGCCCTTGTTGTTTGCCATTGGCTTAGATTTAGCATGTGGGCCGGCACGACACGACCCCACGAATTAAAAAAAATTTTTTTTAAATGTTTTGAGTAAAGCCTATGTCGCCCATGAAGGCACAACACAACACAGTCCATCAGCCCATGGGCCATCCGTGGGCCTTCAGTTTTAGTGTTCTGGCACGGCATAACACGGTCGATCGTAAAAATTTTAGTTTAATACGGTACGATCCACCGCCACCTTAACAGTGTCGTCCCTTGCCCTTTTCAAAGCCCAAGACACGGCCCACAGGATTATGTGCCTTGTCGGGTGACTGGTGTCATGCTTTTTTAGGTGGGCTGTGTTGGCACGCCAGCTCTACTCCCTTACAGCCGCCACGTTGTTTGGTTATGAAAACTTTTGTAAAAGATTAGCCTAGTCAAAAGGGCAAGTCGAACCCTTTTCAAAGGCATGGATTTTTGCAATTACCAAAGATTATTCCTAAAAATATTAGAAAGAATAAAATATAAGTTTAACCGTTAATAGATTTCAGTATTAATTTCTCATATACCTTATTCTCCAAGCAAACAGATTGGCTATATATATAATATATAATAACCGAACAGAGCCTAAGATCTAAAACATTATTCTACATAATAAACTCTTTGTGCAAATTAACTCATGCAACCCCGTATACTCATTATAGATTTGATGATTTAATATTAAATATAATTAAAATAAACTAAGGGTATAATGACAACATGCCTGGTAACCAACAGAATCCATAAGGATTAGTTTTGTGAATGAGTTTGAACTCGTAGACCGTAGTATCACTTCAACAGCCAAGAGGATTGAATGTTTTGTAATACAAAAGATTTAAAATTTAAAGATCTAGAAAGTTATTAGATGCAAAAGATCCAAACGAATTAGGATCCTCTGCGTTTAATTATGTAAGGACGTGTGTATTTTCACTAATTAACGGTTCAGATTTCTTTCTCTATTATATCTTATTTTATAACACCACACGCAATAGTAAGCAAAAAGCTGGCAATGACTAAAGCCCATTAGAAAAAAAATACAGTAGACTCCTGAGAGGCCATAGTATATGACCTCAATTTCTCTTAATTAATTAGTCAACACATAGAAATCAAAACCAACAAATGCAAAACAACGATTATAAATTCAAGCTCCACAATGTGTATTTTATTCCCACTTGGTCTTCATTTTCAGGTCATATTCCACCATTCTTATCAACGTCTTCAAAGTTAAAGAATTAAAGCTACCTGAATTAAATATCAACAACAACAGCTTCATGTTTGCCCTTGATTCTTGCCCATTGTAAATCTCTCTTTCTATATAAACAATCCCATTAGTCCATCTCAAAGCATTATTAATTCTTACAAGTTTTCTCGATTCTTTATTCATTTTTTTTTTTTCTAAGTATAAGGCTGAGCAATTGTTATGTTAGAAGAGGCTCCTGTGGCCAAAAGATAGCCATCAAAATGGCAAAGCTACAATTAGAAGCTCATTTCTTCTACAAAAACAAGCTCTCAGTCAGAAAATGATCTATGCCATCACTCTGAATCGTTCAGGATTCCAGAGATGGGCGTGCCAATAAGCGACTCTTCGAGAGAAACTGTCCTGGCTGCGCTCTCAGATTATTGGAGGCGATGTAGAATTCGATTCTCCTTTCGGAAAACGTAGGCTCACCTATCAGATCACACTGCCTCCGGCCGGTGCCTTCACTATATCGAAGATCATATCATCGACAATGTTCTTCCCTTCTATGGTAAGTAATTATTTCATAATAACATATTTTTATTAGTCGTCTCTCCTGCATACGTCCATATTTTAAGTCATCATCGTACATTAAAAATATAAATCTGTTCAATTTTTGTCGTATTGAAACGTTAACTTTATCTCTGAATGTTACAAAAACCGTCAACGCTTCGTATTTGAGAATTCTCATATATTAAGTAGTTTCACCCCTAAATACGATGAATGTTGAATCTGTTACCTGCAAGCTTCAAAATGTCAAAAAACTAAGCTTTAATAGCGCAATCACCGTAAAATATTCTCTTCTTCTCACAATTTTACGTAATTCTCTGTGTGTATAGGTAACACCACCACCGCGGCGACAGTTTCGTGGGCGACCGGACGACGAAAATGCTGCAATGCGTCCCATTACATCAACGATGCTTAGGCGGCGGGCGAGATGATGCAATAATATTTTGCGGATCAGGCACACAGCTGCCATTAAGGCTTCAAAGGTTAGTGATTGCAGTGACACCAATCATGAGAGAAAGGCTCATAAAATGTCTAAGCTGAAGAAAGATGTTGGTTCTTGTAGGGCCTTATGACACCACTCAAATATCCTTTCATGGCGACAGAGTTTGGCTGAAGTAATGAGATTGGTCTTGACGATACTGGCTTAATAAATATTGAAGAGCTGAGACTGCAGCTTGATTTGTATAAGTGTCCGGCCGCCCAATTTTGGTTTCTTTCTCTGCTTGCAGTAATGTCACTGGAATTTATTCTGATACAAGATCGATTTCTAGACTTGTTCATCAACACGGCGGGTTTGCATGCTTTGATTTTGCTGCGAGGTAAGGTGTCATGAGATCTTTAAAAATTCAAAAAATCTTGATCGAAGAAGATCTTAATTTCAATATATTTTATCATGATATGCTGGTCCTTATGTGGAGATTGACATGAGGTCGGGGGAGATTGATGGCTATGATGCTGTGTTCTTGAGTCCACACAAGTTTCTTGGCGTCCGGATCTCCCGGCATTCTTCTGATGAGCAAGGCTCTTACGGCTTGGATCTTCTCCTCCATCAACCTGTGGAGGTGGAACTGTTGATTATGTCAATGGCTTCAATGAGGCAGTACGTACCTCTTATGTTTTTTGCTTTTCTAATGCTCATACATTTAACTTAACCTACACATCTGGAAATAAGGCCTGTCTCGACGCAGATTGACCACCAAAAATAAAAACTTGTGCGTCGAGACAGCCCTCCGTTGCGGGAGAGGTTATTATTGTCGGAGACAAGTGTCCTGACTGCTGACGCCAGCCCACGCGTTGGTGTACAAATCTTTGCTCTGACGCGAGCTACACCGGCCTGGAGCTTGACCCTGCCCCGTGCATCAGGGTCTGATCATTTTATCGCCTACATGCAATCGTGTGGGCATAGTGTAAAACTCCGACGGTAGTTCTCGACGTCGGAGTATTCACGTTTTCTAGTAGTATTACTAAACATTTCATGATCAATTTTTGTAGGACACATTATATTTGGATGAAATAAAGAGCGAGAAAACGGTGGAACTCCTCAAATAATTCAAACCATCAGAGCTGCATTGGCCTTTTGGTGTGAAAGAATACGTTGGCTATGAAGTGATCGAAAAGCAAGAAGATATCTACATCGAAAGAGCTCTAGAGAGGCTTCTCCCAAACCGAAACATTGAGGTTTTAGGAAACATTACCAACAAGAGACAGGCTATACTATCGTTCCTCATACATTCCACTACAAATTCCTCCCTCGGAAACGTCAAAATGGAGAGGGGAAAGCCTCTCAATGGAGCCTTTGTAACACCACTCTTCAATGACTTGTTCGGCATCCAAGCTCGCGGAGGCTGCGCCTGTGCCGCACCCTACGGTCACAGCCCTGCTTAATTTCGATGACACTCGATCGCTTAAAATTCGTTCTGCCATACAAAGTAATTATAACTTGTTCATACAATTAATTTGTGATTTAAAATATATTTTCAAAACTAAATATAATTCAAAATTTTGAGTTGCATCTTAATATGTTTTATATACCGTAAAAATTTTAGGATTGGATTGAAAACTGTTTTCGAAAAACATTTTGACTCACTTCTACCAAATACATTTATATAGATTTGTTTTATACCCTGGTTTTTTTTTTTTTTTTTTTTTTTTTTAAATTGTCTTTAATTCTATACTAAACAGGCCCTAAATTTTTCAAAATATTTTTCATTAAACTAGTTCGGTTTAATGATTAAATTCAACTCACTGTAGGGCTATACCGCAGTCAAACCGGGATGGACGAGATTAGCTTCCCGTACTATATGTTGAACGAGGAATTCGAGTTCATTCTTGCTGCATTGGAGTTTTTGGGCGATTATGGCCAAGATTTTCTGAGCTTGTACCATTTCAATATAAGAACAGAGCTGGTGCTTTAAGAATCCCTAAAGAACTTCATCAGTAGGGGAGCCACTCAAAATATAATTTGAAGCCGCTTCAGGATAATTCCATTCAGGAAATAATAAGTTTGGATAAAGGGTACAATAATAATAAAGCTGATGCACAACATTTGGGAATGATTTTCAAGTATACTTCTTATTGGGAGAATGCTAGCATTTGCCAGTCTTCTTCCCAAGTTTCCTCCTGAAAGAAGTCTGCCGGAAGAGATTGATCCAAGTATCTTGCACTTCGGATCTAGGTTAAGTTTTCTTTTTATTTTTATGTTCTAAATCAATTACATTAAATGTTGTTAGATTGTTTAATTCAATTGATTATATAGAAAAAGGTCGATATCTTTTTGACTTTTATCTTAATTAATGTTGTAGAGTTTTGATTAAATTTCTAAAATATTTTCAATATATTCGTTTATTTAAATTTCTTGTTGAAATTTACTAAAATTTGAAGAAGACGCTAAAAAATAATTGATGATGGATATAGAACTATATTTAGGGCAAATTGTAATGTTTAATGATTAAGGATACTAAAGATAAAAGTATATATTGGAATTGCATTTAATTTAAAGGAATCAAAGGTAAAGTTTAATCAATAAGGGGTGAAGGGTAAAAAATATGAAATTTAAAGGATAAAACTATGTATCTTTAAAAAATCTAAAAATTTTGTTGGCAATAGGGTATCACTTTTTCTTTTATTACCGGGGTGTCCGGGTTAGTTTACGCGCATCTCTATTAATGTCTTAGACTCTAAAACTGTCGACCGAAAAAGCCCCATGGCTACTCCTATTAGTGTCTGGGGAGACTCGAACTTAAGAACTAATGAAATCTCATTTTGCTTTTATACCATTAGGTCACCCAAATGTGGTCTTTGACTTTCTCTTAGGTAGTATATTATTCCACATTTTTTAGTGAATTATCATGTTTTTAGCATTAAAAATCAGCACATATTTAACTATTCTCCACCTTTTATATATGTGGTTTAATAATTAAATAGAAGTTTGAAAGATTGTTAATAAATCGTCTTGTTACTTAGTGACTCCATTATCATTTATATTTATCATCAATTAAATCTGTGGGAAAATAATTACTTAGACACTTTAGTTGTTTTTGCTCATAGTTTATGATAGTTACTTGTAATGAACTAATTCTAATTGTCAAATTAAGCAACTTTAATGTTTACTTGTCTCACAGAAAAAAAAAAAAAAAAAAAAAAAAATATTGACTTAATACGTTTAGAAATTACGTTTGTATTTAAAATAGACCTTGTTATCACTATTCCCCCAAGGTTTCAGAAAATCCTAAACTACCACCAACTATTACAATAATCCTCAAATACCCCCCTTTAGATTTGCAATATACCCACTTCAAACCCTATGTTCATTGAACACTCTACAGTAATATACCCACTTAAAACCCGAGTACATTGAACCCTCTACAAGCTTAAAGGATTAGATAAGTTACAAAGTGATAGGTGACTTTAAGATTTGAATCCAAGAACTCAATAAAAAGAGTAAACTTCTTGACTGATTGACCAACCCCTTGAGGTACATGTAAATTTAGAGATATATAACTACTTGACAAAGAAGAAGGAGAAGTTATTTTCTCTCATTGTGTTTTTCTGAATTTTCATTCATTCTCTCTCCAACCAAACATCAAATCTCTTCATTCAAATTCATGAAATCTTGATTAAATGTTCACTGTTGATTTCAATTCTATAATAAATCTTTGAAATATCACTCACAGTTGTGACAATGCTACTGTAGATTTATTGATGTATTTACAAATTGACCTTTACCGCTGTCTCCTCGATATCAATCAAACATAAAGATAGCACCATCTCAATCCATTGTATTCAATATACTCCATTCATTGATTGTTTCTATTATTACTTCATTTCTGCATCTTTCTGGCATAAAGTTCTTCATAAATGCTCTGCAGCTAACCTCCTTTCTTCTATTTTTAGAACAACATCTCGACATTCCCTCAGTATTTTTATTTTAATTGTCATTTTTATTATAATACTTCTTATAATAAATTAGGATTTGCAATTTTTGACACGATACAGTAACATAATGAATTTGATACAATTTAAGTAGATTAAGTTTAATCTTAATTGTATTCATCTTGACAAACTCAATCTATTTATTACATGTGTTTTGCTTAGGTTGAAGGGTCTCAAGTTGTGAATCCATTTAACGATACAATTAATTAAATAATGAGTTGTGTAATCTATTTATTACACGATTTTCGTTTATAAACTCTGTGTATGGAACCAAAATCGTATTGGGCCTGACAGGCCCAATAACGAAACAAATACTTTATGGCTCAGTGCCTCAGCCCCCACTCCGGTTGGACCCATGCTTAGATTCACCTTATGAACTGTCCATTCTATGAGTTTGACTATCTTACAAGTTAAGCTAAACCGGATTCCAGCCCATTAGTCCATAGTAGTCCCATAAATAGAACAAGAAATCCTATCACCTTCCTAATTCATTCAAGATCCAGTATCTTAATGAATTAATACCCTTGAATCGATAAAGGCAAGAAGTGGAACTCTCTACCAAGTAGGACTCAGAGTCCTCTAGGATTTTAACCCTTTGGGTTCATTATAAAACACAGGCAACCCTCTCAAATATTCATTCAGAAATAACCTACACAACCTAGCTCTAAAGTTCTTGCTCCGAGAACCACCGCATTATTCCGTAATCTTTCCCGTTGTCAGCCCTTACTAATACCCTCAACCTCGTTACTTGACCGTCAGAGTGTCTGACAAACACTACACACACCGGTGTTTTTAGCCTTTACATTCTCTTCTCTTCTCTGTGCAGGTCCATCAATTCTTCGTGCTCTACTTTCATAAGATCTGTCCCTTCTGAATCAATAGTAGATTTTACCGTCTATAGTTTGGTGCCCACTATGGGACCTTGACAACTATTCAACTCAAACGACCTGTTATTTTTGCTCTTTTCATCTGATTCAACCATCACAACTGGGAACACCAAAACCTCCACTCATGACGTTGAGGCTCAGATTGCGGCTCTCACCACACTGGTGTAAGAGAGCAACGACACAAATACAACGCTCTTGAAACACAAAACACGACCATCTGTGTGGAGAATCAAGCTCTTTAGGATAAGGTAACCCAATTTTACTCTTTAGACTGGTCTTTGAACCAACATGCATCCTCCTCTCGTCTGCCAGTCCCAGGTCACCCTAGATAGCTATTCACCACGCTGGATCATGGAATCCTAACAAAACAATCCAACCTCTATTTGGCTCCAACCACAACTATGCTCCCAATTAAGCCGACCCAAATAGAGACCACTCCATAACCCATAATCCTTTTGGTCGCCAAAGCTCTCACCTAAACAACCCCGTTACAATAGTACCCACTATACACTTACCAAACCTTCACATTTGGTGGCTGGCACATTTCCCCAACCTTTCCCGTTCAGCTCGGCCATACATATTAACACCAATGTGTTTCCTCATCTACAAAACACAAGCTTGTACACCCCCATGGCAACCCCCCTTGAACAAGCTTTAGCCAAGCGGCTATCTGACATGGAAGCAATGATCTAATGCATTCCCAATATGCCTATACCTCTTAAGAAAAGCCAACCCCAAAGCTATGCCAACTCACCCTTCATGGATGTCATAGCCCTCATAGAGATGCCTCTACGACGGGACCACCGACCTTGATGACGACATAACATCCTACAAACAAAGGATGTTTGCCATCGCCATCCTGCATGATCTCCACGAAGCATGCATATGCAAGAGATTCAACTCTAGCCTCATGGAACCAGCCCTCCAATGGTATACCAAATTACCCAACAACTCTATTGACTCCTTTGCTCCACCCACGGATACCTTCGCCAAGCAGTTCGCCAATAGCAAGAGACTTGATAAGCTATCTAGTGACCTTTATAGAGTACATCAACACTATGAAGAAACATTGCAAGACTACATGGGTTGCTTCAACAAGGAAAAAATCTCCATTCCATATTACAATCAGGAGACAACCATTAACGCCTTCAGGAAGAGGCTCCTCCTCGACAGGGAGTTATATAAAGAACTCACCAAGTTCAACTGCTCTACTATGGAAGATGCGTTGGCTCAAGCTTTGGGGTAGAAATAAGGTGGGAAAAGGATGAAGTGAAAGGTGTCAAACACTTTGCCTACGAAGATCGTCGTTCCAAAAGAGTCAAACGACACTAAGAAAACTACCCTGTGGAACCGTACCACCAACCAAGGAGAGCCCTTAACCAAGACAATCAACGCCTAATGGATCACCATCCGGCTCGACACAACGAAAAGACACAAATCCCACCCCACTAGTACAAGATGCCTGACTACAACCTAAAAATTGAACCTGCGAAAGTAGTGACTATAGTGATAGTATGGTGCGCGAAAGCAGTTATAGACCGCTTTCCAGGACTCCATATAGCAGGCGGACCACCCGCGTTAAGGCAAAAGCGTCGACATGCACTCCCCCCCCCACCGAGTTGGGGCCTATCATCACGAGAGATAGGTAAATCTTACTCGATGTGGCCAACTATCGTTTTCACGCTGTTGAGGTTTTTGCAGACAGTCCTTTTAGTCGCTGTGTTGGTTTTCTTGGTATGATTTTGTCCTGAGCTTTAATCTTCTTTTTGTCACCAACATGTGTTAGTCTGTTGACTTACATTCCGAGTTTTCCCATTTGTTACTGGTTGTCCTGGGTCGATCCCGTCGGGATACACCCTAGCTCCATGCTTCTTAAAAAATCACCAGGGACTCTTGGTATAGTATTGAAGGCAATCTGAAGCCTGTGGCCGAGTTCTTCTTGGCAAAGGGTATAGCATGGAAGAAGTTCGGATCTAATTTTGAGATATGCGCCTCTATATATTCTTTTTGACAGAGAACTTGTATCCAAAAGGGAGTTCTTTTTGACCATGGGATATGAAAAATCTGAGCTGGTTTGTTCCCTACATATTTGGTTACAGTTTGGGCAGAGAATAAGGCCAAGATATGTGTGTAAAGGAGTCAGGAGTCAAAATGCCGTTGTCCAAGATGCTATGTGTTCAGACTGTGATTTGAGAAAGTTTTGAAGATGAAAATACTGAAAATGGTCAACCACGACTCCTCGGCAGAGAAAACACACTAAGACAGGTCACCATACCTCTCTTAACTCGACGGTCTCACCACATCACCAAACTGACATTGAGAAACTATCAATTAAGATATTTGATGCAGAATTTCTAGTGGTACAAGTTAATGGACAATTTATCTAATGCCAAAAAAGTCTTAGATTGTATAAAATTGTAAGGTTTGCGAAAGAACCCTGATCCCTTTTTTCTTTGAAATGTAAGGTTTTATACCTAAGCAAAATGGTATAATTTTGTCATTAACTTTTCTATATATAATTTGAAAAACCCTATTTCGCATTCCAAATGTAAGAGGGCTTTCGAGATAAAATCATACTTAGATAGGAATTGGAATGATTTAATAACTTAATTTTTATTTAGAAAAAAAAAAATTATATTGGAGGACTTATACTGTTATACATATTGTTTATTGTTTAGTATAAGTATGAAAGCAATTTTCCTTTCTCTACAGAATGGAAAGGAGGTAATTTACCAAAAAAATACAGAATAATCGCATTTTATTAAAAAAAAAAAAAAATCCTCATTTCATTTTTTTTTTTTTGTAAATCTAATCAACGCAACACATTTTGATGAATATATTTCTAAAAACAAAATTGATTTCATCGTGAAGATATAATCGATGACATATATATAAAATATCCACTTACCCCCTTGTGTTAAAAAGTATATTTTGGTCCATCATCCATTAAAATTGGGGTTAGATGCTTCATTTTTTTGTATTAATATGTCATATCATTTACCAAATCACCAATATGTTTATATTTCATCCCCACACAAGATTACAAAAGACGAGAAATTTGAAAAACTTTTAAAACTTGTAATATTATTGGTTTTTTTTAAACAAATATATAAACATATCACGTGTCACTACACGAATAACTAGATTGAACAATTAAATGATTAATTATATAATCTGGCAATCAGTTTCTTTTGTCCATTCTTATCTTTTCTGTGACAGCATTTTGAAATATAATTAGATAACGACATTTTCCCACCCAAGGTTCGATGAAACGTACTTTTTCACCCATCAAGTTTTAAAATGACACTTTTCATTTTCGTTAGGTTTGTATAATATTTTTCGTTAATATTTGATTAAAAGATAAATATACTCTTAAATATTTTATTTCTTAATTAGTTTTTTTGCTTTATTCGATTATTATAATTTAAGTATAAAGATACATTTTTTTCTTTGTTTATTTAATTATTAGAAATATTGATTTTTATGTTAATTAGTAAAAATGAAAAACATTATAAATAATAGTGATGGATATATGACATTATAAATAAATATTAGATTATAACTTTAAACAATTATATATATCACTACTTTTAGGGGGATTAACTATTTTTCTTTTTTGAATTTTAATATTTGACTTTTTGGCTAATTAAAAATAATAAAAAAATTTATAAAGTAAAATATTTAGGTTATTTTTATATTTTCAGTAAAATATTAACAAAATAACAGAACTCAACATGGTGGAAAAGTGTCATTTTGAAAGTTTGATAGGTGGGAAAGTTTTGTTTCGTCAAGCTTGGGTGGGAACATGTCGTTCCCTATAATTAATGATCTCAAAGCACAATCCATTTTGCCTGGCGTGGGTCATACTGTACCTAAAAATTCAAGTCTATCGTCTCGTGGACCGTGTTATGTTAAAGCTTTCAAAAATTCGTGCCATATCTTTTGTCGATCTGCCAAATCTGAAAGCCCACGTCACTACGTATGTAACGTGTCATGTCATGGGCCTAGCACACGGGCCGGCTTGCATGCTTTATGGGCCGGCCTACAATTTTTTAATATTTAATATTCATAAATTAAAATAACTTTGATTTATTATATAATTATTATAAAAATATTTTATATGTTATATTAATGACATTTTGTATTGTATTAATTAAAAAAATATAATCACTATAAAATATATAAAATAATGAGAATTGAAATATTAATTGAATTTCAACATTTTTTATTACTTATAAGTTATAATTATAATTACATATAAACTTAAAATTAGGATTAAAAATTAATATTAAGGGGGCGTTGTTGAGGTTATATAAGATTACTGAGGTTATGTCATTTTATTACTTGATTATCACATTTGGTTTTTAAGTAATATAAAATTCTGGTAATTTTAATACCAATAGAAGTATTATTAATATATTGGAGGTAATCTGATAACCTCTATTTTCTTAGATATTGTATGATTATCAAGGTAACCTTATTTTTATTACAGTTCTATCATTTATTAATAAATTTTAGAACAATAATACTCTTATTTTAAAATTAATTTACATGAATTTGGCTTTTACTATTTCATCTCAATTAAATTCTTTGGACAAAATACCCTTGAATTCAAAACAAATGCAACCTTCATAACACCACTCCCACCCACCAGCCGCCAACCAAACCACCATCGGCCGCCATCGAAAGTCATCGAAAGAAGCTGGAAATCACCGTGAGTAGCCCACCGTCATTGAGAGGCTCAGATATGGTTGTTTTCGGTGGCCATTTCCGACCAGATCCATGACCTTTATTGACTAGATCTATTCTAGCCGGAATAGATATGGTCGTAACGACTAGATCTATAGTCATTATAGCCATATCTCATTTAGATATGGTCATCAAAGGCCATCGATCTGGCCGAAAAGGCTAGATCCATCGATATGAGCGGAAATGGCCAGAATGATATGGCCTTTCTGGCAAAATCTACTATGATATGGCATTTTTGGCCAGAAACGGCCATATTGGAGCCTCCCAATGTCTCTCGGCTACTCACGATGACTCCATGTGACTTTCGATGATCGACTGTGTTGGCAGCGTAGGTGGTGGTGGGGGTGGTGATGTTTGTTATAAATTAAAGTTTATATAGCAGGGTTGTTTTAGCTAAATTTGAAATGTTGGGGGTTCAGTATTATATTAAAAAAAATTTAAAAATATAATATGAATAATATATTAAAAAACAATTTAGTAATTTAAATAACATCCTAACCATATTCATTCTAACCAAACTATTACATATAACAACCTATTAATTTATTCAACTAACAAACACATTTTTCTAAAGATTTCCAGTAATCTTAAGGTAATATAACTTTCTGTTAATCCAACATTCGAAACCGAAGCAACTAACAATTATATCTCCATTAGAAATACAAGTATACAAATACAATACAACATATCAACTTGATTCTAGTTTACAATATTCAAAGTGAATAATTGATTAAAAAAAATATCATATATCTTCATTTCATTAATTTCTTTGAATATTGTAAACTAAAATCAAAGTTGAGATATTGTATTGTATTTGTATACTTATATTTCTAATAAAGATGTAAGTTAATTTAATTCTTAATCCTAATTTTTTAAGTTTGTATTTGTAATTTATAATTGTAAGTAATAAAAGTATTGAAATTCAATAATAATTTAATGTCTCATTCTTTTATTATATTTCATGGTGATATATATATTTTTTTAATTAATACAAAACAAATGAGAGAGAAGAGAATGAAGATTGAAATTGGATGTGAAAAAACAAGAGAAATAATGGGGTATTTATAGAAAAATAAAAAAAAATTTAAAAGTGTGAAATAGTCATACCCCCCATTGCAGGGGGTGATCGAGCATCTAGTAGTTTTTTTTTAATTTTTTTAGAGGTCGTGCCTGCCTAGAGGTGGCATGGCCATGTGGCACGTGGGTACGCATAGCCCACAATTTTTTTGCACGACATCACAATTTTGTGCAGCCAGCCTGCCTTGGGTTGTGCCATTGGCTTAGAGATTTAGCATGTGGGCCGGCAGCACGACCCACGAAAATTAAAAAAAATTTTTTTTTAATGTTTTGAGTAAAGCCTATGTCGGCCATGAGGCACACAACGTCCATCAGCACCATGGGCCATGTGGGCCTTCAGTTTTAGTTGTCTGGCACGGCATAACACGGTCGATCGTAAATTTTTTTTTAATACGCGATCCACAGCACACCTCTAACAGTGTCGTCCCTTGCCCTTTTCAAAGCCCAAGACACGGCCACAGGATTATGTGCCTTGTCGGGGACTGGTGTCATGCTTTTTTAAGGTGGGCTGTGTTGGCACGCCAGCTCTACTCCCATACAGCCGCCACGTTGTTGGTTATGAAAACTTTTTGTAAAAGATTAGCCTAGTCAAAGGCAAGTCAGACCCTTTTCAAAGGCATGGATTTTTGCAATACCAAAGATTATTCCTAAAATATAGAAAGAATTAAAATATAAAATTTTAACCGTTAATAGATTTCAGTATAATTTTCTCAGTATACGCCTTATTCTCCAAGTCAACAGAATTGGCTATAATAATAATATATATACACGACAGAGCCAAGACTAAAACATTATTCTACATATATAAACTCTTTGTGCAAATAACTCATGCAAACCCCGTATACTCATTATAGATTTGATGATTTAATATTAAATATAATAAAATAAAAACTAAAGGGTATGAATGACAGCATGCCTGGTAACCACAAGAATCCATAAGGATTAGTTTGTGTATGAGTTTGAACTCTAGACGTAGTATCACTTCAACAGCCAGAGGATTGAATGTTTTTGTAATCCAAAGATTTAAAAATTTAAAGATCTAGAAAGTTATTAGATGCAAAAAGACTCAAACGGATTATGGTCCTCTGCGCTTTAATTATGTAATGACGTGTGTATTTCACTAATTAACGTTCAGATTTCTTCTCTATTATATTCATTATAACACCACACGCAATAGTAAGAAACCAAAAAGCTGGCAATGACTAAAGCCCATAGAAAAAAATACAGTAGACCTGACCTGACGAGGCATAGTATGACCTCAATTTACTCTTATTAATTAGTCAACACATAGAAATACAAACCAACAAATGCAAGAACACGATTATAAATTCAAGCTCCACAATGTGTATTTTTCCCACTTGGTCTTCATTTTCAGGTCATATTCCCACCATTCTTATCAACGTCTTCAAAGTTAAGAATTAAAGCTACCTGAATTAAAATATCAACCAACACAGCTTCATGTTGCCCTTGATTCTTGCCATTGTAATCTCTCTTTATATAAACAATCCAATTGTCCACTCAAAGCATTATAATCTTACAAGTTTTCTACGAGTCTTTATTTCATTTTTTTTCACGTATAAGGTCTGCTGATATTTTGTTTTTTTGTTATGTTAGAGAGTGAGGTCTCTGGTGGCAAAAGAAGCCATCAAGTCAGCAATGCTAACAGTAAGAAGCTATTTCTTCTACAAAAACAAGCTCTCAGTCAGAAAATGATCTATGCCATCACTCTGAATCGGTCAGGATTCCAGAGATGGGCGTGCCAATAAGCGACTCTTCGGAGAAGAACTGTCCTGGCTGCGCTCTCAGATTATTGGAGGCGATGTAGAATTCGATTCCCTTTCGGAAAACGTAGGCTCACCTGCAGATCACACTGCCTCCGGCCGGTGCCTTCACTATATCGAAGATCATATCTCGACAATGTTCTTCCCTTCTATGGTAAGTTAAATATTTCAATAAGCATATATTTATTAGTCGTCTCTCCTGCTACGTCCATATTTTAAGTCATCATCGCATACAAAAAATATAAATCTGTTCAATTGTCGTATTGAAAACTATCTCTTATAACTTATCGAAGTTTACAAAAACACTGTCAACGTCGTATTTGAGAATTCTCATATATTAAGTAGTTTCACGCCCTAATACGATGATGTTGTGAATCTGTTACCTGCCAGCTTCAAAATGTCAAAAAACAAGCTTTAATAGCGCAATCACCGTAAAAATTTCTCTTCTTCACAATTTTACGTAAATTCTCTTGTGTGTATAGGTAACACCCACACGGCGACAGTTCTGTGGGCGACGCCGACGACGAAAATGCTGCATGAAGCGCCCTATACATCAAACGATGATAGGCGGGGAGATGCTGTAGGTCGAGTACGTGGGCGATGATGCAAATATTTTGGATCGGCAAGCTGCATTAGAGGCTTCAAGAGGTTAGGGGATTGCAGTGCACCAACATATGAGAGAAAGGCTCAAAAATGTCTAAGCACTGAAGAAAGATGGGTGGTTCTTGTTGGGCCTTAGAACACCACTAAATATCCTTATGGCGACAGAGTTTGGCTGAAGTAATAGAGATGGTCTTGACGATACTGGCTAATAAATATTGAAGAGCTGAGACTGCAGCTTGAGTTGTATAAGGATTCCGGCCGCCAATTTTGGGTTCTTTCTCTGCTTGCAGTAATGTCACTGGAATTTATTCTGATACAAGATCGATTTCTAGACTTGTTCATCAACACGGCGGGTTTGCATGCTTTGATTTTGCTGCGAGGTAAGGTGTCATGAGATCTTTAAAAATTCAAAAAATTTGAATCGAAGAAGATCTTAATTTCAATATATATCAATGATATGCAGTGGTCCTTATGTGGAGATTGACATGAGGTCGGGGAGATTGATGGCATGATGCTGTGTTCTTGAGTCCACACAAGGTTTCTGGCGGTCCGGGATCGCGCATTCTTCTGATGAGCAAGGCTCTTTACCGGCTTGATCTTCTCCTCCATCAACCTGTGGAGGTGGAACTGTTGAGTATGTCAATGGTTCAATGAGGCAGTAATACCTCTTATGTTTTGCTTTTCTAATGCTCTACATTAACTTAAACTACATCTGGAAATAAGGCCTGTCTCGACGAGAATTGAAATCAAAAATAAAAAACTTGTGCGTCGAGACAGACCTCCGTTGCGGGAGAGGGTATTATTGTCGGAGACAATGTGTCCTGACTGCTGAAGCCAGCCCACGCGTTGGTGTACAAATCTTTGCTCTGACGCGAGCTTACACCGGCCTTGAGCTTGACCCATGCCCCGGTGCATCAGGGTCTGATCATTTTATCGCCTACATGCAATCGTGTGGGCATAGTGTAAGAACTCCGACGGTAGTTCTCGACGTCGGAGTATTCACGTTTCTAGTAGTATTACTAAAACATTTCATGATCAATTTTTGTAGGACACATTATTTGGATGAAATAGAAGAGCGAGAAAACGGTGGAACTCCTCAAATAATTCAAACCATCAGAGCTGCATTGGCTTTTGGGTGAAAGAATACGTTGGCTATGAAGTGATCGAAAAGCAAGAAGATATCTACATCGAAAGAGCTTAGAGAGGCTTCTCCAAACCGAAACATTGAGGTTTTAGGAAACATTACCAACAAGAGACGGCTATACTATCGTTCCTCATATTCCACTACAAATTCCCCTCGGAAACGTCAAAGATGAGGGGAAAGCCTCTCAATGGAGCCTTTGTAACACACTCAATGACTTGTTCGGCATCCAAGCTCGCGGAGGCTGCGCCTGTGCCGCACCCTACGGTCACAGCCTGCTTAATTTCGATGACACTCGATCGCTTAAAATTCGTTCTGCCATACAAAGGTAAATTATAACTTGTTCATACAATAATTTGTGATTTAAAAATAATTTTCAAAACTAAAATATAATTCAAAATTTTGAGTTGCATCTTAATATGTTTTATATACCGTTAAAATTTTAGGATTGGATTGAAAAACTGTTTTCGAAAAACATTTTGACTCACTTCTACCAAATACATTATATAAGATTGTTTTTATCCCTTGTTTTTTTTTTTTTTTTTTTTTTTTTTAAATTGTCTTACTTCTATACTAAACAGGCCCTAAATTTTTCAAAAATTTTCATTAAACTAGTTCGGTTAATGATTAAATTCAACTCACTGTAGGGCTATACCGCAGTCAAACCGGGATGGACGAGAATTAGCTTCCCGTACTATATGTTGAACGAGGAATTCGAGTATTCTTGCTGCAATTGGAGTTTTGGCGATTTATGGCCAGAGATTTCTGAGCTTGTACCATTTCAATATAAGAACAGGAAGCTGGTGCTTTAGAAATCCCTAAAGAACTTCATCAGTAGGGGAGCACATCAAAATATTAATTTGAAGCCGCTTCAGGATAATTCCATTCAGGAAATATAAGTTTGGATAAAGGGTACAATAATAATAAAGCTGATGCACAACATTTGGGAAGATTTTCAGTATACTTCTTATTTGGAGAATGCTAGACAGTTGCCAGTCTTCTTCCCAAGTTTCCTCCTGAAGAAGTCTGCCGGAAGAGATTGATCCAGTATCTTGCACTTCAGGATCTAGGTTAAGTTTTCTTTTTATTTTATGTTCTAAATCAATTACATAAATGTTGTAAGATTGTTAATTCAATGATTATATAGAAAAAGTCGTATCTTTTTGATTTTATCTTAATTAATGTTGTAAGAGTTTTGATTAAATTTCATAAAATTTTTCAATTATATTCGTTTATTTAAATTTCTTGTTGAAATTTACTAAATTTGAGAAGACGCTAAAAATAATTGATGATGGATATAGAAGCTATATTTAGGGGCAAAGTATGTTTAATGATTAAGGATAAAAAGATAAAATGATAATAAAATTGCATTAAGTATATTAAGTTGAAGATCAAAGGTAAAGTTTAATCAATAAGGGGGTGAGGGTAAAAAATATGAAATTAAAGGATAAAACTATGTATCTTTAAAAAAAATCTAAAAATTTTGTTGGCAATAGGGTATCACTTTTTCTTTATACCGGGGGTGTCGGGTTAGTTTACGCGCATCTCTATTAATGTCTTAGGACTCTAAAACTGTGACCGAGTAAAAGCCAATGGCTACTCCTATTAGTGTCTGGGGGACTCTGAACTTAAGAACTAATGAAATCTCATTGCTTTTATACATTAGGTCACCCAAATGTGGTTCTTGACTTTCTCTTAGGTAGTATATTATTCACATTTTTTAGTGAATTATCATGTTTTTAGCATTAAAAATCAGCACATATTAACTATTCTCCACCTTTTTATATGTGGTTTAATAATTAAATAGAAGTTTAAAGATGTTTAATTAAATCGTCTTGTTACTTAGTGACACTCCATTATCATTTAATATTTATCATCAATTAAATCTGTGGGAAAAAATTACTTAGACACTTTAGTTGTTTTTGCTCATAGTTTATATAGTTACTTGTAATGAACTAATTCTAATTGTCAAATTAAGCAACTTTAGATGTTTACTTGTCTCACAGAAAAAAAAAAAAAAAAAAAAAAAATATTGACTTAATACGTTGAGAAATTACGTTTGTATTTAAAATAGACCTGTTATCTACTAATTCCCCCAAGGTTTCAGAAAATCCAAACTACCACCAACTATTACAATAATCCTCAATACCCCCCTTTAGATTTGCAATATACCCACTTCAAACCCTATGTTCATTGAACCTCTACAAGTAATATACACACTTAAAACCCGAGTACATTGAACACTCTACAAGCTTAAAGGATTAGATAAGTTACAAAGTGATAGGTGACTTAAGATTTGAATCCAAGAACTCAATAAAAAGAGTAAACTTCTTTGAGATTGACCAACCCCTTGAGGTACTAAATTTAGAGATATATAACTACTTTGACAAGAAGAAAGGAGAAGTTATTTTCTCTCATTGTGTTTCTGAATTTTTTCAATTCTCGACCCAAACCGACTCAGTCATTAATCTAAAGAACTGAAGTACATGGCTGATACTGTTCGTTCTACACTTAAAATAGTCCGAGTATTATCTTGTGGTCACTTGAATTTCAATTCTATCTAACGAATATCTACTCTGGTTATACCGCGTAAGTGTGCATCATCATAGATCTTCTGCTCAGCTGTTTCAATAGTCATCGTGATGCAAGTGTTCCCAGCTGTTGACTTTCATTCTTAAGAAAGTCTTTGACAATCACACTATCAGTTGACACGATGTACTGTAGAAGATTTATTGGTATGTTCATACACGCCTTACGCTGCTCCTCGATACATACATTAAAGTGAGACCGATTCAGTAGCATGGTAGGCAATAAATGAGGATTCTATGAATACTCTGCTGTACTGGCATAAAGTTCTTCCATAAATGCTCTGCAGCTAACCTCTTTTTCAGGATTTTAGAACAATCTCGCTTCCTCAAGTAGTTTTAGTTTTAAATGTCATTTTGTGATTATATACATACCTTTTATAATAAATTTAGGATCTCTGCAATATTTGGACACGTACGTACATAAAATGACATTTGATCACAATTTAAGTAGATAAGTTTAATCATTAATTGTATCACTTGACAAATTCAATCTTGTTATACATTGATTGTTGCTTAGGTTGAAGGGCTTCAAGTTGTGAATCCATTTAACGAATACAATTAATTACATAATGAAGTGTGTAATATTTATACACGATTATTCGTTTAATCTGTTTGGAACCAAACGTATTGGGCTGACGAGGCCCATTACGAAACAAATACGTTATGGTCAGGCCTCAGCCAATCGGTGTGGACCCCTTAGATTCACATTATGAACTGTCCATTCTACTGAGTTGACTATCTTACAAGTTAAGCTAAACACGGGACTTCCAGGCCATTAGTCCATAGTATAGTCGTATCCTAAATAGGAACAAGAACTCCTACACATTCTAATTTTCATCAAGATCCAGGATATATCGGAAATGAAGCTCCTTTGAATCGATAAAGGCAAGAAGGGAACAGTCTATACAAAGTGGACTCAGAGTCCTCCTTAGATTTTAACCCTGAGGTTCATTATGAATACACCAAGGCAAACCCTTCAAATATTCATCAGAAATAACTAAGCACCTAGCTTCAAACGTTCTTGCTTTTCCGAGATATTTCCAAGTCCGACCTATTTATCTAATTCGGCGTCGTGCCGTTCTGTCAGCCCTTCATCCAAATACACTAAATCGTTCGACTTGACCGTCCAGAGTGTCTGACAAACACTAAACCGGTGTTTAGTTAGCCTTTAAATTTCTTCTCTTCTCTGTGCAGGTCAATCAAAGTCTCGGGGCTCGACGAGAAACTGGGAAAGAGTGAAGTGAAGGGCTTCGCAGCTGAAGATTAGACTCCATATTGCTCAATGCTGGTAAGATCTGCATTCTTTATTTTCATTTTCAATTATTATTATTTTTTTAAATTAAAATATAAATATATATGCAAATTGACTTGAATTTGAGTTGAGCTAAATATTTTCAGTTCCCTTTCGTTAACTTTATTTGCTACTGCTATCTTGTATCTGGGCTTGTTTTTTCTGTAAATTTCATGGACATTCCTTTGATCAAAATGAGTTATTTATGTTTTTCCTCTTGAATGTTAACTGGGAAGGAAAATTTTATATTGGTTCGTGTTTTTTCAAAAGTTTATTTCTGACTTAAGAATGTAAAGATTGACTGTTTAATGGGTTTGAACAGTGATACTACTATTTAGCAATGTGAGAATTGATAATGGTAGCGTTTATGAGCAATGCAATGGATGTTACTGAAATGAAATTTGTGTAAAAATTTATTTGTTCTTGTACAAATTTGATGATTTTGCACATTCTAAAGTCGATTAATTCAGGTTACAGCGTGATGATTTGTGTCGCTGGTGAATCTATTCTTGTTGATAGATATGTTTGAGTGGTGGGAATATTGGTTGATGTTATTAAATATGGTTGATTATTTCCCCCAGTTTCTATGAAATAAAGGATGCTCATTGAATGAATCTTAATTTATACAACTCCAGATATTCAATAATATTTGTACGTTCTGTTTTCAATGAAACAGAGTAACTGGACTCTCATTGAAGGAGTCAATATAAGTTGTATTTGTACACTGGTCTTGTATTGATAAAAGTTTCTGTTTACCTTCCTGAAGATGGAAATGAAAGCCCTTTGTGCAAGCCGCTTGTCTGATTTTTCATCTCTCTTTAGAGGAACTCTTTGCATCACGGGGTAGAGTTTCTTTTCCTTTAATTTTCGTTTCTGTCTTCAGTTTTGAAAATTATTGTTACAGAAAAGCAGAAATCTTTGTTCCTGTTGTTCTTTTGTTTATATGTTTTTGGGGTGAATGATAACGTGGGTGCTACTATGTTAAATTATATTCCAACTCAGTTGCATTTATTTATCTAGAGAAAAAGAAAGGGAAAAGGGAACTCAATACAATCTTAGGATTGGTAATGTTAAATTAAACCACAAAGAAGCTTCATTTAACCTCTTGCTTAAGTTATTTGGTCAAGAAGGAAATTGCTTATTCTGTGCTATTATATGGTGAAATCACCCTTTTTTTCTTTAATACCGATATTTCTTCTGTTTTATTTTTCTTAGCTTGAGCATTGACGTCCTTTAATACTTCTGTAGGACTCGACTTTCTTTTCCTGAGAAACTCATCTTTTGCCAAGCAAAGCTTGGTAAGCATGCCGTTCTTCTAGTACTATAACATTCATATAGAAGCTAAACGTATCCATATTTACATGTTCTTGTACCCTTTTTAGTATTAACACCATGTTGTGATATAAAAGCAACTTTTTCTTCTGGAAATGGATCGTTCAACTCCATAGTAGTGCCTCCAACCCTGTTAGCAGCTGAAAAAGAAGAAGCCAAATCTGTGTTATCCTTGTTCTTGAAGAAACAAGGTCTGAGCAAGGTAGTTGCTGCAAAAACCATCACTAAATCAGATCTTCTCATCGATCACCTTGTCTCAAGGCTTCATTCTGTTCATAAATCTCGGTATCTTGTAGGTTCGATTGCAATATGTACTGGTTATTTTTGGCTACTGTTTTCTAAGTGCTTTTGTTTCAAATTCTTATTTTTCCCACTAATCAAAATTTGCTTGCCATACAGGAAGAGAGCTCACAACTCTTGAGATCAGGGACACTCTTATTCCTTATATTGATTCTCTTCTTGTAGAGCATGGAAATGTCGTAAATTTAGTGGAGAACTTTCCTAATACACCTGTCAAAGACAAGTCAGCTGCGTCAGTCTCTCAACACCTTTCCACCCCCGACTCCAAGAAGCCGAAAGGGGTCTCTAATGCACCTGTTAAAGAAAAGGCAGCTGCGTCAGTTTCTCAATCCTTTTCTGCTCCCCTTGACTCCAAGAAGCCAAAGGTGGTCAGTAATGGACCTAGTGAAAAAACGCCAGCCACATCAGTTTCTCAATCTGGTTCTGCTCTTGACTCTAAGAAGCCAAAATCTGTCTCTCGAATGATTGAGATTGGCACAGTTGGAGATTTACGCCCTCAATTCCTCTACCTCTTAGAGCTTGGCATGGATCTTGAACAGATCAAGGTAATTACACGCAGATGTCCTGATTTTGGCTACTGCAGCTTGGAGGGGAAAATCAAACCACTAGTTGAGTTTCTTCTTGATCTTGGGGTACCTAAATCAGACATTCCTAAAATCCTCATCCAAAGGCCTTCATTGTGCTCAGTTAGTCTATCTGAAAATCTAATACCCACAATGATGTTCTTAGAAGATTTGGGTGTGGACAAGGACCAGTGGGCAAAAGTTATATACCGCTTCCCTGGACTCCTCACTCATAGCAGGCAGAAGTTTCAGGCAATCGTTGATTTCCTGTACGAGTTAGGCCTATCATCTGAGAGTATAGGTAAAATCTTGACTCGATGGCCAAAGATTGTCGGTTATAGCGTGGAGGAGAATCTACGACCAACAGTTGAGTACTTCCGTTCATTAGGGGTTGACGTCTCCATTCTTCTCCGAAAATCACCACTGACTCTTGGTCATAGTATTGAAGGCAATCTGAAGCCTGTGACCGATTTCTTCTTGGCAAAGGGGTATAGCGTGGAAGAAATTCGGACCATGATTTCGAGATATGCAGCTCTATATACTTGTAGCTTGACAGAGAATTTGATACCAAAATGGGAGTTCTTTTTGACCATGGGATATGAAAAATCTGAGCTGGTTAAGTTCCCTCAATATTTTAGTTACAGTTTGGAGCAGAGAATAAGGCCAAGATATGTGCTTGTAAAGGAGTCAGGAGTGAAAATGCTGCCCACTCAAATGCTCTCTCTGTCAGGTTGTGACTTTGAGAAAGTTTTGAAGATGAAAATACTGAAAATGGTAACCACCACATGACCCCTCATCACGAGAAAAACTTACATAAGACAGTCTCACCATATCATCTCTTAGACTCGACGGTCTCACCACATCACCAAACTGACATATGAGAAACTATCAAATTAAGATATTTGACGCGGAACATTTCAGTGGTACGATTGTGAATGGAAAATTTATCTAATACCAAAAGACTCTTAGAATGTATAAAATTGTAAGGGTTTGCGGGAGAATTCTTTTTTCTTGTTTCTTTCAAATGTAAGGGTTTACTGTCGGATAACATTATCCTATTGATGGTTGTCCAATTTATAACCCAACTAGATGGAAAGCCTATGCGTTATGCCGATATGTTTATTATATATTTTTTACATTATTATTGGTTTTTTTTATTTTAAATATATATTTTTTGTATTTCAGTTCATTTTATATTGAATTGATAATTAGAAAGTCAATAAATAAATATCCACAAGTTTAACTCAGTTTATATCATCATGGTTCTTTTCAAATATGTCACTATTTGACATTTGAAACCAAAGTTTAAAACTTATTGATAAGCCAAAAAATTTGTAAGATAACTCATTGGTTATTATTGGTAAGTTTATAAATCAATCAGAGAAAGGGAAACCTTGCTAAAAAATGTAAACTTTTAAGCAAGACACTTGCAGAGCCAAAGTAAAAAACTTATTTTAGTTGTTGAAAAGGGAAAATGAATTATTATTATTTTAGGAAAAAAAAAATTAAGAATGTTGAGAAGAGAATTCAAATAGAAAGCAACAATAACTCTAGTAGTATAATCTGAAGGCAACTTAATTGAAGCATTGAAGAAGCTATGAAGATAAAGGTCATATGACACAAATCCATTCGCTGCAATTAGAATTGACCACCACTTATAGCAAAAAAAAAAAAAAAAAAAACATTTAATGATAGCATCCTAAAGAAAGACGATAATTGTAAAACCCACAAAACCCACAAATCAAACAACCAAATCAATACAAAAATCAACAAAAAGAGATAAAACAAATACAATTAAAATTACATATCAATATTTGTTTTCCTTTGTCATCACTAAAATTGAATTGGTTTTATGTTTGTGATAATAAAATAAATGGTTTGGTAGCAGGTCTATAGTTATCCTAATTCACTGTATAATATATCAAATTAAAGTTCTATCTTTCTAGTTTTCAAAGATTCAAACCGCTCATCAATTGAATTTTTATGGAGTAAGTTATGCAATTTACTATTGACTGTTCAGTGTAAATGAGAAACAGGGGAAACCGAAATGTGTCTGATGATAAAAAGAATGGTTCGGCAGTGGGGCCACAGTTATCCAAATTAAGTGTATAATATATCAAATTAAAGTCCTATCTGTCTAGTTTCTAAAGATTCAGACCTCTCATCAATTGGAATTTTATTGAGCAAGTTGTAGTTAATTTACTACTTATTATTCAGTGGAAACCGAAATGTGTGATATGATAAAATGAATAGTTCAGAAGTGAGGATATAGTTATCCAAATTAAGCATATAATATGTTAAATTAAATCTCTGTCTATCTAGTTTCTAAAGGTTCAAACCTCTCATCAATTGGATTTTTATTGAGCAAGTTATGGTCAATTTACTACTAATTATTCATTGGAAACCGAAATGTCAATTGGATTTTTATTGAGCAAGTTATGGTCAATTTACTATTGATTGTTTATTGGAAACCGAAATATGTGTGATGATAAAAGGAATGGTTTGACAGTGAGGCTACAATTGTCCAAATTAAGCATATAATATGTTAAATTAAATCCTTGTTTGTCTAGTTTCTAAAGGTTCAAACCGCTCATCAATTGAATTTATATTGAGCAAGTTATAGTCAATTTACTATTAATTGTTTCAGTAAAAACCAAAATGTGTGTGATGATAAAAGGAATGATTTGGCTACAGTTATCCAAATTAAGCGTATAATATATCAAATTAAAGCTCTGTCTATCTAGTTTCCAAATATTTTAACGTCTCATGAATTTGATTTTTATTAAGCAAGTTATGGTCAATTTACTATTGATTGTTCTGTGAAAATCGAAATGTGTGTGATGATCAAATGAATGGTTTACTAAAGCTACATGGTTCGGCATCAAATATCAGTTAATATTTGTTAAATAAATGAAATTAGTTATATTCATCAACAACCTCTTTTCATGATATATATATGTAACATAAAAAAATATCAACAAAAAGAGATAGAATAATTACAATTAAAACTATATATCAATATTTGTTTTCATTTAAGGATAATAATAATAGCTCGACATATTACAAATGGTTTACTAAAACTACATGATTTGGCAATAAACATCAGATGATATTTGTAATACAAATAAAATTGGTTATATTCAACAACAACCTTTTTTCATGATATATGTATGTAACATTAAAAAATATCAACAAAAAGAGATAGAACAAATACAATTAAAACTACATATCAATATCTATTTTCCTTTGTTATCACTAAAATTGAATTGGTTTTATGTGTATAATAATAAAATAAATAGTTCGGCAGCAAGTCTATAGTTATCCAAATTCATCATATAATATATCAAATTAAAGCTCCATCTTTCTAGTTTACAAAGATTCAAACTGCTCATCAATTGGATTTTTATGGAGTAAGTTATGGCTAATTTACTACTGATTGTTCAGTGGAAACGAGAAACAAGGGAAACCAAAATGTGTGTGATGATAAAAAAAATGGTTTGGAAGTAGGACTACAATTATCCAAATTAAGTGTACAATATATCAAATTAAATCTCTGTCTGTCTAGTTTCTAGAGATTCAAATCTCTCATCAATTGAAGTTTTACTGAGCAAGTTATGATCAATTTACTACTTACTATTCAGTAGAAACTAAAATGTGTGTGATGATACAAGAAATGGTTAAGAAATGGGGCTACAGTTTCCAAATTAAGTGTATAGTATATCAAATTAAATCTTTGTCTATCTAGTTTCTAAGGGTTCAAACCTCTCATCAATAGGAGTTTTATTATGCAAGTTATAGTCAATTTACTATTGATTGTTCAGTCGAAACTGAAATGTGTGCGATGATAAAAATAATGTTTTAGTAGTGGGTCTATAGTTATCCAAATTAAGCATATAATATATCAAATTAAATCCCTGTCTATCTAGTTTTTAAAAATTCAAACCTCTGATCAATTAGATTTTTATTGAGCAAGTTATGGTCAATTTACTACTGATTATTCAGTAGAAACCAAAATTTATGTGATGATAAAAGCAATGGTTCGGCAGTGGGGCTACAGTTATCCAAATTAAGCGTATAATATATCAAATTAAAGCCCTGTCTGTCTAGTTTCTAAGGGTTCAAACCTATCATCAATTGGATTCTTATTAAGTAAGTTATGGTCAATTTACTACTAACTGTTTAGTGGAAACTAAAATGCGTGTGATGATAAAATGAATGGTTTATTAAAGCTACATGGTTTGGCATCAAACATCAGTTGATATTTGTTAAACAAATAAAATTAGTTATATTTAGCAACAACCTCTTTTCATGATTTATGTATGTAACATAAAAAAATATCAACAAAAAGAGATAGAACAATTACAATTAAAACTATATATCAATATTTGTTTTCTTTTCTCATCACTAAAATTGAATTTGTTTTTATGGCAAAAATCCTCGCTTGTTCATCTTGAAATTGTCGAATGATACCAATCCTCGTAGGTCATCATCATTTGATTTTCCTGAAACAGATGAAAATGAAGATTGAAATGATGTGCAGAGAAATCAAACAGGACTATGGGGGTGTTTGTCTAAGCTTATAAGCTGGTCAAACTAGCTTATAAGCTCTAAAATTAAGCTGACCCGTTTGTTTATAACTTTTTTAAGCTTATAAGTTGAACTTATAAGCAAAAAAAAAAAAAAAAATAAGATGGGAGGGAGGTACTTTTTTTTTTTGGCTTATAAGCACTCTGCTTATAAGCTAGTTTGACCAAGTATATTACCACATTGTCCTTGTTTAATTTTAAAATTCCTTAGTATACCTTTGTTTAATGTAGTACATTTTTTAGTCATTTTATAATAAAATATACTTATAAGCCACATTTTACCAAACACGTCAACTACTTATCAGGCACTTATAAGTATTTTAACCAAACACGTAATTGCTTAAAATTTCAAATGCTTAGCTTATAAGCACTTGTTGCTTATAAGCTAATTTTCATAAGCTCAGACAAACACCCCCTATAACAATATAACAGCAAATAAATTCCAACCAATTAAAAATGCGTAGAGAAATGAATACATTATCAACATCAAAAGTTTAATAATAAACTGGAAAAACCAAAAGAAAACAATGACAAATAAGAATTATGAATTACACACCTGTCTTTCTTTAGATAAATTATATAACAAACTATTACATAATGGACATCTATATAGAGGATTCAAAGTAATTAATACTGCAACTAATATAATGCATTTTTCACATTCTCAAAAATAAATAATACACGTTATCAATCCATTAGTATTCATGCCTATCCATGCATGTATACCCTTTCACCAAAAAAAAAAAAAAAAAAAAAATGCGCCACTTCACATTCACATATACAAAAGCAATATAACCATCAAAACAATTACTTTTAAGTATGAATGACAAAGGTTTCTACAAAACAATGAATGCATGTGAATTATCAGTATTTATCAGATTAAATAATAAACAAACAAATAACAATTTCAACATTTAATATGAATGTTAATGTGAAAGACTTCTACAAAACATTGAATGTGAATGTGAACAGTTTCTACAAACCAAATAACAATTTCAGCATTTAATGTGAATGTGGATGTTAGAAATTAATACAGAACATTGAATGCAAATGTAAAGCATTTGTATCTAAGAGCCGAATGTGGAGGGATTCAACCTTCTTAATGCAGAATAAAATAAAATAATTAATTTATTAATATGTCATTAATTGAATAAAATTCTTTATGATTAAAATTTGGGAGGTGAAGGGTTAGTATTAATGAGAATGTGATATAGATATATAGGCTTCGTTTGGTTCGCTTATTAGTATTCCCAAAAAAATTAAACAGTAAAATGTCATTATTTCCAAAATATTATTCTATATTTTTCAATTTCTTTTAAATCTCCTAAATTTTTTAATTTAACTAAACACTCCCAAATATTTTTTTTAGAAATTGCAAAAACACTCCGGTCACCCTCCGATGGTGGTAGTCGGCTGTCGGTATTTAATGGGTGGGTTGGGGGTGTTTTTGTTAACTTTTAATATTTTATTATAAGAGTGTTTAGTAAATAAACAAACATAGGGGATATTTTTATTAATTTTCAAATCCTACATCGTAATACCCGCCCAATTTAACTTTTTTCAAAAGATTATTCTAAAAATTATCAGAATAATGAACCAAACGGAGCCATAGATATTTTAACTTTTAATTTGAAGTTGAATGGTTCATTTAACTTTTAAATACATCCACTAACCATCAACCAGTTACATCCTAGCACATTAATTATAGACATTTGCAATAATTATAGAGCTCCTAAGATAGAGATCCTGTTGGAATCTTACATGGAATTTAAAAGATTCTGCTGGAATCCTACATGGAGTCCAAATGGTGATCGAGGGTGGGCTTTAGGATTATATGGATATATAGATAAGTTCTTTTAAAACAATCTTTTTATTATATGCGCCAAATGTGATTTATGAAATTAAAGAATTTAAAGAAATGAAAACATTTTGAGGTTACACCTATGCAAAATGGTATAATTTTGTTATTAACTTTTCTAAAAAAAAATTATTGGAAAAACCCTATTCACATTTCAAATGTAAGAGGACTTTTGAAAGAAAATCATACTTAGATAGGAATTAGTAGGATTTAATAACTTTTAATTTTTATTTAGAAAAAAAAAAGAAAATAAATACTGTCTGTCATTTAGTATAAGAGTAATGTTACACTTATAAAAAAAAAAATCTTATAAAGATCTCCATACAAAGTGATGTGGCAAAAAATGAATGAAAGAGTGAATATAATGAGTTTGACTTTTTGTTTCATTCTTCCATTTATTTTTTGCGACCCCACTTTATATGTAAATTTTTGTAAGGATAATATTATTGCTAGTATAAACTATAAAGGTGTTTGAAGGAATTTTCCTTTCTCTATACTATGGAAAGGAGGTATATTTATCAAAAAAAAAAAAAAAAAAAAAATGATAAGAATCACATTATATATATATATAAAACTCATTTAAGTTATTATTTTTTCTTATAACACATTGTAATAGTGGTGGTGGGGTGGAAGGCTAATGGTATTGTAATGGGCCCAATAAATTCAATTTAGGTCCATTAAAGCCCACATCTTGTTTAAGTTAAGTTTTATTGTAATGGGCCCTACAAATTCAATTTTGGCCCATTGGTATTGGTATATGATTTAACTTGTTATTTGTTTGACAATAAGGTCTATTTTTTTTTTTTTTTTGTTAATCAGGAGTGTTTTGGTCAGTTTGTGTGCAACTTAATTAAATTAACAATCGAGTAAATCCTTTTAGTGGCCACCCCTATTAGTGTTTGGGGAACTCAAACTCGAGGATTTTTGTTGGATTCTTTCACTTTTTTACCATCAGGTCTAGTTTGATCTGGTGCAAGCTAAGAACTGTAATATTATTTATATGACATAACTTGGAATTAGTTAAGATACTAAAGTGTGGATTCAATAATGTTGATACATAAATCTGCACCAACTAGAGAATTTCGATTGACCTTGCCGGAACCGAAATAGACGTGTGCATGATTTAATGAAAATCAGCAATGAAGGAATAATGAATGCAGTAAAGTAAATGGCAAAAAGGATTTTAAAGTGGTTTGGCGAGATGAACTCTTGAGCCTACGTCCATTGTTCTTTGTATTTGCTGTGAGAGCTTACAATAGTAATTCTAAGAATATTTTCCAATCACTTCCTCGTCGTTTGAGGGGGTTTATATACAAACTTTATATAAAGGAAAGAGCGAAATTAAAGGGATCACAATTGAATTGAAATGCAACTCTGATATTCTCACGATTGGGTGCTGTGATTGCGCAAGGATTGCCGCCAATCTGATCATTCCCAAGATATCTAGGATTTGAAGTTATCTGGGAATTGGTCGAATGATCATGGGAATTGTTCGCAACTAGCTTGTGCTGGGTCGAACTATATCTCGACGAGCTTATGTTGGGTCGGATAATCAGTGGAGTCGAGTTGGTTTTGGATCAAACTATATCCTTGCAATGCTTCGAGCTTGGTGAAAAAATCACACACAGCATCTGTCCCCTAATGTTCAATGCTCATTTCGAGCTTTGAAGACTATTGCTCAATTTAATATCAAGCTTGGTGTCGTCAGTAGCCCATCAGACACAGGCTCGGTCGAGCTTTGAGGGTCGAACCCATGATCGGTCGACATACTTTACACTTGGATCTTCTTTCCTCTATGACACTTATCAAACTTGGAATATAAATGGTTAGGACAATTATGTAAATTACGTGCAGTCATGTCGCATTAAATGCAACAGCCTTTGGCAGTCACGTTTCGTCGCATGTGGGTGACTATAGCTGTCCACGCACGGAGTTGAGGCAACCTGTAATGATGGTTATGATCGCAACAGTCTGACGGTTCGTCGCTTCTCACAGATGTTGACACATGGCCACGTCCAGGGGTTGAGATTACTCAATAAATGGAGGGTTGAGATTCACTATAGATTGACGGCTACGATTGAACCCCGCTCTTTCATCTCCTATGCAAGCCACTATAAAACCGAGTGAAGTCTTCAGAAACTTACTCAACTTGCAAAAATTCTTTGATGTCTTTTGCTTATTCTGTTGTTGCTTCATCATCGTCATGGTGTTCTTTACAGCGAGTTCTTCCCCTTCTCTTATTTTGCTAAGGCTTATTTCCCTCTCTTTAGTTGCTTTCTTGATTTTCGCGGCTGAGGGTGGCCATTATCCTGGCCACATTGAGTCTTTTAGGGCTTTACTAGGGTTTTTAAGCTTGTCTCCAACAGCCTTGGGTTTCAAGAGGATTTAACGCGATGGCCGCTGGAACCCTGGTAGGTCATGTGAATTTGTTGTTTGGCATGAGCTATCTCGGTTGCCTAAACTGAAAGCAAAGTGTGGATAGGTCGTCGAGTTTTTCGAGCCCTGATATATGTTCGCTTCTGTTTCAAGTACCCAGACGCGAGCTTTAATTATGTCTTCGTCTAGTAGCCACATGATTGATCACATGTTTGATTCACTCGCGGGTTCGGCAGTCCTCGAGGGTATAATCCTCGAGGTTTCTGAGGAAATTGTCATGCGGAGCTCAGACCCAAATGCGGCGAGCTTGTCCAATCGTGCCTCAATGTAGTTGGCTCAATCCAAGCAGTCTCCAGCTCATAGGCTGCAGAGGGAACCGCAATCCTCGATTAATGTTGAGGACTTGAGGCGCATAAGAGAGACTTAATTTGATGGTTCCCGAGAATTCTTCTCGGAAGAATCCTCCACCTCGGTGGGTAGCAACCTCTAAGACTCTCCTAAGATGTGGGGTATCTATTCCCCCTCAATATTTTATTGATAGTGTTCTGAGACGGTTTGACATCATTCCTCTTTAGCTGTATGCGAATTCATACGTCATAATCATAGGTCTGTATATAGCATACATGATCGCCGACTTGGGCGAGCCATCCGTTGAGGAACTCGTCCATCTATATAGATTAAAGAAAGGGCAAGACCAGGCATACTACCTTTCCAAGGCGAGGAAGGTACATTTCAATGGGCTGGTCGACGTCCCAAAGAAGGTCCCGTATTGGGACCCCAATTTTTTTTTTTATGAGGCTCGGGAGACTGGTGTTTTTGCTTCAGAAGTGAGTAAGACTTCAAACTATCAGTGCGTGCGAAGATTGCTTTCAAGCTTTATTTTTAAGCTAACTGAGTTGCTTTGCTTTGTAGTTAACGTTGAACAAAACTATTTCCCCACTGTGAGCTTGAAGAGGCTTTAACACTTCAGTGACCTTCCCGACAGACAGCGTAACATCAGTGAGATCATCACGTTTCCTCATTTGAGTGTGTACGAATTCTGTCAGGATAACGCAAAGTTTCTTACCATTCTCAAGAAAGGTTAAATTATTGCTTGCTCGTGCTTATTTCTCCCGCGTCGATAGGTCACTACTATTTGCTTCTTTTTTTGTTTTACAGAAATGTGGGTCGAGAAACCAAAGGGCTTTAAGAAGAAGACGGCAGCTTTCGCAGCTGCCAAGATGACGTCGGTTGCTTTGGCGATGAAGCAACCCACTAATATTGCCGATGTGAAGTGTAGCGGGGGTGAACTTGAGGAAGGCCCAAATGCGAAGAAGCCTGTGACTATCTCAAAGGCAGTTGGTAAGAAAGGTGCCCGCAAGCCCTAAAAGGGCCTATCAAAGAAGACATTTGAGCTAACTAGAGGCTTAGGGAAATAGAAGGCACTCGAGCAGTACGACAACTCGAGTAAGAAGAAATCGACTAAGCCTTTGAGAGGCTTGGGGAAATAGAAGGTGGTCGAGCCGTAGGTTGGCTCGGGCAAGGAGGTCGTCGTGCAGGCTGGTAGCCCAAATAAGTCAGTGGCTAAGGATTGGGCTAAGAAGAAATCCGCTCCAATGGTCCAAACTACTACTGCTGGGGGAAGTAAGTCCAACTTGTCTCAGTAGGGAGGCAAGAAGATGGACGAGGCAGCTTGGGCTGCGATCGGTGCTTTGATCGACCAACTCCCTGACCATATTAGCATTGGGGTCGCGACATCCAGGAATGACATCACCCCTTGAACATTCAGGTGTTAGAGACTCATCTCCCACCAAGATGCTGGCCTGGGTGTGCAGCTATGCGACGAAGGTACCAGTAGCTCGCCCTTTTTTTTCTTTTACTTGCATGTTATCACTACCTGTTGACTTTCCATCCTAGTTTTTTTAGGCTACCATGGCAAGTAGGCTTCTCTACAATGAGTGCTATCCCACGTTGGAAGGCACTCATAAAGGGTGGCAACTAGAGGAGACAGTGAATGAGGACGTTTTGGCCAGGGCCAAGGTTACGGAGGAGGAGAAGGATGCCAAGCAGGCTGAGCTCGAGCGGCTTAGGGAGGAGATGATAGCCTTTGGGGTCAAGGAAAGGGAGTTTCTTGACAAAATCAGGTCAACGAGGTTGAACAAGCTAAGGCTGAAGTAGAAGCAATCGAGGCAGAGAAAAGTTTGTCACAACAGCGGGGTGCCAATAATAAGCTGAATTTTGAGCTTTCCTTGGCCCAAAAGGCTGTTTCAGATTGGGAGGCCAAGTTCAAACAAACCTCGCTTGACCTTGCCTAGGAGGCAGAAGGTCGACAGAAGGCTGAAGCTAAGGCTGAGCAACTCACACTTCAAATTGATGAGCTAAGTAAGGCCATCTCCACTCGGGCTTGGTAGACGTAGGTCTTCCTCTTGCAAAAGTTGTGGAAAGCCACCCCTCGATCGACTTCTCTTTCCTCCTGCGAGCTTATCAGAGAGAGGTCGATAAGATGAGGATCGAAGCTCAGGGAATGGCCTACGTATACTCGAAAGGTAAGGAGGAGAATGGCCTCAAGTAAGAAGTCGAGGATCCGACTCCCCTGGCTACACTTCCCCCTAAAGCTGTCGATCTTTCTCCGGGAGAGGCTCCCAACCTTGAAGAGGCCACTACTAATACTTCTGTCGAGGAACCGTCTCTTACAATCGATGGCGAGCACCCTGGTCTGGCCAAAGATGATGTCCCTACTCCCCCACTTGCCTGAAAGATTATTATATCTCTTTTTCTCTTTTTTTTTTTTTTTTTAAGTTGTCATCAAACTTTATAATGAATAGAAGATATTTTGGTATATCCCCATCGGGCGAATTTTTTTTTTTTTAATTTCCTATAGAGCCATTTCAATCACCCTAATCGGACTTGTCATAAAAAATCTGAATCTGCTCCAAGTTATGCGTAGCTCGCTTCTTGAGGGGCTTTTTTGAATATATGCAAGAAAATCTTATGTGACAACTCCGATTTCAAATCCATTGTCCATTTCAAGTTTTGGTCGCTAGTTTAAGGCCGATTTCCTTCGACATGTTTTTCTGAAATTTTTTCGAGTTTAACTTCGTCAATTCGGGATATTTCACCCTTATAGAGTTGGATTTTGGTGTGGCTTATTGAGATAAGCTGCCTTTTTTTGGACTCTTGACTCTGAGTTATTTTTTAAATGTTATCGCGTAGGTCGCGATGAATAATAAGTGTTAAATGAGTAAAAATAATAATGATGAGCAAAGAAAGATTTTGAATAATATATCTTTTATTGATAAAGTACTTTGGCTGCGAACAGCCTTACAATGAATGATAAAAGAAAGACATACGTGGAACCCAACTGCTCATTGGTAATACCTTCACAAATGGTCGGTGTTCTAGGCTGAGGCGTTCTAGGTGAAAAATTCTTGGTGCGAGCTTTTTAGAGATCCTAAAAGGACCTTCCCATTTAGGCCCCAAGTGCCCTTAAGTTCAGGTTTTGGGTACCCTGGACGACCTTTCTGAGAACTAGATCGCCCACTTTAAAGTCTTTGTTTTTTACTTTGATGTTAAAATATTGTCTGACTCGCTGTTGATATGAGGCGAGCCTTAACTGAGACTTGGCCTGATGCTCTTTGATTAGGTCTAGCCTCAGGCGGAGAAGGTCTTCATTTATTTCTTTGTCAAAAACTTCCTTTCAGAACAAACTGATTCTCACTTCAATCGGGGCCATTGCTTCGCACCCGTATGATAGAGAGAATGGGGTTTCTCTTATCGAGCTTCTAGTTATCGTTCTATAGGACCAAAAAGCTTCAAGCAATTCTTTGGTCCATCTTCCTTTCAGGGCATCGAACTTCTTTTTAATGGTGTGTTTGATGACCTTGTTTAGAGCCTCTACTTGACCATTGGCTTAAGGCTGATAAATAGTGGCGAAACTCTTCTTGATGCCTAGCTGTTCGTAGAAAGATCTAAAGTCTTCACCGTCGAACTGTTTCCTATTGTCAGTTATTATAATGTAGGGGATTCTGAACTGACAAATGATGTTTTTGTAGACGAAATTCTTCAGCTTGTTCGACGTGATAGTAACTAAAGGCTAGACTTCTACCCATTTGGTGAAGTAGTCAACGACAACCACTGCAAACTTAACACCCCATTTTCCTTGAGGCAAAGGGTCGATTATGTCGATACCCTAGATTGCAAATGGCTAGGGGCTTTCAGTGTAGTTAATTCTTGAGGTGGAGCTCGTGGAGTATCTGCAGATATCTGGCATCTGTCGCATCTGTGCACATAGCCCGTTGCATCGTCAAAAACCGTTGGCTAGTAATAACCTTGACGAAGTACTTTGTATGCTATAGATATGCCTCCTGCATGGTTCCCACAAATCCCCTCATGGATCTCCCTTATAACATAATATGCGTCCTCATGGTTGATACATCATAGTAGCGGTACATTGAATCCGTGCTTATACAACTTATCATTGATGAGCGTGTACCGAGCTGACTTTGCACGTAGTGTTCTAGCTTCAGTTCTTCCTTCTCACAGTGTACCATCCCTTAGGTAGGCAATGATTGCGTCCATCCAACTGTATCTCTGACTCGTTGTTAAGACTGACTCTTGTGAAGCGGAGGTGCTTGGTCTTGGGTGGAATTTAACTGGTATGGAATCAACTTTCTCTTGGTTCATTGCAGAGGCTAGGTGGGCTAAATCATCATCTATCGAGTTCTTCTCCCTTGGGATCCAAAGAACTACAAAGGATCTGATTTCACCAACTGGAGGTAGGACGACATCTTATCTTCCTTTGCCTGGTACTCTCCGATAATCTGGTGGACTACGAGCTGGGAATCACTGTAAATTTAATGGACTTTACCCCTTTTTCTTTGGTGGCGGATCCCTGTGAGCAACCCCTCGTACTCAACCTCGTTGTTGGAGGTGACGAACCCTAATCTTACTGCGGCTCTGATCGGGTTTCCCTCAGGACTTTCAAGCACGAGCCTTGCTCCTGCCTCCTTTTCGTTCGAGGAGCCATCCACATACAAAGTCTATTGCCATAGGTCATTGAGCTTTGGCTTCTGCTGCTCGACTTCTTTCGAGGTATTTGCCCCTAGCGGGCTTGGTTCCCCTCCTGGCTGATAAGAGAATTCTGATATGAAATTCTCCAAAGCTTGACCTTTGATTGCCATTCTCGGGATGCACTTGATATCGTGTTGACTCATTTCCATTGTCCATTGGATCAATCTACCCGATGTCTCGGGCTTTTGCATTATTTTCTTCAACGAAAAGTTGGTTAACAAGTGAATGGAATACGTCTGGAAATAAGGCCGCTGCTTCTTGGTGGCGATGACAAGGGCGTAGGTGAGCTTCTCCATTTCAATGTATCTCGTCTCCGCATCGAGTAACCTTTTGCTGACATAGTATACCAGCCACTACACTCCTCCCTCTTCGCGTACCAATGTTATGCTGATAGTGGACTTTGATACCGACAAATACAATAGCAGTGGCTTGCCCTGGATGGGCTTTGACTTATTCTCTAGCGCCCTGAATCCCTATGGAAGTGGGGCCTGGAGAACCTCATCTATAAAGGGGGAACTCACTATTTCTTCTGCTGCACCGTTCTAGCGGGCCCTTAGATCGTTGAGCATTCTCTGCACATGATCTAAGTCTTTATTGTGATTGTCCTGGCTGGCTCTGTTTAACCTTACCTCGAGCAAGTGAGTTCGCAAATCTATCTCTTGTGAACCCCTTCCATTACGCGTATTGATGCGCAAGGTTGAGTCATGATGGCTTGGTTGATAAGTGTTATCACACTCGTCAGTGCGTTGCTCATGATGTCGGTTATAACTGAAACGTCGATCATTGCCAGATTGGTGCACATTACTCGTCTCACAAGCTTGCGAGGATCGGGCTTATCTTGGGCGTGGGTTAAGATCGGCACGCTGACGTTGAGGATTCTGCTAGGTAGGTCGAGTGTCTTGTGGGCGACAATTACCTTCGCTTTCACCATTGGTTGTTTCCCCGACGGCCTCCTAGGGTTTGTTCGTCTGTGAGACTCACGCTCATGAGCAGAGTGCAGCCGTTGACGTCGAGGATGTCAGTTGCCACTTGGCGCCGATGAGCCAGACTGGTCCTCGGTTGAAGTCCGACCCATCGGGGTAGGATTAGTGAAGCACGACTGGTCGACCCATCGGGGTAGGATTAGTGAAACGCGACTGGTCAAGGTTCTAGGCAGTTGGTTGCTGATTTCTCATCTCAACCACGTTCGGTTGCACTGCTTATGCAACATAGTTTTGATCATCTCCACCAGCTGGCCATTTTTGGGGTTTGACATTCCTACCCCCTGGTTATTCGTGGCATGCTGAGATGGCGGCAATGGTGGTCGACGCCCAGCGGCATCTTGTTGCACCTCCTGATGGGTGGTTTCCATATCGTCGTGGTTTCTAGTGGTGGTTTTTTATCTTGTACGCGCCATCGTGGGCCTGAAGTGGTTAAATTGTTGTGGCTGTTTGTCGGAATTTCTAAGATGTTAGCGGAGGGCCCTCTTTCTAGCGCTAAAATGTTGATACAAAGATCTGCACCAACAAGAGAATTTCGATTAACCCTGCCGGAACCGGAATGGATGTGCGCGTGATTTAATGAAAATCAGCAATGAAGGAATAATGAATGTAGTAAAGTAAATGACAAAAAGGATTTTAAAGTGGTTTGACGAGATTAACTCTTGAGCCTATGTCCACTGTTCTTTATATTTGTTGTGAGAGCTTACAATAGTAATTATAGGAATATTGTCCAACCCCTTCCTCATCGTTTGAGGGGGTTTATATACAAATTTTGTACAAAGGAGAGAGTGAAATTAAAAAGATTACAATTAAATTGAAATACAACTCCGATATTCTCGTGATTGTGTGCTGTGATTGCGCAAGGACTGTTGCCAATCTAATAATTCTAGAGATATTTAAGATATGAAGTTATCTGAAAAAAGGTCGAATGATTATTCGGATTACTCACGACTAACTTATGTTGGGTCGAGCTATATCTCGATAAGCTTATATTAGGTCAAACAATCAGTGAAGTAAAGCTAGTTCTAGATCAAATTATATCCTTGTGATTCTTTAAGCTTGCACACAACAAATAACCAAGAGGTTGACGGTCAGTTTCGAAATCGGTTTCATTAGACGAGGTCAGGAATTTCTAAATTATTTATATAAAATAAAAAAAATAAAAAAACTCATACAAAAGTGGATACAAAACCCTCCATTAAAAAATTATTTTCTTCATTCTCGGTGAACTCAAGTGAACAGTGGCTGCTACTGCTGCAGAATCAAACCCCGTTCTCCATTGCTGGTAAGATCCGCATTCTGATTTTTTCTTTCAGTTCTTGTTATTTGTTGAGCCAAGTATTATCAGTTCTTCCAGTTTTAGGTTCTCTATGTGTGGCTAAGAAGAATTTGGTTTTCTGGGTTGCTTTGGTTTTTTGATTTTGATGGAGGTGCGGTCCATTTAGGTAAAGATTTTAATTTTAACATGAAATGTCTAGTCTTTGGAGCTTGTTGAGCCAGATGTTATTCAGTTCTTTCAGTTTTACGTTCTTTATTTTGTACCTTAGAAGAATTTGGTTTCTGGTTTGCTTTTGTTTTTTGATTTTGATGGAGTTTCAGTCCATTTACTTAAAGATTTTAATTTTAACATGAAATGTCCAGTCTTTTGATCTTATTAAGCCAAATATTATTGGTTTTTTCAGTTTAAGTTATCTATGTGTATCTTAGCAGAATATGGTTTCTGGGTTGCTTTTGTTTTATGATTTTCATGGTGGTTCAGACCATTTATCTAAAGAATCTAAATTTAACATGAAATTTCTCACTTTTATGCAGGTTTGTGTTTGCGTTCGTGTTCTTGAAGTTGAAGATGAAGGCCCTTCGTGCAATTCAATCTTTAGAGTTCTCTTCTATTTTTGGAGGGAATTTCTCAATTACAAGGTAGCATTTTATTTTTATTTATTAATATTGTAACATTTGTTTATATTTGGAGTTGGTAGGAATTGAAATTAAAGGGTTTAGGTATTTGGGGAAATGATGCATGCTTGATTTTAATTTTGTGATTTTAGTGTTTTGGGATGTCATTCATAGTTTAGTTCAGGTTAATAGATTTCTAATTCAAAAGGTTTGAAGTAAAGTTAAGAGTGTCTTGGAATTTCAAGTAATACTTTCTGTCTTGTGATAGTGTAGAGAATTTGTGAAGTCTCTGAAGTGCAAGGAAATTGCATTTGATAAGTTTTGTTGAACTAAGAATCTTCTAATCCCCAATCCTCCATTTTGCTGCAGTTTTTTTTTATTCTTCTCAATTTTTGTTAAGCAGTGCATTGACTTCCTTTCATCTTTCTGCAGGAGTCGAGCTACTTTTCCTCAGAAGCTCTTCTTTTGCCGAGCAAAGTTTGGTATGCTAGTAGTCTTTCTAGTGCTGTTCCTACCTCCATATAAACCTAAAATTGAGTGCATTTATATATATTCCTTTGTTTTGTACCACTCACGCTGTGTTTATACTTTATATGATGACAGCTGAGTCTGGGGTAGATGGATCTTTCAGCTTAAGAGTAGTATCTCCAACCTCGTTAGCGGCTGAAAAGGAAGAAGCCAAGGCTGTCTTAACCTTATTCATGAAGAAACAAGGTCTGAGCAAGGCCGTTGCGGCAAGAACCATCAATAAATCAGACCTTTTTATCGACCATCTTGTCTCAAGGCTCCATTTAGTTCATAAATCTCGGTATCTAGCAGGTTTGATTGCGACATGTTACTTTTTTTGTGATAACTGTTTTGTCGGTGTCTCTTTCTCTTGTCATGTTCCCCAGCTTATCAAATTTCAATTGAAAGTGCAGGAAGAGAGTTCGCAACTCTTGAGATTAGGGATGCCCTTATACCATACCTTGAAACTCTGCACGAAGATTATGGGAACATTCTGGTAGAATTAGTTGAGAACTTTCCTAATGCACCCGTTAAGGAAAGGCCAGCGGCGCAAGTTTCTGCATCCCATCCCACTGTTGACTCCAAGAGGCTAAAAGCTGTCTCTCGAGTGAGTGAGGCAGGGCCTAAGGGAGATCTCCACCCTCAAGTTCTCTACCTCATAGAGCTTGGCATGGACCTTGAGCGGATTAAGTTAATTACACGCAGATTTACTGCTTTTTCCTACTACAGCTTGGAGGGAAAAATCAAGCCCTTTGTTGAGTTTCTTCTTGATCTTGGGGTACCTAAATCAGATATTCCTGTAATTCTTACTAAAAGTCCTCAACTGTGTGGACTTAGTCTCTCTGAAAACCTAATACCCACCATGATATTCTTAGAAGACTTGGGTGTGGACAAGAAACAATGGGCTAAAATTATACGCCGTTGTCCCACAGTTCTCACTTGTAGCAAGCAAAAGATTAAGTCAACTGTAGATTTCCTCTATGAGATGGGCATCTTGGCCGAGAGCATAGGTAAGATCTTAACTCGGTGCCCAAACATTATAAGTTACAGTGTTGAAGACAAGCTACGACCAACAGCTGAGTATTTCTGATCATTAGGAGTTGACGTTTCCGTTCTTCTCCAGCGATCTCCACAGAGTGTTGGTCTTAGTATTGAGGCCAACCTTAAGCCTGTGACAGAATTTTTCATCGAGAGGGGATTCAGGATGGAGGAAATTGGGATCATGATTTCTAGATATACATCTCTGTATACTTTCAGCCTGAAAGAGAACTTGATACCCAAATGGGAGTTCTTTTTGACCATGGACTACGACAAGTCTGAGCTGGTAAAGTTCCCTACGTATTTCGGTTACAGTTTAGAAGAGAGGATCAAACCTTGGTATGCACGCGTAAAGGAGTGCGGAGTGACAGTCAGTCTGAAGCAGGTGTTATCACTATCAAGCTGCGACTTTGATAAAACTCTGAATAAGAAAATGAAGAAAATTGCTTTCAGAAGAGGGTTCAACTGATAGTAATGGCAAGGGATGATTCTCAAGCCTGATATTAAGCCATACAACATCTAGGCAGAGAATGTATGGAAATGGTTGTGGTTGCAGCTATGGACGTGCCATTTTTATGCTCAACTTTAACCAGTAGAAGAAATATACTTCTGCAGAATGTTGTCTGCTGGAGGAACGACAATTTATATATCGTTGTCTTCCCAGCCTCTTTTCAGCAACTCATGTCTCTTATATCTCTTTTATGTTTGTTCAAACTTTGCCATCTTTATGGTGGCAAGTTGTGTGATACAAATATGTTGGCTAGCGCATGGACGTGGTGATTTTAGCTGTTTTCTAATATCTATATGGCTTTTTCACTTGAAGATGGAGATTCACTGTGCAACGCCCACAACTTCACATGAAGATGGAGATTCGCCGTGCAATGACATTGACCCTCACCGTGTACCTGGAGTTATTCTGCAGGAGTTGATCAAATTCTTACCTTCTTATTGCCATTTTTAGAGTTTTTCACATGCATTAGGATGAGAAAAGGATTTAGTCCGGAATCCTTTTTCATGAATGATAGTTGTATAAAATGACTTAAGAAAAACTTCCAACTTTCCATCAAAATTTGGTGATTTAGTTGTTCACTCTTTCTTTAGTTTTATTACTGCTTTTACGAATTTGATCATCATGGACCTTGTGAAGTTAATTCTTTTTCCATATTTAATTCTCAAAACGTACTCAAAATTGATTAAATAATGAACCAGATCATAAATTCACCGAACAAAATAGGTATTTACAATGGTCATTTTCCATTATTAAACATGGGATCATTGATTTTGTGGATACCAATATCAGAGATGGGCTCAATTGGCTACTCATCTCCCTCCACTAAAGAAACAGGATTTGAAGGTTCTCTGCTGATTTCATCTGCAGATCAATAGAGCATAAGATTACATAAACTATACTATTGCCATCGTGAACGATGGCTAATATGTTTTGAAACAATGTTTATATTTATCTTCATGAATTTGAAATCTGAGTTAAAGGTCACAACTTACCAAACATTGTATTTAAGGAAGTTGATGAAGGAGTCGACATGAAATTGAGGCCGATATAAAAAGGGGTCTAGTAATATTTTCTTACAACACTTCAAATTTTGTTCTATAGGCGATTCAAGAATTGGTAATACAAGGTTGACGAGTAGAGGTCCTATTACACCCGAGGATCCGACCACAAATCTAAGTGCCAAGCTTGCGTAGATTCAGTCCACTTCATCTTCGTTACCATCTTTCTCTACATTGTTTTGATCATTCAATGTTGAAACAATCACCGTTAAAGGTGGTGGTGGGTCGTGTCGTGCCTAAAAATTCAAGGTCTATCGTGTCGTAGGCCGTGTCATGTCAAGGCTCGTACAGTTTCGTGCCCTGTCGTGTCGTGCAGGCCCACGAAATTTGAAAGCCCACAGCACAGCCCGTTGTATATCGTATCGTGCCATGGGCCGGCCCACGTGCTTTGTGAAAATATTTTTTTTTAATATTTATAAATTATGGTAATTTTGATTTATTATTAATAATTATTATAAAAATATTTTATATGTTATATTTAGTGACATTTTGTATTTATATTAATCAAAAATATATAATCACTATGAAATATAATAAAATAATGAGATCTTGAAATATTAATTGAATTTCAACACGTTTTATTACTAATAAGTTATAATTATAAATTATAAATATAAACTTAGAAATTAGGATTAAGAATTAGTATACATCTTTATTTCCATTAATTTTTAAATTCTTAAAATTTTCAAATATATCTTCAGTAACACGATTTTGAAGCTTGAACTTGCTGCCACTCAATCTTTTATACACATAATGGCTTCAGCAATACGATTTTAAGTTTAAAATAGCCGTTACCCCTTAGTGCAGGGGAATAACATCTATTTTAAAAAATAGCTATTAATTTTATTTTTTTTGTACTGTGCCGTGCCAACCCATGTGCTTTTTTTTAAGGCCCACAGCTCGCATATTTTCATACTGTGCTGTGCTATGCTTTTTTCGTACCGGACTGACACAGCCCACTGTCGACTCTAGTCACAGTACAGTTATTTGGAAGTGAAAGACCAAAGTTCATTGCTAGTAAAACAAGATGCGTTAGAGCTTTGAGCTCGAGTTCTTAAAGGAATTTCCCCAGTTAAATTATTGTTCCATAAGTTCAAGTAACTCAAAAAGGTCAAATCTGAAATGCTTTGTGGGATTTCATTGGATAATTGATTTGCAGAGAAATCAATGGACTCTAGTGAATTCATAGCACCAATGTTCTCAGGAATTCTACGAGTAAAACTGTTATGTGATAGATTCAATGATTACAATGCTGCAAGTTTTCAAATTATTTCTTCAAAGGTATATAACTCTCACAAACTTCAGAATTGTGTTATATTCGACCATTTGACTTTTCTTCACAAGTGATGCACCTTCCACATAAAACGAAGAAAAAACCCCATCAGATCCATAATCCTTATCCATTTCTTCATTATTTCCCATTATCGTCATGGCGCTGAAGTTTTTGATACATCTTGGTATGATTCCAGACAAATAGTTATGGGCAAATCTAAAATTTGTAAAGAAGAGAGCTGGCAGAGTTCCTCTGGTAGAAGACCATAAAACTCGTTTGATATAAGGTTGAGAATCCTCATTCCTGAAAATCTCTTTCCAACCCATTTAGGGATGTTTCCAACGAACTTATTTTCACCAATATCAAGTGCCACTATCTCTGTACAATTTTTAAGTGAAACAGGAATTATTCCAGAAAAGTTGTTTTTGCGAGAAGGTTTAAGGACTGAAGATAACTTAAAGTTCCAATAGAGCTTGGAACGTTTCCGGTAAATCTATTGTTACCTAAATTTAGGAGAACTAAGTGCTTCCATTTCGTCCAACAATCAGGCAATTCTCCATGTAAAAAGTTGTCTTTAAGGATGAGAATTTGCATCAAACTCTTTTGACTCATTCATCTCATAACATAAGAACTGGAAAATTGAACCTGACAAAGTGTTGTTGAAAAGATCCAGTCTATGAATATTGGACGGCATAGGTGGCAATGGACCTGATAATTTATTTGAATTCAAGTCAACAACTTCAAGTTGAGTATTTTCATTTAAATTTGGAATCATCCCATATATAGTTGGGAAGAGTGTCTACAATTCCTGGGTTGGATATATCTATATAAACCAACAGCTTTTGTGAATGAAGCCACATCGAAAATCGAGGCCCTAAATGGCAAGAACTCAATCCTAAAACTTCAAGTTTAAAAGAAGGAACCCAGTTGTAACTGAAATTCAACGTTAATGAATTTTCAGACGCATCCAAACGCAGCAATCTTGTAAGATTGGCAAAATGATTTTCAGAAAGAGTTCCCGTTCAGTTTGTTGTTGGAAAGATAAAGATATTGCAAAGACACAAGTTCTCCTAGTGACAATGGAATAGGACCCGAAATAGAGTTACCAACTAAAGTAAAGTAAGAGAGTTTACGTTTTAAATTCTTTAAGTCGGTTTGTGTTGGAGTTGTTTCCAACCATAGTTAGAATAAAAACGCGTATTATACGGAATATTACGGACAGCCGGTATAATTGCGGTATAAAACCGACAGTATCAAATTTTATAAAAATCTGCCGTAATATCGGTTATAATAAGTTGACAACTTTGCAAATTCAACAGAGTGTGAAAGAATGGGAAAGTAGTTTAACCTGCAAACAATAGAGCATGTGCTGAGATTCACGCCATTAAAATCAAGATGTTCCAACTAGAAAGACCAGTAGCCACTGAATATTTCAGCGTCCAGAATATTCATTCCACCGAGATCAAGATGTCCAGATTAGAGAGAGGATTCCGAGTTGGTGAGGAATCATTCCCCGAATCCAGGAAAAGAGAGATTAAGTATCTTAATACTTATAGAACCAAGAAATTGAGAAATCTGATGTCCTTCGGAGTAATTACAGCTCAAGTCGAAGTAAGTCAAATGCAAATATCATCTTCATAGCATAACCTAATTTGTCTTGTTTTGTCTTCCTTGCTTTTACATAAAATTGAGGTCTCCCCCGTTAGTCAATAATATTTACTCATTTTTTAGAATACCATGTGAAAAAACTTTGGTCTCTAGTAAACCTCCGAGTGAAATTTTTGGTTCTGGAAGCTGATCAATAGTCTGATAATTATCTCAACTGCATAGAAGCATTTGCATCATTAAATCCTGTGGTTATCTGAACATTAGTGAACATTTGTTGACAATCTGTGAAAGACGGGATCAAGTCAATCAAACCATCACTATAAAGACACTACTTTCTCTGCTTTTCAACATCTCTTCTAATTAAGTGTGATACTTGTGTGTCTATTTTTTTTTTTTTTTTTTTTTAAATATGAGGATAGGGCCTACCTCAAAGGGTTGGGTCCGCCTCTCTCTCTCTCTCTCTCTCTCTCTCTCTCTCTCTCTCTTCTCTTCTATATAGATATATATAATATATATATCAATCAAATGACGTCTTTAGGACTTTCATGTCTAGACATGAGATGAGCAAGAGCGCTGTATTTTCGGGTACTCTGACCCGACCAAAAAGGTAGTTACCCGTGTGTTAGCGGGCTTGGGCTTGGCATTCTTAGGGCCCACCCTTGGGTACGAACAGGCATGAGACAATCTTCATCTCGACCCGGCCGACAATTTACTAAATTATTCTTATAATATATATCTAATTACATATTATTCTACAACTATATAACATTCTAAATGGAATTATATAAAAGAAATGAGGGGTGAATTATATATATATTTGGTAAGTATTTAAAAATAAATTAATATTTAAAACTGTTTCTAAATTAAAAATATAAAAAGAATTGAATTATTTTATTTCACAATAATTATAAGATAGTATTTAAAAGAGTTTCTAAAATAAAATTAAAAATGGGTGAGACTAGGATTACAAAAAGCCATGGGTCGGGCTTGGGTTTTACCCTCATAGCTGTAACGGGCCCCACCGCCATGGGGGTTGTCTGGCCAGGCCGGCCTGTGGGGTCTGCCATCTCCATCAGACAGCTTCTAAACCGCTCTTGGTTTTGCACTAATAAGTTGAGCCGGTGTGTGGGCAGATTTGAGAGGACAAATAATGATGCTGCCTATAAGGGTTAGGAGATGATACAGAGAATGGCAGTTGGATTGACTAACACAAAACAATAATAATGATGATGACAACAATTTTACTTCTTGTCAACACCACAATCTCTTGTTTCTTAATTGCACAGCTTGTCTTATGCTTCAGAGTGGTGATTTTTATTATGCAGTTCTTCACATTGATCAAATCTTGTTTCAACCATTGGAGATGTGAGAGGGAGGGGCTTAAGGTGAGGGTATAGATTAGAACTACAGGAACGAAACACTTGCAAGGAGGTACAAATACTATCTCCTCTTCAGAGAAAAACTCTTTATTTCATCATTTTTAATTCTAAACTCTCTTGCAATTGCAGGCGCTCGGGTTTAGTGAGAAAGGTGGACTACATGGAAAGTTTTCAGAATCAAGCCACCAATGGGTTTCGCAAAGATGATTCAGGTCACCTTCTGGAGCTTCCTTTCATCAAATAGATTTTCCCGGTTGTCATTTAATCTATTATTGCAAATTTGTTTCATATAACATTATCTCACTGTTGTGTGTGGAAATGCAGATTTTCTTGTTGATGCTTTGGACCATGCAATACAAAGTCGTGAGTTATAATCTGTTAAGAGCAGAGAAAGTATGGTAACTCTTCCAAATTCTCTGATATTAACTTTCAAAGAGCTGGTTTCAAATCATGTAACTTTTTTTTTTTTAACTTTCTTACTGTTACAGATCAAGAGGACCATCGTTACAACTATAACGACGTAGTTTTCTCGCCGGACTTTCCACTGCAAACATGTTGGACTACCAATGGGGAAACCCAACAACAATTATGTTAACTGGAGATGAACCCACTCAAGAACCAATCAAACCCGCCAGTTTTCGAACACTTGACCTTAAAAGATCTGTATTGCTTCTAAAATCTCATAGGGATTTTTGTTATTAAATGAAACCTCAGAGAGTCAGTAACTCTAAAAGTTACCATTTTCTGAGCCAACAGTATATTGGAGTGAAGCTGTAAACCTTCCAAGATTTCCCTCATGTAGTTAAACTCCAGGGATCAGAAAAACTCTAAACCCCTTGGTATCAGCATTAGCAGTTTATAGTATTAACGATATATGGAAAAACAAATCTAATTATGCAAACACGTAGACAAAAGCAGCCTCAAAAGGCAGAAGTTCAACAATAAACACAACAGAATACCCAAATAATAGCAAGCTTACAAAAGTATTCAAGAGTAATTAAAATACATTTCACAGCCCAAACATCAACATAGAAGTATCCTTAATGTAACACATAATTAAATAGCAGTTCGGTAACATAAACCAATTCCTGGGAAGAAAAATCCAGAGAACATCGAGATGACAGTCAAGGGAATATGTGTCCACGCGCCAAGTTGCCAGCCAAATCATTAGCATACGCGCCCGGGTTCAAGCCAGCCTGAAAGCACAATGAATAGCATTAAAAATGAGGCACTTCAACAATTCTGCAAGAGAACTGGAGGGCATGAATATAAACTGCAGAAAGTAAGCCGGGTCGTTCAGAAGGCAACATAAAGAATTCTATAGCCACCAAGCACTGGGTAGCCTCCAAAAGTACTGGATGGCCTACCTACTCTGCTACCCAGAGCTTGAGAGCTATAGAATTCTTTTGGTGGAAGTGATGAGATTGTCATTTGTTGGGTGCTGGAGGTGAGGCAGTAGTAAATGTTGGGGTCTGCGAGATTTTCAAGGAATAACAGAATAGAATAGAATGAAACGATGGCGTAGGGAGAGATGTTTATATTGGGATGAATTGTCTTGCCAGATTGATTTTAGCTGTACCTAGAGGTGCTAGGTGTGTGAGTAGCAGAGGAGGTAGGTCAGTCCTTGCAGTTTTTAATCTGACAGGTGGCACTAGGAAAATTATTATTAAAGAAATATTTCTATTAAATTTTATGAGAAAATAAAAAATAAAATCCCTTCCATTTATCGTCTAGTCACACACCGCACTGCATCTTTTTAATCTAACAATATAGATATATACAATTACAAACATATCCTCTATTTATAATTTTATAAAGGGAGAACGACATGTTCCCATCCAAGGTTTGACAAAATGACACTTTCCCACCCTTCAAGTTTAAAAATGACACTTTCTCATCCTTTGTAAGTTATGTTATATTTTTCGTTAATATTTTATTAAAAAGACAAAAGTACCCTTAAAAATTTGACTTTATAAATTTTTAATTAGCTAAAAAGTCAAAAAAGAAAAAGTAGTTAATTCCACCTAAAAAGTTATGAGTAATGTTATGAAATTATCTAAAGTTAAATGATCTTAATAATTATTTATTTATTTATAATGTCATCAATATCTCATTACTATTATTCAATGATCTATTAAATTTATAATGTTTTTCATTTTTCCTAATTAATTAAATAAACAAAGAAAAAAAATATCTTTACACTTGAACTAATAAATAATCAAGTAAAGACTTTAATTTAATTTAGTTTTAATTTATAATAAACTAATTAAGAAATAAACTATTTAAGAGTATTTTTACCTTTTCAATCAAATATTAACAAAAAACACTAATAGGACTTGACAAATGGTAAAAAAGTGTCATTGTAAAATTTAATAGATGAAAAAGTGTCATTTTGTCAAATCTTGGGTGTGAACATTCCGTTCTCCCTTTTATAAAGTAACTAAACTTTTTCTCACCGTTTGAGATGGTAGTTTGTAATTAACCACCTTCCAATGAGACAATAGACAAATAGATGAGACTTATACCGATTTTTGGGATTCAATTGTAAATATAATAATATCATCTACAAAACTCTGTTGTTTTATAAGGGTGTTATCGATGTTTCATGCATAGTCATGGTAAAAATACCAAAATCAATCCCCACCAAAAAAAAAAGTAAGACCCCCCAGAGTCCGCCTTAACTTCGATCATTCCAGTATCAGCCCTAGAAATAAAATATATTATAAACTCTAGAAATAAAATAAAATATAAGCCTACAATTAGTGAATTACCACCAAACATTTGATAAAGTTCCTCAATCTTCACTAAGTGAGAGAAACTGAGAAAGAGTGAAGTGAAGGGCTTCGCAGCTGAAGATTAGACTCCATATTGCTCCATGCTGGTAAGATCTGCATTCTTTATTTGCATCTTCAATTTTTTTTCTTTTTAATATTTAAAATATAAATCTGTATGCAAATTGGCTTGAAGTTGAGTTCAGCTAAATATTTTCAGTTCCTTTTCGTTAACTTTATTGACTACTGCTATTTTGTAACTGGGTTTGTTTTTTCTTTACATTTCATGGACATTCTTTGATCAAAATGAGTTCTTTATTTTTTTCCTCTTGAATGTTAACTGGGAAGGAAAAGTTTATATTGGTTTGTGTAAAGGTTGATTTTTTATGGGGGTTGAAGAGTGATCTTATTTAGCAATGTGAGAATTGATAATGATTACATTTATGAACAATGCAATGCATGTCACTGAAATGATATCTGTGTAAAAATTTATTTGTTCTTGTACAGATTTGATGATTTTGCACATTCTAAAATCGATTAATTCAGGTCACAGTGTGACGATTTGTTTCGCGTGGTGAATTTATTCTTGTTGTTAGATATGTTTGAGTGGTGGGAATATTGGTGGATGTTATTGAATGTGGTTGATTAGTTATGAATGTAATCATTAACTTTGATATGTAATGAAGGAGTCAATATAAGTTGTCTTGTATTTGTACACTGGTCTTGTACCGATAAAAGTTCCGTTTACCTTCTTGAAGATGGAAATGAAAGCCCTTTGTGCAAGCCGCTTGTCCCTTTTTTCATCTCTCTTTAGAGGAACTCTTTGCATCACGAGGTAGAGGTTTTTTTTCCTTTAATTTCAGTCTCTGTCTTCAGTTTTGAAAATTATTGTTACTCAGTTGCATTTATTTATCTATAGATGGAGAAAGGGAAAAGAGAACTCATTTCAATTTTAGCATTGGTAATGCTAAGTTAAACCACAAAGAAGTTTCATTTAAGCTCTTGCTTAAGTTATTTGGTCAAAAAGGAAATTGCTTATTCTGTGCTATTATATTTCTTTTTTTCTCAATGACCAATATTTCTTCGTTTTATTTTCTTAGCTCGAGCATTGACATCCTTTATTCTTCTGTAGGACTCGACTTACTTTTCCTGAGAAATCTTCTTTTGCCTAGCAAAACTTGGTAAGCATGCTGTTCTTCTGGTAGTTACATTCATATAGAAGCTAAACTTGTCATATTACATGTCTTGTACTCTTTTAGTATTAACACCATGTTGCGATATAAAAGCAGCTTTTTTCTGGAAATGAATCATTCAACACATAGTAGTGCCTCCAACCTGTTAGCTGCTGAAAAGAAAGAAGCCAAATGTGTATCCTTGTTCTTGAAGAAACAAGGTCTAAGCAAGGTAGCTGCAGCAAAAACCATCACTAATCAGATCTTTTCATCGACCACCTTGTCTCAAGGCTTCATTGTTCATAAATCTCGGTATCTGTAGGTTCGATTGCAATATGTATTGGATATTTTTGGCTATTGTTTTCTACGTGTTTTGTTTCTAATTCTCATTTTTGCCACTAATCAAAATTTGCTTCAACAGGAAGAGAGCTCACAACTCTGAGATCGGGACACCCTTATTACTTATATTGAATCTCTTTTTGTAGAGAATGGAAACAGTGTCGTAAATAGTGGAGGATTTTCCTATAACCTATCAAATACAAGCCAGCTGCGTCAGTCTCTCAAACACAATTCCACTGACTCCAAGAAGACAAAAGGGGTCTCTAAGGCACCTGTTAAAGGAAAGGCAGCTGCTTCAGTTTCTCAATCCTTTTCTGCTTCCTTGACTCACGAAGCCAAAGGTGGTCTCTAATGAACCTAGTGAAGAAAAGCTAGTCCGTCAGTTCTCAATCTGGTTCCGCTGGACTCTAGGAACCAAAAAGCTGTCTCTCGAATGATTGAGGTTGGCGCTTGGAGATTTACACCCTCAATTCCTCTTACCTCTTAGAGCTTGCAGGATCTGAGCAGATCAATAGCTACACGAAGATATCCTAGTTTTGCAAACTACAGCTTGGAGAGTAAAATCAAACCTATGGTAGAATTTCTTCTAGATTGGGGACCTAAATCAGACATTCCTAAAATTTTGTCCAAACGCCTCATTTATGCAGAAGTAGTATATCTGGTAAAAAATACCCTCATGTCATACTTAGAAGATAGGTGTGGACAAGAACCAGTGGCGAAAGTTATATACAGCTCTCAGGACCTCACATCATAGCAGGCAGAAGGTCAGGAAATCGTTGATTTCCTCCACAAGTTAGGCCTTCATCATGGTATAGTTAAAATCTTGATTCAATGGCCAAGGATCGTTGGTTACAACGTGGAGGAGAATCTACGACCAACAGTTGAGTACTTCCGTTCATTAGGGGTTGACGTCTCCCAGCTCTTCGAAATCACCACGGACTCCGGTCGTAGTATCGAAGGCAATCTGAAGCCTGTGACTGAATCTTCTTGGCAAAGGGGTATCGCGTGGAGATGTTCGGACCATGATTTCGAGATATCCAGCTTATATACGTTAGCTTACGAGAACTTTTACCAAAATGGGAGTTCTTTTTGACCATGCGTTATGAAAGATATAGAGCTGGTTAAGTTCCCACATATTTTGGTTACGTTTGGAGCAGAGAATAAGGCCAAGATATGTGCTTGTAAAGGAGTCAGGAGTCCAAAATGGTGCTCCTCAAGATGCTACTCTCGTCAGGCTGTGGACTTTGAGAAAGTTTGAAGATGAAAATACTGAAAATGGTTATCACACATGAATCCGCGGCATGAGAAAAACTTACATAAGAATCTTACCATATCATCTCTTAAATTCGGTGGTCTCACCACATTACTAAACCGACGTAGGAGAAACTATCAAGTGGGATATTTGATGTGGAACATTCTAGTGATACAACTGTGAATGGACAGTCGATCTAATGTCAAAAGATCTTAGAATGTATGAAATTACAAAGGTTTGCGAAAGAACTTGTTTCCTTCTTTCTTTCAAATGTCAAGGTTTATTGTAAATAATATTATCATTTAATAGTTGTCCAATTTATAACACAATATTTCTTTAAAATTTGATTTATATGAAATCAAAGATTTGAAGAAATGAAAACATTTGAAGGTACACTTAGCGAAATGGTATAATTTTGTCATTAACTTTTATGGAAAAAAAAACAATTATTGGAAAAACTTATTCCCATTTCAAATGTAGAGGGGATTTGAGAGAAAAGCATACTAGATAGGAATTAGAAGGTGTATCAAGCAAGTTCCTTTCTCTATAATATGGAAAGTAGTACATTACCAAAAAACATAATAAAAAAATCACATATTTTAAAAAAAAAAAAAAAATCATGTCAATTTAAAAAAAAGAAAAGAAATCTAATCAATATGACACATTTTGATGAATATATTTTAAAAACAAAAATGGTTTGTCGTGATGATATAATACAATATTCGAAAATCAGACCAGAACGGCCGGTTAGATGGTCGACCAGGTTTCGTTAACACACCAGTCATTAATACAATAAATCGAATTGTTGTTTAAACCGTTTTAAACCGTGGATTGGATGGTGGAACAATGTCAGCCGCCGGTCCAATCGACCTGACAGCAAATCCGGTGAAAATGAACTATTAAATATCATCGAACACCTTATCTAACAGTAGAAATATGTTTGGAAGGGTATTTTGGTCTATCCATTAAAATTGGGTTTAAATACTTCATTTTTTTTTTTTTCGTGTTGGGTTATTTTAAAAACTCCAATGAAAATGTGAGGTTCTTTCAAACACCTACATAAAAAGTTAAAAATTCATATAACCAACTTATAATCATAGTTGTTCAAAACTCTTACTATATTTAAAATTTAAAAAAAATATATATACAACAATAAGATGATTATATAATAATAATAAAAAAAATAGAAAATAGTTACTATCATTTTGCCAATGTTCTGAAAACCAGACAGGAGGCAGTCTGACCAAAACCGACAGCCATCTCCGTTTGGTTCAGGTTCTAGGGTTTTTGTTATATTTTAAACTTGTAGGGTACTTATTTTTGTAGGGGTGTTTTGAAGTATTTCAAACCGCTAGGGAGCAGAAGTTTTTGGGATTTTTGAAATATATTAAATTTTATTAGGGAGATTTTGCAATATACAAAAGTAAAGACTAATTAAATTATGATTTTTTGTGCTACGGTCCATCCATGAACCAGGATTTTGACCGGGTCAAGGCGTCCAGTTTTCTAAACATTGGTTCTGACCAAGATCATACTCTCTGAGTCTGTACTCTGTAGACTTGAAAGTTGAAAGTTGAAACCTTGTCAACAAGGATGATCTTCCTGTTCATCTTCAAAACTTTCTCAAAGTGAGTGGAACGATAGTGAACATGTGTCCAGCGGAATTTTCACTCCGACCTCCTTTACAAGTGCAAAACGTGGTCTGATTCTCTGTCCAAACTGTAACTAAATACTGACGGACACTTAACCAGCTCAGATTTGAATAACCCATTGTTTAATAGAATTCCATTTCGGTATCAGTTCTCCGGCAAGCTAGGTTTTTATTTTAGTTTCAGTTGGGTTCTTGAAGATGGCAATGAAGACCCTTTCTGGAAGCCGCTCTTTTGACACCGTATCTCTCTGCAGAGGAGCTTTCTACATCACTAGGTATTTTTTTAATTAATTAATTAATTTTTTTTTTCGTTCCAAAAGCATTAATTTTTATTTCATACTATTATGAAGGCGTATTGTTAAGTTTTAGGAGAGACTCGAAGTGGAAAGTTACAGTGTATTAGGTTGCATGTTAAAGAGGAAAAACATTTACTCTGTTACAGTGTGTGAGTGTGTGGTGAATTTGTGATTTTTCTAATCACAATTTTGAGTTTCATTTTAGAAGATTAGTCAAACAGAATATCGAAATCTCGTGTACTTTTTTACTTGTATAGACTTCATTTTTTGTTCTGTATCCATGAGGGATAGGGCATTGATGATTTCATTTGTTCTTCTACAGGACTTGACTTACTTCTCCTGAGGAATTCTTCTCTTGCCGCGGAATAAGTGTTTCTAGTGAGTATCTGACCTCTTACAAAAGCTAAATTACAGATATTAACATGTTCTTTCCTCTTTGTGGTGTAACTTGATGGTGTTTTGATATAGGAACAGCTGATTCTCGTGCAAATGAATCATTCAACTCAAGAGTGCATTCCAACACTGTAGTAGCTGAGGAAAAAGAAGCCAAGTCTGTTTTAAGCTTGTTCTTGATGCAGCAAGGAGCTGCCGCAAGAACCATCAATAATAGATCACATTCATCGACCACCTATCTCAGGCTTCATCTCTGTCATAAATCTCGGTATCTTGTAGGTCCGGTTGCAACATGTAGTTTTTCTTTTTGGAACTTTATTTCAGTGTCTTGTTCCCATGTTAATCAGTTTTATTTGTTATTGCAGGAAGAGAGCTCACAACTCTTGAGATTAGGGACACCCTTAATCCTTATCTTCAATCACTTCTTGAAGGGCATGGAAATTTTATGGTAGATTTAGTGAACAACTTTCTACCACACCTATCGAAGAAAAGCTTAAGCTGTGCTAGTTTGTAGATCCCATTCCAGCCTTGATCCAAGAAGCCAGAAGCATTCTCTCATGTAAGCGCCACAAGTCCAATAGCAGATCTATGCCCTCAACTGTGCTACCTCTTAGAGCTTGGCATGGATCTTGAGCAGATCAAGTAGCTACACACAGATATCCTAATTTTGCCTACTGCAGCTTGGAGGGCAAAATCAAACCACTAGTTGAGTTTCTTCTTGATCTTGGGGTACCTAAATCAGACATTCCTACTATTATCAGAAAAATGCCTTCTTTATGTGGACATAGTCTATCTGAAAAAATAATACCCAGCATAATATACTTTGAAGATTTGGGTGTGGGCAAAAGTTATATGTCGCTGCCCTGGACTCCTCTGTCACATTAGGCAGAGAAGGTTCAGACAGTAGTTAATTTCCTTCATGAGTTGGGCTTATCAGGTGATAGCATAGGTAAGGTCTTCACTCAGTTGCCAAGAATTGAACTTGCAGTGTGGAAGACTATCTCAAGCCTTTGAACTATTTTTTCTATAAATGGGGATTCAGTGTGGAAGAAGTGAGGTCCATGGTGTCAACATTTCCATCTGTATATTACAGCTTGATACCGAAATGGGAGTTCTTTTTTACCATGGGTTATTTAAAGTTGGCGTTGTTTAAGTTCCCTCAGTATTTTAGTTACGGTTTGGAACAGAGAATCAGACCACATTTTGCACTTGTCAAGGAGTTAGGAGTGAAAATCGGGGTGGATGGCATGTTAGTACGATCACACTGTGACTTTGAGAAAGTTTTGAAGATGAACAGGAAGAACATCCTTGTTGACAATTGTTCTCTAAAATTTTAATTTATTTAAAAAATGCCCCAAAAATTACAATTAGTCTCTAAAATTTTGAAATATTACAAAGTACCCCTAGAAAGTTTCAACTGGTCCCTACAACCTTGAAAAAAAAAAAAAGAAACCCCCCTGGAACCTGAACCAGACCAGAGAGGCTGTCGGGTCCCAGTCCGGTCCGGGTTTTAAAACAGTGATAAGATCAATTACTTTTTCATATTAAAGTGAAATGATTTTTATAAGGTTTTAGAGTAATTGATATTTGAGAATATCAAAGAACAAAAGTTATATCAATTGCAAATATCATTGCCCAGCCAATTGATCAGCATGAATAGATAAACTTGAGCTGATACCGGTGTCATCATTGTTGAAGTAAGAACCATTCCAAAATTTTCTCATATATAGCTTTTGCATTCTGAAATTTGCACCAGAAATAATCCTCACAACTCTTGTCACAAACTTCAGGTGCAAATACTGATGCCGCCTGCAATGCTGCCCATAGGCCTCCACCTTACGCACTCACACTAGAGACATACGTCTGATCTGGGAAGCCATTATTATCAATCATCACATCACCATCCCTATCAAATTTTGGTTCATATATATCATCACAACATAAACTGAGGGCGAAACAGGTTGCTGGTTATGAAACTATGCTATATTTGAATTTAAGCTTTTACTGAATTACAAGTATGACGTTTTATATTATAAGTCTCTCGTTAAAACTTAAAAATATTTTATATCAGAAAACATGCATGTTTTGGATAATGGGAATGTAGATTTGATATCTTCACTGCATTTAAACAGCACAGGTTATGAATATTATATCAAATATAGGGGGGCTTGGTAATTGTTATTTGGGAGATATTTGAGGGCAATTGTGTTCAAAATAGCTTTTAATTAAGGGCAAAATAGATAGAAAAATTAGATTGCTTTAATAATATTTTAATAACATCTTCTAATAAGGTAATAAGATTATCCCTATATTACTAATAATAAACACTATTTATAATAAAAGATTACCGTAATATTTTAGTACTTACAAACTAAATACAAGAATCTTGCAAAATAAACGAAGATTACTCCCTTATCTTATATACCCCCAATTCAAACCTCCCCTAAGGGGTGTTTTAGGGTGCGTTTGGCTCCCTATTTTTATCCATATTCTCAATCTTATTCTCCAAATAATGTTTGGCACATTATTCTAGAAATATTACCCTATTTTTTAATTACTTTTAGACCCCATAAGGTTATTAATTTCACAAAATACCCCCTGAAAAAAGTTTAAAAATTAACAAAAACACCCCCATCAACCCAACTTGTCAGATTCCGGCAACCACCGTCGGTGATAGTCAGAATTTGTACAACGGCCTAACTTCAGACCAGAAATGGCCGAAAGTTCACCGATCTGGCCGTCAGTGATGGCCAAAGAAATGGCCGTCGTTGACCGAAAACGACAGCCACATCTTTGGCCGTCGCTGACGGCCAAAGATGGCCATCGTTTTGGCCTTTTTCGGCCGTCAACGGCCATAGCAGGCAGTAGATCTGGCCTTTTCCGGCCAGATCCGTGGTATATCTGGCCGGAAAAGGCCATAACGACGTGTTATGGCACAGATACGACCAGTCTGTGCCGTAACGAAATTTTTCGATCAGATTCCGGAGGTGGTGGCTCAAATTTGGCACTGCAGGTGGTGGGGGTGTTTTTGTCATTTTATATATTAGAGTCTTTAATTAAATTAGTAAACCTAAGGGTTTTTTCATAAATTTTTAAAATTTACCTCGTAATACTCCCCTATCCAACAACCCAATACTGTCCCCAAAATCCTATCCAAAATACTAAACCAAACGTACCCTTAGATGTTCCATTGATAGTCATAGTAAAATACCAAAATCAACCCAAAATAAAATAAGATACAATAAAGTCCTCCATGACTTCGATCATTACAGTATCAACCCTAGAAATAAAATATATTATAAACCCTAGAAATAAAATATAATATAATCCTAAAATTACCACCAAACATTGATAAAGTTCCTCAATACTCACAAAGTGAGAGAATCTGAGAAAAAGTGAAGTGAAGGGCTTCGCAGCTGATGACTAGATTCCATATTGCTCCATGCTGGTAAGATCTACATTCTTTATTTGCATCTTCAATTTTTTTTAATACTTCAAATATAAATCTGTAAGCAAATTGGCTTGAAGTTGAGTTGAGCTAAATATTTTCGGTTCCTTTTCGTCAACTGTATTGACTACTGCTATTTTGTATCTGGGTTTGTTTTTTCTTTAAATTTCATGGACATTCCTTTGATCAAAAGGAGTTCTTTATGTTTTTCCTCTTAAATGTGAACTGGGAAGGAAAACTTTACATTGGTTTGTGTAAAAGATTGATTTTTTAAGGGGGTTGAAGAGTGATACTATTTAGCAATGTCAGAATTGATAATGGTAACATTTATGAACAATGCAATGTATGTTACTGAAATGATATTTTTGTAAAAAATTATCTGTTCTTGTACAAATTTGATGATTTTGCATATTCTAAGGTCGATTAATTCAGGTTACAGTGTGGTGACTTGTTTCGCATGGTAATCTATTCTTGTTGTTAGATATGTTTGAGTGGTGGGAATATTGGTGGATGTTATTTAATGTGGTTGATTATTTACGAATGTAATCGTTAACGTGGATATGGAATATATAAGTTGACTTGTATTTGTACACTGGTCTTGTACTGATAAAAGTTTCCGTTTACCTTCTTGAAGATGGAAATGAAAGCCCTTTGTGCAAACCGCTTGTCCAATTTTTCATCTCTCTTTAGAGGAACTCTTTGCATCACGAGGTACTGGTTTTTTTTTCCTTTAATTTCCATTTCTGTCTTCAGTTTTTAAAATTACTGTTACAGAAAAGCAGAAATCTTTGTTCCTGTTGTTCTTTTGTTCATATGTTTTTGGGGTGAATGATAACATGGGTGCTACTATGTTAAATTATATTCCAACTCAGTTTTATTTATTTATCTAGAGAAGGGGAAAGGGAAAGGGAAAAGGATTGGTAATGCTAAGTTAAACCACAAAGAAGCTTCATTTTAAGATCTTGCTTAAGTTATTTGGTCAAAAAGGAAATTGCTTATTCTGTGCTATCACTTTTTTTTTTTTTTTTTTTTAAATACCGATATTTGTTCTGTTTTTATTTTTCTTAGCTCGAGCATTGACATCCTTTTATTCTTCTGCAGGACTCGACTTACTTTTCCTGAGAATCTCTTGGGCCAAGCAAAGCTTGGTAAGCTTGCTGTTCTTCTTGTAGTATAACATTCATATAGAAGCTAAACTTATCCGTATTTACATGTTCTTGTACTCCTTTTAGTATTAACACCATGTTGTGATATGAAAGCAGCTTTTTCTTCTGGAAATGAATCATTCAACACCACAGTAGTGCCTCCAACCCTGTTAGCTGCTGAAAAAGAAGAAGCCAAATCTGTGTTATCCTTGTTCTTGAAGAAACAAGGTCTGAGCAAGGTAGCTGCTGCAAAAACCATCACTAAATCAGATCTTTTCATCAACCACCTTGTCTCAAGGCTTCATTCTGTTCATAAATCTCGGTATCTTGTAGGTTCGATTGCAATAAGTACTGGTTATTTTTGGCTATTGTTTTCTAAGTGTTTTTTTTTTTTTTTTTTTTCTAATTCTTATTTTTCCAACCAGTCAAAATTTGCTTGTTATACAGGAAAAGAGCTCACAACTCTTGAGATCAGGGATACCCTTATTCCTTATATTGAATCTCTTCTTGTAGAGCCTGGAAACAGTGTCGTAAATTTAGTGGAGAACTTTCCTATTATACCTGTCAAAGACAAGCCAGCTGCGTCAGTCTCTCAACACCCTTCCACCCCTGACTCCAAGAAGCCAAAAGGGGTCTCTAATGCTCCTGTTAAAGAAAAGACTGTTTCTCAATCCTTTTCTGCTCCCCTTGACTTCAAGAAGCCAACGGTTGTCTCTAATGGACCTAGAGAAGAAAAGCCAGCCGTGTCAGTTTCTCAATCTGGTTCTTCTCTTGACTCTAACAAGCAAAGGGCTGTCTCTCGAATGATTGAGGTTGGCGCGGTTGGAGATTTACAACCTCATTTCCTCTACCTCTTAGAGCTTGGCATGGATCTTGAGCAGATCAAGTTAGCTACAAGCAGATGTCCTAGTTTTGCCTACTACTGCTTGGAGGGGAGAATCAAACCTCTAGTCGAGTTTCTTCTTGATCTTGGGGTAGCTAAATCAGAGATTCCTAAAATTCTTGTCCAAAGGCCTCATTTATGTGGACATAGTATATCTGGTAAAATTATACCCATCATGTTATACTTAGAAGATATGGGTGTGGACAAGAAACAGTGGGCAAAAGTTATATTACGCAGCCCATGTCTCCTCAGTCATAGTAGGCAGAAGCTTCAGGCAGTTGTTAATTTCCTTAATGAGGTTGGCTTATCAGGTGATAGCATAGGTAAGGCCTTAACTCGCTTCCCAAAAATGGTATCTTGCAGTGTGGAAGACAATCTGATGCCTGTGAACAAATTTTTCTATGAAAAGGGATTCAGTGTGGAAGAAATGAAGTCCATGGTGTCAACATTTCCATCTGTATATTCTTACAGCTTGACGGAGAGCTTGGTACCAAAATGGGAGTTCTTTTTGACCACGGGTTATTCAAAGTTGGCGCTGGTTAAGTTCCCTCAGTATTTTAGTTACAGTTTGGAGCAAAGAATCAGACCACGTTTTGCACTTGTGAAGGAGTTGGGAGTGAAAATCGGGCTGAACCGCATGTTAGCTGTATCGTTCTGTGACTTTGAGAAAGTTTTGGAGATCAGCAGAAAGAATATGCTTGCTGACGAGCTTTCGAGTTGTCCAAAGAGCAAGTAATGATCTTCGGTTAGGAACTGGATTCTATGACTTCTAAGCGGAGTGCTCAGTAGAACGAGGCATGGTAATGGTACAACTACGTGATCAGAACTGTATTTTATTACTTTACTAATTACTAGGGCATTTCTTTGCACTGTTTTGAAGAATAAGAAACATTTGAAGCACAAAGGCAAGCGAATTTTCAGGCTATGACTTTGGGAAAATTTTGAAGATGGTTACCACATGTGACAATGTGATATGACTCCTAGTCACGAGAAAAACAAATTTATATGAGACTGTCTCATCGTATCATCCGTTCAATGAGATAGTCTCACCAAATCACTACATTGACGTGAAAGTATTATCTAATTAAAATATGTAGTATCATATGAAATTTAAGGGTCGTAAAAGAACCATTGTTTCCTTCTTTCTTAGATTTTTCCAGTATTTTTGCCTTTCTTCAAGTGTAATGCATGGAGTTCATTGTTTTTTATTTACTTCACTACAAGAGAAGACCGTGAAACGAAAGATGATTTTACATTATCTAGACAAAAGCATAAACAAACATAGCCTAATTATCTAGAATTTTAGAAGAATCTCTTGCATTGATATGAAAAAAATTAAACAAATTAACGAATAAGATTTAAAGAATAAGAAAGGCTTTACCTTTATACTGTTTTTAATGAGATCGAATTGAGAATCTATTGAAGGATGAAGCAAAGAGAAATCCAGGTAATTAACATAATGCCACTAGCGTTGATCGAAAATAGGAAAATCCATAGAACCCCCATTTGTTTATAAATCTTTCAATCTTAACCTTATTCCCTATTCCCTTATGCCATTGCGTTAAATTGATGTTTGTACTTTGTAGGGTAAAATTAGAGTTTCACAAAAATTTACATGTTCTTGTACTCTTCTTAGTATTAACATCGTGTTGTGATATAAAAACAACTTTTTCTTTTGGAAATGAATCATTCAACTCCATAGTAGTGCCTCCAACCCTGTTAGCAGCTGAAAAAGAAGAAGCCAAATCTGTGTTATCTTTGTTCTAGAAGAAACAGGGTCTGAGCAAGGTAGCTGTTGCAAAAACCATCACTAAATCAGATTGTTTCATCGACCACCTTGTCTTAAGGCTTCATTCTGTTCATAAATCTCGATATCTTGTAGGTTCGATTGCAATATGTACTGGTTATTTTTGGCTATTGTTTTCTACGTGTTTTTGTTTCTAATTCTGATTTTTCCCACTAATCAAAATTTGCTTGCCATACAGTAAGAGAGCTCACTACTCTTGAGATCAGGGCCACTGATGAGCAACTAGGGAGGCTGGTCTACCGTAGGAAGGGTAGAGGTGAGAAGTAGAGGAATATTTGTTATGCAAGAGGTTAGGACTTGTTGTGGGAGGACAGGTGGCTTAATGAGATTGGATGGAAGAAGAATTCGGTTAGGAGCAAAAAGGTGTCAGGGAATAAAAGGGAGGGAGAGAAGGAATTGAGGATATTCAGAAAAGAAGGTTAAGGCTTAGAAGGGGAGGTGACTGATCCTCGAAGTTCAGTCTTATCTTTATTTGTTTCTTTATTGTACTTAGCATTATTCTTAATTGTTACTTGTTCATTGGGTTGATGATAGAACATGATCTTTGGATGTATTGTTCTATTTTGATATCAATATAGAGAGTTATTTCCTTTTCTTGTCTGTGACTATTGATTATGAACTGAAATTGGATAGAATTGTCTTGTGTTACTTGGTGAATTGCTGGTCAGTGTTCTATCAAGTGGTATTAGAGCACTAGTTTTTGGGTAATTGTCGTGACAAGAATGGATTCTAGAATGGATAATGTTGAGAGAGAAGTTACAAAGTTAGGAGTTGAAATGAGTACTATCCGAGAGTGTTTGGTTGAGATACAATCCTAGGTGCAAAGAAAGGACGAAGAAGAAGCTGGCAGAACAGAGATGCGCTCATCGGAAAATGTTCGCTCTCACCAAGTAGAAAATCCTAATAGAGCTAGTGGGTCTGGTAATAGTAGCCAAAATGGTAGTAAAATGGGAGGACGAAAATTGGAAATGCCAATATTTTCCAGCGAGGACCCTTACGGATGGATTTTTAGAGTAGAGCATTACTTCAACCTTAAGGAAATATCTGAAGAAGGGAAACTGACAATGATGGTTGTCTATGTGGAAAGTGAGGCCATAAACTGGTTCCAGAACTCCAACAAATTCGTGGGCCATGTTTCAACTTGCACTACTCTAGAGGTGTAGTGGATCATATGAGCATAATCTTTATGAGTCCTTAATGACGATGAAACATACTGGTTCAGTGGCCGAATTTCGTTGGCAGTTTGAAGTGATGGCTACACTTTTGGTAAAGGTGAAGGAAGAAATATTACAGGCTGCTTTTGTTAATGGGCTGAAGATTGAGATTAGAGCTGAAGTTCGTTTAGCCTAACCCAACTCTCTAATTCAAATAATTGAATTGGCCCAAAGAATAGAGGACATAAATCAGGCCTTAGAGGAAGCCCGATTAGGAGCAAATAAACTTACACGCGTGAATGCTCCTCGGTTTTCATACGGGTTCAACACCCATGGATCTAGAAATCTGACCCGACCCATTGATAACTAAAAATTCCCAAATGCATCAGAATCCCCAAAATCGACCCATATTTCCAATTTCAGTCGACAAACACATGAATCTTCAATACAGAGTTCGTCGACCAATTACTCCCCACGTGACCAACTACTGTCATCTTTTCGACCCTTTGAGTGAACGACTTTTTAATGAAAAGAGTTCCCATTTTGAAGGATGATAGACGTAGGAATTCAAAAGAAAAAAGAGAAGGGCCTTTGTTTTAGATGCGATGGTAAGTTCTTTCTTGGATACAAGTGTGGTGAAAAACAGTTCTAAATCATCTTAATTGATGAAGAGGAAGATGAACCAGACTCGATTGGTGGTGGAGAAACAGTCGAACCTGAGATTGAGCGACAACAGGAAAATGTCGAACTCTTTCTTAGCTCAGTGCTGGGGATCAATGGTCGAAAGACAATGAAGCTTAAAGGGTAAGGAATTGATTGTATTGATTGATAGTGGGGCTTCCCACAATTTTATCAGTTCTGAGGTGGTTAAAAGGTTGGGAATATCGGTAGTAGGAACTCAGTCTTTTGGGGTCAGAGTGGGTGATGGGTATGGCGTGAGGTGTGAAGGAGAGTGTAGAGATGTTTGTATGGAGCTACAAGGGGTTACAATCGTTCAAAACTTCTTTCCAATTGACATGAGTAGTGTTGATGCTATTCTGGGAATTGCATGGCTGGAGTTTGGAGACATTAGGTGAGACAATCACTAATTAGAGAAAGCAAACAATGGGGTTTAAATTAGGAGACCAGACAGTTAGTCTGTGTGGGGATCCATCACTTAACAAAACCATGGTGTCTCTCAAAGCTATGATTAAGGCATTGCAATGTGAAGGGTAGGGTTGTTTGATAGAGTTTGGACATATTCAGACACAGTGTATTCAGACACAGTGTGAAGGAAATGAGGATATTGATGATCGATTGCTGGATGTGTTGGAGAAATTTAGTCAAGTTTTTGATCCACTTCCTGGGTTACCATCTGCCAGGTCGAGAGACCACACCATTCAATTAGTTCCAGGAACTCAACAACCAAACCTTAGACCGTATAGGTACCCTTACTATCAGAAAAACGAGATAGAGCGCATTGTCAAGGAAATGTTGGCCTCTGGAATTATAAAGCCGAGCATTGGTCCATTCTCAAGTCCTATTTTATTGGTGAAGAAGAAGGATGAGGGGTGGAGATTTTGTGTGGATTATAGGGCAGTTAACAAGGTGACAATTCCGGACAAATATTCGATTCTAGCTATTGACGAGTTATTTGATGAGTTAGAAGGGGCAACCGTGTTTTCTAAGCTCGATTTGAAGTCAGGCTATCATCAAATCAGAGTTAAACCAGAGGACACACACAAAACAGCTTTTCGAACACACGAAAGGCATTATGAATTTCTAGTTATGCCCTTCGGCCTAACCAATGCACCAGCCACCTTTCAAGCAGTAATGAATCTTCAAGCCGTATTTAAGGAAGTTTTTGTTAGTTTTCTTTGATGACATACTGATTTACAGTAGGGAGATGGGCGAGCATGCTAGGCATCTAAGCATTATCTTACAGATACTATTAGATAATCAGTTGGTGGTCAATAAGAAGAAATGCTATTTCGGACAACAACAGTTAGAATATTTGGGGCATGTGGTCTCAGCTAAAGGAGTGGTAGTTGACCCCTCAAAGATAAAGAGCATTACTAAGTGGCTGGAACCAAGAGACATTAGGGCACTCAAAGGCTTTCTGGGTTTGACGGGATATTATCGACGATTTGTTCGAGATTATGGGAAGATAGCCCTCCCACTCACTGCTCTATTAAAGAAGGATTCATTTGTGTGGAGTACAGTAGCTCAAAGTGCTTTTGAAGAATTAAAAAGACTTATGACAACTGTTCCAGTCCTCTAAATGCCTAATTTCACTCAAAGAATTTATCATAGAGACTGATGCTTTCGGAAGTGGTTTAAGGGCTATGTTGATGTAGAAGGGGCAACCTATTGCCTTTCTCAGCAAAGGTTTGTCTCTAAACTCCAAACTGAAATCTTTTTATAAACGTGAATTAATGGCTATAGCTATGGTTGTGCGAAAATGGTGCCATTATCTTTTGGGAATACGTTTTGTTTTTCGGACAGATTAGCAAAGTCTTCACTTTTTAACTGACCAGAAACTGTTGAGTGAGAATCAGCAAAAATGAATTATCAAGTTATTGGGGTTAGATTTTATAATTCAGTATAAACCTCAGCCATAGAACAAGGTAGTAGATGCTCTCTCTACAATGCCTGAAGTTGTAGAGCATCATGCTCTTTCTATGAGCTGTTTCTTGGGTCTAACCAGTTTAGAAGATGCCATTCAGCAAGATGACAGGTTACGCAGGATCATGCAACAACTTTTGATCGACCCAAATAGCCATCCTCATTTCAGATTGGTGGGACGACATCTACTGTACCATGACAAGCTGGTGGTGCCTAAATCTAGACCTCATATCCAAGAAATATTACATGAGTTTCATGCCTCGCCCATTAGGGGCCATTTGGGTTTCTTTTGGACATATAAACACATCACAAATGTGGTGTTTTGGGAGGGGATGAAGAAAGATATTAAGGAGTTTGTGGACGCTTGCACCATTTGCAAACAAAACAAATACAACGCCTTGAGCCCAACGGGTTTGCTTCAGCCACTGCCTATTCCTAACCAAGTGTGGGAAGATGTCTCTATGGACTTTATCATGGGGCTTCCCAAGGGTCATGGGGTACATACAATTCTGGTAGTTGTTGATCGTCTTACAAAATAGAGCCATTTTTTAACTCTCAAGCATTCTTACACAGCTAAAGTGGTAGCTGATCTGTTTATCAAAGAGGTGGTACGACTGCATAGGTTTCCCTGCACCATTGTTTCAGATCGGGATAGAGTTTTCATGAGCCACTTTTGGGGAGAATCATTTAAACAGTCAAACACCCAATTGCACATGAGTTCAGCTTACCACCAGCAAACGGATGGTCAAACCAAGGTGGTAAACCACTGCTTGGAGACGTACCTCAGGTGCTTTGTCAATAGCCAACCCCAACAATGGCAGAGATGGGTTCTGTGGATGGAGTTTTGGTTCAACACCACTTATAGTAGCTCCACAGGTATGTGTCCATTTAAGGCTTTCTATGGTCGGGACCCTCCAACGGTATTACGGTATGCGGACCACACTTCTTTAGTTGAAGAAGTCAACCAACAACTCCAACAACGCAACAATATCATCGAGGAGTTAAAGGAGAATCTCCTCAAGGCTCAAAACCGAGTGAAGATTTATGCTGATAACTGATGGCAAGAAGTTACGTTTGGGATAGGGGAATCTGTGTATTTAAAGTTACAACTCTACAGCTTAAGATCTCTAGCTCATCAGTATAATGAGAAACTTAGTCCGCGATTTTACAGCCCATTTGTGATCACAGACATAATTGGGGTAGTAGTATACAGGCTGGAATTACCTTCCTCAGCTCGTATTCATGACGTTTTCCATGTTTCGCAATTGAAAAGGGCAACTTTCCTAATCCCCAATAGTCAACCTCTACCGGCAGCCTTTAATGAAGATTTTATTTTGCAAATTGAACCTGAAGCCATACTCAAGAAAAGAAAGCTCTTGAATGGACAATGGGAGGTACCAATTCAATGGAAAGGCTTACCTCCTTATGAAAACACTTGGGAGGATTTTGACACTATTCACTCTCAATTTCCTTCTTTCCACCTTGAGGACAAGGTGGTTCTCCTTGGGGAGGGTAATGATGAGCAACTAGGGAGGCTGGTCTACCGTAGGAAGGGTAGAGGTGAGAAGTAGAGGAATATTTGTTGTGCAGGAGGTTAGGACTTGTTGTGGGAGGACAAGTGGCCTAATGAGATTGGATGGAAGAAGAATTCGGTTAGGAGCAAAAAGGTGTTAGGGAATAAAAGGGAGGGAGAGAAGGAATTGAGGATATTCAGAAAAGAAGGGTAAGGTTTGGAAGGGGAGGTGACTGGCCCCGAAATTCATACTTATATTTATTTGTTTCTTTACTGCACTTAGTATTATTCTCAATTTTTACTTGTTCATTGGGTTGATGTAGAACATGATCTCTGGATGTATTGTTCTATTTTGATATCAATATAGAGAGTTATTTCCTTTTCTTGTCCGTGACTATTGATTGTGAACTGGTATTGGATAGAATTGTCTTGTGTTACTTGGTGAATTGCAGGTCAGTGGTCTATCCTTATATTGAATCTCTTCTTGTAGTTTTTCTTTTTGGAACTTTTATCTCGGTGTCTTTGTTCCCATGCTAATCAGTTTTACTTGGAGAGCTCATAACTCTTGAGATAAGGGACACCCTTAATCCTTATCTTCAATCACTCCTTGAAGAGCATGGAAATTTTATGGTAGATTTAGTGAACAACTTTCCTACCGCACCTATCGAAGAAAAGCTAGCTTTTCCAGTTTGTAGATCCCATTCCAGCCTTGACTCCAAGAAGCCAGAAGCATTCTCTCATGTCAGCGCCCCAAGTCTAGCAGCAGATCTCTGCCCTCAACTTTGCTGCCTCTCAGAGCTTGGCATGGATCTTAAGCAGATCAAGGTAGCTACACGCAGATATCCTAATTTTGCCTACTGCAGCTTGGATGGCTAAATCAAACCACTAGTTGAGTTTCTTCTTGATCTTGGGGTACCTAAATAAGAGATTCCTACCATTCTCAGAAAAATGCCTTCTTTATGTGGACATAGTCTATCTAAAAAAATAATACCCAGCATAATATACTTTGAAGGTTTGGGTGTGGACAAAAAAAAGTGGACAAAAGTTATATGTCGCTGCCCTGGACTCCTTTGTCATAGTAGGCAGAAGGTTCAAGCAGTAGTTAATTTCCTTCGTGAGTTGGGCTTATCAGGTGATAGCATAGGTAAGGTCTTAACTCGGTTCCCAAGAATTGTAACTTGCAGTGTGGAAGACTATCTCAAGCCTTTGGACTATTTTTTCTATGAAAGGGGATTGAGTGTGGAAGAAGTGAGGTCCGTGGTGTCAACATTTCCATCTGTATATTCTTACAGCTTAACAAAAAGCTTGATACCGAAATGGGAGTTCTTTTTTACCATGGGTTATTTAAAGTTGCCGCTGGTTAAGTTCCCTCAGTATTTTAGTTACAGTTTGGAACAGAGAATCAGACCACGTTTTGCACTTGTCAAGGAGTTAGGAGTGAAAATCGAGGCATGTTAGTACGATCACACTGTGACTTTGAGAAAGTTTTGAAGATGAACAGGAAGAACATCCTTGTTGACAAGGTTTCAAGTCAAACAGAGAGCAAGTAGTATGATCATAGGTCAGGAACTGGATTGTATGTCTTCTCAGTTGAGTGCTCATTTCAATGGAGCATCCCAGTGTTACAATTTTCAGACTTGACTTTAACAAGTTTGTTGGAGGTATCTTCGAGTGTCGTCCACAGCGTGGTCAGTGCTTTTCATCAAATGTTTCTCTATAATCCTTGTCTTTACAGAAGTTTTCTCTTCTGCATTACTCTTTCTTACAAGTTAGTATTCCCAGGATGCATTGAAGTGAATTCAATCATTGTTGTTTAGATGAGCCTCTCTTCCTTATCATGCAAATGTTTTTGTTGCAAATTGTTTTTCTACTCCATTGTAAATGTTAGATGTAATGGCTCTAGTACTTGTTCTTTTTTTGAAGGTAAGATTTAATATTCTGAACATTTATCTGGCAAAATGGTTCTCTGGGTGCGCAACAATTTGGCGTGCACTAAGAAGAAATAGACTGAGGGCCAAATGGCTTGTTGGTTATGAAACTTTGCTATATTTGAATTTAAGCTTTTACTAAATTACAACTATGACGTTTTATATTATAAGTCTGTCGTTAAAAATATTATATTCAACATTGTGAGTTTGATATTTTATATCAGAAAACATTTTGGATAATGAGAATGTAGACTTGAAAACTTGGTGCATCACCGCATTTAAACAACACAGGATATGAATATTATATCAGGAAAAATACTCTGTGATAGGAAGCAAGCTGGCTAATACAGAATCAAGTGTAATCAAAGATAAAACCATTGAAATGTCCAATGATAATTTTGTCTTTTCATGTTTGCTTTCTCCAGTAATGATTTTGCATATCATAGGTAAGGCCATAACTCACTTCCCAAGAACTGTAAATTGCAGTGTGGAAGACAATCTCCGGCCAACAGCCGAGTACTTAAAACGGTTGGGGGTTAATGTTGCCATCATTCTCCCCAGATTTACAGCGAGTCTTCGTCATGGTATCGAGGTCACGGAATTCAAAATCATTTTACGAGATAAAAAAACCAAAAATTCAAAGATAAAAGCATAAACAATTATAAGGGAATGAATGATTATTGTTGCTAATAGTTTGACCATCATAGAAGAGTACGTCTAATGACATCGAAGAGTGATGTGATTAGACACAAGATGATTTTTATAATCATTCAAGAGTGTTCATTAACATATTCTAACTTTATTAACGTTAACAATATAGATATACACAGTGACAAACATATCACACTCAATTATGATTTTTATAAATTAACAAAAATTCAATGACAATAAATAAAACTTATAGGTTCCAAATTATAATTTTTGATTCAGTATCTTTACATTAAGCACACTCAGTAGTTCATTTCCCTTACATAACTTAAAACCGTCACCAATAACTAAACAAATCTTAAAGGGAGGTCATAGATAGTTTATTAACTATAAGGGGTGTTTTTATATATTTCATTGATAGTCATAGTAAAATACCCAAATCAACCCAAAATAAAATAAGGCACAATCAAGTCCTCCATAACTTCGATCATTACAGTATCAACACTAGAAATAAAATATATTATATAATATAATATAAACCTAAAATTACCACCAAATATTTGATAATGTTCCTCAATCCTCACAAAGTGAGAGAATCTGAGAAAAAGGGAAGTGAAGGGCTTCGCAGCTGATGATTAGACTCTATATTGCTCCATGCTGGTAAGATCTGCATTCTTTATTTGCATCTTCAATTTTTTTTTAATACTTAAAATGTAAATCTGTAAGCAAATTGGCTTGAAGTTGAGTTGAGCTAAATATTTTCGGTTCCTTTTCGTCAGCTGTATTGACTACTGCTATTTTGTATATGGGTTTGTTTTTTCTTTAAATTTCATGGACATTCCTTTGATCAAAAGTAGTTCTTTATGTTTTTCCTCTTAAATGTGAACTGGGAAGGAAAACATTAAATTGGTTTGTGTAAAGGTTGATTTTTTAAGGGGGTTGAAGAGTGATACTATTTAGCAATGTCAGAATTGATAATGATAACATTTATGAACAATGCAATGTATGTTACTGAAATGATATTTTTGTAAAAAATTATCTGTTCTTGTACAAATTTGATGATTTTGCACATTCTAAGGTCGATTAATTCAGGTTACAGTGTGGTACTTGTTTCGTATGGTAGTCTATTCTTGTTGTTAGATATGTTTGAGTGGTGGGAATATTGATGGATGTTATTTAATGTGGTTGATTATTTATGAATGTAATCGTTAACGTGGATATGGAATATATAAGTTGACTTGTATTTATACACTGGTCTTGTACTGATAAAAGTTTCCGTTTACCTTCTTGAAGATGGAAATGAAAGCCCTTTGTGCAAACCGCTTGTCCAATTTTTCATCTCTCTTTAGAGGAACTCTTTGCATCACGAGGTACTGTTTTTTTTTTCCTTTAATTTCCATTTCTGTCTTCAGTTTTTAAAATTACTGTTACAGAAAAGCAGAAATCTTTGTTCCTGTTGTTCTTTTGTTAATATGTTTTTGGGGTGAATGATAACATGGGTGCTACTATGTTAAATTATATTCCAACTCAGTTTTATTTATTTATCTAGAGAAGGGGAAAGGGAAAGGGAAAAGGATTGGTAATGCTAAGTTAAACCACAAAGAAGCTTCATTTTAAGATCTTGCTTAAGTTATTTGGTCAAAAAGGAAATTGCTTATTCTGTGCTATCACTTTTTTTTTTTTTTTTTTTTAAATACCGATATTTGTTCTGTTTTTATTTTTCTTAGCTCGAGCATTGACATCCTTTTATTCTTCTGCAGGACTCGACTTACTTTTCCTGAGAATCTCTTGGGCCAAGCAAAGCTTGGTAAGCTTGCTGTTCTTCTTGTAGTATAACATTCATATAGAAGCTAAACTTATCCGTATTTACATGTTCTTGTACTCCTTTTAGTATTAACACCATGTTGTGATATGAAAGCAGCTTTTTCTTCTGGAAATGAATCATTCAACACCACAGTAGTGCCTCCAACCCTGTTAGCTGCTGAAAAAGAAGAAGCCAAATCTGTGTTATCCTTGTTCTTGAAGAAACAAGGTCTGAGCAAGGTAGCTGCTGCAAAAACCATCACTAAATCAGATCTTTTCATCAACCACCTTGTCTCAAGGCTTCATTCTGTTCATAAATCTCGGTATCTTGTAGGTTCGATTGCAATAAGTACTGGTTATTTTTGGCTATTGTTTTCTAAGTGTTTTTTTTTTTTTTTTTTTTCTAATTCTTATTTTTCCAACCAGTCAAAATTTGCTTGCCATACAGGAAAAGAGCTCACAACCCTTGAGATCAGGAATACCCTTATTCCTTATATTGAATCTCTTCTTGTAGAGCATGGAAACAGTGTTGTAAATTTTGTGGAGAACTTTCCTATTATACCTGTCAAAGACAAGCCAGCTGTTTCAGTCTCTCAACACCCTTCCACCCCTGACTCCAAGAAGCCAAAAGGGGTCTCTAATGCTCCTGTTAAAGAAAAGACAGTTTCTCAATCCTTTTCTGCTCCCCTTGACTTCAAGAAGCCAACGGTTGTCTCTAATGGACCTAGAGAAGAAAAGCCAGCCGTGTCAGTTTCTCAATCTGGTTCTTCTCTTGACTCTAAGAAGCAAAAGGCTGTCTCTCGAATGATTGAGGTTGGCGCGGTTGGAGATTTACAACCTCATTTCCTCTACCTCTTAGAGCTTGGCATGGATCTTGAGCAGATCAAGTTAGCTACAAGCAGATGTCCTAGTTTTGCCTACTACAGCTTGGAGGGGAGAATCAAACCACTTGTTGAGTTTCTTCTTGATCTTGGGGTAGCTAAATCAGAGATTCCTAAAATTCTTGTCCAAAGGCCTCATTTATTCGGACTTAGTATATCTGGTAAAATTATACCCATCATGTTATACTTAGAAGACATGGGTGTGGACAAGAAGCAGTGGGCAAAAGTTATATTACGCAGCCCAGGACTTCTCACTCATAGCAGGCAGAAGCTTCAGGCAGTTGTTAATTTCCTTAATGAGGTTGGCTTGTCAGGTGATAGCATAGGTAAGGCCTTAACTCGGTTCCCAAAAATTGTAACTTGCAGTGTGGAAGACAATCTGAAGCCTGTGAACAAATTTTTTTATGAAAAGGGATTCAGTGTGGAAGAAGTGAAGTCCATGGTGTCAACATTTCCATCTATATATTCTTACAGCTTGGCTGAGAGCTTGGTACCAAAATGGGAGTTCTTTTTGACCACGGGTTATTCAAAGTTGGCGCTAGTTAAGTTCCCTCAGTATTTTAGTTACAGTTTGGAGCAAAGAATCAGACCACGTTTTGCACTTGTGAAGGAGTTGGGAGTGAAAATCGGGCTGAACCGCATGTTAGCTGTATCGTTCTGTGACTTTGAGAAAGTTTTGGAGATCAGCAGAAAGAATATGCTTGCTGACGAGCTTTCGAGTTGTCCAAAGAGCAAGTAATGATCTTCGGTTAGGAACTGGATCTATGACTTCTAAGCGGAGTGCTCAGTAGAACGAGGCATGGTAATGGTACAACTACGTGATCAGAACTGTATTTTATTACTTTACTAATTACTAGGGCATTTCTTTGCACTGTTTTGAAGAATAAGAACCATTTGAGCACAAAGGCAAGCGAATTTCAGGCTATGACTTGGAAATTTTTGAAGATGGTTACCCACATGTGACAATGTGATTGACTCCTAGTCACGAGAAAACAAATTTATATGAGACTGTCTCATCGTATCATCCGTTCAATGAGATAGTCTCACCAAATCACTACATTGACGTGAAGTATTATCTAATTAAAAATGTAGTATCATATGAAATGTAAGGGTCGTAAAAGAACCATTGTTTCCTTCTTTCTTAGATTTTTAAACCTTTTTTTCTGGAGACATTTATGAAATTAATAACTTAAGAGGTCTAACAATAATTAAAAAATACAATAATATTTCTCAATAATATGCCAAACAATATTGGGAGAATAGATTGGGAATATGGGTAGAAATAATGTGCCAATACACCCCTAATTATCTAGAATTTTAGAAGAATCTCTTGCATTGATATGAAAAAAAAAAAAAAAAAAAAAACCAACAAATTAACGAATAAATGTAAGCACAAGAAAAGCTTTACCTTTATGCTGCGTTTTAATGAATCGAATTGTGCTGTGTTTTCTCTTGAAGGAGGAACAGAGAGCTTTTCTTGGGTCTGAGATCCAAAATTCTGGTAATTAACATAATCGGTAATTAATATAATGGGATTACCCTTGATCCAACGTGGGAAATTCATTATAACCCCCATTTGTTCAAAAATTTTCAATCTTAAACCTTACTCCCTATTTGCAATGCCATTATGTTAATTGATGTTTGTAGTTGTAGGGTAAATTACGGTTTCACAAAAAATTTGAGGGGATAAGTGGTTATTGTTGCTTGTAGTTTGACCATCATCAAAGAGTATGTCCAATACACTAATACTACAAATGTTAAAAGGAGGTCATAGATAGTTTATAACTATAAGGGGGTGTTTTAGACGTTTCATCGATAGTCATAGTAAATCTCAAAATCATCCCAAAACAATAGATAAGACTTCGCTAAATCCAGTGTCAACCCTAGATAGAATATATTATTACCTCCAAACATTAGACAAAACTCCTCAATCCTCACTAAGTGAGAGAAACTGAGAAAGATTGAAGTGAAGGGCTTCGCAGCTGTAGTTGGGTCCACAATTGCTCCATGCGGGTAAGATCTGCTTCTTTATTTTCATCTCCAAATTTTTCTTTAATATTTAAAATATAGATTGTATGCAAATTGGCTTGAAGTTGAGTTGAGCTAAATATTTTCAGTTCCTTTTCGTTAACATTATCACTACTGCTATTTTGTATCTGGGTTTGTTTTTTCTGTAAAATTCATGGACATTCTTTTATCAAAATGAGTTCTTTATGTTTTTCCTCTTGAATGTTAACTGGGAAGGAAATTTATATTGGTTTGTGTTTTTTCAAACGTTTATTGCTGAATTAAGAATGTAAAGATTGACATTTTATGGGGTTGAACCGTGATAATACTATTCAGGAAAGTGAGAATTGAGATGTTAACGTTTATGAGCAATGCAATTTATGTTACTGAAATGATATTTGTGTAAAAATTTATTTGTCTTGTACAAATTTGATGATTTTGCACATTCAGATTCACGTATGATGATTTGTGTCGCGTGGTGAATTATTCCTGTTGTTAGATATGTTTGAGTGGTGGGAATATTTGTGCTCGAGCATTGACGTCCTTTTATCTTCTGTAGGACTCGACTTACTTTTCCTGAGAAACCTTCTTTTTCAAGCAAAGCTTGGTAAGCATGCTGTTCTTCCAGTAGTATAACATTCATATAGAAGCTAAACTTATCCGTATTTACATGTTCTTGTAGTCTTTTAGTATTAACACCATGTTGTGATATAAAGCAGCTTTTTCTTCTGAAATGGATCATTCAACTCCGTAGTAATGCCTCCAACTCTGTTAGCACTGAAAAAGAAGCCAATCTGTGTTATCCTTGTTCTTGAAGAAACAAGGTTTGAGCAAGGTAGTTGCTGCAAAAACCATCACTAAATCAGATCTTCTCATCGACATCTTGTCTCAAGGCTTCATTCTGTTTATAAATCTCGGTATCTTGTAGGTTCGATTGCAATATTACTGGTTATTTTTGGCTATTTTTTTCTAAGTGTTTTTGTTTCTAATTCTTATTTTTCGCACTAATCAAAATTTGCTTGCTGTACAGGAAGAGAGCTCACAACTCTTGAGATCAGGGACACCCTTATTCCTTATATTGAATCTCTTCTGTAGAGCATGGAACAGTGTCGTAAATTTATGGGAACTTTCCTAATACACCTGTCAAAGACAAGCCAGCTGTGTCAGTCTGTCAACACCATTCCACCCCCAACTCAGAAGCCAAAAGGGGTCTCTAATGCAACTGCAGAGAAGGCAGCTGCGTCAGTTTCTCAATCCTTTCTGCCCCCCTTGACTCAAAAGAAGCCAAAGGTGGTCTCTAATGGACTTGGTGAAGAACGTCAGTTTCTCAATCTGGTTCTGCTTTTGACTCTAAAATGCCAAAACCTGTCTCTGAATGATTGAGGTTGGCGCAGTTGGAGATTTACGCCCTCAATTCCTCTACTTCTTAGAGCTTGGCATGGATCTTGAGCATATTAGGTAATTACACGCAGGTATCCTGATTTTGACTACTGCAGCTTGGAGGGAAAAATCAAACCGTAGTTGAGTTTTCTCTTGATCTTGGGTACCTAATCAGACATTCCTAAAATCCTCATCCAAAGGCTTTCATTGTGCTCAGTTATCTATCCGAAAATCTAATACCGACCATGATGTTCTTAGAAGATTTGGGTGTGGATAAGGACAGTGGGCGGAAGTTATATCCGCTTCCCAGGACTCCTCACTCTAGCAGGCAGAAGGTTCAGGCAATTGTTGATTTCCTCTACGAGTCGGGCCTCATCTGAGAGTATAGGTAAAATCTTGACTCGATGGCTAATTTCGTTAGTTACGTGTGGAGAGAATCTACGACCAACAGTTGAGTACTTCTGTTCATTAGGTGTGGATATCTCTGTGCTTCTTTGAAAATCAGCACAGACTCTTGGTTGTAATATTGAAGGCATTCTGAAGCCTGTGACTGAATTCTTCTTGGCAAAGGGGATAGCATGGAAGAAATTCGGACCATGATTTTGAGATATGCAGGTCTATATTCTTGTAGTTTGACAGATAACTTGATACCAAAATGGGAGTTCTATTTACCATGGGATATGAAAAATCTGAGCTGGTTAAGTTCCCTCAATTTTTAGTTACGTTTGGAGCAGAGAATAAGGCCAAGATATGTGCTTGTAGGGAGTCAGGAGTGAAATGCTGCTCACCCAAATGCTACCTCTGTCAGACTGTGACTTTGAGAAAGTTTTGAAGGTGAAAATACTGAAAATGGTTACCACCACATACTCCCTGCTACCATAGGAACTTACATAAGACAGTCTCACCATATCACCAAACTGACATATGAGAAACTATCTAGTTAAGATTTTGATGCTGAACATTCCAGTGGTACACTTGTTGATAGACAATTAATCTAATGCCAAAAAAGTCTTAGAATGTATGAAATTTAAGGTTTGCGAAAGAACTCAGTTTCCTTCTTTCAATGTAAGGTTCATACGATCGAAATGTAATTTTGTCATTACTTTTCCCAAAAAAAAAAAATATTTAAAAAACCCTATTCACATTCCAAATGTTGAGGGCTTTTGAGATAAAATCAAAGTCAGATAGGAATTAGAAGGATTTAATAAGTTATTTTTTTAAGAAAAAAAATAGATAAAAAATAATTTTCTTTAAAATTTAATTGGAGTTCTTATGCATACTGTTTATTATTTAGTATTAGTGTATCAAGCAATTTCCTTTCTCTATACTGTGTAAAGAAAAAGAAGTATATTTACCAAAAAAAAAAAAATTATAGTGCATGATATATACGTTTTGGTTTAAAAGTCTAATTACAGTGTGCTAAAAACTTGCCTACTCTATTTTCGTCCAGTCATTTTTATAAGGAAAATTAGGTTAAATTAATATATGATTATTATATATTAACCCAAAAAAAAAAAAAAAAGTTACTTCTCAGAGGAATGGTAAGCAGAGCTACGGAACCAGGCAACCAGCAGTTAATGACATTGCTAATTTATCCTTAACTCGAGCCAGAAAAATTGGGTTTGTTTCATTTTTCCATCCAACTCACATTCATCTATGTGGGTTTGTTTCTTATTTAGTTTTAATGGAGATTACTGTGATAAAAAAGAGTTCTTTATGTGTTTTTTGATTAAAAGTTTTAATTTTGAATCTGCAACAAGGTTTTTATTTTAGGTTTCAGTTTGGGTTCTCGAAGATGGCAATGAAGACCCTTTCTGGAAGCTGCTCTTCTGACCTTTCTCTCTTTAGAGGAGCTCTACGTCACTAGGTATTTTTTTAATCAATTATTATTATTTTTTGCTTCCAAAAAGCATTAATTTTTATTTTCATACTATTGCTATGAAGGCGTATTGTTAAATTTTAGGAGATTTGAAGTGGAAAGTTAGGGGAAAAAGCATTTCCTCTGTTATAGTTGTGAGTGTGCGGTGAATTTGTGATTTCTGCTAATTAAATTTTGAGTTTCATTTTAGAAGATTAGTCAAACAGAATATGATTTCTCGTATACTATTTTTCTTGTATAGACTTATCTTTTGTTTGTATCCATGAGGGATAGAGCATGATGATTTCATTTTGTTCTTCTGCAGGACTCGATTTACTTCTCCTGAGGAAGTCTTCTCTTGCAGAGGAATCGGTTTTTCTAGTAGTATTTCATCCTCTTACAAAGCTAATTAATTACGGATATTAACATGTTTCTTTCCTTTTTGTGGTATAACATGATGGTGTTTTGATGTAAGAACAGCTGATTCTTGTGTACATATCGTTCAACTCAAAGTAGATCCTTCAAGCTTTTATCAGCTGAGAAAAAAGAAGCCAAGTCTCTGTTAAGCTTGTTCTTGATGCAACAAGGTCTGAGCAAGGCAGCTGCCGCAGAACCATCAATAAATCGATCATTCATCGACCACCTTATCTCAAGGCTTCTTCTGCTCATAAATCTCGGTATCTTGTAGGTCTGGTTGCAACATGTAGTTTTTCTTTTTTGCTACTTTTATCTCGATGTTCTTTGTTCCCATGCTATCAGTTTTACTTGTTATTGCAGGAAGAGAGCTCACAACTCTTGAGATTAGGGACACCCTTAATCCTTATCTTCAATCACTCCTTAAGAGCATGGAAACTTTATGGTAGATTTAGTGAAGAACTTTCGTAACGCACCTATCGAAGGAAGCCAGCTTTGCCAGTTGTCGATCCCATTCCAGCCTTGACTCCAAGAAGCCAGAAGCAGTCTCTCATGTGAGTGCCCCAAGTCCAGCAGCAGATCCTGCCCTCAACACAGCTACCTCTTAGAGCTTGGCATGGATCTTGAGCAATCAAGTTAGCTACACGCAGATGTCCTAGTTTTGCCAACTACACCTTGGAGAGGAAAATCAAACCCTAGTAGAGTTTCTTCTTGATCTTGGGGTAGCTAAATCAGAGATTCCAAATTCTTGTCCAAAGGCCTCATTTAGTGGACATAGTATATCTGGTAAAATAATACCCATGATGTTATACTTAGAAGATATGGGTGTGGACAAGAAACAGGGGCAAAAGTTATATTCCGCAGCCCAGGACCCTCAGTCACAGCAGGCAAGCTTCAGGCAGTTGTTAATTTCCTTCATGAGTTGCTTATCAGGTGATAGTGTAGGTAAGGTCTTAACTCGGTTCCCAAGAATTGTATGTTACAGTGTGAAGACAATCTCCGGCCGACAGCTGAGTACTTCAAACGGTTGGGGGTTAATGTTGCCATCGTTGTCCACAAATTTCCAGAGATTTTTGTTGTAGTATTGAGGGCCATCTCAAGCTTGTGACCAAATTTTTTCTATGAAGGGGATTCGTGTGGAAGAAGTGAGTTACATGGTGTCGAGATTTCCTAATTTATGTGGTCTCAGCTTGACGGAGAGCTTGATACCGAAATGGAGTTCTTTTTGACCATGGGTTATTCAAAATCTGAGCTGGTTAAGTTTCCCATTATTTTGGTTACAGTTTGGAACGAGAATCAGACCACGTTTTGCACTTGTGAGGAGTTGGAGTGAACTCGGGCTGAACCGCATTTAGCTGTATCGTTCTGTGACTTTGAGAAAGTTTTGAGTCAGCAGAAAGAATAGCTTGCTGACGAGCTTTCGAGTTGTCCAAAGAGCAAGTAATGATCTTCGGTTAGGAACGTATTCTATGACTTCGGTCGGTACCGTTCTCTTCAGGGACCTGTACAACGAGGACGAGAACGAGAACGAAGTACTTCTAAGAGCGAGTTTGGATCTAGTTGAAGACATCGCGGCAAGCTTCGCTAAGGATATCAGCCTACCAGCACGAGCAAAAGGTTATTCGATTCAAAGGTCAGCGAAGAGACTTCCAGGTCGGAGATCTTGTGCTAAAGGAAGTTCTCCTCGGACCAGAAACCAAGTGCGGGGTACTAGGCCTATTGGGAAGGTCCGTACCGGATCGACAAAGTGATCAACCAAGGACTACCATCTCAAAAGATTGAACGGCTCCAAGGTACCCCGCTTGGAATGCCGAGCACCTCCGGCCATACTACCAGTAATCCTGAACTCAGCTCAATTTTTGTTAATTCCTTTTTGAAGTATTACTCTATTCGCTTAAAACATTCGCATGTGTTTCTGTTCGCTGTAAGAATTTATGGGTAACACTGTGTAAATCACATTGTAAATTGACATATTTATGAGAAAACGAACTGCATTGTAAAAGAAAATATGTCTTTCATTATGTACAAAAAGTCAAGACTCGATACAATGGAACGACTCTTTAACGCTAAGGCTAGTCGGGAAGATCCTTCGAGCCAGAGCCACCTCCTGGTCGGTCCCTGGGCGACCGCGGCGGCCTGGTCATCCTCCCGGCCATGAGCCACAAGTCGCCTGCCAAGCCCGGAGGCGAGAAGTCCAAAGCAGGGTTCCTTGCACGCAGGGTGTAGATGGATCCGATCGCCCAGTCCGCGACCTTCTCCTCCATCTCCTCAGACTGATTCTGCATTTTTGCAGTCAGAGAAGCGACTCTCTCCCGACCTCTCCTGAAGCTCGGCCTAAGAGCTAACCTTTCCTGTTCGGAGGCCCCTTTGTCTTCTTCACTCGCTGAGCCCGTTCGAAGTCGCCCGCATCTCCTGGTCCTTCTCCGACCTCCTTTGAGCCGGGCGGTTGTCCTTTGAAGCTCTTTAATCTCCTCCGCAGTCGGTCGAGCTCCGCTGTATATTCTTACAGCTTGACGGAGAGCTTGATACCGAAATAGGAGTTCTTTTTTACCACGGGTTATTCAAAGTTGGCGCTGGTTAAGTTCCCTCAGTATTTTAGTTACAGTTTGGAGCAAAGAATCAGACCACGTTTTGTACTTGTCAAGGAGTTAGGAGTGAAAATCGGGCTGAACCGCATGTTAGCAGTACCGTTCTGTGACTTTGAGAAAGTTTTGGAGACGAGCAGAAATAATATGCTTGCTGACGAGCTTTCCAGTTGTCCAAAGAGCAAGTAATGATCTTCGGTTAGGAACTGGATTCTATGACTTCTAAGCGGAGTGCCCAGTAGAATGAAGCATGGTAATGGTACAACTACGTGATCAGAACTGTATTTTATTACTTTACTAATTACTAGGGCATTTCTTAGCACTTTTTTGAAGAATAAGAAACATTTGCAGCACAAAGGCAAGCGAATTTTCAGGCTATGACTTTGGGAAAATTTTGAAAGGAAAATTTTATATTGGTTTGTGTTTTTTCAAAAGTTTATTGCTGAATTAAGAATGTAAAGATTGACTTTTTAATGGGGTTGAACAGTTATGAGCAATGCAATGTATGTTACTGAAATGATATTTGTATAAAAATGTATTTGTTCTTGTACAAATTTGATGATTTTGCACATTCAGGTTACAGTGTGATGATTTGTGTCGCGTGGTGAATTATTCTTGTTGTTAGATATGTTTGAGTGGTGGGAATATTGGTGGGTGTTGAATGTGGTTGATTAGTTATGAATGTAACCATTAACTTTGATATGTAATGAAGGAGTCAGTATAAGTTGTCTTGTATTTGTACACTGGTCTTGTATTGATAAAAGTTGTTTACCTTCTTGAAGATGGAAATGAAAGCCCTTTGTGCAAGCCGCTTGTCTGGTTTTTCATCTCTCTTCAGAGGAACTCTTTGCATCAAGAGGTAGAGGTTTTTTGTCTGTCTTTAAAAGTTTCTTTAATTTCCGTTTCTGTCTTCAGTTTTGAAAATTATTGTTACAAAAAAGCAGAAATCTTTGTTCCTTTTGTTCTTTCGTTTCTATGTTTCTGGGGTGAATGATAACAGGGTCCTACTATGTTAAATTATATTCCAACTCAGTTGCATTTATTTATCTAGGGAAAGAGAAGGGGAAAAGGGAACTCAATACAATTTTAGCATAAATTAAACCATAAAGATGCTTCATTTAAGCTCTTGCTTAATTTATTTGGTCAAAAAGGAAATTGCTAATTCTGTGCTATTATATGGTGAAATCACCCTTTTTTTAATACCGATATTTCTTCTTATTTTTCTTAGCTCGAGTATTGATGTCCTTTTATTCTTCTGTAGGACTCAACTTACTTTTCCTGAGAAACTCTTCCTTTTCCAAGCAAAGCTTGGAAAGCATGCTGTTCTTCTAGTAGTATAACATTCATATAGAAGCTAAACTTATCCGGATTTACATGTTCTTGTAGTCTTTTTAGTATTAATACCATGTTATGATATGAAAGCAACTTTTTCTTCTGGAAATGGATCATTCAACTCCATAGTAATGCCTCCAACTCTGTTAGCGGCTGAAAAAGAAGAAGCCAAATCTGTGTTATCCTTTTTCTTGAAGAAACAAGGTCTAAGCAAGGTAGTTGCTGCAAAAACCATCACTAAATCAGATCTTCTCATCGATCACCTTGTCTCAAGGCTTCATTCTGTTCATAAATCTCGGTGTCTTGTAGGTTCGATTGCAATATGTACTGGTTATTTTTGGCTATTTTTTTCTAAGTGTTTTTGTTTCTAATTCTTATTTTTCCCACTAATCAAAATTTGCTTGCCCTACAGGAAGAGAGCTCACAACTCCTGAGATCAGGGACATCCTTATTCCTTATATTGAATCTCTTCTTGTAGAGCATGGAAACAGTGTCGTAAATTTAGTGGAGAACTTTCCTAATACACCTGTCAAAGACAAGCCAACTGTGTCAGTCTGTCAACGCCATTCAGCCACGGGGTAACCCTGAGAAGCCAAAAGGGGTCTCTAATGCACCTGTCAGAGAAAAGGCAGCAGCATCAGTTTCTCAATCCTTTTCTGCTCCCCTTGACTCAAAGAAGCCCAAAGGTGCTCTCTAATGGACTTGGTGAAGAAAAGCCAGCAACGTCAGTTTTCAATCTGGTTCTGCTCTTGACTCTAAAAAGCCAAAATCTGTCTCTTGAATGATTGAGGTTGGTGCAGTTGGAGATTTACGCCCTCAATTCCTCTACCTCTTAGAGCTTGGCATGGATCTTGAGCAGATAAAGATAATTACACGCAGGTATCCTGATTTTGACTACTGCAGCTTGGAGAGGAAAATCAAACCAGTAGTTGAGTTTCTTCTTGATCTTGGGGTACGTAAATCAGACATTCCTTAAATCCTCATCCAAAGGCCTTCATTGTGCTCAGTTAGTCTATCTGAAAATCTAATACCGACCATGATGTTCTTAGAAGATTTGGGTGTGGACAAGGAGCAGTGGGCGAAAGTTATATACCGCTTCCCAGGACTCCTCACTTATAGCAGGCAGAAGGTTCAGGTAATTGTTGATTTCCTCTACGAGTCGGGCCTATCATCCGAGAATATAGGTAAAATCTTGACTCCATGGCCAATTATCGTTAGTTACAGCGTGGAGAAGAATCTACGACCAACAGTTGAGTACTTCCGTTCATTAGGGGTGGATGTCTCCGTGCTTCTTCGAAAATCAGCACAGACTCTTGGTTGTAATATGGAAGGCAATCTGAAGCCTGTGGCTGAATTCTTCTTGGCAAAGGGGTATAGCATGGAAGAAATTCGGACCATGATTTTGAGATATGCAGGTCTATATTCTTGTAGTTTGACAGATAACTTGATACCAAAATGGGAGTTCTATTTGACCATGGGATATGAAAAATCTGAGCTGGTTAAGTTCCCTCAATATTTTAGTTACAGTTTGGAGCAGAGAATAAGGCCAAGATATGTGCTTGTAGAGGAGTCAGGAGTGAAAATGCTGCTCACCCAAATGCTACCTCTGTCAGACTGTGACTTTGAGAAAGTTTTGACGGTGAAAATACTGAAAATGGTTACCACCACATGACTCCTCGCTACCAGAGGAACTTACATAAGACAGTCTCACCATATCACCAAACTGACATATGAGAAACTATCAAGTTAAGATATTTGATGCAGAACATTCCAGTGGTACACTTGTTGATAGACAATTAATCTAATGCCAAAAAAGTCTTAAATGTATGAAATTTAAGGGTTTACGTAAGCGAAATGGTATAATTGTCATTAACTTTTCCCCCAAAAAAAAAAAAAAAAAAAAAAATAATAATATTTGAAAAACCCTATTCACATTCAAAATGTTGGAGGGCTTTGAGATAAAATCAAAGTCAGATAGGAATTAGAAGGATTTAATAAGTTATTTTTTTAAGAAAAAAACAGAATAAAAATATATATATTTTTTATAAAATTTAATTGGAGTTCTTATACATACTGTTTATTATTTAGAATTAGGTGTAACAAGCAATTTCCTTTCTCTATAGTCTATACTGTGTAAAGAAAAAGAAGGTATATTTACCAAAAAATAATTATCACATTTTATTTTTTTAAAAGGCTCAGCATTTTTTTCTAAACAAATCTAATCAACATCACACAATTTGATGAATATATTTCTACAAACAAATATGAACTTGTTAATTATGTACTTAATTAAAAAAAAAATTATACGTTCATGATATATAATGTTAGATTATATCTGATTATAATAACCTCTCTGGTCTAATATTTAATGGTAAGGTTTAAAAGTCTAATTACAGAATGCTAAAAACTTGCCTACTCTATTTTCGTCCTTGTCATTTTTATTAAGGAAAATTAGGTTAAATTAATAAGTATGATTATACATAATAATATAACCCAAAAAAAAAAAAAAAACAGTTACTTCTCAGAGGAACTGGTAAGCAGAGAGCTACGGAACCAGGCAACCAGCGGTTAATGACATTGCTAATTTATCCTTAACTCGAGCCAAGAAAAATTGGGTTTGTTTCATTTTTCCATCACAACTCACATTCATCTATGTGGGTTTGTTTCTTATTTAGTTTTAATGGAGATTACTGTGATAAAAAAGAGTTCTTTATGTGTTTTTTGATTAAAAGTTTTAATTTTGAATCTGCAACAAGGTTTTTATTTTAGGTTTCAGTTTGGGTTCTCGAAGATGGCAATGAAGACCCTTTCTGGAAGCTGCTCTTCTGACCTTTCATCTCTCTTTAGAGGAGCTTTCTACGTCACTAGGTATTTTTTTAATCAATTATTATTATTTTTTTGCTTCCAAAAAGCATTAATTTTTATTTTCATACTATTGCTATGAAGGCGTATTGTTAAATTTTAGGAGATTTGAAGTGGAAAGTTAAGGGGAAAAAGCATTTACTCTGTTATATGTTGTGAATGTGTGGTGAATTTGTGATTTCTGCTAATTACAATTTTGAGTTTCATTTTAGAAGATTAGTCAAACAGAATATTGATTTCTCGTATACTATTTTTCTTGTATAGACTTTATCTTATGTTCTGTATCTATGAGGGATAGAGCATTGATGATTTCATTTTGTTCTTCTGCAGGACTCGATTTACTTCTCCTGAGGAAGTCTTCTCTTGCAGAGGAATCGGTTTTTCTAGTAGTATTTCATCCTTCTTACAAAAGCTAATTAATTACGGATATTAACATGTTTCTTTCCTATTTGTGGTATTAACATGATGGTGTTTTGATGTAAGAACAGCTGATTCTTGTGTACATGAATCGTTCAACTCAAGAGTAGATCCTTCAAAGCTTTTATCAGCTGAGAAAAAAGAAGCCAAGTCTCTGTTAAGCTTGTTCTTGATGCAACAAGGTCTGAGCAAGGCAGCTGCCGCACGAACCATCAATAAATCAGATCATTTCATCGACCACCTTATCTCAAGGCTTCATTCTGCTCATAAATCTCGGTATCTTGTAGGTCTGGTTGCAACATGTAGTTTTTCTTTTTTGGTACTTTTATCTCGATGTCTTTGTTCCCATGCTAATCAGTTTTACTTGTTATTGCAGGAAGAGAGCTCACAACTCTTGAGATTAGGGACACCCTAAATCCTTATCTTCAATCACTCCTTGAAGAGCATGGAAACTTTATGGTAGATTTAGTGAAGAACTTTCGTAACGCACCTATCAAAGGAAAGCCAGCATTGCCAGTTTGTCGATCCCATTCCAGCCTTGACACCAAGAAGCCAAAAGCAGTCTCTCATGTAAGTGCCCCAAGTCCAGCAGCAGATCCATGCCCTCAACACAGCTACCTCTTAGAGCTTGGCATGGATCTTGAGCAGATCAAGTTAGCTACACGCAAATATCCTAGTTTTGCCAACTACAGCTTGGAGAGGAAAATCAAACCTCTAGTAGAGTTTCTTCTTGATCTTGGGGTAGCTAAATCAGAGATTCCTAAAATTCTTGTCCAAAGGCCTCATTTATGTGGACATAGTATATCTGGTAAAATAATACCCATGATGTTATACTTAGAAGATATGGGTGTGGACAAGAAACAGTGGGCAAAAGTTATATTCCGCAGCCCAGGACTCCTCAGTCACAGCAAGCAGAAGGTTCAGGCAATTGTTAATTTCCTTCATGAGTTGGGCTTATCAGGTGATAGCATAGGTAAGGTCTTAACTCGGTTCCCAAGAATTGTATGTTACAGTGTGGAAGACAATCTCCGGCCGACAGCTGAGTACTTCAAACGGTTGGGGGTTAATGTTGCCATCGTTGTCCACAAATTTCCAGAGATTTTTTGTTGTAGTATTGAGGGCCATCTCAAGCTTGTGACCAAATTTTTCTATGAAAGGGGATTCAGTGTGGAAGAAGTGAGTTACATGGTGTTGAGATTTCCTAATTTATATGGTCTCAGCTTGACGGAGAGCTTGATACCGAAATGGGAGTTCTTTTTAACCATGGGTTATTCAAAATCTGAGCTGGTTAAGTTTCCTCATTATTTTGGTTACAGTTTGGAACAGAGAATCAGACCACGTTTTGCACTTGTCAAGGAGTTAGGACTGAAAATCGGGCTGAACTTCATGTTAACACAACCACAATGTGACTTTGAGAAAGTTTTGAAGATGAACAGGAAGAACATACCTGTTGACAAGGTTTCAAGTCATACAGAGAGCAAGTAATATGATCTTTGGTCAGGAACTGGATTGTATGGCTTCTCAGTGAAGTGCTCATTTTGATGGAGAATCCCAGTGGTACAATTTTCAGGCTTGACTTTAACAAGTTTGTTGGAGGTATCTTCGAGTGTCGTCCACAGCGTGGTTAGTCCTTTTCATCAATTGTTTCTCTATAATCCTTGTCTTTACAGAAGTTTTCTCTTCTGCATTACTCTTTCTTGCAAGTCAGTATTCCAATGACGCATGGAAGTGAATTCGGTCATTGTTGTTTAGATGAGCCTCTCTTCCTTATGCAAATTTTTTTGTTGCAAATTGTTTTTCTACTTCAATATAAATCTTAGATGTAATGGCTCTAGTACTTGTTCTATTTTTGAAGATAAGGTTAATATTCTGAACATTTATCTGACAAAATGGTTCTCTGCTTGCTCAACAAGTGATTGTTTGTTGGTTATGAAACTTGGCTATATTTGAATTTAAGCTTTTACTGAATTACAAGCGTGACGTTTTATATTATAAGTACTGTCGTTAAAAATATTACATTCAACACTGCAAGTTTGATATTTTATATCACAAACTGCATGTTTTGAGATAATGAGAATGTAGACTTACATTAAAACTTGGAGCATCACTACATTTAAACAGCACAGGTTAGGAATATTATATCAAGAAAAAACACTTTGTGATTGGAAGCAAGCTAGCTGATACAGAATCGAGTTGACATGTCTTGTTTAATGTTTGCTTTCTCCAGTAATGATTTTGCATATCAGGTGATAGCGTAGGTAAGGTCTTAACTCACTTCCCAATAAATGTAAGTTGCAGTGTGGAAGACAATCTCCAGCTGACAGCCCTAGTACTTCAAACAGTTGGGGGTGAATGTTGCCATCTTTCTTCCCAGATTTCCAGTGAGTCTTTGTCGTAGTATTGAGGTCAATGGATGCTTAGATTTTTCCAATATTTTTGCCTATTCAAGTGTAATGCATAAAATTCATTTTTTTTTTTTCTTAATTCACTATAAGAGAAAAAACCGCTAAACGAAAGATGATTTTATATTTTACAAGATAAAAAACCGGAAAATTCAAAGACAAAAGCACAAACAAACATAGCTAATAATTATCCAAAATTTTACAAGAATCTCTTGGGTTGATATTATATTAGTTACTAATCACTAAATCTTTAGCTAACAATTAAGTGTTCAATAACAACATTTGGATTGTGAGAAAACGTTTGTGAGATTGGATTGTAAATGGAGTACTGTTTATTAACACAAAAATTAAACCATACCTAAAAACAAATGTGGATAATTCAACACATGACCTCCTGCTTGGATACTTTACAATAAAATTTATCTGAAGTTGAGCTATAAATAGACAAAATTGTTAATGCATATACAGAAACAACAGTGCGATTTGAATGAAGAACAAAGCAGAGAGCTTTTTGTTGGGTCTGAGTCTTCGAGAGATTTAAAATTCCGGTAATTAATATAATGCGATTTGTGTGATCAAAAATGGGAAAATTCTAAGAACCCCCAATTCTTTATAAAATTTTCAATCTGAACCCTTACTAGTTAGTATTAGGGGTGGAAAAAACCGGTTAACCGAACCGGTTTACCCTAAAATTGAATCAAACCGGTTTTCAGTTTTTAAAAAAAATTGAATCGAAACCGGTTTGGTTTTCTTTGTAAACCGGTTGCTAATCAGATCAAAAATTCGATTCGGTTAACCGGTTTACACAAATAGGCCGGATCAAATCAGTCCAATTCAATCAAACCCTCTATTTGACCCCCTTTTTTTAGACAGGTTTATTCAAATGAGTCTGGACCATTTTAGCCCAATTACATCCATCCCTCCACCTTGGCCCATTTTTTAATTTGAATTAAAGTCATATGGTTTATTCAATTGTGTTGTCAAGTGACTGGGAAGTGGACAGATGACGGTGACAGTTGGCAGTATCGCAGGACGTAGTGAACTGAGATGAAAATTTTCAATTGAGCCTAAAATTCATTTTACTCAATAGTATCATCAAAATCTTTCGAAAACAAAGGCATAAACAACGAAAGTGAACACTGATTCACATGTCAATCACAACAGCTTGACCAAGCGACTTCACCAGCTCAATAACATAACAAATCCAAATGAAACTAACACATATTTTCAATAGTTTCTTCAAATAAACATATCCACATAATCATATATAAATCCTCACCTTCACCACGCCACGGAGCTTCACAAACTTAACCACTACACAAATTTCAAAAGATTCTCGAGAACCAAACAGAAACACAAAACACGCACTTTCAATCAATGAATTGAGATGGGCGACGGTGATTGACTGACTGGAAAGATAGGCGACGATAGCGGCAACTGGCAGTGAGCTAAAGTGTGGAATTGGTCGGCGGCACAAAATACATTTTGTGAAAAATGTGCAAAAATACCTTTTAGCTTTTACCTTTAGACTTACTGAAGTATTGAGTACTGCAAAATTTTTTTAAAATTGATAAACATAATATTATTTTTTGTATTCATTAAATCAGTTTACAAATTCAGTTTCAGTTAACTGTTTTGGTTTTTTCAAAAAACTGAAACTGAACTGAATCGTCAGTTTACAAAATATGGCAAATTGAAACCCAAAAAAACCAAATTTTCGGACCGGTTTTTGTCCCATTTTTTTTTTTTTTCCACCCCTAGTTAGGATCTACGCCTTTATGCGTTATGCAATTAACTGATTAAGCTAAATTGATGTTTGATGGGTAAAATTAGAGTTTCACAATAAACTATAAGGGGATGAGTGGTTATTGTTTCTTGTAGTTTGATGATCGTCAAAGAGTACGTTAGATTGATTCTCATCTCCTACTTAATGTAATCATGTAGAGTTTTTTAGGATAGGAGAAGTTTTTCACTAACGTTTGGTGGTAAGAAACAGCTGCGGCAACTGACGCAATTAGAAACAAATGGAGTGACCAACATATACTCCAATTACAAATTAACCAAAATTTAGTACTTTTACATTAAGCACACTCTATAATTAAATTCCCTTATGTTAGAGACGTCATCGATATCTAAACAAGAAAAAAGCTACACTCACAACCTCTTTTCATAAACTTTTTATTACAACCTCAACGTAATAGTTCGTAATTGGTTAGTTCGCAAAGAATCTTATCTAATAAATTACGACGGATCATTTACAAGTAATCATATTAGAATTATGAGAGAAAGTTTGTGAGAAGAGATTATACATATAATCTTACCGATCTAAACAAATCTTAAAAGGAGGTGATAGTAACCGGGTGTTTTGGATGTTTTATCGATAGTCACAGGCTCATAGCAAAGACCAAAAACATCCCACAAAAAGTACGGTACAATAAAGTCCTCCGGAACTTTCGATCATTTCAGTATCAATCCTAGAAATAAAATATAATAGTACCACCGAACATTTGCTAAAGTTCCTCAATCCTCACGAAGTGAGAGAACTGAGAAAGAGTGAAGTGAAGGGCTTCGCAGGTGAAGATTATACTCCACATTGCTCCGTGCTGGTAAGATCTTCAAATTTTTTTATTAATATTTAAAATATAAATCTGTATGCAAATTGGCTTGAAGTTGAGTTGAGCTAAATATTTTCAGTTCCTTTCAGTTAACTTTATTCACTACTGCTATTTTTATCTGGATTTGTTTTTTCTTTAAATTTCATGGACATTCCTTTGATCAAAATGAGTTCTTTATGTTTTTCCTTTTGAATGTTAACTGGGAAGGAGAAATTTATATTGGTTTGTGTTTTTTCAAAAGGTTATTGCTGAATTAAGAATGTAAAGGTTGACTTTTTAATGTGGTTGAAGCGTGATACTACTATTTAGGAATGTGAGAATTGATAACGGTAACGTTTATGAGCAATGCAATGCATGTTACTAAAATGATATTTGTATAAAAAATTATTTGTTCTTGTACAAATTTGATGATTTTGCACAATCTAAAATCGATTAATCCAGGTTACAGTATGATGATTTGTGTCGTGTGGTGAATCGATTCTTGTTGTTAGTTATGTTTGAGTGGTGGGAATATTGGTTTATGTTATTGAAAAGGGAACTCAATACAATTTAGCATTGTTATTGCTAAATTAAACCACAAAGAATCTTCATTTAAGCTCTTGCTTAAGTTATTTGGTCAAAAAGGAAATTTCCTATTCTCTGCTATTACATGGTAAAATCACCCCTTTTTTTAACACCGATATTTCTCCTGTTTTATTTTTCTTAAATCGAGCATTGACTTCCTTTTATTCTTCTGTAAGAGTCGAATTACTTTTCCTGAGAAACTCTTCTTTTGCCAAGCGAAGCTTGGTAAGCATGCCGTTCTTCTAGTAGTATAACATTCATATAGAAGCTAAACTTATCTGTATTTACATGTTCTTGTACTCTTTTTAGTATTAATACCATGTTGTGATATAAAAGCAGCTTTTTCTTCTGGAAATGGATCGTTCAAATCCATAGTAGTGCCTCCAACGCTGTTAGCAGCTGAAAAAGAAGAAGCCAAATCTGTGTTATTCTTGTTCTTGAACAAACAAGGTCTAAGCAGTTGCTGCAAAAACTATCATTAAATCAGATCTTCTCATTGATCACCTTCTCTCAAGGCTTCATTTTGTTCATAAATCTCAGTATCTTGTAGGTTCGATTGCAATATGTCCTGGTTATTTTTGGCTATTGTTTTCTAAGTATTTTTGTTTCTAATTCTTACTTTTCCCACCAAGAAGTAGCCAAAAGCTGTCTCTCGAATGGTTGAGATTGGTGCAGTTTGTGATTCATGCCCTCAATTCCTCTACCTCTTAGAGCTTGGCATGGATCTTGAGCAGATCAAGTTTGCTACGCGCAGATATCCTAGTTTTGCCAACTACAGCTTGGAGAGGAAAATCAAACCACTAGTTGAGTTTCTTCTTGATCTTGGGGTAGCTAAATCAGACATTCCTAAAATTCTTGTCCAAGCTCCTGATTTATGCGGACTTAGTATATCTGGTAAAATAATGCCCATCATGTTATACTTAGAAGATATGGGTGTAGACAAGGACCAGTGGGCGGAAGTTATATACCGCTTCCTGGGACTCCTCACTTATAGCAGGCAGAAGGTTCAGGCAATCGTTGAATTCCTTTATGAGTTGGGCCTATCATCCAAGAGCATAGGTAAACTCTTGACTCGATGGCCAAAGATTGTCAGTTGCAGCGTGGAGGAGAATCTACAAGCAACTGTTGAGTACTTCCGTTCATTAGGGGTTGACGTCTCCATGCTTCTTCAAAAATCACCACGGACTCTTGGTCATAGTATTGAAGGCAATCTAAAGCCTGTTACTGAATTCTTCTTGGCAAAGGGGTATAGCGTGGAAGAAGTTCGGACCATGATTTCGAGATATGCAGCTCTATCTTCTCATAGCTTGACAGAGAACTTGATACCAAAATGGGAGTTCTTTTTGACCACGGGATATGAAAAATCTGAGCTGGTTAAGTTTCCTACATATTTTGGTTACAGTTTCGAGCAGAGAATAAAGCCAAGATATGTGCTTGTAAAGGAGTCAGAAGTGAAAATGCTGTTCAACAAGATGCTATCTCTGTCAGACTGACTTTGAGAAAGTTTTGAAGATGAAGATACTAAAAATGGTTACCAACTTGGCACGAGAAAAACTTACATAAGAAAGTCTCACCATATCATCTCTTGAACTCGACGGTCTCACCACTTCACCAAAGTGACATCTGAGAAATTGTAAGGGTTTGCCAAAGAACCTTTGTTTCCTTCTTTCTTTCAAATGTAAGGGTTTTATACCTAAGCAAACTGGGAAAATTTTGTCATTAAGTTTTATAAAAAAAAAAAAAAAAAAATTATTTGAAAAACCCTATTCGCATTCTAAACGTAAGAAGAGGGCTTTTGAGATAAAATCGTACTTTGATAGAAATTAGAAGGATTTAATAACTTAATTTTTATTTGGAAAAGAAATTGGACTTATATATACTGTTTATTATTTTCTATAAGGTGTATCAAGCAATTTTCATTTCTCTATAATATTGAAAGGATGTATAGTTACCAAAAATGAAAAAAATTAAAAAACTCCTTTCAGTTTATATATATTATTTTAAACAAATCTAATCAACATGACACATTTTGATGTATATATTTCTAAAATAAAAAATGATTTCATCGTGATTGATATAATGACGATATATTTATAAATGAACTATTGAACATTACCGAACGCTCTTACTCTGCCCGTGACAGTAGTTTTTTTTTTTTTTTTTTTATGTGGTTATTTTTAGAATGTCCTCTGTAAATGTGTTAATTCTTTAAAACACCGAAAATAATATATATATATCTTTATATATATATATAGAGAGAGAGAGAGAGAGAGTATAACTAACTCAATAATCACATTTTTTTTAAATGTACTAATTTATTTAAAAGACAAATTTAGTCATAAAATCCAATAACTTATCAATTATTATCTTTAATAATATATAAAATTAGACTATACTAGATTATACAAAACTCGCTAATCTAGCTTTTAACTGTATGATTTAAAAGTCTAATTAAAACATGTTAGACTTAATAGTCTAGCCAGTTCTAGCTATTTTTGTCATTATCATTTGTATTAAGGAAAATTAAATTAAATTAAGTGATTTTATGAATAAATTTGTTACATTTTAAAAATTAAGATAGCGAGTATGATTATATATAATAATAAATAGAAAAACAAAATAGAAAACAGATATTCCGAGAGGAACTGATAAGCAGAGAGCTATGGAACCAGCAGTTAATGACATTGCTAGTTTATCCTTAACTCAAGCCAAGAAAAATTGGGTTTGATTCATTTTTCCTTTACAACTCACATTCATCTATGTGGGTTTGTTTTTTATTTATATTTAATGGAGATTACTGTGATAAAAATGAGTTCTTTATGTGCTTTTTGTTTACAAGTTTTAATTTTGAAGCTGTGACTAGGTTTTTAATTTAGGTTTCAGTTTGGGGTTCTTGAAGATGGCAATGAAGACCCTTTCTTGAAGCTGCTCTTCTGACCTTTCATCTCTCTTTAGAGGAGCTTTCTACGTCACTAGGTATTTTTTTAATCAATTAATTATTATTTTTTTGCTTCCAAAAAGCATTAATTTTTATTTTCATACTGTTGCTATGAAGGAGTATTAGATTGCATGTTAAAGAGAGAAAGCATTTACTCTGTTATTTGTTGTGAGTTTCATTTTCATGTGGAGAATATCGAAATCTCGTATACTTTTTTTCTTGTAAAGACTTTATTTTTTCTTCTGTGTCTATTAGGGATAGAGCATTGATGATTTCATTTTGTTCTTCTGTAGGACTCGACTTACTTCTCCTGATGAAGTCTTCTCTTGCCGAGAAACTGGTTTTTCTGGTAGTATTTCAACCTTCTTACAAAAGCTAAATTACGGATATTAACATGCTTCTTTCCTCTTTGTGGTAGTAACTTCATGGTGTTTTGATGTAAGAGCACCTGATTCTCACGCAAATGTATCATTCAACTCAAGAGTAGATCCTCCTATAATTAATGAGAGAAACAGAGGAACAGAGGAGAGAAAATATGCCACACGGCTTCTTATTAAAGTAGCAGATATAAATACAAAAGATTGTAACAGATTGGAAACGTATCCCTAAAGACAAGTGTACAGTTGTAACTTAAAATACAAATTAAAAAATTTAAAAAACAGAAGCAGTTACAACAATTTATGAGAAGGAAAAGGAAGACTTCTCTAATATGCCCCCTCAAGATTGGGGTCGTGTGACGAGACCAATCTTGGATTTAAGTGAAAGAAACCGAGACCTGGGAAGAGGTTTTGTAAGGGCATCAGCAAGCTGATCATCACTTGAAACATGAGAAACAAGTAAAGTGCCATTTTGAACTTGCTCACGAATAAAATGAAAATCAATGGCAACATGCTTCATCCTGGAGTGAAAAACTAGATTTGAGCACAAGTTGGTTGCCCCGATATTTTCACAATAAATCACAGGGGATTGAAGAAGAACAACACCAAGTTCTGTCAAGAGAGAACTTATCCAGTTAAGCTCTGCATCTGTGGCAACTACTGACCTATATTCAGCCTCCGCAGGGGATCTAGCTACTGTTCTTTGCTTCTTGGAACTCCATGAAATAGGATTACGACCAATGTAAACAACATAGGCACTAGTAGATGTGAAATCATCCTTGTTGCCAGCCTAGTCAGAATCAGAAAAGGCATGTAGAGAAAGCGGGTCTACATCAACAAAAGCATGTAAAGAGAGTGGTGAATCATGGTAAAGCTGAATAGTATCACTAGAGGAATCACACAGATAACGCAAGAGACGTTTCACAAGAATCCAATGTTCTATAGTTGGCTGATGCATGTATTGAGAAAGCTTGTTAACAGTAAAGGCAATGTTTGGCTGTGTGATCAGTAAATACTGTAAGCTGCCAACAATTGTTCTATACTCTGTGGGATCCTTGAGAAGAGAACCTGAGTGCAATGTAATGGGATGACTGGTAGGTAATGGAGTATGTACTAGTTTAGCATCCATCATTTTTGTACGAGTAAGAAGATCAACAATGTAACGTCTTTGAGAGAGCAATATCCCGTGATCATTTGGAATAACTTCCACACCAAGAAAATATGATAAGTAACCCAGATCTTTTAGAGAAAATTGGTGAGAAAGAAGTTGCTTAAACTTGTGAACCATAGCATCATCATTACCAGTAAGAATAATGTCATCCACATAAACCAGAAGATGGAGAAGGTTACCACCAGTGTTTAGAACAAAAAGAGATGTATCAACATGAGAATTGTGAAAACCCGAAGCAACAAGAAATTTGCAAAGCTCATGGTACCATGCTTGTGGAGCTTGTTTAAACCCATAAATTGCTTTCCGAAGCTTGCAAACATGAGTTGGATTATCTAAATCAAAAAAACTTGGAGGTTGGGATATATAAACATCGTCAGAGAAATGACCTTGCAAAAAGGCATTATTTACATCTAGTTGTCGTAGAGACCAACCACGACTCACAACAAGGCTAAGAACTAAATAGATTGTAGTAGGCTTCACCACAGGACTAAAAGTGTCATGATAGTCAATTCCTGGTCGTTGATGAAAGCCTTTCGCAACCAAGCATGCTTTGTGCCTGTCAGTAGAACATCCAGAGTGACGTTTAGTTTGAAAAATCCACTTACATCCAACTATATTGTGACTAGAATCTGATGGGACAAGCTCCCATGTCCCATTTCAAATAAGAGCATCATATTATTCAAACATGGCTTGACGCCATTTTGGATCTTTGAGGGCTTGGGTCACAATGGTTAGTTCTACATCACAAGAGTGAGAGAGTTGTGTGGAGAGATTAAGTTTCTGGATTGGTTTTCGAATGTTGTTTTTAGCTCTAGTGGTCATTGAATGTATGGGTGGTGGCTGTGAAGTTGTGTTATGAACAGGGATAAATGTGTTTGGTTAGGTGTCGGGTGAAAGCATAGAGGTGGTTGGTTGGATTTCAGGTGAAGGCATAGAGATAGTTGGTTGGTTAGGAGACTCATGCGGTATGTGTGGGGTTGTGCTAGTAGTAGGGAATGAAGCATCACATGAGGGTTGTCCTTGAGGTTGAACTGCAGATGGTGTGTTGAATGTACCGGTGGAAGCTTGGTTGGTTGGAACTGTGATGATGGGAGGAATCCATGTGGAGACAGTGTCGAGTTGTGGACGAGCAGATTGCATGGATAAAGTAAGAGAGGGGAAGACAGACTCAACAAATTTGACATGACTAGAGACATACATTCTAGATGTGGGAGGATGATAGCACAGATAAGCACTTTGAGTAAGAGAACAACCTAGAAAAATACAAGGCTTGAAACGAGACTGAAGTTTGTGAGATGAATAAGGATGTAGCCATGGGTAGCACAAACAGCCGAAAATCCTAAGTTTAGAGTAGTTTGGTAGAGAGCTAGAAATGTTTTCATAGGGAGATGATAGATTTAGTGTGGGAGTGGGCATACGATTTATTAGGTAAACAGTAGTGGCAAAGGCATGAGTCCAAAATGTTAAAGGAAGTGATGCATGAGAAAGGAGAGTGAGACCTGTTTTGACAATGTGACGATGATGTCTTTCAGAGTACCCATTGTGTTCAAGAGTGTGTGGTGGAGTAGTAAGGTGAGTGATCCCATGGGTAGAAAGAAAAGGTCGAAGAGCCAAGTATTCACCACCATTATTGGAGTAAAGTGTATGAATTTTATTTTGAAAGTGTGTTTCCACAATGGCTTTAAATCTGATAAACACGTCTTTAACTTCATATTTCTGTTGAAGGGGATAAAACCAAATGTATTTAGTGAAGTGATCAACAAATATGACATAATATTTAAGACCATCATGGGAGATAACAAGGGAAGTCCACACATCAGAGAAGATAATTTCAAGTGGTTGAGAGGAGACAACAGTAGATGTAGAGAAAGGTAATTTATGGCTTTTATTATAGTGAAAAACATTACACAAAAAATCAAAGATCAGAGAGGAAGACAAATCTAACTGATAATGCGAAACAATATGTTTTAAAATAGGAAATGCAGGATGGCTTAACCTATGATGCCACTCACATGAAGAAGTTTTGACACTAGAAAAGGCTACTAATGGAGATGTTGGGGAAGAGGAAACCGGCCATTCATACACCCTATCCTTCTTATGACCCTTCAAAAGGATTGCTCCCGTGCGAAGTTCCTTCACATGAAAAGAGGATGGTAAGAATTCAATAGAGACATGTTTGATGTACAAAATTGAGAAATGGAAATTATATTCTTTTTCATGCCAAGGACACACAAAACATTGTCTAATTTAAATGATGTGTTATGACTGGTAAAAGATGTAGAACCGTGTGAGTTATAGGAAGACTCGATCCATCGCCAATCATAATGTCATCTGAACCATTGTAAGGTGTGTGGATAGATAGATTACTTAGGTCGGTAGTGACATGATGAGAAGCACCACTTTCCAGTAGGCATTGTAGAGTGGTGGGAGTAGTGTTGGCTGCAAAATGAGCTCGAGTTTGCCATGGTGTCATAATGTTGTTCACTGATGCAACTGGAGTTGTACTTGGTTGATTTGGCACCAAGAGAAAAGAGGGACATCTCTTGGCAGTGTGCCTCTGCATTCGACATATCTGGCAATAACCAAGATAAGGTTGAGAAGGAGGTCGTTGGCTGCGAGACAAGTTTTGTACAGTGTTAGGAAACGCAGGGGAGCAATTATTGGTATTGGGTGAGGGACACCAACCTGTACTATTGTTACCAGAGTGTGTTGATGGACGCCAATTATTGTTGGTGTTACCAGAGTTGAAAGAGGGACGCCGACTATTAGTGTTTCGATTTGCAGGATTTGCTGAGGCTGGAAAATGAGAGGGTTCATATTTTGCACCTTGAAGAGACGCTTCAAAATTTAGAAGCTTTTCGTGGAGCTCATCAAACATGATCATGGTATTGTAGGCTTGAACTGCACGTATAAGCTCTTTATAATCATCCCCAAGACCATCAATAATTTTGTTTGTGAGGTCATCTTCATCCATTGGTGCCCCAAGAATAGCAAGTTTATCAGCTCGACACTTCACCAATTGAAGAAACTTTGTAACAGTTTGAGACCCCTGGGTTAGATTTTTAAGTTGATTATTTACCTGCTTGATGCGCCCTCGAGATGGCTTGGCATATGTGTTTGCCAGGATCAACCAAGCTTCTTCTGATGTTTTGGCTCTAGCAATGAATGGGATAATTATGGGAGAAAGAGATCCAACTAAAGCATTAAGGATCAGTTAGTCTTGTCTAATCCAGGTATTGTGAGCAGGATTTGGTACAGTGGTGTTGTTTTGAGTGGTAGTGGAGGGTAGACAAGGTTTGGATCCATCTATATATCCTAAGAGGTCATAGCCGACAAAGAGAGTGTGGAATTGAAGTTTCCAGGAGATGTAATTGGTTGTGGTGAGTTTGAGTGGGTCTTGGGTAGAGATATTGATGGAGATGAGAGATGTATTTGGTTCATTTGTGTTTTGAATAACAGGTGGAGAGTTGGAATTATTGGTTGTTGTCATGGTACTGGTGGCTGGAGAAGAGAGCAGCAACAATTAAATGCTCTAATACCGTATAATTAATGAGAGAAACAGAAGAACATAGGAGAGGAAATATGCCACACGGCTTCTCATTAAAGTAGCAGATATAAATACAAAAGATTGTAATAGATTCGAAACGTATCCTTAAAGATAAGTGTACAGTTGTAACTTAAAATACAAATTCAGAAATTAAACAAACAGAAGCAGTTACAACAATTTATGAGAAGGAATTAGAAGACTTCTCTAATACCTCCAACGCTGTTAGCAGTCAAAAAAAAGGAAGTCAAGTCTCTTTTAACCTTTTTCTTGATGCAACAAGGTCTAAGCAAGGCAGTTCCTACACGAAAACTCAATAAATCAAATCATTTCATCAACCACCTTATCTCAAGGCTTCATTCTGCTCATAAATTTCGGTATCTTGTAGGTGCGTTTGCAACATGTAGTTTTTCTTTTTTGGCACTTATATCTCGGTATCTTTGTTTCAATGCTAATAAGTTTTAGTAGTTATTATAGGAAGAGAGCTCACAACTCTTGAGATAAGGGACACCCTTAATCCTTATCTTCAAGCACTCGTTGAACAGCATAGAAACTTTATGCTAAATTTAGTGAAGAACTTTCCTACTGCAACTTTCAAAGAAAAGCCAGCTTTGCCAGTTTGTTGATCCCATTCTAGCCTTGACTCCAAGAAGCCAGAAGCAGTCTCTCATGTTAGTGCCCCAAGTCCAACAGCAGATCTATGCTCTCAACTTACCTACCTCTTAGAGCTTGGCATGGATCTCGATCGAGGCATCGAGCAGATCAATAGCTACACGCAGATATCCTAGTTTTGCCAACTACATCTTGGAGAGGAAAATCAAATCTCTAGAAGAGTTTCTTCTTGATATTGGGGTAGCTAAATCAGAGATTCCTAAGATTCTTGTTCGAAGGCCTCATTTATGCAGACATAGTATATCTGTGATGCCTATCATGTTATCCTTATAAGACATGGGTGTTAACAAGAGATAGTAGGCAAAAGTTATATTTAGCTGCCTAGAACTCCTCAGTCGTAGCAGGCAGAAGGTTCAGGCAATTATTAATTTCCTTCATGAGTTGGGCTTATCAGGTGATAGCATAGGTCTTAACTCGATTCCCAAGAATTGTAACTTGCAGTGTGGAAGACTATCTCAAGCCTTTGAACAATTTTTTCTATGAAAAGGGATTCAATGTGGAAGAAGTAAGGTCCATGGTGTCAACATTTTCATTTGTATATTCTTATAGCTTGACGAAAAGCTTAATACCAAAATGGGAGTTCTTTTTTACCATGGGTTATTCAAAGTTAGTGCTGGTTAAGTTCCCTCACTATTTTAGTTACAGTTTGGAACAGAGAATCAAACCACGTTTTGCACTCGTCAAGGAGTTAGGAGTGAAAATTGGGTCGGACCGTATGTTAGTAGGATCACACTGACTTTGAGAAAGTTTTGAAGATGAATAGGAAGAACATCCTTGTGACAAGGTTTCAAGTCAAACAGAGAGCAAATAGTATGATCGTTGGTTAGGAACTGGATTGTATGTCTTCTCAGTGGAGTGCTCATTTCAATGGAGCATCCCAATGTTACAATTTTCAGACTTTACTTTAACAAGTTTGTTGGAGTTATCTTCAAGTGTCGTCCATAGTGTGGTAAGTCCTATTTATCAATTATTTCTCTATAATCCTTGTCTTTACAGAAGTTTTCTCTTGTGCATTACTCTTTCTTATAAGTTAGTTCTTGTTCTTTTTTTGACGGTAAGGTTAATATTATGAACATTTATCTGGCTATTTATAAGTTATAACAACTAGTATCAGAGTACGTATTATGTGAAAAGGTGTTTCCACCCTATGAATTTGTAACAACTTAACAAGGTTCGAGAAAAATAATATGTTTAATTTCATAGGACACATTTGTCCACCTAGACTTTCTCTTTTATGGTGTATTCTTTAATTAATGGGTTGGTAACCTGGTATACAAACTACCTCTAGGTAACTTGACGGTTTGCTTGAGACTCTTAGGTTTATTACTTAAGAGGTCCTGAGTTTGAATTCCCACAACTACTAATAAGGGATAGCCATTAGAGACTTACCTGACCCTTAACTTCAGGACCTCAGGGGACTAATTAAGGTGCAAAACTTGATATACATGATGTCAAGGTAAAGAAATCACATCACACAGATTTTATATTTAAAGCAAGTTATCAAAATCATATTTAAATATTTATCATGTGATAAAAAATGAAATGATGTATGTTAAATTTAAACATGCATTCCAAATTAGAGCGACTTTGGAAAAAAAAATTAATGCATCCTAATTCTTTTATATATGCAGGAAATGGGAAGATCTCCTCAGAGAAACATGCAAATGATTAATTGAGTGCTAAACGTCTTTTGTAGGTGAGTGAGCTCAATGAATTTTATCAGTGGGCATATAAGAGTGCTAGTCTGTACAAGGAGAAGACAAAGAAATTAATGGCATGATAGACACATTGTGAAAAAGGAGTTTGAGCTAGGACAACAAGCTCTTCTTTACAATAGTCGTCTTCATCTTTTCCCGGGAAAGCTGAAGTCAAGATGGACGGGTCCATATGAGGTAATTCAAGTAACACCTTTTGGAGCAATTGAGATCCGCTTGGAAAGATAGGTGAGACGTTTACAGTCAATGGACACCGTTTGAAGCACTATGTTAGAGGATAGTTTGATCCAAACACTATGTCCATCTAGTTTCTTGAATGGAGAAAGTGGAGAAAGTCAAACTAACGACTTTAAATTAGAACTATAATATTTTTTTTCCTCTTGTACAATTATTTTATCATTGTTTCCTAAAATTTTTGCATTTTTTTTCAATTCTTTGATGCATTAGGCTTCAACCCAAACAACCCCTATATCCAAACACTCCCAATCATGATTAATTATAATTATAATTATTATTTTCAATTAAACTCAATTAATGTATTTATAGAAATACATTAACATTTAATTAATAATAATAATCCATTTAAATATATGTGTACATATATTTAAATATAATCTCACTTATTTAATTTTAATATCAAATTAAATATAAGCAACAACCTCAGTAAATTTAATTGCACAGTGAGATTACCAAAATACCCTTTTACTCAAAAAGACGAAAACACCCCTTGTACAAACTGATTCTTAAATTATCTTCTAAGTGTGTGACCCGTAGGCTCCACATCATATTGGTAATGTGTAATATCGCGATTAACATCAATCAATTGTCTCACTACACACAGACTAAGATTGACCCCTAACAAGGCATCATGGCCACCCGATAGATTCAAATTCAGCAAAACAGCTACCTGTCAACAATATGGTTACCGTACAATAAAATCATTTCATCATCTGTTATCTCATTGAGACCGAGGTACAGAAATAGTGTCAACCTCTATTACTCTCAATATGTATGTATTCAGTTACTAGACCAATGATCGGAGTAATAACTTAGATTGAGCAACAACTTAATCCCACCGTAGCCACAGTTTTAGTGTCATTACCATTATTGAATTGCGCCATGAGATAACTTCTCTCGTATCTAGGAGTGATGAATCCTCTATCGATCCACCATGGTCTTGATACACTCCTTGATGCAGCCAATCACCATCAGATTGACAGCTCTGAATAGAACTATATTAGGCTAGTGTCAAACTATATCAATCGGTGCACAAGGTGTTCTGGTGATCTCAAGTCTAAAGATCACATGCATTACCATTCGTTAGAGAATTTATTCCATAAACGCTGGGGTATCATCTATATGGAATCCTTTGGTGGGTCAGTCTAGTGAACTTATCTATAGCAAGCACCCATGTGTTGCACTAGGTTGTCAGCAAACAACCTTGACAAGTGAGATCAGTCACTGTCTTTCGATAGGGTCGTTCAACATAATGATAGCCTTACCGTATTATCTGTACCCTTGGTCAGAATAATACTGGGGCTATGGATGTTTCTAGAATGGCCACCATATGTGCTCATAGGGTTCTCACTATCAAGATTTGAAACACTTGATACCCTAGTCATGGTTCTACCATTCTAAAGACATATATCAATACATATAGATATGATTTACATGATATAGAATAAAAATGTCTTTTATTGATCAATGTACATTATTACAAAGAGTCAATTCGATAATAATTGATTAGCTCTAGGACACCTACTCTAACAGCTTGAAGCTGAGGCATTGGACTCGGTAGAACCTTGCTTAGAAACAAGGAATGCTGAAGCCATATGCTCATGGAAACTAGGCAGAGCATTGTTCTGTTTTTCCAGTCTCATCTCATGTTTGTGTAGCAGTATTTGAGCTTCTTGAAGAGTAGCTTCATTGCTATTAACTATTAGATTTGCCACCGTAGCATCAAATTCTGGTCCTAAACCATTTAGAATATACAAGAGTAGTTCTTCCTCTCCAATTTAAAGTCCACTCAAAATTAACTCATCACCATACTCTTTCATCTTCAAAATATACTCATTTACGCTTAAAGATTCCTTCTTAGTACTCTGTAATAGATTATGCAAATGCAGTGTCCTAGCCTTTGAAAAAGGTTGAAAGTATAGCTATAAAGTATTTCAAATTTTGTAGGCACTATTACACTTCGTTACGTGTCTAAACATAGGTTCTGATGTGGATGAAATCAACCAACTTACTAGAAATTGATCTGTTCTTTTCCAGCTAAAATAACTAGGGTTTGGTTTCTTGATTCTTATCTCACAATTTGATGATTTTTCAATTTGAAACATAGGAGGACAAGGATTCTCACCTATAACAAATCCATCAAGCTCATGAGAAGCTAGGATGGGAAGAATTTGTGAACGCCAATAGTTGTAATTCCTTTCCCCTAATGTGACAGAAAGATTTGGTAGAGAAAATTGAACAGCTAGATTTCTTACATTTTCATTACCAGTCTGCTCAATTTTAGTTTTTGAACTAAAATTCATGATCTCAGGATGTGGATTTGCCATTGACGTTTGTCTTTGGCTCTAATGCCATGAAAAATTTACTAAGTATAAGAGATAAAATCAGCAAAGTACAAAGCAAAGGTGCAAAGAAAGAGATGAACGAAATGAGTAAAAGATTCTGGAATTTCTTCTCTAACTAAATATGTTACAAGTGGTCTGTTTTGATAGTTTTTAGTTATACAAAAATGCACCATTTTCTACAAACCTTTAGATCTTTACATTTAGACCCCTAACATCCTATATGTCCAATATAAATAAAGTTGATGAGGAAAATAAAAAGCCGTTGCAAAATTGAGTGATCAGATTCAACAACTTCACTACACTAATCAAATAGATATTAATTTTTTCCTCGATCATCCAAATAAGCAAAAAATCATGTATGCTTTAATTAAAGAAGAAATTATTGTTGCAATTAGACAAGAAGAGAAAGGAAATAATCTTGAGGATGATAGTATGGAAATACAAAAAATTTCATGCCATGAAGCTCTAAATATACTTGAGAAGTTAAAAATATTTTAGCTTCAGCAAGAAAGTGTCTATGCTAACGAATTATTATGTACTTGCAAGTTAAAATACATGGTAACAACTCTAAAATATAAATCATTGTCTCAAACAACTTTAGATAAATATTTTATTTAATCTTAAATCTTTAAGGTAATATAAAATATATTTTTTTTGTAATATATAGATAATTATTATGATATAGATGTAACTTTCCTTAAGGCAAGAATTAGAAAAATTATAATTTATTACAATGTGAAGTTTATTCTTATTTTTTATGACTACATAGATTTTTTTATGCCTACATAGAGTATCAATATATAGAGGTTTTACTCTCTCTCTCTATATATATATATAACAAATTTATCTCTAGCAAAACCTTATATAATAATATATGTGCAATTTTTGTATGTCATAGGTGTTGGACGTATGTTTATGAAAGAGTTATTAAAGAAATTTTTAATCATTGGGTTGGCGAACGCAAGATGTTGACACATAAACAAATCCCATCATGATAATTTTATATTAAAGCAAGTCTTTAGAAAAGCATATATGCCATTGCCTTGCACTTTTATTATTACCATCATAATCAGTTTGTTTAATTAGAATTTAGAATACTTCACTATTTTCAGAAGATTAGGTGAATCATGCTCCACTATAGGTCCAATGAGAAAAACAAAGATCCTTAAAAAACAGCTAAAACATAGTACATAGCTTGACCCACATCCATAATGTATTCACATTTGTGCAAGGAAGTCATGAGTTGCTCAAGGAAAATATTATATATTTCACATTAATAAATTGTGTGTTATGGTTCATCTTCCACAAAGTTATGAAAATGCAGATGGGTTTCATATCTTTGCATTGTTTGGTTTCTATTTTGCTTATAAACGTTGGTGTATCTAAAGGAACTATAGTTATGACACATGGAATTTCACAAATAATAGTACCTATGAGAAGAACAGGAACCTGATTCTCTCATCTCTTGCTTCTAATGTCACTTTTCATGATGGTTTTTTTTTTTTTTTTTTTTATACTTCAAGTATTGGCAAAGAGCCGGACAAAGTTTATGCTCTTGTGAATTGTAGAGGAGATTCTTCTGTAGAACAGTGTGCTAGTTGTGTAAGTTTTGCAGCTAAAGATATTGTGAATACATATTTGAACCAGAAAGAATCAGTGGCATGGGGAGGGAGTCCTCAATGCATTGTGCGCTATTCAAACTGCTCCTTTTTTGGCAAAAGGGCTGCAGATCCTATGGCTGGAGGCAGTTATGAGAATAATATTACCATAATCATGACACAGTTTGATCAGAGTTGGGAGAGTTAAATGAACTGGTTGTTGAGAGAAGCTGCAGCTGGGGCTAATAATTCTACAAGTTTGCAATTGGGGAGGAAAGTGTGACAAGCTTTGTGAAGATTTATGCACTCATGCAGTATACTCCAGATATTTCACATAGTGATTGTGAGGATTGTCTTGGTCAATCTGCGGGTTTCTATGAGAGTCACTACAATAAGAACCTGGCTGCCTTATTATGAGACCTAGCTGTATGTATATCTGGGATTTGGATCCTTTCTATAACGCCATTCTTGTTCCCACGTTACCAGCTCTTCCTTCTCAGCCGCCGCTGTCGCTTCCTTCTCCCCCACTAATTATTCCAAAAGGTATGTTTAAAGATCCTTTCCTGATATGAACGTTACAAAAGAAACATCTTCTTCTTTGTTCAGACAATTTCTAATCTTTAACGAATCACTCAGTAGGATTTGAAATCAGATGAAACTCTGACTATTGGATATTGGTTTATACTTCTTTTAGCCATGGATTATCAGCTTACGGTGACTCATTTAGGGACCCATTGACTCATTGGATTTAGAATTAATTTATTAATATTTGAGCCTCAATCGGGTTAGATTCGGGTAAGCCCAAATAGGGTTAGAGTTTTCTATTATATGCATTTTGTAATAGTGAGAAACTTAGAGGATGTAAAAGAATAAAGAGTGAGAGTGAACTATCATCGGTTTACTTTGTATTTGCTGTAGATTTCTGATATTCAATTAAATTTTCTATTTGAATGTTAGACATACTTCCTTAATTGGAATAAACTAGAGTAAATTGTGTGTTCTCTTTACTTTTTTGTTTTCTTTATTATGTGTTATTGGCTATTTTTTCAACACTTATACTACATTACTGTATATATACATTGGATGTGTACAAGAATTGTTCTATTACTAGTTCAAATATTGAAACTTCAAAATTTTAGTTTAAATATGCAATGTATTGGGCTTGGTGATATTAGTATATCACTTATACTACATTACTGTATATATACATTGGATGTGTACAAGAATTGTTCTATTACTAGTTCAAATATTGAAACTTCAAAATTTTAGTTTAAATATGCAATGTATTGGGCTTGGTGATATTAGTATATCACTTATACTACATTACTGTATATTTACATGTCATTATCGTGTAGACGAATGATATACTTTTCGGAATAGAAAATTATGAATTGGACTGTAAACAGAATCTTTTTTGAGTCAAGTCAAGATTGCAAATAAATAACACGACATGCAAATGATTAATTGAACAAATTCTTTTATATATATGCAAGAAATGGGAAGATCTCCTCAGAGAAAGTTATCACAATTACAGTTCCTACGATACTTGTCTTTCATAATAATTTTATCCACTTCATGCTAGTGTCTCCTAAGTTGGAAAGAAAGAAGAAAGTACAAAGCTGTAAAAGAAGGAAATGGTAATATATACACAACACAACTGATAAGCTTAATTTTATTTTATCATATTCCAACTAAAACTAAATTAATACAATGTACTCCAGTTGGAGATGAAATTTCAGTAGTGGAATCTTTACAATTAGACTTGAATACCATTGAAGCTGCCACAAACAATTTCTCTGATGGAAACAAGTTTGGTGAGGGCGGATTTGGCAGTGTGTATAAGGTAAGGAAATTTCCCTTTTTATTTTTCTTTAAACTAGAATGAGCGAGATTTTATCCTAAGAGATTCAACCGATTGAACTAGTTAGCATCGCTTCATAATGATTATGATCTTATTATATATCTTCATGGTACACTTCATAACGGCCAGGAAGTAGCTATTAAGAGGCTATCAAGAAGCTTATGTCAAGGTGTAGAAGAATTTAGGAATGAAGTTGTATTGGTTGCCAAGCTTCAACACAGAAATTTGGTGAGGTTATTGGGATTTTGTGTAGAAAAAGGGCAGAAAATACTTGTCTATGAATTTGTGCCTAACAAAAGCCTTAACTACTTCATTTTTTGTTTGATTCTTCATTTAGAACATTATAAATAAGTAATTTAATGTATCACCTCAAAATTTAAGTCATACATTATTTTGATGGATATATGCATGTACAGATCCTGAAAAACAAAGACAATTGGATTGACCAATGTGATGCAAAATAATAGGAGGGATTGGTCGAGGGCTTATGTATCTTCACGAAGATTATAGGCTTAGAATTATATATCGTGATCTCAAAGCTAATAATATCCTATTGGACGAGAACATGAATCCAAAGATAGCAGATTTTGGCGTGGCAGGGATTTGTGGGGCGGATCAAAGTCAAGTAACTACAAGCAAAATTGTTGGCACATAGTAAGATTTAAAACAAACCTTCCCATTATTCTTATGAACTGTTTGGATATTAGATTACAATACTAATAGTGCTAGATTCTGGTGGTTATATGTCTCTAGAGTACGGACAATTTTTGGTTAAGTCTGATGTGTACAATTTCGGAGTTTTAGTACTTGAGATCATAAGTGGCAAAAAGAGCAATAGTTTTTATCAGTAAGATAATGGGGAGTACCTCTTGAGCTATGTAAACTCCAACTCAATTTTAATTTTATATATCTTGCATACTATACGAGCTGCATTTGTTATGAGAATTAACCAAATGATGTTCGTCATAGGCCTGGAGACTTTGGAGGGATGGAACGCCATTAGAGCTGATGGATCAAACTTTCGGCAATTCTTTTCCACAATATGAGGTGGCGGGATTAATTCATATTGGATTATTGTGTGTTTAAGAAGATCCAGTAGATAGACCTATGATAACAACAGTAGTGCTCTTGCTTAATAGTTTCTTTGTCACACTATCGTTATCAAGACGACTAGGATTCTTTGTTCATAGCACAACACAACAGAGTATGCCAGGAATTAGTATAGAGTATGTTCAATCTTCAAGCAAAACCGTGCCTTCATCTGTGAATGATGTGTCAATCATTGAACTCCACCCTCGTTAGCACAAGCAATAGTATTAAAACCCTTCATAGAGATTATTGAACTTAGTTTAAGGTTTGTAGACTCATCAAATTTGCCATAAAGTTATCAAAAATTTGCTTCTCCTAAATTATTCGATCCATTAAACTAATCACATATTTGCTTCCATTTTTCCAAATATTATTAAAAACCTCAAATATATATATGGATATTTAATAATTTCTAAGAATCTAAGGTAACGTTTAATATTAATCGATCACATAAAACATTAAAGCTGAAATCATCAAACTTGTTTGAGTAATGTCTATGTTTTATACACTTGGGAGCTATATATGTATTGAAAATTGACATTGATGGGTTAAAGATTTTAATTAGTAAGTGTTAAGTTATCATTCGAATTTTGTATTACTTTGAGTTTGATTCATCCAAAACAAATTTTCCATTCCAAAATTTGCGACTTTGGAATCATATCAACATTGTCATATTTCATATTGCTTGTGAATTAACTTAAAATTTGGTTTATAGAGTTCGACTCTATAACTGAATAGATGTCCCGTCAATTGTAACCATAAGATTTTTTAAAACAAATAATACTTATAGTTTATATAATTAGGTGTATCATGCAATTTTTCTTTCTCTATAACAATTACAAAAACATTTTGTTTTATTTGTTTTTAAAACTTTCTCAAAGTATTTTATATATCTAATTAACCAACAAATTTTGATAAATATATATCTAAAATATATTTGATTTTGTCGTGATCGACATATCATCAAAAATTGTCGTTTGTCGGGCGTTCTTGCCAGCGAAGACAGAGTTAAGAAAGGGTATTTTTGTCAATCCACTAAAATTGGGGTTATATACAGCAAAATCTTTTTGCAGTGGTTATTTTATAATATCCCCCGAAAATGTGGCTGTTCTTCAAAACACACAAAATTTAAATAAAGAGAGAGAGAGAGAGAGAGACGCTACTTACTCGGAGGAACTGACAAGCAGAGGAACTACAGAACCCAGTAGCTAATCAACTTGTTCCTGTGTAAGTAAGATTTGCATTCTTATTTTCCTTTCATTTTTTGGTATTTTACTTATAAATTTGTATGCACAGTAGCTTGGAGTTTTGTTTGAGCCAAGAAAAATTGGGTTCGATTCATTTTTCCTTTGCAACTCACTATCATCTATGTGGGTTTGTTTTTTTATTTAGTTTTAATGGAGATTACTGGGATCAAAATGAGTTCTTTATGTGTTTTTTGTTTGCAAGTTTTAATTCTGAAGCTGTAACAAGATTTTTATTTATGTTTCGGTTTGGGTTCTTGAAGATGGCAATGAAGATCCTTTCTGGAAGCTGCTCTTCTGACCTTTCATCTCTCTTGAGAGGAGCTTTCTACATCAATAGGTATTTTTTTTTCAATTAATTATTATTATTATTATTATTTTTTGGCATCCAAAAAGCATTAATTTTTATTTTCATACTATTGCTATGAAGGCGTATTGTTAAATTTTAGGAGATTTGAAGTGGAAAGTTAAGGAGAAAAAGCATTTACTATGTTATATGTTGTGAGTGTGTGGTGAATTTGTGATTTCTTCTTATCACAATTTTGAGTTTCATTTTAGAAGATTAGTCGAACAGAATATCGAAATCTCGTATACTTTTTTTCTTGTATAGACTTTATTTTCTGTTCTGTATCTATGAGGGATAGAGCATTGATAATTTTATTTTGTTCTTTCGCAGGACTCGACTTACTTCTCCTGAGGAAGTGTTCTCTTGCCAAGGAATCGGTTTTTCTAGTAGTATTTCGACCTCCTTACAAAAGCTAAATTACGGATATTAACATGTTTCTTTCCTCTTTGTGGTATTAACATGATGATGTTTTGATGTAAGAACAGCTGATTCTCGTGCAAATGAATCATTCAATTCAAGAGTAGAACCTCCATCGCTAGTAGCAGCTGAAAAAAAAGAAGCCAAGTCTGTGTTAACCTTGTTCTTGATGCAGCAAGGTCTGAGCAAAGCAGTGGCTGCACGAACTGTCAATAAATCAGATCATTTCATCGACCACCTTATCTCAAGGCTTCATTCTTCTAATAAATCTAGGTATCTTATAGGTCCGGTTGCAACATGTAGTTTTTCTTTTTTGGTACTTTTATCTAGATGTCTTTGTTCCCATGCTAATCAGTTTTACTTGTTATTGCAGGAAGAGAGCTCACAACTCTTGAGATTAGAGACACCCTTAATCCTTATCTTCAATCACTCCTTAAAGAGCATGGAAACTTTATGGCAGATTTAGCGAAGAACTTTAGTAAAGCACCTATAGAAGAAAAGCCAGCTTTACCAGTTTGTCAATCCCATTCCAGCCTTGACTCTAAAAAGCCAGAAGCAGTCTCTCATGTAAGTGCCCCAAGTCAAGCAGCAGATCCATGCCCTCAACTTAGCTACCTCTTAGAGCTTGGCATGGATCTTGAGCAGATCAAGTTAGCTACTCGCAAATATCCTAGTTTTGCCAACTACAGCTCGGAGAGGAAAATCAAACCTCTAGTAGAGTTTCTTCTTGATCTTGGGGTAGCTAAATCAGAGATTCCTAAAATTCTTGTCCAAAGGCCTCATTTATGTGGACGTAGTATATCTGGTAAAATAATACCCATCATGTTATACTTAGAAGATATGGGGGTGGACAAGAAACAGTGGGCAAAAGTTATATTCCGCAGCCCAGGACTCCTCAGTCTCAGCAGGCAGAAGGTTCAGGCAGTTGTTAATTTCCTTCTTGAGTTGGGCTTATCAGGTGATAGCATCGGTAGGGTCTTAACTCGGTATCCAAGAACTGTAAGTTACAGTGTGGAAGACAATCTCCGGCCAACAGCCGAGTACTTCAAAAGTTTGGGGGTTAATGTTGCCATCGTTGTCCACAGATTTCCAGCGAGTCTTTGGCTTAGTATTGAGGGCAATCTCAAGCCTGTGACCAAATTTTTCTATGAAAGGGGGTTCAGTGTGGAAGATATTGGGACCATGGTGTCAAGATTGCCTAATTTATATGCTCTTAGCTTGACGGGGAGCTTGATACCCAAATGGGAGTTCTTTTTGACCATGGGTTATTCAAAATCTGAGCTAGTTAAGTTCCCTCAGTATTTTAGTTACAGTTTGGAACAGAGAATCAGACCACGTTTTGCACTTGTCAAGGACTTAGGACTAACAATTGGGCTGGACTGCATGTTAGTACGATCACACTGTGGCTTTGAGAAAGTTTTGAAGATGAAGAGAAAGAATATGCTTGCTGACGAGCTTTCAAGTCATACAGAGAGCAAGTAATATGATCGTTGGTCAGGAACTGGATAGTATGGCTCCTCAATGGAGTGCTCATTTAGATGGAGCAGCCCAATGGTACAGGTTTCAGGCTTGACTTTAACAAGTTTGTTGAAGGTATCTCCGAGTGTTGTCCACAGTGTGGTCCGTCCTTTTCATCAATTGTTTCTCTATAATCCTTGTCTTTGCAGAAGTTTTCTCTTCTGCATTACTCTTTCTTGCAAGTTAGTATACCCAGGAAGCACGGAAGTGAATTCAATCATTGTTGTTTATATGAGCCTCTCTTCCTTATCATGCAATTTTTTTTGTCGCAAATTGTTTGGCTACTTCAATGTAAATCTAGTACTTGTTCTTTGAAGGTAAGGTTTATATTCTGAACATTAATCTGGGAAAATGGTTCTTTGGTTGCTCAACAAGTGATTGTTTGTTGGTTATGAAACTTTGCTATATTTGAATTTAAGCTTTTACTGAATTACAACTGTGACATTTTATATTATAAGTCTGTCGTTAAAAATATTACATTCAACATTGCAAGTTTGGTATTTTATACCACAAAACATGCAGGTTTTGAGATAATGAAAATGTAGACTTGATATCTTATATTAAAACTTGGAGCATCACTGCATTTAAACAGCACAGGTTATGAATAGTAAATCAACTGAGATACAACTGAGTCTTTGAATACTAAATGCTGAAGTCCTTGTTTCAATAAAAATCACTTTGTGATAGGAAGCAAGCTAGCTAATACAGAATCAAGTGTAATCAAAGAGAAGACCCATTGAAATGTCCAAGTGATAAGTTTGTTGACATGTCTTGTTAATTGTTTGCTTTAGTGACATGATGATAATGACTGCACTTGCTTTCTCCAGTAATGGGCTTTGGGCATTTACTGTATATACTTTATTACTTTTGGAAGATTAGTTAGAGAAATGCTACTATATCTGCAACGAAGAATCTGTGCACTTGGCAAACTGAGATTCAATTTTAGAATGATGCTGTGTAAGGAAAATTTGAAGAAAACAAGAAAATGATAGGGACGCAGTCTAGTTTTGTCTAGACTTTTGTTATGCATGTCAGTTTAATAAATGTCTTTTTGTATTAGATGTCAAACTCATACCTTCTCAAAGATATTTATATCAATCCTATCTCATTTCAAGAGATGAATAGACAGGAGTCTTTCATGTGTCAAGGTAACTTGTAAAACACTCATTACATTGATCTCAAAAGTGTATAAATTGACACTTCTCTTCACAAAAAAAGGGGCTGGACATATGAGAGTTAGGCATAAATTTGAGCTCAATTCTTTCTCTCTGTAAACACTGTATTTCTTCATCTTTGTATGTCTTATAGGCAAAATCATAGAAATAGTCAGAGATCAATAAAATAACAGTGGATGTAGGATTTGCTTTAAGCATCCGAACCACTATAAAAACCTCTCTTATCAGTCTATTATTTATGTTTTCTACAACATATATAATCTTAGTTCTATATTCAAATCTCATGGATCTATCACGTATAATTTCTAAGACTCTCTTAATACTTTGCACGTACGAGTCGTTGATGTTCAAAATCAAGCGTGAACAACTTTTATCCCTCATTTGCAATAATTTTCATCTCTTCCTTGTCTTTCTCTTTCTCTCTTTTTCTTTTTCCTTTCACAGTTGTGTTCTCTTTCTTCATCTTCCCCAAGCTCATGTAAATGCATAACCCTGAAAAGGGTTTTAAATCTTTGCTTTATTTGGTTTCTTTGTGCTAATAAACAATGGCGTTTATAATTAACTATATGTTATGACACAGGGAATTTCACAACTAAGCTCCTATGAGAAGAACAGGAATCTGATCCTCTCATCTCTTGCTTCTAATGTCACTCTACATGATTTTTTTTTTTTTTTTTAGACTCTTGTGCTTGGAGGAGATTCTTCAAAAGTGTGCTAATTGTAAAAGTTCTGAAGCCAAAAAAGCAGTTGTATGGAATGATAAATATTATTCAAGCATCCGAATCTATGGCTATAATTTCTTATTCTCACTTTAGAATAGGAGAAGAGGTAGATACCCAAACCAAAAATTATCAAGAAAGCACCTAGAGTCGGTACTCATTTTCTTCTCGAAGAGCTTGGCAAGATTTCGCTAATAATCATTCTGCTTTGTAACATGTGTGATGAAGATTTTCGTTTCATGTTGAAATTATTCGGGGCAGAAATAGTTATGTGAGATGAAAGAGAATGTTTGAGAGAGGAAGGAGTTTCTGTCTTCTTCTGTAATGTTTCATAAAAAAGTAGGGAACATATATATAAGGCATTCTTTTCTTTTTCATTGTATAAGTTCTCTTGACAACTCATTTGCCTAACTGGATTGCTCACCATGGGAGTCAAGTTAGCCTTGTGATGTTGTTACTTTACTTGCCATTGAAATTGTATTAGAACTAGAAAGCATGATGGCTTCTTCTCTTTGGATAAAATTCATCGTTTCAGCCATTGTTATGCTCATTATTTCTCCCAATATCACAGTCCAGGAAACCGCATACCGCTACCACAGTTGCGTAAACACCACTTTTTTCACTCCAAATAGTGCCTTCTCAACAAACCTCAATGAAACTCTCTCTTCTCTGATCTCAAATGCCCCCCTTAGCAATGGATTTTACAATACCAGCACCGGGGGCCTGCAGGGCCCTGATAGAGCCTATGGCCTCTTTCTTTGTAGACGAGACATCTCTCCTGATCTATGCCAAATTTGTGTCAAGGTCGCTAGTAAAAAAATCAAAAACCTTTGTCCTAAACAGAAAGAAGCAATTATATGGTATGAAGAGTGCATGTTAAGGTACTCAAACAGGTCTATTTTCTCTGATATGGAAGAGGATACTCGTGTTTATTTGGGGAACCAGAACAACGTTATACATCCCAGTCAGTTTAATCAGACTTTGGCTGATTTGATGAACAGTTTGGCTCATGAGGCTGTGTCATCTAGCAACTTTTTCGCTGCTGAAGATGTGAATTTCACAACTGTTACTAGGCTATATGGGCTGGTGCAATGCACTCCTGACATTGTTTCATCTGAGTGCTGCAGTTGCTTGGCTGCTTGTGTGAGTGAGATTCGTAAATACTGTAATGGGAAGGAAGGAGGTAGAATTTCTAAGCCTAGTTGCAATATCAGGTTTGAAATTTACCCTTTTTACTCTATGGCCTCTCATCCACCTCCGCCGCCAGCTACCTCGACAAGTAAAATTGGTAAGCATTTGCATTTGCCACTTCTATGATTGTCGGATTCATATGCATCTGACCAATGTGGGAGCCTGCATGAGCCACGTGTACTGCTGATGCACGCAGGATTTTTTTTTTCTTTATATTAAGCATTTTAGATATCCAAAGTGACCATAACTTTTCACTTTGATATTGTTAAATATATATATAGACATGATGCACCTATCCCATTTAAGTTATTTATTAATCTAATCATAGGGTGAGTTAGTGCAAATAAATAGCAGGACATATGCATGATTACTTGATCAAATTCTTCCGTATGTCGGAAATTAATACTGTAATCACTGTTATAATGCTTTTTGCATAGTGAATGACCTCTCTCAGGCCTATACGGGAAGCTACATCTACTTCTATGGTTAGCTTGTCAATCTTTTTGTATCTTCTATAGTTTGAATACAATTCTTTTTGTTTCCTAGCAAAGAATCATCATTGTTACAATCATGTTCTTTAGTTTTGTATTACCCCAATAGATTTCAGTGCCATCATGAGTTGACCATGTACACATTTTTCTGGTTTGTGCATGCAGAGAAAAAAGGTTTTACATCTAGGATTGTTATAACCATTTTTCCCTCGGTAGTAGTTATTTTTATTGCACTTGTTGCCTTCACTTGTGTCATTTTACAAAGTCGGAAGACAAACCAGGGGATTGGAAGTGAGCAGGAGGCAGAAGGTAATTATACCCTTTCTGCTGCCACAATTTACTCTGCTATATGAGCTGAAACTAATTTTCTTTTTGAGTTCTAATCTCTTACTCTGATCTTTTAAGGTTCTTGTGAAATTGATAATGTGCAATTCTTGCTATCTGACTTCAGCACTATCAGAGCTGCAACAAATAACTTTTCGATTGATAGTAAGCTGGGTCAAGGGTGATTCGGTGTTGTTTACAAGGTATTAATATCAAGTATTCATAACCAAAATGAAAATCAATTGTTAGTTAAAATGGGTTAAATTGTAATTTCCGAATTAACGTAAATGCTGTTACAATCATTTTTCTCAAATTCAATTTCAGAGTAGGCTTGCTGATGGATAGGATATGGCTGTTAAGAGATTGTCAAGAAATTCTGGGCAAGGAGAATTAGAATTAAAAAAGGAGGTCCTTTTAGTGGCAAAGCTTCATCATAGGAATCTTGTTAGATTCCTAGGTTTCTGTATGAAAGGAAATGAAAGGCTTCTAATCTATGAGTTGGTGCCCAATTCATGTCTAGACAGCTTCATATTTGGTATGGTTGCATGCTTTTTGCTTTGGTTTCTAACAACCTTGTACCTTGTTCTTGACTAGAAACTGTCTATACTTTCCTATGGCTTTTGTTAACTTGTAGATCCCATAAAACGCTCATCGTTGGATTGGGAAACACGATACAAAATCATTGGAGGTATAGCACGAGGATTGCTTTATCTTTATGAAGATTCAAGGTTACGGGTCATTCACCGTGACCTCAAAGTTAGTAATATTCTTCTAGATGCTAATATGATTCCTAAAATTGCAGATTTTGGAATGGCAAGATTGTTCGAAATGGATCAAACTCAAGCCAATACAAGGAGAGTTGTTGGGACCTTGTAAATATATATAAGAATTATAACGTAGACCTTGCTAAATCAAATCTAACCCATTAATGGCTATTTTCAGCCGGTATATGGCTCTAGAGTATATAAAGCATGGACACTTCTCAACTAAGTCTGACGTTTTCAGCTTCGGTGTGTTAGTCTTGGAAATCATTAGTGGTCAACAAAATAGTTGTTAAAATAGTTGTTTTCCTAATGAAGAGGAACCGCAAGATTTACTAGCCTATGTAAGTGAAACATTGTAAGTCATTAAACTCAGTATCAATGACCATTAAATCATTGTCAAATTTTTGCAGGCATGGAGAAACTGGACTAGAGCGTCAGCTTTAAATCTGATAGATCCAGTCTGAGGGGTTGTTCTAGCTGGGTTGTCTTGTGTTCAAGAAAATGTAGCCGATAGACCTACAATGGTTTCAGTTGTTCTTATGCTGACTAGCTATTCTCAGTCTCTCCCAATACCCTCAAAACCTGCATTTTTTATGCAATCTAGCTCGGAGCTGGATTATTCAGAATCTTCTGTGTTGGATTGCAGTGAAAATTATTCTCAATTTTCGTTGAATGAGGCTGCAATAACTGAACTTGACCCTCGATAATGTTTGAAGATTGAAGTTGTATCTTTGAGTATTGAAACCTGTAGATGCATCTGGTGTTCACATACTGGCTGAAAAGACTTACCTAAAGTTGGATCAATTAGCTCCACTGGTGTTTCATTTATCACTTATTTTGAGTTAATTTCCTTCGCTTTTGCTATTTCATATTTAACTCGAGCCAAGAAAAATTGAGTCTGATACATTTTTCCTATAGAACTCACTTTTAACTATGTTGAGTTCGTTTTTCTTAGTTTTGAATGAGATCACTTTGATCATCATCGTCAAAATCACTTTGTTGATTGATTAGAAGACTTCAGTCCTTTTATAGAAGATTAGGTGAGGCTAGCTTGCTCCATGAATTAGGTTCAATTTGAAAAACACAAAAATGCTTGAAAATTAAACATATTACATAGCCACGACCACCATGCATTCACATTTGTACTTGGAAGTCATGACAATGAGAAACTCTATGCCAATATATAAATATTGGGCTAAATTCAGAAACCATAATACTATAGAGTAATACTAGTCTTATAAAAAGACATACAAAAAGTCATACAAAGAGTCAAATCCAGCCATTGAAAAAAGGAAAAAAGAGAGAAAGAAAGAGACAATCATGAATTTCAAGGGCTGGATTTGACTCTTTATATGCCTCTTTGTAAGGCTAGTATTACTCAATACTATGTGGGTGGGTTTGGTTTGGGTTCATATAAAAGATTACTCTAGTTATCTATCTTTTAACTCGAGAATTACCATGCTTGGTTATAAAATAAAAAAAGATTCCTATAATCTTCAAATATTAATAATAGTTATTGTAGGTAAACTTGAGGGCAATTCAAATATCGACTGAAAGGTATTACTTTTTTATTACTGGGGTAATCCTAATTTTGCCCCATTTTACCCTTAATTTAGGACAGAAATGTCCTCATATGTCAACCAAATAACAAATAGACCAACTGATTGAAATTACTTCTATACACTAATAAATTATTTTTTGGGACATAAATAACCCTCATTTTACATAAATTAATCTTAATTTTGTTACAATTTTATCCTTAAGTAATAAATTTTTTAGACAATAATCCCCTTATAATGAAAACTATTTACATAACACCCAGCAACCTAGACGACTGTCAATAGTCGGCAGAACGATGCATGACCAATCAAATCTGGTTGACGCATGATCACTGATAGGGCCAGAAATATCCAGTTGGCAATGGATCTAGCAAGTAATAGCCAAATCTATTCTAGCCGTTAATGGCTATGGATCTGACTGAAAAAAGCTAGATACTTGAATCTAGCTAGAAACAGCTAAAATAGATCTGATTATTTTTAGCCAAATTTACGGCCATCTAGCTGTAAACAGCCAGATCGGCACATGGTCGGCCATATCCAGTCGGTTGTGCATCGTTTCGATGACTGTCGATGGTGATCGATAGTCGTCTTGAATGGCTAAAGTTATTTTATTAAGTTTTAAATTTTTTGGAACTCGAATGTTTTAACTAGATTATCAAATATAAGAGGTTAAAATAATAATTTAAATAATAATAATAATAATAATTATTATTATATTAAAAATGAGGTATAATTTAATAAAAGATTCTCCTATATTTCTTTTATTCTTTTGATCAAACATATTAATTATTTATAATATGATAAAATGCCAAGCATATATGACATTGCCAACTACTTTCATTATTTCCTTTACCATCACTCGTTCAGAATATACTTTTCCATTGTATTAAAGCAAGCCTTTTGAAAAGCATATAAGACATTGCCAACTACTTTCACTATTACCTTTACCTGTTCCCCCACGCGGCTCTCATCTTTATCAAAATCACTTTTTTGACTAGAAGACTTCACTACGTCTAGAAGATTAGGTGAAGTATGCTCCACTTCCACTATGTCAAATGAGAAAACAAAAAATGCTTACGAAATAGATAAACATAGTACATAGCTTGACCCACATGCATAATGAATTTATGAATTCACATAAATTGTATGTGAATTCACAGATAAACATATTACATACCTTGACCCACATGCATAGTGAATTCACATGTGTGATAGGTAAGTGTCATCAACACATAAACATAGTACATAGCTCTAGGCCAATATTTTGTATATCCCGTCGATAAATTGTCTCTTATGGTTCATCTTCCCCAAAGTTATAATGAAAATGCAGATGGGTTTTATATGTCTTGTTTGTTTTATGATGATAAACATTGGTGTTACTAGAGCAACTATATGTTACAAATCAGGGAATTTCACAACAAATAGCACCTATGAGAAGAACAGGAACATGATCCTCTCATCTGTTGCTTCTAATGTAACTCTACGTGATGGTTTTTTTTATACTGCAACTATTGGCCAAGAGCCTGACAAAGTTTATGCTCTTGCTCTTTGTAGAGGGGACTCTTTGTTAGAAGAGTGTGCTGATTGTGTCAGTTCTTCAGCCAAAGATATTATGAGGCAGTGTTTGAACCAGAAAGAAGCAGTGGCATGGGGAGGGACTCCTCAGTGCATTGTACGCTATTCAAACCGTTCTATTTTTGGAATAATGGAGCCGGATCCTATTGCTGGCGGTTGTGAAGGGAACAACATTAATACAACAGATACAGCGCAGTTTAATGAGACTTGGGTGAGTTTGATGGAGGGCTTGGTGATAAATGCTTCTACTGGGTCCAATCACCCTAGGCGTAAGTTTGCAACTGGAGACGAAAATTTTTCATACTTTATGAAGATATATGCATTACTGCAGTGTACTCCAGATATTTCTCCAAGTGATTGTGAAGATTGTCTACGCCAATCTATATATTACCGAGAGGATCATGATCAAGGGCAGACAGGTTGCCTCATTATGAGACCTAGCTGTATTTATATGTGGGGTTTAGGTCCATTTTATAGAGACTCTCTTGATGCTTCATCACCATCTCTTCCACCTTCTCCGCCAAAGATAATCCCAGAAAGTATGTTTTGCATCAGGATCCTCTCCTTATATGAATTTACTGTCCATTTTTATTTACCTGTGGTCAAGATCTTTTTATTTATTATGTTTCTTTTTTATCAACAACCAACCAAGTCATGTCTATGTGTAACGATTCTAATTGAGTCCCATACCGCTAAAGAGAATGGGCTTGGCATATGGGCAATAACCACGTGAGAATCCTCCCTTTACGATCCCCTTTTTAAGAATGAGTTCTACTCATTTGTGGTCTTTCAATTGATATCAGAAGATTCAAAACATAACCACCCTTTAAGCAAACCTTGTAAGGTTAGCACCCACTAGGGATGGTGTTGAAAACCTTCTTCTACCAAAAGGATTCAAACTTCAATAGATGGCGACAGGCGACCCTCGGATCTAAGAGGGGTGGATTGTAATGATTCACCTATTTGTTGTTGCTATGTTCGAGTAAAAGTTCATATAAGATCAAGATTTACCCCAAAATATTCCAATTAATGTCATCATGTGTTGACTATGTACACATTTTTCTGCTTTGTGCATGCAGAGAAACGAGGCTTTACATCTAGGATTGTTATAATAATTGTTCCTTCGGTAGTGGTTATTTTTTTAGCCCTTGTTGCCTTCATTTGTGTCCTTTTACAAAGAAGGAAGACAAAGCAGGCGATAGGAAGTGAGGAGGAGGCAGAAGGTTAATTATACTCTTTCTGCTGTCACAATTTACTCTGCTATATGAGCTGAAACTAATTTTCTTTTTGAGTTCTAATCTCTTACTCTGATCTTTTTATGTTCTTGTGAAATTGATAATGTGGATCCCTTGCAATTTGACTTCAGCACTATCAAAGCTGCAACAAATGACTTTTCGATTGATAGTAAGCTGGGACAAGGGGGATTCGGTGTTGTCTATAAGGTATTAATATCAAGTATTCATAACCAAAGTGAATATCAATTGTTAGCTAAAATCAGTTAAATTGTAAGTTCTGAATAACTTGAATGTTGTTGCAATCATTTTTCTCAAATTCAATTTCAGGGTAGGCTTCTTGATGGACAGGATGTAGCTGTTAAGAGATTGTCAAGAAATTCTGGCCAAGGAGAATTAGAATTAAAAAATGAGGTCCTTTTAGTGGCAAAGCTTCTTCATAAGAATCTTGTTAGACTTCTAGGTTTCTGTATGAAAGGAAATGAAAGGCTTCTAATCTATGAGTTAATGCCCAATTCAAGTCTAGACAACTTCATATTTGGTAAGGTTGCACTACTTTTATGTTTGGTTTCTAACAATCTTGTAGCTTATTCTTGACTAGAAACTGTCTATACTTTCCTATGGCTTTTGTTAACTTGTAGATCCCATAAAACGCTCATCGTTGGATTGGGAAACACGATACAAAATCATTGGAGGTATAACACGAGGATTGCTTTATCTTTTTGAAGATTCAAGGTTACGGGTCATTCACCGTGACCTCAAAGTTAGTAATATTCTTCTAGATGCTAATATGATTCCTAAAATTGCAGATTTTGGAATGGCAAGATTGTTCGAAATGGATCAAACTCAAGCCAATACAAGTAGAATTGTTGGCACCTTGTAAGTATATATAAGAATTATAAGGTAGACCTTGCTAAATAAAATCTAACCCAACAATGGCCATTTTCAGCGGATATATGGCTCCAGAGTATATAAAACATGGACACTTCTCAACTAAGTCTGACGTTTTTAGCTTCGGTGTGTTAGTCTTGGAAATCATTAGTGGTCAACAAAATAGTTGTTTTCCTAACGAAGAGGAACCACAAGATTTACTAACCTATGTAAGTAAAAAATTATTGAGTCATTAAATATAATTTCATTCTCCTAATGGGTGAAACTTAGTATCAATGGCCATAAAATCATTGTTAAATCTTTGCAGGCATGGAGAAACTGGACTAGAGGGACAGCTTTAAATATGATAGACTCCAGTCTGAGGGGTTGTTCTAGCGGTGAAATGATAAGATGCATCCACATTGGGTTGCTTTGTGTACAAGAAAAAGTAGCCAATAGACCTACAATGTCTTCGGTTGTTCTTATGTTGACTAGCCACTCTCAGTCTCTCCCAATACCCTCAAAACCTGCATTTTTTATGCAATCTAGCTCGGATCTGGATTATTCAGAATCTTCTATGTTGGATTACAGTGAAAATGATGCTCTATTTTCGCTGAATGGGGCTTCAATTACTGAACTTGACCCTCGATAATGTTTGAAGATGGAAATTATATCTTTGAGGATTGAAACCTGTAAATGCAGTTATATAACAATAGGAGCTTAGCCAAGTATCAGTGTAAACTATTTTTGTGTCATATATTATATGGTTTGAACTCTCAGCTTTTTGCATGTGAAAGTTGATAAGAGCTTGAGAGATAGATATTTTTTTTATTTTATTTTTATTTTTTATTTTTATATTTTTATATTTTTATATTTTTATTTTTTATCTACTCTTGCACAAGGAATTAACTCTTGTTAGTGAAAGGTCCAAGTTCGGATCTGTTAGTAAAGAAGCAACATTGATTCTCCCAAGTTTAGTTTGAGGGAAGATGTTAGTAAAAGGGTAAAAATGTCATTTGGAATACTGTTAGTTGTTAAATATTAGTTACAATTCTGTTTTACTTTCAGTTACAATGTAACAATATTAGTTAGAAGTAACAGTATTAGTTAGAACACTGCTACTTTCATGCAAACAATATAAAGGTGTACAGTAGCTTATTTTGTATTAACTGAAAAGGCATAAGTAAAAGAAAAGCATAGTATTCAGCTCTCTCTCTCTCGTCTTCTTCTCTGTTTTTAGGTTTTTACTAAACTTTTCCCAAAACATCACAGGATCTTAAAAAAATGAGGATGCTGCAGAAAAGAGGTCAATCCAATTTATAATGGATCTTCCTGAACACACAATAAGCCGATATACATGCATTTGGTGTTCGCATACTGGCTGAAAAGAATTACCTAAAATTGGATCTAGCTCCACTGGTGTTTCATTTATCACTTCTTTTGAGTTAATTTTTTATGCTTATGCCATTTCATATTTAACTCGAGCCAAGAAAAATTGGGTCTGATACATTTTTACTTTAGAACTCACTTTCAACTATGTGAGTTTGTTTTTCTTAGTTTTCATAGAGATTCCTTTGATCATCATCGTCAAAATCACTTTGTTGCTTGATTAGAAGACTTTATTCCTCTTGTAGAAGATTAGGTGAAGCTAGTTTGCTCCATGAATTAGGTCCAATGAGAAAACACAAAAATGCTTGAAAACTTAAGCATATTACATAGCTGCAACCACCATGCATTCACACTTGTACTTGGAAGTCATAACAATGAGTAGCTCTACGCCAATATATAAATATTGGTAATTCTAGAAACAATAATACGACATTGCCGATAATTCTAGAAACAATATATATATAGTTGGGATCTCAATTTTAGAATCCAACTGATGTGGCCGATAATGTGTCTCAGCTTCACATTAAGTGTAGGATTTTATAGTGTGATATTATGTTTCCTAGAACTAATATAGTGTTAACACATTGATAACCATATCAATTGGGATCTCAATTTTAGAATCCAACTGATGTGGCCAATAATGTGTCTCAGCTTCACATTAAGTGTAGGATTTTATAGTGTGATATTATGTTTCCTAGAACTAATATAGTGTTAACACATTGATAACCATATCAATTGGGATCCGAACTTTGTATATCTACCAGCACTCTTTCAGAGTATACTTTTTCATTATATTAAAGCAAGTCTTTTGAAAAGCAATATATGACATTGCCAACCACTTTCATTATTACCTTTACCATCAACTTTGTCCCCTACGCTCTCATCTTCATCAAAATCACTTTGATTGACTAGAAGACTTCACTACTTTTAGAAGATTAGGTGAAGTATGCTCCATTTCCACTATGTCAAATGAGAAAACGCGAAAGGGGCATTTGGTTGGGTGTTATCCCCTATTTATTAAGATAATGTCATTTTATATTAATTAAATTAACACGTTTAGTTGTCAAGTAACATATAAGATTTCGATAACCTTTCAAAATCAGTAGTAATATTGTTGATTATAATGTGGTAATATGTAATTAAAACAAATTATAGGCTACCCAAGACCCCACCCCCGGCCACCGTCATTGCCTCTAGCGGCCACTACCAATCGACATCGTCGAAATGGACATGGCTAGTTGGCCAGTTGAAATGGCAGATCTACCATAGATCTGGCCATATTGATGACCAGATTTTAGCCGTTAACGATGGCGAGAGATTTGGTCATCAACGGTTAGAATCTAACGATTGTTAACAACTAAATTCTTAACGTAGATCCACTATGGATCTGGCGAAAAAGGCTATATCAAATAAATCTCGCTGATAGTGCATCGTTTGACAATTTTAACTATAGGTCAACGGTTGTGGCCACGGCCAACTGTCCTCTTGGGTGGCTATAGTGCTTTAGTTAATTTTTAAACTTTTTTATAGTGGGTGTTAGCTAAATTAATAAAAGTAAGGGTTAAAAATAATCTAAAATAATTATAAAAGTGCATAATATTAAAATAGACGGGCAATTCAGTAATCTATATAATATACCACCAATATATGCCAACTTAACAAAACCATTAATCTGAATATTCCAATAATCTTTAAAGTAAATATATTTTCAATATAATATTTCTAGTAATACAACATTCTTAAACTAAACGCAAAAAAAAAAAAAAAAAAAAAAAAAAAAAAAAAAAAAAAGCGCTTATAAAGTAGATAAGCATAGTACATAGCTTGACCCACATGCATAGTGATAAACATAGTACATAGCTCTAGGCCAATATTTTGTATTTCCCTTCGATAAATTGTATGTTATGGTTCATCTTCCCCATAGTTATAATGAAAATGCAGATGGGTTTTATATGTCTTGTTTGTTTTATGATGATAAACATTGGATTTACATTGATAATTTGCTAACCAAGTTTCTTATGCTATTATATATGAGAAGTGATTTTTAGCCCCATCAAATTGATTAGTATCCCGCACTTTCAAATATTTTCTGTTTTGACAATTTAAACCTTAATAAAAATTACTAGAATTGAGATAATAACCCCCAATTCAGTTGCATGCAGTGACCATTTTCGTTGTTAAAGCTAATTTTCGTGCTCCTAGTAAAGAGTCAGAATTAAAGTTGATTCAAACCCCTTTAATTTTTTCTTCATGCAATGTGAATCGTTGAACCTAAACTAAAAGATCAAAGATTAAAATATTTATGAACTTTCTTCTTGTTCTTACACAAGTTAGAATATGGACGTAACAACCCCTTTTACCACGGCCTAGTTGAGACTATGAAAAATTGAATATTAATTGAAGAGTTAAAAATTCAAAATGGCTTGAAGAATGAAGACCAATTGCTCGTCAGATAATAGTGGATTTCAAGAATTATGAGTTGACAATTTCATGATTCAATTCCAATGAATCCATGAAATTGCTACTGCAAATTCAAAGTTCCAAATCTGGAATTTGACGTTGAATAAAGTAATCTCCCTTTGGCCATGACATAATAACCCATGAAAAAGGGGTTTAAACAAAAAACCTATTTCAGAAATTAGGGAAAATTGGAGTAGATAAAACCCTGATTAAGTTTGAAATTGAGGAAAATGAGTGAAAAACAAAAATCCCAATTAAGCAAGGCTATTTTAGTATTATATGGGGTTCAAAGATATATATTTTTTAATATAATAAATATGTAATTAGCAATAGGATACTGATCAAATTTGATGGGGCTTCTTATGCCTAAAAAATACAAGGGTTGAAGTCAGGTCCATCTAGCTCACAAAAGTCAGATCATTGGAACAACCGCCGCATGCGTCCGTCAGGATAATGGGTACGTGTTAGGCTAGTCAAGAGTTGAGGTGCTCTCACATGTCCAATCCCTACTCTAAATCGCACAAATTACTCTGGAAGATGGGCAATGTGATATAAAGAAGGGTTTGCACGGATAATCCCACCAACTTACAGATTTAGTGATCATTACCCCAAGGCATCCCACTATAAAATGAGAGCTCATCTCTCATTAAAGGGGATTGGCATATTTTACTCTTGATTAATTACTCTCTTTTGCCTAGAATTCTCAGCATTAGATACCTTGTAACATTATTGTAAAGTCAGTTAGCTAAAAGCGACCTGACCTCTATCATTTATATAAGCATTAGTGGACGTAGGACTTGCTATCTTAGCATCCGAACCACTTTAAAAACTGTCTCTATTGCATTTACTATCTCTTTATCCATTACATTCACGTGTGTCTTCTGGGTCCGTACGGCATTTCACACGTGCGTTTCGTTGGTGCAAAAACACGCATCAACAAGGCTAAAAACCTTTGCCCACAATTATACATAATTACATTTATAATTTTTTAATATTGAAGCTGTAATACCCCAACCTACCACCAAAATTTTGTGGAGTTGTCTCTTACCCGTCTCAAATAACTGGGTTATTTATCTTTTATCCGCCTCAAATAGTGGGTTAAGAACGCGTCTCTTTTGATTCCAATGCATGACTTCATTCTTGGAAAGAATTTTTAGGATGAAGTACTGGGTTCGAATTAAGAAGACATGTGGTGAGTCCAATTATACCAAGAGGGACGTACCATGAGCCCAATTATTTATGTTGACAGCGAGCGGGATGTCACAGAAACATGCATGGTTAGATATCAAAGCAATAAAGCTACAACACTATTTCTCTATATAAAATACATGTCTTTACAAGATTGACGCCTATGGTGATTTATATATAGAGTGCGATGACGTTTTTCTTTCGTTACCAAACTCCACCTTTCTCACTTTATATTTAATTATAAAAGGAAGTTATGTAATCTTTGAATTCCCCAAGTAAATGAAGTTATCATGACATGTCAAAGATACTTTTCTGAGTTCCGTGATATTGATGAAATCTATTAGTTTATTTCATAAAATATTGCTAGAGACCAAATGCTTGTTGGCCTAAATTTGTTATGTAGTGATCAGAGAAGGTTGATGTTTAAGAAGATTCAACAGAAAAAATAATTTTTGTCTTATGTGGTTTGATGTTTGTAATATAATATTGTCATATGTTTCTTTTCGATTGGTTTAAGGTTTTTCATACTGCATATTCAATAAAACAATGACCTATGTTGTTAGATTTCAATATGGACTAAATTTGTTATGTAGTGATCAGAGAAGTTTGATGTTTAAGAAGATTCAATAGAAAAAACAGTTTTTGTCTTATGTGGTTTGATGTTTGTAATATAATATTGTCCTTTTCAATTGGTTTAAGGTTTTTCATACTATATGTCCAATGAAACAATGATCTATGTTGTTAGATTTCAATACCACCCATAAGATGGTTATAGATAAACAATAAAGGATGGTTATAGTTAAATTATAGTGACGGTTTGATAAAATTACAAGGTATTATTTCATTAATAATCTCATCGTATTAATTAAAGTGAGACTGTCTTGTATAAGTTTTTCTTAAATTACTTTGGTTTTATGAAATTATTCGTGAGCACTATTATTCTTGTTATCTTATGCTTATTTTTGCAACTTAGGCGTTTTCTTGGATCATATATCTTAATTTCTAAGCAAGTTTCATCTAGTTATTAACTATGATCAAAACCTTGACAATAATCAAATGGTAAAAACTGATCCAGTTAGGTGGTATGGAAATTGATTCTTCCTCTGCCCCAATCAATTATTTGTTATTGACAAAAATAATTGATTACCAATAATCATCGTAATTTATTTGTTTTCCTCCCTCTGCCCCAATCAATCACTCTTTCATCTTTTTCTCTTTTCTTTTTTCCTTTAGTTATTGACAAAAATTGAGAAGGTGAAAATATCACCAATCACAACCTAGTTGATTTTGTATAGATTACAATTTCTATTTATTTCATGAATACATAATCTCATTATAAATTTGTTTAGGTGGAGAATTCTTCCGATTCATGAATATTAAACACAGTATGTCAACATAAACAAAACCCATCACAATAAATTAAATATCGATTAAGTTATATCCTAGCAATTACCAAGCCTTTAAATATGCATAATGGCATTGCCAATCACCTTCATTGAATATATTAGATTAGAAGAGTCCAATCCTATTGGAATATTAGTCAAAAGCCATGCTTCATTGGCTCCAATATTAAATTTTACCCAAAAAAAAAAATGTAAACAATTGATGGATGAATATGACCATTGTACATCTATATTGTCTGTATATATTGTATGTTATTATATCATCTTTACCAAACTAAAATTATTAAAAACATGCATAACCCTAAAATGGGTTTTACATGGTTGCTTTGTTTAGTTTCTTGTATGCTTTTAAATCATATTTTTGTTACCAGAGCAACTATATGTATTGATGAGTCAGGGAATTTCACAAGTAATAGCACTTATGAGAAGAACAGGAACCTCATCCTCTCATCCCTTGCTCTTAATGTCACTCTACATGATGGTTTTTTTTACACTGCAAGTGTCGGCCAAGAGCCTGACAAAGTTTATGCTCTTGCTCTTTGTAGAGGAGATCTTTCTGCAGAAAAGTGTGTCAGTGGTGTCAGTTTTGCGGCCGAAGATATCATGAGGCAATGTTTGAACCAGAAAGAAGCAGTTGCATGGGGGGATGGTCCTCAATGCATTGTACGCTATTCAGACCGTTCGATTTTTGGAAAAATGGAGGCGGATCCCATGGCTGGAGGCGGCTCTGAGACTGATATGACAATGAACATGACACAGTTTGATCAGACTTGGGAGAGTTTGATGAATCGGTTGTTGAAAAAAGCTTCTACTGGCTCTAATAATTCTAGAAAAAAGTTCGCAACTGGAGAAGCGAGTTTGACTGACTTTGTGAAGATTTATGCACTTATGCAGTGTACTCCTGATATTTCAGAAAGTGATTGTGATTCTTGTCTCCGTCAATCTGTGGTTTTCTGTGAGACCCACTACCATGGCAAAGCCGGTTGCCTTACTGTGAGACCTAGCTGTGTTTACAAATGGGATTCGAGTCCATTCTATGTAGCCTCTCCTGCTGCTCCATCCCCATCTCCTCCTCCACAGTTCACGCATAAGGAAATGATCACAAAAGGTATATATATATATATATATATGAAATTAATAAATGTATATTTTAAATGATAGGGTCAGATTTACGTATAAGCATATCACCTAGGAGCTCTCAATGAAACTTGAATTCTTTTCGTTTTTCTTTATCCAATTGAATACGAGACTTTAGATCTTGGCCTCCCATATTATGTTAAGTCGTCATCCTAGGTAAAAGTTTAAGTTAATAGTTGAGGGCTCAATATTATATTAGTTCAAAAAATATCTTGGTGAATTTTTGTATTTTGTATTAGATGATGTCAATAAATCAGTTATAGTCCCAACTAATATTGAAGTTTGTATTTTTTTTTTTTTCTTTTTTTAAATGTACATATGGCATGAAAGATGGATGGGTATCTTTTCATGATACTCCGTAGTTGATTTCCTTAGCATCATCATTTGTTGACCATGAACACTTTTTTATTTTATTTTATTTATTTATTTTTGTGCTTATGTATGCAGAGAAAGGAGGCATTACATCTAAGACCGTTTTAATCATTGTTGTTTCTACGGTTATCTTCGTAGCACTTGTTGCCTTCACTTGTTTCCTTCTTTGGAGGAGAACAAGAAAGACAAAGCGAATGATGGGAGGTAAGCGAGCAGTAGAAGGTCAATACATTACAAGAAAGTCTATAGTATGTACATTCTATTTTCATCCAGCTAATTATGCATGAACGAGTGCGATACTATAGTGGTATTGTTGATGTGGTAACATAAATTAATGCATACATGCTAACTGGTTATTGCATTTAATAACTACAAATCACAATTAATCAATCTAAAGATAGATGAGAGAAAATACTCAGAGGTGACACAAATTCACTAAATGATAATATGGAATTCTAGATTTTTTCTATGTTTTGTTCATGATTGGTTAAGTGCATATATGATAGCACATCAAAGACTTTCTAATTAGTTAAGCTTGTAGTTTCTAAATTTAGTTTTAACAAATACTTTACAAAAAAGACTATTAACCTTAATAAAAAAGGGTCTTTTATGAAATATCTTAAAATTTTTATCTTTTTTGAAAATCACTCTTAATTTTTAATATTACATAGAACAATAATATGCTTATAAAATCTTCATACAAAGATGTATAGTCAAAGTGATGTAAAAAAATGTAAGTGATACAATGAATATGAATAATCAACTCATTAATTGATATGTAAGTCAAAGAGTAATGTCATATCACTTTGTATTTATCGTTTTGTGAGGAGTAATTTTATATGTACAAACTAATTATACAAATTATAACTTATAAACTAATGTGACAAACCCATGTGTTTAACAGATCATATTATCTAATTTGTTTAAATCATCAATAATTTTAAATCATCCAATTACATTAAAACACATTAGTATGTAACTATGTATGGGTAAATTTGTATGAGGAGTTTTCACATATAGAATTATTCCTTTCTAAAAAGACTTTGTATGTATAGTATTACTGTATTAAATACACTAACTCTACAAAATATTAGTATAAAAGTAATTTCAAAAGCAATCGTCATTAGAAAATAGAAGACATATTTTTTATGAGAAAATCTTCTTTACATAGGATATTGATACAACCATCCAATCATGAGGTGAGTGTATCTTGCTTATAATGACATGGCACTCCATTTGTAGGAAAGATTTTTTAATTTTTATTGGGTTAGGTTAGAGTAACTTAAATTTTTTCTTCAATTGGAATACATTGGTAATAGATATGGATATGAGAAGGAAACTGAAGGTAGTTATTTTCTTTACCACCTCATCAACTCCTAGCCGTTTGGATTGTAATGAATCAATTGCTAAAAAACTGTGTCAAAATTATAAGTTGATGTAGTGTAACCCTTTTTATTAAACCATCTAAAAGAGGTTATATATTGAAAATATTTTGAATTAAAAGACTCTTTTTAAGCAACCTCTAAATTCAGTTTTGTAGTAGTAGTGAGGTTATATAAGATCAACAAGTGTGTACACATAACTGTTGTGTACATATAATTGTTGTGCACATATACAACTCATAAGTTTGACAAATATGAATATTCACAAAGGCAGGTGGGCCTGGCCGATAGATTTGAAGTGGAATTCCCACATATTTTGAGAATTTTGAGAATATTTTAAATTTAAAGACTCTTTTTAAGCATCCTCTAAATGTAGTTTTGTAGTGGTAGTGAGGTTATATAAGAGCAACAACTAATTAACTCAACTGTGTTGTTGTTGTTTTTAAGACGATGATAATGTGGAATCCTTGCAATTTGACTTCAGAACTATCAGAGTTGCAACAAATAATTTTTCAATTGATAATAAGCTTGGACGTGGTGGATTTGGTGTTGTTTATAAGGTAAGTAATTAATCACTAACCAAAATNGTCAAAATTATAAGTTGATGTAGTGTAACCCTTTTTATTAAACCATCTAAAAGAGGTTATATATTGAAAATATTTTGAATTAAAAGACTCTTTTTAAGCAACCTCTAAATGCAGTTTTGTAGTAGTAGTGAGGTTATATAAGATCAACAAGTGTGTACACATAACTGTTGTGTACATATAAATGTTGTGCACATATACAACTCATAAGTTTGACAAATATGAATATTCACAAAGGCAGGTGGGCCTGGCCGATAGATTTGAAGTGGAATTCCCACATATTTTGAGAATTTTGAGAATATTTTAAATTTAAAGACTCTTTTTAAGCATCCTCTAAATGTAGTTTTGTAGTGGTAGTGAGGTTATATAAGAGCAACAACTAATTAACTCAACTGTGTTGTTGTTGTTTTTAAGACGATGATAATGTGGAATCCTTGCAATTTGACTTCAGAACTATCAGAGTTGCAACAAATAATTTTTCAATTGATAATAAGCTTGGACGTGGTGGATTTGGTGTTGTTTATAAGGTAAGTAATTAATCACTAACCAAAATTAATGAATATCAATTGTTAATAAAAATGAGTTAAATTATAAATTTTCTTTTCAGGGTAGGCTTCTTGATGGACAGGAAGTAGCTGTCAAGAGGTTGGCTATAGGTTCTGAACAAGGAGAAACAGAATTCAAAAATGAGGTCCTCTTGATGGCCAAACTTCAACATAGGAATTTGGTTAGACTTCTAGGATTTTGTTTGGAAGGAAACGAAAAGCTTCTCATCTATGAGTTTGTGCCAAATTCAAGTCTAGATAACTTCATATATGGTATAATTAATTCCACTACTTTTGGCTTTCTTTGTAAGAAAAGAGTATATTAATTCCATTTAATGTAATTTACTTATATGGCATTGATGAGTTTGTAGATCCAACCCAACATTTATTATTGGATTGGGAGATGCGATACAAAATCATAAAGGGCATAGCACGAGGAATTCTTTATATTCATGAAGATTCTAGGTTTCGTATCATTCATCGTGACTTAAAAGCTAGTAATGTTCTTTTAGATATTGACATGACTCCAAAAGTTTCAGATTTTGGAATGGCAAAGTTGTTGGCAATAGATCAAACTCAAGGCGATACAAGTAGAATTGCCGGGACTTTGTAAGTATTTATAAGATTAACATAAACAACTCAAGAATCGTCAAGTTTATTCCATATGCAAAAACATAATTAATAATAATAAATGCTTATGATCAATGCATGATATATTGGTTTTTGTTACAAAATAAAATTTGATTGAGTTTGATTTTCAGTGGGTATATGGCTCCAGAGTATATACAGCATGGACACTTCTCAGCCAAGTCCGATGTTTTCAGCTTCGGTGTGTTAGTCCTAGAAATCATGAGTGGTCAAAAGAATAGTTCGTTTCCTACCGAAGAGGAACCACAAGATTTATTAACCTACGTAAGTAAAATTCATCAAGAATATTTTTCAAGTTTTTCGACTCTCTAAGTAATATGTTAAACTTAAATACTATTGTTGTACACTTAGTAATGGTTTTAATTTTTGGATCGAGTGATAAGTATTTATTGACCACATCGTCTTTGTCAAATTTTGTAGGCATGGAGAAACTGGATTGAAGGTAACACTATGAATCTAATAGATCCCAATTTGAGGGTTGGCTCCAATAGAGATATGATGAGATGCATTCACATTGGGTTGCTTTGTGTTCAAGACAATGTAGCCAATAGACCTACAATGGCTTCAGTAGTTCACATGCTCACTGGTGGCACCCTTTCTCTCCCAACACCATCAAAACCTGCATTTTTTATGGACTCCAACACGACGACAGATAATTTAGAATCATCAGCATTGGATCAATCAAATAATTTCCAGTTTTCATTGAACGAGGCTTCAATTACTGAGCTTAGCCCTCGATGATGCCTGAAGATTGATTTTGTATCTTTAAGCTAGCATATATATGTACTTTGCTATGACTAATTTTTGTGTGTGTGTGTGTGTGTGTGTGTGTATAAATATAGTTATATACAAACAATATTTTTAAGTTCCCCTATCTAACATCATGATCCATGCATGAAATCTTTTCATGTAAATTATCTAAGAATGAAAATTCAGAGAAAAGTTATAATTTCATCCAATAAGAACAATTACATCATTTCTGAAGGCTAAAACATGTCTTAGCTTTAGGCATGGCAATGTTCCCCGGGATTTCGGGGACCCGTATGGGGCGGGGAAACCCCGGTGTTTTCGGCGATAGGGTGGTTGTGGGGGGTGTTTTAATCCCCGTCCTCGGGGATGGGGCGGGGGTGGGTGATGCCTCTCCCCCAGCCCGCCCCGTATATATATATACACTTTTCACTAATATCCCTATATTTCACCTAATTACACAATTATCTTACATATATAAACCCATGTTTTCCTAATTTCCCTCACCCTAAACAATTGAACAAGAACAAACCCTAACGCATATTTATGTATAATTAATTATGTTTAAACGATTAATTTAAGTGTTTGTCATGTGGACGAGAATTAGTTATTGTGTTTGGTAATGCTCAAATTAATTTATGTTTATATAAAATTAACGGAGCGGGGATGGGCCTCCAACATTCCCCTTTGGGGCGAGGAAGGGGAATTCCTGTCATTCCCGTAACGGGGATGGGGCAGGGGTGGGGAATGATTTTGAGGGTGGGGATGGGTACGATGAATGAGATCCCCGCCCCGCCCCGACCCGACCCATTGCCATGCCTACTTAGCTTTAACATGCTAATTTAGTAATATAATATTTTTTTTATTCATTTATTTTGTTCTTTTAGTTTATTTCACTTAAGACAATTTAGTAATATATATTTTCATTAAAAAAAGGGGCTGTGAAAATGAATTTTTGAGAGTACATGATATACACCAACCCACTTAAGAAAAAAAAAAAAAAAACCATGTTTTATTTTAGGATAATATTACGTTGATTAACGAATCTCACAAACTTTCTTTTACAAACCCGATGTGACACTCCCATCACATCATTGGACTATGTCAACAGACAAGGAAAATCCATCGAAAACTAATTGTATATTTCTATGTGTCTAAACTATACAAAGGAGACCTCTATATATAGTGGAGAAGGCCAAAGTTAATAAGGAAATACACTATATGGAAAGATTCTAACCTAGCATAATTACAGGAAATTATAGCTTAATTATAGGAAAAATCATAGGGTGCGTTTGGTTTATTATTTTGGATAGGATTTTGGGAATAATATTGGGTAGTTGGATAGGGAAGTATTATGAGGTAAAATTTCAAAATTTCTAAAAAAACCTCATAGGTTTGCTAATTTAATTAAACACCCCAATATATAAAATTTTTGTAAAATGACAAAAACACCCCCACCACCCGCAGTGCCAGATTCCGACCACCACCGTCAGAATCTAGCCAGAAAATTGTGTTACTACACAGTACGGTTGGATCGGTGTCGTAACGCATCGATATGACCTTTTTCTGCTAGATCCGTGGTTCTACGGCCAGATGGATGTCGACGGCCGCAAAAGTCCATTGTTGGCTGTCAGCGATGGCCAAAGATATGGCCGTCATTGTCGGTCAACGACAGCCATTTCTTTGGTTGTCGCTAACAGCCAAATTTGGCTTTTGCCAGATCAGTGAATTACCGGCAAGTTTCGGTCGTTGTGTAAGCCGTTATGACAGATTTCGGCTACCACCGACGATGGTTGCCAAAATCTGGCAAGTATGGGGGGGTGGGGGTGTTTTTGCTAATTTTTAAACTTTCTTTTCTAGGGGTATTTAATGAAATTAATAAACATAAGGGGTCTAAAAGTAATTAAAAAATACAGTAATATTTCTCAAATAATGTGCCAAACAATATCAGGGGAATAGGATTGGGAATATGGATAATAATATGGAACCAAACGTATTCTAGGGATATTATAAGATACTAATATATATATATACTAACATTTAATTACAGGAATAATCATATATTCTAGGGATATTATAAGATACTAATATATATACTAACATCCTCCCTCAAACTCTTGGTGGCGAAGTCAACTGGAGTTTGGAAACAAGATTACCAAGTCGACCAAGTGGATGGGATTTCGTAAAAATATCAGCAAGATTATCTTCAGAAGAAACTGAATGTAACTGGAGGACACCTTATTGAAGATGATGGCGATTGAAGTGACAATCAATCTTAATATGTTTAGTACGTCTATGAAACACATCATTATGTGCAATTTGGATGGCACTATGATTATCACAATGAAGAGGAGAACTTATTGATTGAGGAACACCCATATCTTTCAGGAGCCAGCGTAACCACAAAAGTTCAGATGTCGTATTAGCAAGAGCGCGATACTCAACCTCAGTGCTAGAACGGACAACAACAGATTGTTTCTTACTACGCCATGAAATCAAAGAAGTACCAAGTAAGAAACAATAACCAGTGGTGGAGCAGCGATCAGTAGGATCACCAGCCCAATCTACATCAGAATAGGCATGTAGCTTCAGAGAGGAGTGGGATGAGAAGTGCAGACCATGAAACAGAGTACCCTTGATATAGCTTAGAATTTGAAGAACCATAACAAAACGGGTAGATAGAGGTGCACTCATAAACTGACTGACCAGATGAACAACATATGAAATGTCAGGCCTGGTTACAGTAAGATAAATGAGACTGCCAACTAACTATCGATAAAGAGTTGCATCTGTAAGTAGAGAACCATTAGTGGCCAGAAGCTTAGTATTATACTCAAGTGGACTAGTGGCTATCTTGCTGTTGTCAAACCAGCTTTGGAAAGTAAATCAGAGGCATATTTTGCTTGAGTGAGATAATATCTATCCTGATTTGAAGTAACTTCAAGGCCAAGGAAGTAGTTAAGATGTCCTAAATCCTTCATCTCAAAATTCTGACTAAGAAAAGCTTGAAGATCTCAAATACCAGCAATATCATCACCAGTAATAATCATATCATCTACATAGAGAAGAAGAAGGATAGTACCTGCCCAAGTAGTGCGAAGAAAGAGTGCAAAATCATATGGGCTAGAAAGAAAGCCTTGTTGAGAAACCATTGATTGAAATTTCTCAAACCAAGCTCGAGGAGCCTATTTGAGCCCAAAAAGTGCGCGACGAAGACGAAAAACTTTATGTGGATGATGCTCATAGCTAGGTGGAGGCTACATGTAAACTTCTTCAGTAAGATCACCATTAAGGAAGGCGTTTTTAACATCCATTTGAAAAAGTTCCCAATGCTAGACAGTAGCGACGGCAAGTAAAGATCTGACAGAGATAAGTCTAGCAACAGGAGCAAAAGTCTCCTCATAGTCAATCCCATACTCCTAGGTGAACCCCTTAGCAATAAGTCGAGCCTTGTAGCGTTCAACTGATCCATTTGCTTGATTCTTGATTTTATAAATCCACTTGCATCCCACTACAGCTTTACCATGAGGTAAGTTCACCAGATCCCAAGTATGTGTTTTGACAATAGCATTCAATTCATCATACATAGCTTGCTGCCAAAGAGGGTCAATATGAGCCTCAAGATAATTGTGAGGTTCATGGAGGGTGGCAAGGACAGAGAAACAATGATAATCACGAAGATGAGTAGGAGGAACACTTACCTGACTAGAACGACGAGGTTCAGGGAGTAGAGAAGATGGAGGAATGGGTGGTGTGGCAAGTGGTCCATCAAACACATCAACTGGATTGGGGGCAACAGTGGAAGAACTGTATAAGGAGCTCGAAATCTCCGCAGAAGAGTCAGAAAATAGAGCAATAGAGGGATCAGTGAATATGAGTGAGTGGTTAGAGGAGGAAGGGGAGAATGTGGATATGCTAGTAAATGGTTTGTGTTCCCAAAACTCCACATGACGAGAGACTCGAAGACGTTTGGAGATAGGATCATAACAACGATAACCTTTTTGAGTCAAGTCATAACTAAGAAAACAGCATAACCGAGAACGGGGTTCAAGTTTGGCTCGTTCATGAGGAGGAAGAGTAACAAAACAGGCACAACCAAAGACACGAAGTAAGGAATAGTTAGGAACCATACTATAGAGAAGCTCATAAGGAGATTTAGTGTGAAGTATAGGTGAGGGTACACAACAATAAGAGCAGCTTCACCCCAAAACTTTTCAGGTAAAGAAGTAGAAAGTAAAAGAGCTCTTACAATATCAAGGATATGATGATGTTTTCATTCGACACGACCATTTTGTTGAGAGGTATAGGGACAAGAACGATGTGACAGTGTGCCTTGTTGATTCAGAAACTCAAGGAGAGTTTTGTCATTATTCCATGGCATTATCTGAACGAAAAACTTTAATGGTACGAGAAATTGAGTTTGTACCATTTTGTGAAAAGTTTGGGAAACACGAACAAGCTCAAATCGATGCTATAACAAGTATAGCCATGTATAACGAGAATAGTCATCAACAAAGATAACAAAATAATGAAATCCCCCCTCAGTATGAGTGGGGCCAGGACCCCAAATATCATAGTGAATCTAATCAAAAGGTGCAGTCGAAAAAGAGTCACTTATATTAAAAGATAAATGAGTTTATTTGCCAAGTTGACAAGAAACACAATCAAAAAACTCAAAACCTATAGAACCTAGGTGACTTGGGGGCCAAAAGACGAACACGAGGTATAGAGGCATTACCCAACCGAGAATGCCATAATTAGGAAGAGATGGCAGGAGCAACAATGGAGCGAGATAGATGGGATGGAAGCTGCAAAGAAGCAAGCTCGAACAGACGTCTAATCTTATGACCTGTCCCAATGAGTTGACCCATCTATGGATCTTGCACATTAACACCAGCATTAGAAAAGGTAAGCTGAAGACTTAATTCACAAAGTTGACCAACTTAAAGGAGATTTAAGGATAACTTGGGAACAAGATAGGTGTTGTCAATTTGACTAACAGATAAATGAGAACCATCAGCAATATATATGATAGGATTGGGTGATAAAGTAGATTTTTGTGAAAAAATGGTGGAATCAGAGGTCATGTGATTACAACATGCAGAATAAAAAAACCAAGGAGATGCACCTGAGGTGACAGACAAAGCATTAGAAGACCGGGATAAAACATGATGAATTAAAGCCTCAATGTCAATAGCAATGAGAGTAGTGGACACTGAAGAAGGCTCAGCAGCAGACTCAAGAGCAGAAGGAGCCACGGCAGCAGCTTGCAACAAGGGGGCCCGAGACTGATTTCTATTCTGCAATTTTTGACATTCCGTAATAGAGTGACTTGGACATTTTCAGTATTTCCAGAAGACAGTCTTTGAGGACTGAGAAGGAAAACGACCTAAGGCTAGAGAAGATCCAAAGGTAGTCTGAGGGATGGCAAACTGAATCTGGAGTTTGCATCTTCATGGTTGAATGACGATTTTCTTAGGAAATAAGTTCACCAACTGCAGTCTCAAGAGTGGGAAGAGGTGTGCGATGCAAAAGAGAGGCCCGAGTAGATTCAAAATCCTCAGGAAGTGCCATCATAAAATGCATAAACTTACGACGATCACGGTAGGTTGCAAACAATGCAATGTCATCAGAACATTTGAGGTGAGGATCTACAGCAGACAAATATTCCCAAAGATTATCAACTTGAGAATAGAAATCAGCAATGGACTAACCTGATTTGTGACGCATCTGATAAAGCTTAGTCTCAAGCTAGAACTACAATGAGGCATTATGAGTACAGTTGTATCAATTAGCAAGAAAATTCCAAGCAGCTTGAGCATTACCAAGCTTGAGAAGCAGGCTATGGATGGATGGGACAAAAGTATTGATAAACCAAGACAATATTGTGTACTGAATACTATGCCAATCTTCAAGCCAACATGCAAACTTATCAAGACTCTCACCATCTTATTGCTTGGGGGCAAGAATATCACCAGAAAAATAACACCACAATTTTCGTCCTCTAAGAAATACTTCCATATTTTGAGCCCACATATTATAATTTGAGCCATCTAAAATGTTATCAATAGGACGAACAACGGTACCAAGGTTGGGAGAGGAGTGAGACATACTATTTTTTTTTTTTTTTTTTTTTGTGGTCAATGGTCAACGAGTAACGGGTGGACCTAGGTTGGACTTTGAATCAAATGGGCTGATTTATAGAAGAAAGAAAAATGGGCTGGGAAGGCTTACTTGGATTGGGCTTGAAGTTGGCTGTAACAAGCTTGATATTTCTGCTGGAGATATGTGGCACATGGTTAAACATGTAGAATATTCAGGAGGTGTGTGGGGGTGCGTGCGAAAGCGTATCAGGAAAATCTTAACACAGAAACACCGATACAATTTTCAAGACTCTGTTTATGATCAGATTTGATAAAAAAAAAAAAAAAGGGAGCAAAAATCAGATGTAAAACCCTGAAAATCCCATTGTCAGTAGAGGAAAATGTCAGTATAGGGAAAGCCAAGATTGGTGCAGAAGGAAATATCAATGAAACGGCTTGCACGGACAGGAAGATCAGAGGAGTGGCTCTGATACCACATTGAAATAAATAGAGTTTTGAGGAATCATATGATTGTATATTTCTATGTGTCTAAACTATACAAAGAAGGCCTCTATATATAGTGGAGAAGGCCAACGTTAATAAGGAAATACACTATATGGGAAGATTCTAACCTAGCATAATTACAGGAAATTATAGCTTAATTACAGGAAAAATCATATATTCTAGGGATATTAATAGATATACTAACAGCTACCATGTCGGGTTTGTGAGACAGAGTTTGTGAGATTCTTTTATCAACCGATCTTTATTGTTAATTTTATAGGATCCGGCTGTTCACCTAATTAAATTTTACCGATTTACCCACTGTTTACAGAGGATTTTCAAGATCACCGTAAACAAATCCCATCTCATATAAATTTATACTAAAGCAAGTCTTTAAATATGCATATATGTCATTGCCAAGCACTTTTCATTAGCTTTAGCATCAAATTAATTTGTCCCTTCTTATCACTTTGTTAATGTGTGATTAGAAGACTTCACTACTTTTTGAAGATTAATTGAAGCTTGCTCCATCAGGTCCAATGAAAAAACATAAAAATGATTAAACAATTAAACATAGTACATATCTTTGGCCAACATGCATTCACATTTGTACCAGGAAGTCATAAAAATGAGTAGCTCTATACCAATATACAATATTTCGGCTAATTTCATAAACTATCCTCCGATTTTTAATATACGATATCTAGTCATGATTACAAAAAAAATTAAAAAAATAAATATTTAATGAAACAAAAACGTCTTTAATAAGATGAAAAATCTATTGAAATGATTTAAAAAGTTGTAAGACGATTAAAACTGTTTTCTTCTAATTCTTTTGTAATGTAAACAATTTTTCTAATTTTGAATATAAAAAATAATTAATATATTAATCAGATAAAATGTAAGCATAAATTATAACTTTAAAAAAAAATTATTATTATTTACTCTAGGCTTAGGCCTCCACGTACTTGCTTTGGGATTTCAAGCAAGCATGCTTTACTGAAAAAATCATACCCGATATATAAAAACTGTATACCAAATTAAGACCATACTAAAACAAACAAATTAACCTCAATAAAAATAATATATTTATACAGTAAAACCCCTCTATAGTCATAATAATGAGATCAACTAATTTTATTACTATGAGGAGGTTATAACTTAATCGAGGTGTAATTACAAAAATTATTGTTTTGATTTCTTATTTTATAAGTCATGTTTTAGTAATACAGTATTAGGATTTCAATTCATATTTTAGTAGTATTAAGATTTTAATTCAATACTTCAATTGCCTACTTTTGTAACGAATAGAAGATCATATCTTGATGCTAGCAAAGATAAGTGTCATTGATAGAACTATAAATATAGTTGACGCATGGTCAATTGATGTGAAGTCATAGACAATTGCCAATAGTTTTAAGAACTGCAAAATTAGGACCCCTAATGTCGATGAATTGCAAGTTACAAATGAAGTGGATGAGGAAAATAAAAGAGTCATTGTAGAATTGAGTTATCAGATTCGACAACTTCACTACACTAATTGAATAGTTATTAATTTATTCCTCGATCATCTAAATGAGCAAAAAATTGTGTATGTTTTTACTGAAGAAGAAATTATTGCTGCAATTAGACAAGAAGAGAAATGAAATAATCTTGAAGATGATAGTACGAAAATACAAAAATACAAAAAAAAAAAAAAAATTTATGTCATGAACCTCTAAACATACTTGAGAAGTTAAAAATATTTTGGCTTCAACAAGAAGGTGTCCATACTAGCTATTTATTATGTACTAACAAGTTAAAATATGTGATAGCAATTCTAAAGCATAAATCGTTGTCTCAAACAACTTTAGATAAATATTTTATTTTATCTTAAACTTTTAATGTAACATAATTTTTTTTTTTTTTTGTAATATACAGATAATTATTACTATGTGAAGGCAACTTTTCTTAAAGTAGGAATTAGAAAAATTATAACTTATTACAATATGAAATTTATTCGTATTTATAACTATCTCAAATTGGAACTAGAATTTTTTATGACTATTCATATATTGAGTATCATTATAAAGAGGTTTTACTCTCTCTCTCTCTCTCTCTCTCATATATATATAACAAATTTATCTCTAGCAAAACCTTATATAATAATGTATGTGCAATTTTTGTATGTCAAGGGTGTTGGACGTATGTTTATGAAAGAGTTAATAAAGAAATTTTTAATCGTTGGGTTGGTGAACGCAAGATGTTGACACATAAACAAAACCCATCATGATAATTTTGTATTAAAGCAAGTCGTTAAAAGAGCATATATGCCATTGCCATGCACTTTCATTGTTACCATCATAATCAGTTTGTTTAATTAGAATTTAGAAGACTTCACTATTTTCAGAAGATTAGGTCAATCATGCTCCACTCTAAGTCCAATGAAAAAAACAAAAATCCTTAAAAACAGCTAAAACATAGTACATAGTTTGACCCACATCCATAATGTATTCACATTTGTGCAAGGAAGTCATGAGTTGGTCTAGGAAAATATTATATATTTCACTTTAATAAATTGTGCGTTATGATTCATCTTCCACAAAGTTCTGAAAATGCAGATGGGTTTCATATATTTGCTTTGTTTGGTTTCTATTTTGCTTATAAACATTGGTGTATCTAAAGGAACTATATGTTATGACATAGGGAATTTCACAAATAATAGTACCTATGAGAAGAACAGGAACCTGATTCTCTCATCTCTTGCTTCTAATGTCATTCTACATGATGGTTTTTTTTACACTGCAAGTGTTGGCCAAGAGCCTGACAAAGTTTATGCTCTTGCTCTTTGTAGAGGAGATTCTTCTNCTCAAATTGGAACTAGAATTTTTTATGACTATTCATATATTGAGTATCATTATAAAGAGGTTTTACTCTCTCTCTCTCTCTCTCTCTCATATATATATAACAAATTTATCTCTAGCAAAACCTTATATAATAATGTATGTGCAATTTTTGTATGTCAAGGGTGTTGGACGTATGTTTATGAAAGAGTTAATAAAGAAATTTTTAATCGTTGGGTTGGTGAACGCAAGATGTTGACACATAAACAAAACCCATCATGATAATTTTGTATTAAAGCAAGTCGTTAAAAGAGCATATATGCCATTGCCATGCACTTTCATTGTTACCATCATAATCAGTTTGTTTAATTAGAATTTAGAAGACTTCACTATTTTCAGAAGATTAGGTCGATCATGCTCCACTATAAGTCCAATGAGAAAAACAAAAATCCTTAAAAACAGCTAAAACATAGTACATAGTTTGACCCACATCCATAATGTATTCACATTTGTGCAAGGAAGTCATGAGTTGCTCCACATCCATAATGTATTCACATTTGTGCAAGGAAGTCATGAGTTGCTCTAGGAAAATATTATATATTTCACTTTAATAAATTGTGCATTATGATTCATCTTCCACAAAGTTCTGAAAATGCAGATGGGTTTCATATATTTGCTTTGTTTGGTTTCTATTTTGCTTATAAACATTGGTGTATCTAAAGGAACTATATGTTATTACATAGGGAATTTCACAAATAATAGTACCTATGAGAAGAACAGGAACTTGATTCTCTCATCTCTTGCTTCTAATGTCATTCTACATGATGGTTTTTTTTACACTGCAAGTGTTGGCCAAGAGCCTGACAAAGTTTATGCTCTTGCTCTTTGTAGAGGAGATTCTTCTACAGAACAGTGTGTCAGTGGTGTCAGTTATATGGCCGAAGATATCATGAAGCAATGTTTGAACCAGAAAGAAGCAGTTGCATGGGGAAAGGGTCCTTAATGCATTGTACACAATTCAGACCATTCGATTTTCGGAAAAAATGGAGGCGGATCCTGTTGAACAATAAAGACGAAGTTGGTTAGCTGATGTTAAAGAATAAAGACGAAGTTAGTTAGCTATTATAGCTAAGTTAGTTAGCTGTTAAGAAGTTAGTTTCAAGTAGTTATTAGTTTGTTATAACGTTAGTTAATTAGTTAAGTCAGTTAATATTAGTTAAGTTTGTTGTAAGATTGCTGTATATAAAGAATACACTGTTGTACTCTGTTTTTTAATTCAAAATGAATTCAATATCATTTTTCCATAACTAAGTTAGTTTTATCATGGTATCAGAGCATTTTTGCTTCCTCTAAACACAAAATTTTTTTTCTTCCAATTTTTTTACTTTTCGCACTCTATCAATGGCGGCCTTAACATCCAATTCAACACAAGACATTTCCAATCCTTATTACCTTCATCCTAATGAAAATCCAGCTATTGTAATTGTTTCTCCAGTCCTTGCTGGTCCCAATTATCATACCTGGGCACGAGCTATGAAGATGGCATTGCTGTCCAAAAATAAGTTGAAGTTTGTTGATGGCTCTATTAAAGCCCCTTCATCCACTGATTCTCTGTTCTCTGTTTGAGAAAGATGCAACACCATGGTACTTTCTTGGCTCACTCATTCTCTTTCATTATCCATTACTAGTAGCATCTTATGGATAGATAAAGCTTATGATGTATGGGATGACATTCAAGAACGTTTTTCACAAGGAGATATTTTTAGAATTTCAAATTTACAAGAAGAGATTTATGGTTTTAAACAAGGGGATTGAAGTGTTACCAATTATTTCACCGAATTAAAAATTCTTTGGGATGAGTTGAAAAACTTAAGGCCACTTCCTGCATGTACCTGTGCCAGACCTTGTTCTTGTGGAGTATTGACAACTTTCAAGAAGTATCAAAATAGTGATTATGTCATTCGGTTTCTTAAAGGACTTAGTGATCAATTTGCTGTGGTCAGAACTCAAATCGTGCTCATGGATCCACTTTCTCCAATCAACAAAGTTTTTTCTTTAGTTTTGCAACAAGAAAGACAGATGAATTTTGGAGTTGCTAAAGTGTTTGTTAATAAAGCTGTTAAAGAAAATTCTCAAGCTAACAAATCATAGAACACTTGGAGGTTCAATCCAGCAAATTCACAACACAATGGAGATAATTGGTTTTGCACTTTCTATGGCAAACCGAGACATACTATTGAAACTTGCTATAAAAAGCATGGTTTCCCACCTGGTTACAAGTCCAAAAGTCACAATCCCACTGCTCATAATGTAACTGTGGAAGAAAATGGCACAGATCTTCCTATGCAATCCGATATCACTGTCAATAGTCAATAAGGTTCTGGTGTTTCTTTGACTCAAGATCAATACCATCAATTGCTTGCTTTGCTCCAATCATCCAATTCTGAGCAACCATCTCATGTGACTAACCAAGTTGTTGTTTCTCAACCACAGTCAACCCTTACATCTCATTTTTCTTCAGTTTCAGGTAAACATTTTGCTTTAACCTGTGCTAAATCTTCATTATGGATTGTAGATACAGGTGCAACAGATCACATTGCCCACTCTTTGTCTTCCTTCTATAAGCAAATCAAACCAATCTTAGTCACATTACCGAATGGTTCTAAAATCACTGCTCAATATTATGGGGTTGTAAGTCTCACTGAAAAATTGGTTCTTACAAATGTACTTTATATTCCTGAATTTTCCTTTAATCTGATATCTGCCACAAAATTAACATCCTCACTAAATTGTTGCCTGATCTTCCAACATTCTTATTGTTTAATCTAGGATCTGACTTTGTGGAAAACGATTGGTTTAGCTAAAGTGCATGATGGCCTATATGCAATGACAAAATCTTCTATTTCTACAGCTAGCCCTGTCCATCCGTCTGTCTCTTTAACATCAAGTACTGCATTGTTTGATATTTGGCATTATAGACTTGGCCACATATCTGATTCTAGAATAAAATACTTAGCATCTTGTATTCCTAGCCTTAAATATCATGATAATAAAGCTTGTACCATTTGTCATTTGGCTAAGCAACCAAGATTACCATTTCCTATAAGTCATTCCAAAACTTCTAAATGTTTTGATATGATTCATGTTGATATTTGGGGACCTTATTCAATTTGTTCTATTCATGGTCATCGATTCTTCTTAACTATTGTGGATGACTATTCTAGATTTACATGGATTTATTTGATCAAACAAAAATCAGAAGTTAGGAAACTGGTTCAGTCATTTTTTAGTCTCATAGAAACCCAATTTTCAGCTAAAATAAAGACCATTCGCACTGATAATGGTGCTGAATTTATAATGCCTTATTTCTATGCCTTAAAGGGAGCTTATCATCAAACAACATGTGTTGAGACCCCCCAACAAAATGGTGTGGTGGAACGTAAACACCAGCACATTCTAAATGTTGCTAGATCTTTACTTTTTCAGTCTAACTTGCCCAAAGAATATTGGACCTATGTAGTACTTCATGCCATTCACCTCATCAACAGAATTCCTTCTCCTATCCTGCAAAACAGATCACCATTTGAACTTTTATATCAAAAATTTCCTCATTATGATTCATTAAGAACTTTTGACTGCTTGTGTTTTGCTTCCACTTTACAAGCTCACAGAAACAAGTTTGATTTTAGAGCTAGGAAATGTCTCTTCTTAGGATTCTCATCTGGTACTAAAGGATTTGTTTTATTAGACTTGTATTCTAGAGATATTTTTCTCTCTCGTAATGTCTTCTTTTACAAATACAGTTTCCCTTTTTCAAAACCTGCAGATCATTCAGTACCCTTACCTCAACATTCAACAGTTTTTGACTCAGATCCTTGTCCTCCTAAAGACACTCCCTTATCTACTTCATCATCATTACCACCTGATAATTTTTCTTCTACTAATTCTCCTGTCTCTTCTCCTGTAATACCACCTGACTGTAACTCAAAAAGGTTGAGAAAGCCTCCTTCATACTTCAAAGATTATCATTGCAATATGGTCACTGCACCTAAACCTTCGGTCCCATAGTCAGGTACTACTTATCCCTTATCTTCTGTTCTTTCTTATTCCAACCTTTCACCAAATCAACTTCATTTTACCTTAGCTGTTTCAACTATATTTGAACCTAAGACTTATGCTCAAGCCATTAAACATGACTGTTGGAGACAAGCCATACAAGCAGAAATTACTGCCATTGAGCAGAATCACACTTGGACACTCACAGATCTCCCTCCTGGCAAGTCCCCAATTGGCTGCAAATGGGTGTTCCGTGTTAAGCATAAAGTAGATGGTTTAGTGGAGCGTTACAAGGCTCGGTTAGTAGCCAAAGGCTATACTCAAACTGAGGGTATTGACTATTTTGATACATTCTCACCGGTGGCCAAAATTACAACTGTCAGATTGCTTCTTGCTTTGGCTGCTGCTTCTCATTGGCATCTTAAACAACTTGATGTCAATAACGCTTTTCTCTGTGGTGATTTACTTGGAGAGGTATATATGGTATTACCTCCTGGTTTCAATTCTTCAAATCCTAGCAAAATTTGCAAGCTCCAAAAGTCCCTTTATGGACTTAAACAGGCCAGCAGACAATGGTTCTCCAAGCTTACTTCTGCTTTAGTTTCTTTGGGTTACACACAATCTTCATCAGATTATTCTCTCTTTGTTAAATATTCTGCTTCTTCTATCACAGTTTTGCTAGTATATGTAGATGATGTTATATTAGCAGGTAACAATTTAGCAGAAATTGATGCTGTCAAAGCTTTTTTAGATGATGCTTTTTGAATTAAGGATCTTGGTGACTTAAAATATTTTCTTGGCTTAGAGGTGGCTCGTTCCCAGTCTGGTATTGCCTTATGCCAAAGAAAATATGCTCTTAACATTCTTTCTGAAGTTGGATATTTGGCTTGTAAGCCTGCCAAAACTCCAATGGACTACACTTGTAAACTCACTCAAACTATTGGTGATCCCTTATCTAATCCCTCATCTTATAGAAGATTGGTTGGTAGACTGTTATATTTGACTTCTACACGGCCTGATTTGTCTTTTGCCGTTCAACAACTTAGTCAATTCCTTGACAAGCCTACATCGATTCACTAACAAGTTGCTCATCATGTTCTTCGATATATAAAGAGTTGTCCTGCTTAAGGTTTATCCCAGCTGAATCATCTCGTTCCCTCAAAGCTTTCAGTGATTCTGACTGGGCTGGATGTTCTGATACACGGAAATCTATCACAAGTTCCTATGTTTTCCTTGGCTCTTCCTTGATCAGTTGGCGTTCCAAGAAGCAATCCACTGTCTCTTGTTCTTCGTCAGAGGCTGAATACTGTGCACTTGCATCCACAACATGTGAAATTCAATGGTTTCTTTACTTGCTGAAGGATCTCCACGTCACTCACTCAGGCTCAGCTCTCCTTTTTTGTGACAACAAATCAGCTTTTCAGATTGCTGCCAATCCCACCTTCCATGAACATACCAAACACATTGAAATTGATTGCCATATTGTAAGACAGAAAGTTCAAGACGGTTTGATTCATCTCATGCCATGTTCTTCTTTAGATCAATTAGCTGACTTGTTCATGAAAGCCCTACCACCTGCTCAATTCCATACCAATTTATCCAAGCTGGGAATGCTTAGCATCCATTCTCTAGCTTGCGGGGGGATGTTGAACAATAAAGACGAAGTTGGTTAGCTGATGTTAAAGAATAAATACGAAGTTAGTTAGCTGTTATAGCTGAGTTAGTTATTGTTAAGAAGTTAGGTTCAAGTAGTTATTAGTTTGTTATAACGTTAGTTAATTGGTTATGTCAGTTAATATTTGTTAAGTTTATTGTAAGATTGCTGTATATAAAGAATACACTGCTATACTATGTTTTTTAATTCAAAATGAATTCAATATCATTTTTCCATATCTGAGTTAGTTTTATCATATTCCATGGCTGGAGGCAGCTATGAGACTGATATGACAATCAACATGGCACAGTTTGATCAGACTTGGGAGAGTTTGATGAATCGGTTGCTGAAAAAAGCTTCTACTGGCTCTAATAATTCTACAAATAAGTTTGAACTAGAGAAGCGAATTTGACTGACTTTGTGAAGATTTATGCACTCATGCGGTGTACTCCTGATATTTCAGAAAGTGATTGTGGTTCTTGTCTTCGTCAATCTGTGGTTTTCTGTGAGAGCCACTACCATGGCAAAGCAGGTTGCCTTACTGTGAGACCTAGCTGTATTTATAGATGGGATTCGAGGCCATTCTATGTAGCCTCTCCTGGTGCTCCATCCCCATCTCCTCCTCCTCCACAGTTAACGTATAAGGAAATGATCACAAAAGGTATATATATATATTCACAAATATAATTAATAAATGTTTATTTTAAATGATAGGGTCAGATCTATGTATAAGCATATCACCAGGAACTCTCAATGAAACTTGAATTCTTTTCATTTTTCTTTGTCCAATTGATTATGACAATTCAAACATTAGACCTTTGCTTCTGATATTATGTTAAGTTGTCATCCCAACTAAAAGTTTAAGCTAATATGTGGGCCTCAATATTATATTAGTCCAAAAAATATCTTGCTGAATTTTTGTATTTTATATTGGATGATGTCAATAAACCAGCTATAGCACCAACTAATATTGAAGTTTGTATTTTTTGTATTTTTTAAATGGACATATGGCATGAAAGATGGATGTGTATCTTTCATGATAAATTCCCTAGCTAGTAGATTTCTTAGCATCATCATGGGTTGACAATTTTTTTTTTTTTTTTTTTTTGGTTTGTGCTTATATACGCAGAGAAAGGAGGCATTACATCTAAGACCGTTTTTATCATTGTTGTTTCTACGGTTATCTCGTAGCACTTGTGCCTTCACTTGTTTCCTTCTTTGGAGGAGAACAGGAAAGACAAAGCGAATGATGGGAGGTAAGCGAGCAGTAGAAGGTCATACATTACAAGAAAGTCTCTATAGTATGTACATTCTATTTACATCCAGCTAATCATGCATGACGAGTGCGATACTATAGTGGTATTGTTGATGTGGTAACATAAATAATGCATACATGCTAACTGGTATTGCATTTAATAACTACAATCACAATTAATCAATCTAAAGATAGATGAGAGAAAATACTCAGAGGTGACACAAATTCACTAAATGATAATATGAATGATTGGGTACCTCAATGGAATTCTAGATTTTTTCTGTTGTGTTCATGATTGGTTAAGTGCATAGATGATACGCACATCAAAGACTTTCTAATTAGTAGCTGTAGTTTCTAAATTTAGTTTTAACAAATACTTTACAAAGAAGATTATAACTTAATGGAAAAGGGTCTTTTATGAAATATCTTAAAATTTAATCTTTTTTGAAAACACTCTTAATTTTTAACATTACATGGAACAATAATATGCTTATAAAATCTTCATACAAAGATGTATATAAAAAGTGCTATGAAAAAATGTAAGTGATACAATGAATATAAATAATCAACTCATTAATTGATATGTAAGTTAAATAGTAATGCCACATCACTTTGTATTTATTTCTTTGTGAAGAGTAATGTTACATGTACAAACTAATTATACAAATTATAACTTATAAACTAATGTGACAAACCCATGTGTTTAACACATCATATAACCTAATTTGTATAAATCATCAATAATTTTAAATCATCCAATTACATTAAAACACATTAGTATGTATGGGTAAATTTGTATGAGGAGTTTTCACATATGGTATTATTCCTTTCTAAAAAGACTTTGTATGTATAGTATTACTCTATTAAATACACTAACTCTACAAAATATTAGTATAAAAGTAATTTCAAAAGCAACCGTCATTAGAAAATAGAAGACATATTTTTTATGACAAAATCTTCTTTACATCAGACTCCAATCATGAGGTGAGTGTATCTTGCTTATAATGACATTTGTAGGAAAGATTTTTTTAATTTTTATTGGGTTAGGTTAGAGTAACTTAAAATATTTCTTAAATTGGAATACATTGGTAATAGTTATGGATATGAGAAGGAAACTGAAGGTAGTTATTTTCTTTACCACCTCATCAACTCCTAGCCGTTTGAGAATATTTTGAATCAATTGCTAAAAAACTGTGTCAAAATTTTAAGTTGATGTACTGTAACCCTTTTTATTAAACCATCTAAAAGAGGTTATATATTGAGAATATTTTGAATTAAAAGACTCTTTTTGAGCATCCTCTAAATGTAGTTTTGTACTAGTTGTGGTTATATAAGAGCAACAACTAATTAACTCAACTGTGTTATTGTTGTTTTTAAGACGATGATAATGTGGAATCCTTACAATTTGACTTCAGCACTATCAGAGTTGCAAAAAATAATTTTTCAATTGATAATAAGCTTGGACGTGGTGGATTTGGTGTTGTTTATAGGGTAAGTAATTAATCACTAACCAAAATTAATGAATATCAATTGTTAATAAAAATGAGTTAAATTATAAATTTTCTTTTCAGGGTAGGCTTCTTGATGGACAGGAAGTAGCTGTCAAGAGGTTGGATATAGGTTCTGCACAAGGAGAAACAGAATTCAAAAATGAGGTCCTCTTGATGGCCAAACTTCAACATAGGAATTTGGTTAGACTTCTAGGATTTTGTTTGGAAGGAAACGAAAAGCTTCTCATCTATGAGTTTGTGCCAAATTCAAGTCTAGATAACTTCATATATGGTATAATTAATTCCACTACTTTTGGCTTTCTTTGTAAGAAAAGAGTATATTAATTCCATTTAATGTAATTTACTTATATGGCATTGATGAGTTTGTAGATCCAACCCAACATTTATTATTGGATTGGGAGATGCGATACAAAATCATAAAGGGCACAGCACGAGGAACTCTTTATATTCATGAAGATTCTAGGTTTCGTATCATTCATCGTGACTTAAAAGCTAGTAATGTTCTTTTAGATATTGACATGACTCCAAAAGTTTCAGATTTTGGAATGGCAAAGTTGTTGGCAATAGATCAAACTCAAGGCGATACAAGTAGAATTGCCGGGACTTTGTAAGTATTTATAAGATTAACATAAACAACTCAAGAATCGTCAAGTTTATTCTATATGCAAAAACATAATTAATAATAATATATGCTTATGATCAAAGCATGATACGTTGGTTTTGTTACAAAATAAAATTTGATTGAGTCCAATTTTTAGTGGGTATATGGCTCCAGAGTATATAAAGCATGGACACTTCTCAGCCAAGTCCGATGTTTTCAGCTTTGGTGTGTTAGTCCTAGAAATCATGAGTTGTCAAAAGAATAGTTCGTTTCCTACCAAAGAGGAACCAGAAGATTTATTAACCTACGTAAGTAAAATTCAATAGGAATATTTTTCAAGTTTTCCGACCCTTTGAGTAATATGTTAGACTTAAATATTATTGTTGTACACTTGATAATGGTTTTAATTTTTGGATCAAGTGATAAGTATTAATGTGGTCATTGACCACGTTGTCTTTGTCAAAATTTGTAGGCATGGAGAAATTGGATTGAAGGTAAAGCTGCGAATCTAATAGACCCCAATTTGAGTGCTGGCTCCAATAGAGATATGATGAGATGTATTCACATTGGGTTGCTTTGTGTTCAAGAAAATGTAGCCAATAGACCTACAATGGCTTTAGCAGTTCACATGCTCACTGGTGGCACACTTTCCCTGCCAACACCATCAAAACCTGCATTTTTTATGCACTCCGGCACAACAACAGATAATTTAGAATCATCGGCATTGGATCAATCAAATAATTTCCAGTTTTCGTTGAACGAGGCTTCAATTACTGAACTTAGCCCTCAATGATGCCTGTAGATTGATTTTGTATCTTTAAGCTAGCATATATATGTGCTTTGCTTTGACTAACTTTTTTTTTTTTTTGGTTAAATATAGTTATATGCAAACACTATTTTTAAGTTCCCCTGGCTAACATCATGATCCATGCATGAAATCTTTTCGTATAAATTATCTAAGAATGAAAAGTCAGAGAAAAGTTATAATTTCATCCAATAAGAAGAATTACATCATTTCTGAAGGCTAAAACATGTCTTAGCTTTAACATGCTAATTTAGTAATATAATATTTTTTTATTCATTTATTTTGTTCTTTTAGTTTATTTCATTTAAGACAATTTAGTAATATATATTTTCATTAAAAAAAGGGGCTGTGAAATTGAATTTTGGGAGTACATGATATACACCAACCCGCTTAAGAAAAAAAAAAACCTTGTTTAATTTTAGGATAATATTACGTTGATTAACGAATCTCACAAACTTTCCATCACAAACCCGACGTGACACTCCCACCACATCATTGGACGATGTCAATAGACAGGAAAAATCCATCAAAAACTAATTGTAATTTATGTGTGTCTAAACTATACAAAGAAGACCTCTATATGTAGAGGAGAAGGCCAAAGTTAATAAGAAAATAAACTATATGGAAAGATTCTAACCTAGCATAATTACAGGAAATAATAGCTTAATTACAGGAAAAATTATATATTCTAAGGATATCATAAGATACTAATATATATACTAATATTTAATTACAGGAATAATCATATATTCTAGGGATATTATAAGATACTAATATACTAACATCCCCCCTCAAACTCTTGGTGGCGAAGTCAACTGGAGTTTGGAAACAAGATTACCAAGTTGACTAGGTGGATGAGATTTTGTAAAAATATCAGTAAGATTATCTTCAGAAGAAACTGAATGTAACTAGAGGACACCCTGCTAAAGATGATGGTAGATGAAGTGACAATCAATCTCAATATGTTTAGTACATTCATGAAACACATCATTATGTGCAATCTGGATGGCACTACGATTATCATTGTGAAGAGCAGAACGTATTGATTGAGGAACACCTATATCTTTCAGAAGCCAGTGTAACCACAAAAGTTCAGATGTCGTATCAGCAAGAGCGCGATATTCAGCCTCAGTGCTAGAATGGGCAACAACAGACTGTTTCTTAGTACTGTTAGACCGGTCGTCACGGTCACAAAATTAAACCTAAATACCGTAGTTAGCGGTAAGCAGGGTCGAATCCACAGAGAGCAAGACTAACGACCTAATGTATATTTGAGTTAACGAAAGAGAAATTGACAAAATGATTGATTAAACTAAGGAAACTAATTACTTGCAAGAAATTAAAAGGCATTAAATAAATTGCTAACTAAAACACAATATTAAAAGCGTTGTCGCTACGGGTTCGGTTTGACTCAAGACCAACTCTCACAATTCCTCTCCTCGCTCTTCAATTTCCTAATCCTACAAGGCTAGGCAAATCAATAGAAATATCTCCCGGCAATCTAGGCATAATCTATCCTGTCTCCCCGTCGTCTTAGTTACAGATCGATTGGTTAAAGACTATCATTGACTAACCGAAAAATGCTAAACCCTTAAACACCACTAGTTGGTACAACGTTAACAAGTACAACCTACTAACTTGTATCATCCAATCAACTAATTACACAATAAATGCATTCCTAGTAGAAATGATATTAAACGCTACTACAACTTGATTGCAATCAGTACCGAAGCAATTTAAAGTCATAATCAACATTCAATAATCTCAAACCGACATTCAATTATGCAAAAAGTTATATATCAATAAACGTTCTCAATGGACATTATCAATTCAACACATCGAGCATCAGAATAATATTAAAGTATCGCAAACAAACTGAAACGAAAACAAATATAATCTGAATACAAGAAACTTAACCAAATATCCAACATTCGGGCTCATCCAACTAGTCGAGAGCTGATGAGGAGATCAATGGAGTCAATCTCGATCTCGCCTACACCGTAACGGACAACCGGGAACTTAGCCGCTCATGGTGGTGATGACGGAGGCTGAAACAGTGGAAACGGAGCTGATCATGGCGAAGAGGAGGTAACCGACAGCGATATGATGCGAAGAAGGGCCGAAAACGACCAACGGACAGCCCGGAATACGAACAGCCGCGGTTCGCCGGAAAACGTTAATTTTCCGGCGGGTCTCCGGAAAACGGTGGCGGAAATGGGATCCGAAGGTACCGATGGAAAGCTCTGGTGATGGGGAGTTCAGATCAGGTCCTGGGGAGGTGAGAAGTCGCCGGAAATGAGCAGGATCTGGGCTGGAAGATGAAGAGTCGCGGCGGCTAAATCACGGATTCCGGCGGTTTTCGCGGCGGCTGAAGCTAGGGAAGTGTAGATCCGGCTGTGGGGAAGGGAGATCTACCCTTGGGGAGCTGGAACGTCACCGGAAAATGGCCAAAACTGGCCGGGAAGACGAAGAGTCGCGGTGGAAGACGAAGCGTCGCGGCGTGGTGGTTCTCGGTGGTGGTTTGCCGTGGTGGTTTGCCGTGGCTTTGACGGGATGATGATCTGGGGTCGAGGAAGATGAAGCGTCGCCGGAGGTCGCCGGAAATGGAAGATGAAGGGTCGCCGGAAAAGTGAAGATGAACAGTCCCCCTTTGACGCGATCTGCAGTTTTTCTTTTATACCACATATTGCAAAATTTCAGTTTAGTCCCTGCACAATTAAAAAGTGACAAAATCAGCCCCTTAAAACATGACATTTTACCCCCTAAACAGCATAAATGAGACAAAATCACCCTTAATCCATAAACCACAACCTAATATCAACTCATATACTTTCCAAAATCATTCCAAACACGTTAAATTCATAAGAAAAATATTAGGAAGCGATTTTCGTGAATAAATTCATAAATTCTTTAATTATCTCAATATACTTCAATTTAATCACACATGGGGTATTTTTATCACCAAAATAGAGTCACTTTCATGACTCTAACAAGTACCCCATGAAATTAAAGAAGTACCAAGTAAGAAACTATAACCAGTGGTGGAGTAATGATCAATAGGATAACCAGCCCAATCTGCATTAGAATAGGCTTGTAGCTCCAGAGAGGAGTGGGATGAGAAGCGTAGACCATGAAACAGAGTACCCTTGATGTAGCATAGAATTCAAAGAACTGTAGCAAAATGGGTAGATCAAGGTGCACTCATAAACTGACTGACTAGATGAACAACATATGAAGTGTCAGGCCTAGTTACAGTAAGATAAATGAGACTGCCAACTAACTATCAATAAAGAGTTGCATCTGCAAGTGGAGAACCGTCAGTGGCTAGAAGCTTAGTATTATACTCAAGTGGACTTGTGGCTATCTTGCTGTTGTCAACCCAGCTTTGGAAAGTAAATCAGAGGCATATTTTGCTTGAGTGAGATAATATCCATCTTGATTTGAAGTAACTTCAAGGCCAAAGAAGTAGTTAAGATGTCCCAAATCCTTCATCTCAAGATTCTAACTAAGAAAAGCTTAAAGATCTCGAATTCTAGCAATATCATCACCAATAATAATCATATCATCTACATAGAGAAGAAGAAAGATAGTACCTATCCCAGTAGTGCGAAGAAAGAGTGCAGAATCACATGGGCTAGAAAGAAAGCCTTGTTGAGAAACCACTGACTGAAATTTCTCAAACCAAGCTCGAGGAGCTTGTTTGAGCCCATAAAGTGCGCGACAGAGATGACAAACTTTATATGGAGGATGCTCATAGCCAGGTGGAGGCTGCATGTAAACTTCTTCAGTAAGATCACTGTTAAGGAAGGTGTTTTTAACATCCATTTGAAAAAGTTCTCAACATCGGACAACAGCAACAACAACTGCAAGTAAAGATCTGACAGAGGTAAGTCTAGCAATAGGAGCAAAAGTCTCCTCATAGTCAATCCCATAATCTTGGGTAAACCCCTTAGCAACAAGTTGAGCCTTGTAGAGTTCAACTGATCCATCTGCTCGAGTCTTGATTTTATAAATCCACTTGCATCCCACTTCAGCTTTACCATGAGGCAAGTCCACCAGATCCCAAGTATATGCGTTGACAAGAGCATTCAATTCATCAGACATGGCTTGCTGCCAAAGAAGGTCAATATGAGCCTCATGATAATTGTGAGGTTCGTGGAGGGTGGCAAGGACAGAGAAACAATGATAATCACGAAGATGAGTAGGAGGAACACTTACCCAACTGGAATGACAAGATTCATGGAGGGGAGAAGACGGAGGAGTGGGTGGTATGGCAGGTGGTCCATCAAACGCATCAACTAGATTGGGTGCAACAATGGAAGAACTGTCTAAGGAGCTCTGAATCTCTGCAGAAGAGTCAGAAAATGGAGCAATAGAGGAATCAGTGAATATGAGTGAGTGGTTAAAGGAGGAAGGGGAGAACATGGATATGCTAGTAAATGGTTTGTGTTCCCAAAACTCTACATGACGAGATACTCGAATACGTTTAGAGATAGGATCATAACAACGATAACCTTTTTGAGTTAAGCCATAACCAAGAAAACAACATAACCGAGAACGGGGTTCAAGTTTGGTTAGTTCATGAGTAGGAAGAGTAATAAAACAACCACAACTAAAGACAGAAAGTAAGGAATAGTTAGGAACCATACCATAGAGAAGCTCATTAGGAGATTTGCTGTGAAGTATAGGTAAGGGTACCCGATTGATTGTGTACACAGTAGTAAGAGCAACTTCACTCCAAAAATTTTCAAGTAAAGAAGCAAAAAGTAAAAGAGCTCTTACAGTGTCAAGGATATGACGATGTTTTCATTTTGCACGACCATTTTGTTGAGAGGTATAGGGACAAGACCGATGTGACAGTGTGCCTTGTTGATTCAGGAACTCATGGAGAGTTTTGTCATTATTCCATGGCATTATCTGAACGAAAAACTTTAATGGTATGAGAAAATTGAGTTTGTACCATTTTGTGAAAAGTTTGGTAAACACGAACAAGCTTAAATCGATGCTATAACAAGTACAGCTATGTATAACGAGAATAGTCATCAACGAAGATAACAAAATAATGAGATCCCCCCTCAATAAGAGTGGGGGCGAGACCCCAAATATCAAAGTGAATCTAATCAAAAGGTGCAATAAAAAAAGAGTCAATTATACTAAAAGATAAAAGAGTTTGCTTGCCAAGTTGACAGGAAACACAATCAAAAGACTCAAAACCTATAGAACCTAGGTGGCCTTGGGAGGCCAAAAGATGAACACGAGGTATAGAGGCATGACCTAGTCAAAAATTCCATAATTAGGAAGAGATGGCAGGAGCAACAATGGAGCAAGACAGATGGGATGGAAGTTGCAAAAAAGCGAGCTCAAATAGACGTCCAGTCTTATGGCCTATCACAATGAGTTGACCCATCTGTGGATCCTGGACATCAACACCAGCATTAGAAAAGGTAAGCTGAAGACCTAATTCACAAAGTTGACCAACTGAAAAGAGATTTAAGGATAACTTGGGAATAAGATAGGTGTTGCGAATAGATAAGGTAGGGGAGGAAATAGACCCAATTTGACTAACAGATAAATGAGAATCATTAGCAATATATATGATAGGATTGGGTGACAAAGTAGATTTTTGTGAAAAAATGGTGGAATCAGAGTTCATGTGATTACATGTAGAATAAAAAAACCAAGGAGATGTACCTAAGGTGACAGACACAGCACTAGAAGACCAGGATAAAACCTGATGAATTAATGCCTCAATATCAGTAGCAGTGAGAGTGGTGGACACTGAAAAAGGCTCAGCAGCAGACTCAAGAGCAGAAGGAGCAGTTGGAGCCATGGCAGCAGCTTGCAACAAGGGGGCCCAAACTGATTTTTGTTCTATAATTTTTGACATTCCATAATAGAGTGACCTGGATGTTTGTAGTATTTGCAGAAGACAATCTCTGAGGACTGAGAAGGGAAACGGCCTGAGGCTAGAGAAGATCTAAAGGTAGTCTAAGGGATGCAGTAACAACTGAATCTAGAGTTTGCATCTTCATGGTTAAATGACGATTTTCTTCATAAAGAAGTTCAGCAACTACAGTCTCAATAGTGGGAAGAGGTGTGCGATGCAAAAGAAAGCCCGAGTAGATTCAAAATCCTCACGAAGTGCCATTATAAAATGCATAAACTTACGATGATCATGGTAGGTTGCAAACAACTCAATGTCATCAGAACATCTGAGGTGAGGATCTACACCAGACAACTGTTCCCAAAGATTATCAACTTGAGAATAGAAATTAGCAATGGACTGACTTGATTCCTGACGCATCTGATAAAGCTTAGTCTCAAGCTGGAACTGCAATAAAGCATCATGATTGCAGTTGTATTGTTTAGCAAGAAAATCCCAAGCAGCTTGAGCATTACCAAGCTTGGGAAGTAGGCTATGGATGGATGGAATAGAAGTATTGATAAACCAAGACAATATTTTATGATGAATACTATGCCAATCTTCAAGCCGATATGCAAACTTATCAAGACTCTCACCATCTTGTTGCTTAGGGGCAAGAATATCACTAGAAACATAACCCCATAATTTTCGTCCTCTAAGAAATACTTCCATATTTTGAGCCCACATATTATAATTTGAGCCATCTAAAATGTTATCAATAGGACGAACAATGGTATCAAGGTTGGGAAAGGAGTGAGACATACTGTTTTTTTTTTTTTCTTTTTTTTTTTTGTGGTCAACTATCAATGAGTCAACGGTCAACAAGTCAACAAGTGGACCTAGGCTGGACTTTGAACAAAATGGGTTGATTTATAGAAGAAAGAAAAATGGGCTGGGAAGGCTTACTTGGATTGGGCTTGAAGTTGGCTGTAACAGGCTTGATATTTCTGTTGGAGATGTGTGGCGTGTGGTTAGACATGCAAAATATTCAGGAGGCGTGTGGGGGCGCGTACGGAAGCATATCGAGAAAATCTTGACACAGAAACACTGATAAAATTTTCAAGACTTCGTTTATGATCGGATTTGATAAAAAAATGAGCAAAAATCGGATGTAAAACCACGAAAATCCCACTGTCAGTGTAGGGAAAGCCAAGGTTGGTGCGGAAGGAAATATCAATGAAACGGCTTGCACAGATAGGAAGATCAGAGTAGTGGCTCTGATACCATGTTGAAATAAAGAGAGTTTTGAGGAATCATATAATTGTATATTTTTGTGTGTCTAAACTATACAAAGAAGGCCTCTATATATAGTGGAGACGGCCAAAGTTAGTAAGGAAATACACTATATGGAAAGATTCTAACCTAGCATAATTACAGGAAATTATAGCTTAATTACAGGAGAAATCAACTTATCTTTATTGTTAATTTTACAAGATCCAGCTGTTCACCTAATTAAATTTTACCAATTTACCCACTGTTTACGGAGGACTTTCAAGATCACCATAAACAAATCCCATCTCATATAAATTTATACTAAAGCAAGTCTTCAAATATGCATATATGTCATTGCCAAGCACTTTTCATTAGCTTTACCATCAAATTAATTTAACCCTTCTTATCACTTTGTTAATGTTTGATTAGAAGACTTCACTACTTTTTGAAGATTAATTGAAGCTTGCTCCATCAGGTCCAATGAAAAAACATAAAAATGATTAAACAATTAAGCATAGTACATATCTTTGGCCAACATGCATTCACGTTTGTACCAGGAAGTCATAAAAATGAGTAGCTCTATACCAATATACAATATTTCGGTTAATATCATAAACTATCCTCCGATTTTTAATATACGATATCTAGTCATGATTACAAACAAACAAACAAACAAAATAATAATAATAATAATGAAACAAAACGTCTTTAATAAGATGAAAAATCTATTGAAATGATATAAAAAGTTGTAAGACGATTAAAACTGTTTTCTTCTAATTCTTTTGCAATGTAAACAATTTTTCTAATTTTGAATATAAAAAATAATTAATATATTAATCATATAAAATGTTAGCATAAATTATAACTTAAAACAAAAAAATTATTATTTACTCTTAGGTTTAGGCCTCCGCGTACTTGCTTTGGGCATGCTTTACTGAAAAAATCATACCCAATATATAAGAACTGTATACCAAATTGAGACCATACTAAAACAAACAAATTAACCTCAATAAAAATAATATATTTATACAGTAAAATCCCTCTATAGTTATAATGGTGAAATCAACTAATTTTATTACTATAAGGAGGTTATAACTTAATAGAGGTGTAGTTACAAAAATTATTGTTTTGATTTCTTATTTTATAAGTCATGTTTTAATAATACAGTATTAGGATTTCAACTCATATTTTAGCACTATTAGGATTTTAATTCAACGCTTCAGTTGTTTACTTCTGAAACGGATAGAAGATCATATTTTAAAACCAGCAAAGATAAGTGTCATTGATGAAACTATAAATATAGTTGATGCATGGTCAATTGTTGTGAAGTCATAGACAATTGCCAATGGTTTTAAACATTACAAAATTAGGACCCACGATGTTGATGAATTGCAAGTTACAAATGAAGTGGATAAGGAAAATAAAAATGTCATTGTAGAATTGAGTGATTAGATTTGACAACTTCACTACACTAATTGAATGGTTATTAATTTCTTCCTCGATCATCCAAATGAGCAAAAAATTCTGTATGTTTTAACTGAAGAAAAAATATTGCTGCAATTAGAAAAGAAGATAAATGAAATAATCTTGAGTATGATAATACAAAAATACAAAAAAAAAAATTATGTCATGAAACTCTAAACATACTTGAGAAGTTAAGAATATTTTGGCTTCGATATTAGCTAGTTATTACGTACTAGTAATTTAAAATATGTGATAACAACTCTAAAACATAAATCATTGTCTCAAACAACTTTAGATAAATATTTTATTTCATCTTAAACTTTTAATGTAACATAAAATATTTTTTTTTGCAATATACAGATAATTATTACTACGTGAAAGCAACTTTCCTCAAAACAGAAATTAGAAAAATTATAATTTATTACAATATAAAGTTTATTCTTATTTATAATTATCTCAAATTGGGACTACAATTTTTTATGACTATTCTTATATATATATATATATATATGTCAAATTTATCTCTAGCAAAACCTTATATAATAATGTATGTGCAACTTTTGTTTGTTAGGGGTGTTGAACGTATGTTTATGAAAGAGTTATTAAAGAAACTTTTAATCGTTGGGTTGGTGAACACAAGATGTTGACACATAAACAAATCCCATCATGATAATTTGGTATTAAAGCAAGTCGTTAAAAAAGCATATATGCCATTGCCATGCACTTTCATTGTTACCATCATAATCAATTTGTTTAATTAGAATTTAGAAGAGTTCACTATTTTCAGAAGATTAGGTGAATCATGCTCCACTATAAGTCCAATGAGGAAAAAAAAAAAATCCTTAAAAGACCGCTAAAACATAGTACATAGCTTGACCCACATCCATAATGTATTCACATTTGTGCAAGGAAGTCATGAGTTGCTCTAGGAAAATATTATATATTTCACTTTCATAAATTGTGTGTTATGATTCATCTTCCACAAAGTTCTGAAAATGCAGATGGGTTTCATATCTTTGCTTTGTTTGGTTTCTGTTTTGCTTATAAACGTTGGTGTATCTAAAGGGAATATATGTTATGACACAAGGAATTTCACAAATAATAGTACCTATGAGAAGAACCGGAACCTGATTCTCTCATCTCTTGCTTCTAATGTCACTCTTCATGACGGTTTTTTTCATACTTCAAGTATTGGCAAAGAGCCAAACAAAGTTTGTGGTCTTGGGAATTGTAGAGGAGATTCTTCTGCAGAACAGTGTACTAGTTGTGTAAGTTCTGCAGCTGAAGATATTGTGAAGACATGTTTGAACCAGAAAGAAGCAGTGGCATGGGGAGGGAGTCCTCAATGCATTGTGCACTATTCAAATCGCTCTTTTTTTAGCAAAATGGTTGCGGATCCTATGGCTGGAGGCAGTTATGAGAATAATATGACCGTAAACATGACACAATTTGATCAGAGTTGAGAGAGTTTGACGAACCGGTTGTTGAGAGAAGCTGCAGCTGGGGCTAAAAATTCTACAAGTAAGTTTGCAATTGGGTAGGAAGGTGTGACAAGCTTTGTGAAGATTTATGCACTCATGCAGTATACTCCAGATATTTCACAAAGTGATTGTGAGGATTGTCTTGGTCAATCTGCGGGTTTCTATGAAAGTCACTATTATGGGAACCCTGGGTGCCTTATTATAAGACCTAGCTGTATGTCTATCTGGGATTTGGATCCTTTCTATAACGCCACTTTTGTTCCTACATCACCAGCTCTTCCTTCTCAGCCGCCGCTGTCGTTTCCTTCTACCCCACTAATTATTCCAAAAGGTATGTTTCAAGATCCTTTCCTGATATGAATATTACAAGAGAAACATATTCTTCTTTCTTCAAACAATTTCTAATCTTTAACGAACTGCTCAGTAGGATTTGAAATCAGATGAAGTTCAGACTATTGGATATTGGATTGTACTTCTTTTAGCCACCGATTATCAGCTTACGATTACTCATTCGGGGACCCAATGACTCGTTGGGTTTAGAATTAATTTACTAATATTTTAGCCTTGATCAGGTTATATTCGGGTANCGCCTCAATTTGTTATAAAATGAAGAAGACCCCTCCATTAGGGGGATTCGGCCATTCTTTACAAAAAATAACTCTCTCTCTTTAAAAGAAAACACTTACTTTTCATAGCTTTTTGTACGTCAGTCCGCTTCGCGACCTGACCCACACTAATATCAATATAACTCAGTGGACGTAGGACTTGCTACCTTAGCATCCGAACCACTTTAAAAGTTTTTCCTGCATTTATTTCATTTCGTATATCCATTATCACGTGCATTAATTCATCAAAGAGCAAAACCCACGTGACAATTGGTTGGTGCCGAAAACGAGCATCAACATACTTCAAGTATTGGCGAAGAGCCAGACAAAGTTTATGCTTTTGTGAATTGTAGAGGAGACTCTTCTGCAGAACAGTGTGCTAGTTGTGTAAGTTCTGCAGCTAAAAATATTGTGAAGACATGTTTGAACCAGAAAGAAGTAGTGGCATGGGGAGGGAGTCCTCAACGCATTGTGCGCTATTCAAACCACTCTTTTTTGGGCAAACTGGCTGCAGATCCTATGGCTGGAGGCAGTTATGAGAATAATATGACCGTAAACATGACACAGTTTGATCAGAGTTGGGAGAGTTTGACGAACCGGTTGTTGAGGGAAGCTGCAGCTGGGGCTAATAATTCTACAAGTAAGTTTGCAATTGGGGAGGAAAGTGTGACAAGCTTTGTGAAGATTTATGCACTCATGCAGTGTACTCCAGATATTTCACAGAGTGATTGTGAGGATTTTCTTCGTCAATCTGTGGGTTTCTATGAGAGTCACTACCATGGGAAGCCTGGCTGCCTTATTATGAGACCTAGCTGTATGTATATCTGGGGTTTGAATCCTTTCTATAACGCCACTCGTGTTCCTACATCACCAGCTCTTCCTTCTCAACCGTCGATATCGCTTCCTTCTCCCCCACTAATTATTCCAAAAGGTATGTTTGAAGATCCTTTCCTGATATGAACGTTACAAAAGAAACATTTTCTTCTTTCTTCAAACAATATCTAATCTTTAACGAACCGCTCAGTATGGTTTGAAATCAGAAGAAGTTCAGACTATTGAATATTGGTTTATACTTCTTTTAGCCACGAATTATCAACTTATGGTAACTCTTTCGAGGACTTAATGACTCGTTGGGTTTAGAATTTATTTACTAATATTTGAGCCTCAGTCGAGTTAGACTCGAGTAAGCCCAAATAGGGTTAGGGTTTTCTATTATATACATTTTGTAATAGTGGGAAACCTAAAGAGTGTAAAAGAATAGAGAATAAGAGTGAACTGCCGTCAATCTACTTTGCATTTGCTGTAGATTTCTGATTCTCAAAAAGTTCTCTATTTAAATGTCAGACATAATTCTTTAATTAGAACAAAATAAAGTAAATTGTGCGTTCTCTTTACTTTTCTGTTTTCTTTATTATGTGTTATTGGCTATTTTTTCAACACTTATCTACATTACTGTATATGTACATTGGATGTATACAAGAATTGTTCTATTACTAGTTTAAATATTGAAACTTCAAAATTTTAGTTTAAATATGCAATGTATCCGGCTTGGTGATATTAACATTTCACTTATACTACATTACTGTACATTTACATGGCATTATTGTATAGACGAATGATATACTTTTCGGAATAGAAAATTATGAATAGGAGTGTAAACACAATATTTTGTGAGTCAAGTCAAGATTGCAAATAAATAAAACGACATGTAAGTGATTAATTGAACAAATTCTTTTATATATATGCAGGAAATGGGAAGATCTCCTCAGAGAAAATTATTACAATTACAGTTCCTACAATACTTGTCTTCATAATAATTTTATCCACTTCATGTTATTGTCTCCTAAGTTAGAAAGAAAGAAGAAAGTCCAACATTGTAAAAGAAGGAAATGGTAATATATATACAACACAACTGAAAAGCAATTTTGTTTTATCTTATTCCAACTAAAACTAAATAAATACAATGTACTCCAGCTCGAGATGAAATTTCAGTTGTGGAGTCTTTACAATTAGACTTGCATGCCATTGAAGCTGCCACAAACAATTTCTCTGATGGAAACAAGATTGGTGAAGGCGGATTTGGTAGTGTGTATAAGGTAAGGAAATTTCCCTTTTTATTTTTCTTTAAACTAGAATGAGCGAGATTTTATCCTAAAAGATTCGACTCATTGAACTAGTTAGTATCGCTTCATAATGATTATGATCTTATTATATCTCTTCAGGGTACACTTCATAACGGACCGAAAGTAACTATTAAGAGGCTATCAAGAAGCTCATGTCAAGGTGTAGAAGAATTTTGGAATGAAGTTGTATTGGTTGCCAAGCTTCAACACAGAAATTTAGTGAGGTTACTGGGGTTTTGTGCAGAAGAAGGGGAGAAAATACTTGTCTATGAATTTGTGCCTAACAAAAGCCTTGACTACTTCATTTTTGGTTTGATTGTTTATTTAGATCATAAATAAGTAATTTAATGTATCACCTAAAAATTTAAGTCATATATTATTTTGATGGATATATGCATGTACAGATCCTAAAAAACAAGGACAATTGGATTGGCCAACGTGATGTAAAATAATAGGAGGGATTGCTCGAGGACTTATGTATCTTCACGAAGATTCTAGGCATAGAATTATACATCGTGATCTCAAAGTTAGTAATGTCCTGTTCGACAAGGACATGAATCCAAAGATAGCAGATTTTGGCATGGCAAGGATTTGTGGGGTGGATCAAAGTCAAGTACATACAAGTAGAATTGTTGGCACATAGTAAGATCTCGAGAACATTTGTGACCATAGAAAAGAGTTACTTTGGGGCCCTTTTAATAATATAAGCATATATTAAAAAATTGTTTCAAATTTATTTTTCTTGCCTTTTGAGATGCAAAATTACTAATTAAATTTTTATATTCAAGTTTAGAAACCAAATCTTTTTCAATTGATAATATAGCCAAATTACATAACCTTTGTTGTGAGGGCAAGAGGTGGACGGCGGGCTACCGGGGTCAGGTAAGTGAAGGGTTTTGGGGAAGGGGCTGAGGGGACGAAGATAGTGGTGTCAGGGAAGGTCAACGACAACGGATACGTGCCAGAAATTGTTGTCGCATGCGGTGAAGAATGAAAATGGGCTGTGAAAATCAGCAAAAATCGGCCATGGGGGTTGTCAAGATTGGGAAAACGTTTCAGAAATGATTAAGTGATGAATCCGATTGATTTTTGTGAGAAAATTGACCAAAATCATCACTTTAATGCTGACAACGATACTATGGCGGTGTAGAGGAGTGGAGATGCAATGTTTTCATCATTTTAGGGATTGAATGGGTGTTTTGAAATTTTAGACATTTAAATTATTAGTTTAGTTAATTTAGGGGTGTGAATGGAAAATATGAAACATGGTTTTTTTGTAAATTTATGGAAAAAAATTATAATTAATTTGGGCCTTTTTGGCTTTTTTGGGGCCCTTTGAACCGGTTTGGATAAAAAATTATAAACTTTTTTAGGTCCAATGGTATTTCTATAAATCTATTTAAAAAAATCTTAAAATAATTTTGGGCCACTTTTTGGGTTTTTTTTTTCCCCGGGGGGGGGGGGGGGGGGGGGGGGGGGGGGGGGGGGGTGTGTGGGCTGTTGCCCTCGGCAGATGCCTCACCTGCCTACCCTTTGGGTCGGCCCTGAAACAAACCTTCCCATTATTCTTATGAACTGTTTGGATATTAGATTACAATACTAATAGCGCTAGATTCTAGTGGTTATATGTCTCTAGAGTACGTACTACAAGGACAATTTTCGGTTAAGTCTGATGTGTATAGTTTCGGAGTTTTAGTACTAGAGATCATAAGTGGCAAAAAGAGCAATAGTTTTTATCAGTCAGATAATGGGGAGTACCTCTTGAGCTATGTAAACTCCAACTCAATTTTAATATTATATATCTTGCATACTATAGGAGCTGCATTTGTTATGAGAATTAACGGAATGATGTTCGTCATAGGCCTGGAGACTTTGGAGGGATGGAACGCCATTAGAGTTGATGGATCAAACTTTCGGCAATTCTTTTCCACAAAATGAGGTGGCGAGATTAATTCATATTGGATTATTGTGTGTTCAAGAAGATCCAGTAGATAGACCTATGATAACAACAGTAGTGCTCATGCTTAACAGTTTCTCTATCACACTATCGTTACCGAAACGACCAGGATTCTTTGTTCGTAGCACAACACAACAGAGTATGCTAGGAATGAGTATATAGTCCGTTCAATCTTCAAGCAAAACCGTACCTTCATCTGTGAATGATGTGTCAATCACTGAACTCCACCCTCGTTAGCACAAGCAATAGTATTAAAACCCTTCATAGAGATCATTGAATTTAGTTTAAGGTTTGTAGACTTATCAAATTTATCATAAAGTTATCAAAAATTTGTTTCTCCTAAATTATTCAATCCATTAGACTGATCACATATTTGCTTCCATTTTTCCAAATATTATTAAAAACCTCAAATATATATGGATATTTAATAATTTCTAATGTACGTTTAATATTAATCGATTGCATAAAATATTAAAGCTGAAAACATCAAACTTGGTTGAGTAATATATATGTTGTATACACTTGGGAGCTATATATGTATTGAAAATTGACATTGATGGGTTAAGTTATAATTCGAATTTTTTATTACTTTGAGTTTGATTCATCCAAATCAAATTTTCCATTCCAAAATTTGCGACTTTGGAATCATATCAACATTGTCATATTTCATATTGCTTGTGAATGAACTTAAGATTTAGTTTATAACTGAATAAATGTGCCCTCAATTGTAACCATCAGGTTTTTTAAAACAAATAATACTTTATAGTTTATATAATTAGGTGTATCATGCAATTTTTCTTTCCCTAGAACAATTACAAAAACATTTTGTTTTATTTTTTTTTTTAAAACTCTTTCTCAAAGTATTTTATATATCTAATTAACCAACACATTTTGATAAATATATATATCTAAAATATGTTTGATTTTGTCGTGATCGACATATCATCAAACATTGTCGTTTGTCGAGCGTTCTTGCGGTGAAGACTGAGTTAAGAAAGGGTATTTTTGTCAATCCACTAAAATTGGGGTTATATACAGCAAATCCTTTTGCGGTGGGTTATTTTATAATATCCCCCGAAAATGTGGCTGTTCTTCAAAACACACAAAATTTAAATAAAATAAAATTATAAAAAAAAAAAGAGAGCGAGAGAGAGAGACGTTACTTACTCGGAGGAACTACAGAACGCAGTAGCTAATCAACTTGTTCCTGTGTAAGTAAGATTTGCATTCTTATTTTCCTTTCATTTTTTGGTATTTTACTTATAAATTTGTATGCGCAGTAGCTTGGAGTTTTGTTTGAGCCAAGAAAAATTGGGTTTGATTCATTTTTCCTTCGCAACTCACTATCATCTATGTGGGTTTGTTTTTTGTTTAGTATTAATGGAGATTACTGGGATCAAAATGAGTTCTTTATGTGTTTTTTGTTTGCAAGTTTTAATTCTGGAGCTGTAACAAGATTTTCATTTATGTTTCGGTTTGGGTTCTTGAAGATGGCAATGAAGATCCTTTCTGGAAGCTGCTCTTCTGACTTTTCATCTCTCTTTAGAGGAGCTTTCTACATCAATAGGTATTTTTTTTTCAATTAATTATTATTATTATTATTTTTTTTTTTGGCATCCAAAAAGCATTAATTTTTATTTTCATACTATTGCTATGAAGGCGTATTGTTAAATTTTAGGAGATTTGAAGTGGATAGTTAAGGAGAAAAAGCATTTACGATGTTATATGTTGTGAGTGTGTGGTGAATTTGTGATTTCTTCTTATCACAATTTTGAGTTTCATTTTAGAAGATTAGTCAAACAGAATATCGAAATCTCGTATACTTTTTTTCTTGTATAGACTTTATTTTCTGTTCTGTATCTATAAGCGATAGAGCATTGATGATTTTATTTTGTTCTTTTGCAGGACTCGACTTACTTCTCCTGAGGAAGTGTTCTTTTGCCAAGGAATCGGTTTTTCTAGTAGTATTTCGACCTGCTTACAAAAGCTAAATTACGGATATTAACATGTTTCTTTCCCCTTTGTGGTATTAACATGATGATGTTTTGATGTAAGAACAGCCGATTCTCGTGCAAATGAATCATTCAACACAAGGGTAGAACCTCCATCGCTATTAGCAGCTAAAAGAAAAGAAGCCAAGTCTGTGTTAACCTTGTTCTTGATGCAGCAAGGTCTGAGCAAAGCAGTTGCTGCACGAACTGTCAATAAATCAGATCATTTCATCGACCACCTTATCTCAAGGCTTCATTCTTCTCATAAATCTTGGTATCTTTTAGATCTGGTTGCAACATGTAGTTTTTCTTTTTTGGTACTTTTATCTAGATGTCTTTGTTCCCATGCTAATCAGTTTTACTTGTTATTGCAGGAAGAGAGCTCACAGCTCTTGAGATTAGGGACACCCTTAATCCTTATCTTCAATCACTCCTTGAAGAGCATGGAAACTTTATGGTAGATTTAGTGAAGAACTTTCGTACCGCACCTATCGAACAAAAGATTTAGTGAAGAACTTTCGTACCGCACCTATCGAACAAAAGCCAGCTTTGCCAGTTTGTCGATCCCATTCCAGCCTTAACTCCAAGAAGCCAGAAGCAGTCTCTCATGTAAGCGCCCCAAGTCGAGCAGCAGATCCATGCCCTCAACACAGCTACCTCTTAGAGCTTGGCATGGATCTTGAGCAGATCAAGTTAGCTACTTGCAAATATCCTAGTTTTGCCAACTACAGTTCGGAGAGGAAAATCAAACCTCTAGTAGAGTTTCTTCTTGATCTTGGGGTAGCTAAATCAGAGATTCGTAAAATTCTTGTCCAAAGGCCTCATTTATGTGGACATAGTATATCTGGTAAAATAATACCCCTGATGTTATACTTAGAAGATATGGGTGTGGACAAGAAACAGTGGGCAAAAGTTATATTGCGCAGCCCAGGACTCCTCAGTCTCAGCAGGCAGAAGGTTCAGGCAGTTGTTAATTTCCTTCTTGAGTTGGGCTTATCAGGTGATAGCATCGGTAAGGTGTTAACTCGGTATCCAAGAACTGTAAGTTACAGTGTGGAAGGCAATCTCCGGCCAACAGCCAAGTACTTCAAAAGTTTGGGGGTTAATGTTGCCATCGTTGTCCATAGATTTCCCGCGAGTCTTTGGCTTCGTATTGAGGGCAATCTCAAGCCAGTGACCAAATTTTTCAATGAAAGCGGGTTCAGTGTGGAAGATATTGGGACCATGGTGTCGACATTGCGTAATTTATATGCTCTTAGCTTGACAGGGAGCTTGATACCCAAATGGGAGTTCTTTTTGACCATGGGTTATTCAAAATCTAAGCTGGTTAAGTTCCCTCAGTATTTTAGTTACAGTTTGGAACAGAGAATCAGACCACGTTTTGCACTTGTCAAGGAGTTAGGACTGACAATCGGGCTGGACTGCATGTTAGTACGATCAGACTGTGGCTTTGAGAAAGTTTTGAAGATGAAGAGAAAGAATATGCTTGCTGACGTGCTTTCAAGTCCTACAGAGAGCAAGTAATATGATCGTTGGTCAGGAACTGGATTGTATGGCTCCTCAATGGAGTGCTCATTTAGATGGAGCAGCCCAATGGCACAGTTTTCAGGCTTGACTTTAACAAGTTTGTTGAAGGTATCTTTGAGTGTTGTCCACAGTGTGGTCCGTCCTTTTCATCAATTGTTTCTCTAATCCTTGTCTTTGCAGAAGTTTTTTCTTCTGCGTTACTCTTTCTTGCAAGTTAGTATTCCCAGGAAGCATGGAAGTGAATTCTTTCATTGTTGTTTATATGAGCCTCTCTTCCTTATCATGCAATTTTTTTTTGTCGCAAATTGTTTGGCTACTTCAATGTAAATCTAGTACTTGTTCTTTGAAGGTAAGGTTTATATTCTGAACATTAATCTGGGAAAAGGGTTCTTTGGTTGCTCAACAAGTGATTGTTTGTTGGTTATGAAACTTTGCTATATTTGAATTTAAGCTTTTACTGAATTACAACTGTGACATTTTATATTATAAGTCTGTCGTTAAAAATATTACATTCAACATTGCAAGTTTGGTATTTTATACCACAAAACATGCAGGTTTTGAGATAATGAAAATGTAGACTTGATATCTTATATTAAAACTTGAAGCATCACTGCATTTAAACAGCACAGGTTATGAATAGTAAATCAACTGAGATACAACTGAGTCTTTGAATACTAAATGCTGAAGTCCTTGTTTCAATAAAAATCACTTTGTGATAGGAAGCAAGCTGGCTAATACAGAATCAAGTGTAATCAAAGAGAAGACCCACTGAAATGTCCAAGTGATAAGTTTGTTGACATGTCTTGTTAATTGTTTGCTTTAGTGATATGATGATAATGACTGCACTTGCTTTCTCCAGTAATGGGCTTTGGGCATTTACTGTATATACTTTATTACTTTTGGAAGATTAGTTAGAGAAATGCTACTATATCTGCAACGAAGAATCTGTGCACTTGGCAAACTGAGATTCAATTTTAGAATGATGCTGTGTAAGGAAAATTTGAAGAAAACAAGAAAATGATAGGGACGCAGTCTAGTTTTGTCTAGACTTTTGTTATGCATGTCAGATTAATAAATGTCTTTTTGTATTAGATGTCAAACCCATACCTTCTCAAAGATATTCATATCAATCCTGTCTCATTTCAAGAGATGAATGGACATGAGTCTTTCATGTGTCAAGGTAACTTGTAAAACACTCATTACATTGACCTCAAAGGTGTATAAATTGAAACTTCTCTTCACAAAAAAAGGGGCTGGACATATGAGAGTTAGGCGTAAATTTGAGCTCAATTCTTTCTCTCTGTAAACACTGTATTTCTTCATCTTTGTATGTCTTATAGGCAAAATCATAGAAATAGTCAGAGATCAATAAAATAACAGTGGATGTAGGATTTGCTTTAAGCATCCGAACCACTATAAAAACCTCTCTTATCAGTCTATTATTTATGTTTTCTATAATATATATAATCTTAGCTCTATATTCAAATCTCATGGATCTATCACGTATAATTTCTAAGACTCTCTTAATACTTTGCACGTACGAGTCGTTGATGTCCAAAATCAAGCGTGAACAACTTTTATCCCTCATTTGCAATAATTTTCATCTCTTCCTTGTCTTTCTCTTTCTCTCTTTTTCTTTTTCCTTTCACAGTTGTGTTCTCTTTCTTCATCTTCCCCAAGCTCATGTAAATGCATAACCCTGAAAAGGGTTTTAAATCTTTGCTTTATTTGGTTTCTTTGTGCTAATAAACAAAGGCGTTTATAATTAACTATATGTTATGACACAGGGAATTTCACAATAATAGCTCCTATGAGAAGAACAGGAATCTGATCCTCTTATCTCTTGCTTCTAATGTCACTCTACATGATTTTTTTTTAGACTCTTGTGCTTGGAGGAGATTCTTCAAAAGTGTGCTAATTGTAAAAGTTCTGAAGCCAAAAAAGCAGTTGTATGGAATGATAAATATTATTCAAGCATCCGAATCTATGGCTATAATTTCTTATTCTCACTTTAGAATAGGAGAAGAGGGAGATAACCCAAACCAAAAATTATTAAGAAAGCACCTAGAGTCGGTACTCATTTTCTTCTCGAAGAGCTTGGCAAGATTTCGCTAATAATCATTCTGCTTTGTAACATGTGTGATGAAGATTTTCATTTCATGTTGAAATTATTCGGGGAAGAAATAGTTATGTGAGATGAAAGAGAATGCTAGAGAGAGGAAGGAGTTTCTATCTTCTTCTGCAGTGTTTCATTTCATGTTGAACATACATAAGGCGTTCTTTGCTTTTTGATTGTATGAGTTCTCTTGCAACTCATTTGCCTAACTGGATTGCTAACCATGGGAGTCAAGTTAACCTTGTGATGTTGTTACTTTACTTGCCATTGAAATTGTATTAGAACTAGAAAGCATGATGGCTTCTTCTCTTTGGATAAAATTCATCCTTTCAGCCATTGTTATGCTCATTATTTCTCCCAATGTCACAGCCCAGGAAACCACATACTGCTACCACAGTGCGTAAACACCACTTTTTTCACTCCAAATAGTGCCTTCTCAACAAACCTCAATGAAACTCTCTCTTCTCTGATCTCAAATGCCCCCTTAGCAATGGATTTTACAACACCAGCACTGGGGGCCTGCAGGGCCCCGATAGAGCCTATGGCCTCTTTCTTTGTAGAGGAGACATCTCTCCTGATCTAGCCAAATTTGTGTCACGGTCATTAGTAAAAAATCAAAAACTTTTGTCCTAAACAGAAAGAAGCAATTATATGGTATGAAGAGTGCATGTTAAGGTACTCAAACAGGTCTATTTTCTCTGATATGGAAGAGGATACTCGTGTTTATTTGGGAACCAGAACAACGTTATACATCCCAGTCTGTTTAATCGGACTTTGGCTGATTTGATGAACAGTTTGGCTCATGAGGCTGTGTCATCTAGCAACTTTTTCGCTGCTGAAGATGTGAATTTCACAACTGTTACTAGGTTATATGGGCTGGTGCAATGCACTCCTGACATTGTTTCATCTGAGTGCTGCATTTGCTTGGCTGCTTGTTTGAGTGAGATTCGTAAATACTGTAATGGGAAGGAAGGAGGTAGAATTTCTAAGCCTAGTTGCAATATCAGGTTTGAAATTTACCCTTTTTACTCTATGGCCTCTCATCCACCTCCGCCGCCAGCTACCTCAACAAGTAAAATTGGTAAGCATTTGCATTTGCCACTTCTAGGATTGTCAGATTCATATGCATCTGACCAATGTCGGAGCCTGCATGAGGCACGTGTACTGCTGATGCACGCAAGATTTTTTTTTCTTTTTATTGAGCATTTTAGATATCCAAAGTGACCATAACTTTTCACTTTGATATTGTTAAATATATATATATATATATAGACATGATGCACCTATCCCATTTAAGTTGTTTATTAATCTAATCATAGGGTGAGTTAGTGCAAATAAATAGCAGGACATATGCATGATTACTTGATCAAATTCTTCTGTAGGTCGGAAATTAATACTGTAATCACTGCTATAATGCTTTTTGCATAGTGAATGACCTCTCTCAGGTCCATAAGTGAAGCTACAACAACTTTTTTGGCTAGCTTGTCAATCTTTTTGTATCTTCTATAGTTTGAATACAATTCTTTTTGTTTCCTAGCAAAGAATCATCATTGTTACAATCATGTTCAATTCTTTAGTTTTGTATTACCCCAATAGATTTCGGTGCCATCATGAGTTGACTATGTACACATTTTTCTGGTTTGTGCATGCAGAGAAAAAAGGTTTTACATCTAGGATTGTTATAACGATTGTTTCTTCGGAAGTAGTTATTTTTATTGCACTTGTTGCCTTCACTTGTGTCTTTTTACAAAGGAGGAAGACAAAGCAGGGGCTTGGAAGTGAGCAGGAGGCAGACGGTAATTATACCCTGTCTGCTGCCACAATTTACTCTGCTATATGAGCTGAAACTAATTTTCTTTTTGAGTTCTAATCTCTTACTTTGATCTTTTAAGGTTCTTGTGAAATTGATAACGTGGAATCCTTGCAATTTGACTTCAGCACTATCAGAGCTGCAACAAATAACTTTTCGATTGATAGTAAGCTGGGTCAAGGGGGATTCGGTGTTGTTTTCAAGGTATTAATATCAAGTATTCATAACCAAAGTGAATATCAGTTGTTAGTTAAAATGGGTTAAATTGTAAGTTCTGAATAACGTAAATGCTGTTACAATCATTTTTCTCAAATTCAATTTCAGAGTAGGCTTCCTCATGGACAGGATATGGCTGTTAAGAGATTGTCAAGAAATTCTGGGCAAGGAGAATTAGAATTAAAAAAGGAGGTCCTTTTAGTGGCAAAGCTTCGTCATAGGAATCTTGTTAGATTCCTAGGTTTCTGTATGAAAGGAAATGAAAGGCTTCTAATCTATGAGTTGGTGCCCAATTCAAGTCTAGACAGCTTCATATTTGGTATGGTTGCACTGCTTTTTTGCTTTGGTTTCTAACAACCTTGTACCTTGTTCTTGACTAGAAACTGTCTACTTTCCTGTGGCTTTTGTTAATTTGTAGATCCCACAAAACGCTCATCATTGGATTGGGAACCACAATACAAAATCATTGGGGGTATAGCACGAGGATTGCTTTATCTTCATGAAGATTCAAGGTTTCGGGTCATTCACTGTGACCTCAAAGCTAGCAATAATCTTCTAGATATCGATATGATTCTAAAAATCACAAATTTTGGAATGTCAAGATTGTTCGAAATGGATCAAACTCAAGCCAATACAAGGAGAGTTGTTGGAACCTTGTAAGTATATATAAGAATTATAACATAGACCTTGCTAAATCAAATCCAAGCCATTAATGGCCATTTTCAGCCGGTATATGGCTCCAGAGTATATAAAGCATGGACACTTCTCAACTAATTCTGACGTTTTCAGCTTCAGTGTGTTAGTCTTGGAAATCATTAGTGGTCAACAAAATAGTTGTTTTCCTAATGAAGAGGAACCGCAAGATTTACTAACCTATGTAAGTGAAACATTGTAAGTCATTAAACTCAGTATCAATGACTATTAAATCATTGTCAAATTTTTGCAGGCATGGAGAAACTGGACTAGAGCGTCAGCTTTAAATCTGATAGATCCAGTCTGAGGGGTTGTTCTAGCTGGGTTGTCTTGTGTTCAAGAAAATGTAGCCGATAGACCTACAATGGTTTCAGTTGTTCTTATGCTGACAAGCTATTCTCAGTCTCTCCCAATACCCTCAAAACCAACATTTTTTATGCAATCTAGCTCGGAGCTGGATTATTCAGAATCTTCTATGTTGGATTGCAGTGAAAATTATTCTCAATTTTCGTTGAATGAGGCTGCAATTACTGAACTTGACCCTCGATAATGTTTGAAGATTGAAGTTGTATCTTCGAATATTGAAACCTGTAAATGCAGTTAAATAACAATAGGAGCTTAGCCAAGTATGAGTGTAAACTATTTTTGTGTCATTATATGGTTTGAACTCTCGACTTTATGCATGCGAAAGTCGATAAGAGTTCGAGAGATTGTGTTTTTTTTTTTTTCTCTCTACTCGTGCACATAGGAATTAACTCTTGTTAGTGAAAGGTGTAAGTCAATCCAATGGATCTTCCTGACACACAATAAGCCGATATAGATGCATCTGGTGTTCACATACTGGCTGAAAAGACTTACCTAAAGTTGGATCAATTAGCTCCACTGGTGTTTCATTTATCACTTCTTTTGAGTTAATTTCCTTCACTTTTGCTATTTCATATTTAACTCAAGCCAAGAAAAATTGAGTCTGATACATTTTTCCTATAGAACTCACTTTTAACTATGTTGAGTTTGTTTTTCTTAGTATTGAATGAGGTCACTTTGATCATCATCGTCAAAATCTCACTTTGTTGATTGATTAGAAGACTTCAGTCCTTTCATAGAAGATTAGGCTTGCTCCATGAATTGGGTTCCATTTGAAAAACACAAAAATGCTTGAAAATTAAACATATTACGTAGCCACGACCACCATGCATTCACATTTGTAATTGGAAGTCATGAAAATGAGTAACTCTAAGCCAATGTATAAATATTGGGCTAATTTCAGAAACCATAATACTATATTGGGTGGGTTTGGTTCGGGTTCATAAAAGATTACTCCAGTAATATATCTTTTAACTCGAGAATTATCATGTTTGGTTGTAAAATAAAAAAAGATTCTGGTAATCTTCAAATATTAATAATGGTTATTGTAGGTAAACTTGGGGGCAATTCAAATATCGACTAAAAGGTATTATTTTTTTTATTATAGGGGTAATCCTAATTTTGCTCCCATTTTACCCTTAATTATTAAAAATTTAGGACAGAAATACCCTCATATGTCAACCAAATAACAAATAGACCAACTGATTGAAATTACTTCTATACACTGATAAATTATTTTTTGGGACATAAATACCCCTCATTTTACATAAATTAATCTTAATTTTATTATAATTTTACCCCTAAGTAATAAATTTGTTGGCCAATAATCCCCTTATAATGAAAACTATTTACATAACACCCAGCAACCCAAACGATTGCCGACAGTTGGTAGAACGGTGCATGACCAATCAGATTTGGCTGACGCACGATCACTGATATGGCCGGAAACAGCTAGATGGCAATGGATCTAGCAAGAAACAGCCAAATCTATTCTAGTAGTTAATGGCCATGGATATGGCCGGAAAAAACTAGATATTTGAATCTGGCTAGAAATGACCAGAATAGATCTGATTGTTTTCAGCCAAATCTACGACTATCTAGCCGTAAAAGGCTAGATCGGCACATTGTCGGCCATATCTTACTGGTTGTGTATCGTTTCGACAATTATTGGTGGTGATCAATAGTCGTCTTGGGTGATTGAGGTTATTTTGTTAACTTTTAATTTTTTTGTGACTGAGGTGTTTTAACTAGATTCTTAAACATAAGGGGTTAAAATAATAATCTAAATAATAATCATAATAATATTATTATTATTATATTAAAAAGAAAGTACAATTCAATAAAAAGATTCTCTTAGAATTCTTTTATTCTTTTCGCCCAAATATATTAAACATATTAATTATTTATAGTCACACCGTTATACCCAAATGTCAAGCATACATGACATTGCCAACTACTTTCGTTATTACCTTTACCATCACTCGTTCGGAATATACTTTTCCATTGTATTAAAGCAAGCCTTTTGAAAATCATATAAGACATTGCCAACTACTTCATTATTACCTTTGCCTGTTCCCTCGCGCTCTCATCTTTATCAAAATCACTTTTTTTACTAGAAGACTTCACTACGTCGAGAAGATTTGGTGAAGTATGCTCCACTTCCACTATGTCAAATGAGAAAACACAAAATGCTTATGAAATAGATAAACATAGTACATAGCTTGACCCACATGCATAATGAATCTACATGTGTGATAGGAAGTGTCATAAATTGTCCGTGAATTCACAGATAAACATAGTACATAGCTTGACCCACATGCATAGTGAATTCACACTTGTGATAGGAAGTCTCATAAAACAGATCAACATACTACATAGCTCTAGGCCAATATTTTGTATATCCCTTCAATAAATTGTCTCTTATGGTTCATCTTCCCCAAAGTTATAATGAAAATGCAGATGGGTTTTATATGTCTTGTTTGTTTTATGATGATAAACATTGGTGTTACTAGAGCAACTATATGTTACGAATCATGGAATTTCACAACAAATAGCACCTATGAGAAGAACAGGAACATGATCCTCTCATCTCTTGCTTCTAATGTAACTCTACGTGATGGTTTTTTTTATACTGCAACTATTGGCCAAGAGCCTGACAAAGTTTATGCTCTTGCTCTTTGTAGAGGGGACTCTTTGTTAGAAGAGTGTGCTGATTGTGTCAGTTCTTCAGCCAAAGATATTATGAGGCAGTGTTTGAACCAGAAAGAAGCAGTGGCATGGGGAGGGACATCCCAGAGCATTGTACGCTATTCAAACCGTTCTATTTTTGGAATAATGGAGGCGGATCCTATGGCTGGCGGTTGTGAAGGGAACAACATTAATACAACAGATACAGCGCAGTTTAACGAGACTTGGGTGAGTTTGATGGAGGGCTTGGTGATAAATGCTTCTACTGGGTCCAATCACCCTAGGCGTAAGTTTGCAACTGGAAACGAAAATTTTTCATACTTTATGAAGATATATGCATTACTGCAGTGTACTCCAGATATTTCTCCAAGTGATTGTGAAGATTGTCTACGCCAATCTATATATTACCGAGAGGATCATGATCAAGGGCAGACAGGTTGCCTCATTATGAGACCTAGCTGTATTTATATGTGGGGTTTAGGTCCATTTTATAGAGCCTCTCTTGATGCTCCATCNTTATTTAATTAGTTACAATCTGTTGTTAGTTAGTTAGTTAGTTGACGTTTGTAAAGCTGATGAATTGGACCAGTATATAAACTGGAAGCTTCTCTTTTTTTCTTTATAAGTTCAATAAAAAGAATTTATCCAGATTTGTTTTTCTTCATGGTATCATAGCGCTTCTGCTCCTTTGTTTTCCTATTCTTTGTTCTACTGTGATTTTCAATGGTGACTCTAATAGCGAATTCAGATCCTACACAGAATCCGTCAAGCCATTCTTATCTTCATCCAAATGAAAATCCTACAGTTGTCTTGGTTACACCTGTTCTCAATGACACCAACTATCATTCTTAGGCACGTGCCATGAAAATGGCTTTACTTTCCAAAAACAAACTGAAATTTGTAGATGGATCTGTTCGAGCACCTTTGACTACTGATTCAACTTTTTCAGCTTGGGAAAGATGTAATACAATGGTAATTTCTTGGCTTAATCATTCTCTTTCACCTTCAATAACTAGTAGTGTGTTTTGGATTGATAAAGCATATGAAGTTTGGGAAGATCTTCGGGAAAGGTTTTCACAGGGAGACATTTTCAGAATTTCAGATCTCCAAGAAGAAATCTATACTTTCAAACAAGAAGATCGAAATGTGACAGATTATTTCACTAAGCTTAAAATCCTCTAGGATGAGTTACTGAATCTTAGGCCAATTCCTTGCTGTTCTTGCACAAATCCTTGTTCTTGTGGTGCTTTAACTAAGGTCAAGACTTATCAAAACAATGATTATGTGATCAGATTTCTCAAGGGTTTAGGTGATCAATTTACCACAGTCAGATCCCAAATTATGCTCATGGAACCACTTCCTTCCATAAACAAGGTATTTTCTCTGGTTGTACAGCAAGAGAGACAAATGGTTTCAGGTGCATCCAAAGTGTTTGTAAGTAAGAGCATACGAGAAGAAGTGTAGAATTCCTCTAAGCAACGAATAAAAAAATCAAACCAATCACAGCATAATGGGGATAATAGATTTTGTACATTTTGTGGCAAACCAAGACATACAATTGAGACATGTTATAAAAAGCATGGTTATCCACCTAGGTATAAGCCAAGAAATCAAAACTCTACTGCTCATAATATCATTTCTGGAGAAGATACTGAAGGAGCTGATGAATCTCATCAAAATACTGCCATGCAGAAAGGGATTCTTGAACCTGGTATTTCTTTTACTCAAAAGCAATGTCAACAGTTCCTTGCCTTAATTCAGCCTTCTGGTACTGATAAGCCGTTGCACATTACCAACCAAGTAACTGCTCAACCTGCTCTTGCTCCTAATTTTTCTTCTTCAACGGGTAACCATTTTTCTTTGCATTGTTCATCAAATTCACAACTATGGGTTGTGGACACAGGAGCCACCGATCACATAACTCACTCTTTATCATTTTTTACATCTTATAAAAAAATCAAACCCATCTTTGTTACTTTACCAAATGGCACCAAAGTCAAAACACAATACTCAGGCACTATCCATCTTACTGAAACTTTAGTTCTCACAGATGTTCTCTTTATTCCTGAATTTTCTTTTAATCTAATCTCTATGACCAAACTTACTTCACTTCTTCCATGTTGCCTGATTTTTAAAGATTCATGTTGCATTATACAGGACCTGAATTCATGGAAGATGATTGGTTCAGCTAAGGTGGAGAATGGTCTTTACTTAATGAGAAAATCAATAGTCCACGTCACTTTTCCTTCTTCACAAATTTTAGCCTCTACTACCAACAATGCAGACTTGGATCTCTGGCACTATAGGCTTGGTCACCTTTCTGAATCCAGGCTCAAACTCCTTGCACCATACATTTCTGATCTTAAGTTTTTTGATAACTCAACCTGTACTATATGTCATTTAGCCAAACAAAAACATTTGCCTTTTCCTGTAAGTGTTACAAAATCCAATAAATGTTTTGATATTGTACATGCTGATATTTGGAGGCCTTTCTCTACACCCTCTATTCATGGTCATAGATATTTTCTAACAATTGTTGATGATCATTCAAGATATACATGGATTTTTCTATTCAAACACAAGTCTGAAGTGAGACCTATTATACAGTCTTTTTTTACACTCATTGAAACTCAATTCTCTACTAAAATTAAAATTCTTCGTAGTGACAATGGTCTTGAGTTTAATCTTCCCAATTTTTATGCCTCTAAGGGAACAATACACCAAACATCTTGAGTCGAAACACCACAACAAAATGGTGTGGTGGAGCGTAAACATCAACACATATTAAATGTAGCTCGATCACTATTATTTCAATCCAACCTCCCTAAAATGTTTTGGAATTATGCCATTTTACATGTTGTGCATCTCATAAACAGGCTTCTTTCTCCTCTTATTAAGCACAAATCTCCCTTTGAAATTCTACACAATCGTCCACCTAATTATGCCACCTTAAAGGTATTTGGTTCCCTTTGTTTTGCCTCTACTTTCTCTGTCCATTGCACTAAATTTGATCCCGTGCCAGAAAGTGTGTCTTCCTTGGATTTAAATCTGGTACAAAGGGTTTTGTTCTCTTAGACTTCAGTTCTAGGGAAATATTTGTTTCACGTAATGTTGTTTTCCATGAACATATTTTCCCTTTTGCATCTTTAAAACATGATCATGTTCCTCTTGTTCGTGAATCTTCCTAACCAACCTTTGATTTTTCTCCTATTACACCATCACCAACTTCTTCTTTACCGTTAGATAATCAATCTTTTATACCACCTGTACCACGTCAATCTACAAGAGTGTCTAAACCTCCTTCTTACTTGGCTGATTATCATTGCCATTCTACCACTACAGCTGCAACTAATGATCGCCACTCAGGTACTCCTCATCCTTTGTCATATGTTCTCTCTTATTCAAAGTTATCTCCTTCTCATCTACATTTTACACTTGCTGTTTCTGCTTCCTTTGAACCAAAATTCTATCACCAAGCAGTAAAATTTCAATGCTGGAGAGAGGCAATGCAAACTAAAATCAATGCACTTGAGCAAAATAAAACCTAGGTTTTGGTTGATCTTCCTGCTGGCAAAGCTCCCATTGGCTGTAAGTGGGTGTATCGAGTTAAACACAAGGCAGATGGTAGTATTGAGCGCTATAAGACGCGTTTAGTCGCCAAAGGATACACACAAACTGAAGGTATCCATTACTTCGATACTTTCTCTCCTGTTGCTAAACTCACCACTGTCAGATTATTACTCACATTAGCAGCCATACATCAGTGGCACCTTAAATAGCTTGACGTCAACAATGCCTTTCTTCATGGTGACCTCCATTAAGAAGTTTACATGGTATTACCACCTGGCTTCCATACTTCTGATTCTCATAAGGTTTGCAAGCTTCAAAAGTCCCTTTACGGGCTTAAACAGGCTAGCCGTCAATGGTTCTCAAAACTCACCGCTGCCTTGCTTGCTTTGGGATATGTTCAGTCCTCCTCTGATTATTCTCTTTTCATCAAGCATCATGAATGTTCCATCACTGCCTTGCTGATCTATGTTGACGAAATTATTTTGGCAGGCAATAATCTTGGTGAAATTGATCATGTAAAGCAGTATTTAGATAATGCTTTCAAGATCAAGGACTTGGGCGATTTAAAATTTTTCCTTGGCTTAGAAGTTGCTCGTACATCTGCTGGTATCGCATTATGTCAACGAAAATATGCTATTGACATTTTATCTGATGCAGGGTTTTTGGATTCTAAACCTGCCAAATCTCCAATGGATTGCTCTTCTAAGCTTAGTCAATTGCATGGTGACATCTTGCCTGATGCTTCTTCTTATTGTTGACTGATTGGCCGTTTACTTTACCTTACTTCCACTCGTCCTGACATTTCTTTTGCTGTCCAACAGTTGAGCCAATACTTAGACAAGCCTACCTCTCAGCATCTTCAGGCAGCCCATCGCGTTCTTCGCTACGTCAAAGGCTGTCCAGCTTATGGTCTTTTTTTTCCTGCTGGATCCTCTTCAGCTTTTCAGGCCTTTAACGATTCTGATTGGGCAGGATGTATTGACACAAGGCGATCGGTAACTGGTTTTTGTGTCTTTCTTGGAGCGTCCTTGATCAGCTGGAAAGCTAAAAGCAGCCTACTGTATCACTTTCTTCTTCAGAAGCTGAGTATCGTGCTCTTGCTTCCACAACTTGTAAGTTACAGTGGCTGCGTTATCTTCTTCAAGATCTCCATATTGCTCACCCTCAACTTGCCTTGCTTTTTTGTGACAATAAATTAGCTCTCCAGATCGCTGCCAACCCAACATTTCATGAATGCACAAAACATATAGAAATAGATTGCCATCTGGTTCGTGAGAAAGTGCACAACGGACTCCTTCATCTCATGCCTTGTTCCTCAACTAATCAGCTAGCTGACGTTTTTACAAAGCCACTTGTTGTTGCTCCTTTTCATGCAATGATTTCCAAGCTGGGCATGTTAAGCATACATTCTCCAGCTTGCGGGGGAGTCTTGGAGCATTCTGTTAATAGTTAATTGATACTCTGTTATTAGTTAGTTAGTTAGTTAATAGTTAGTTGATATTTTGTTAGTCAAGTTGATGTTTGTTATTTAATTAGTTACAATCTGTTGTTAGTTAGTTAGTTAGTTGACGTTTGTAAAGCTGATGAACTGGACCAGTATATAAACTGGAAGCTTCTCTGTTTTTCTTTATAAGTTCAATAAAAAGAATTTATCCAGATTTGTTTTTCTTCAACATCAAAACAAAAATCCTAATACTCAGAGTCTTAACATCTTTTCTTCTATTTTCACTTTCATTTTCTTGGAAACGAAAATTTTACCACTGTTTATAAAAATAAACATTTCATAGTTAAATCATAAATGAGTTAGTTAATGAAATTCAGATTGAGTCTTGGATGTATTTCTAGTTTTTGTAATTTAATATTGTAAATATTTATGGAGTTCAGATTCAAATCGGGTATCGTGGTGTTAGGTCAATTTGGCATTGTTGATAATCTAATGGTTCATAAAGATTAATAAATTTTATTCGAGTTTGTAATGTAGTGTTGCCTTCATTCTTATATATTTTCGGTAAGAACGTCAGTTTATTGTTTGTATGGGAGAATTATTACTTTATATCAACTAGTAATAGTATGGGATTATCCACCTAAACCTTAGAGAACAATTGTTCTTAGTTGGTGACCCTTACACTATAATCGAAGAGTCCTTTGCCCTAATAAGGAAAAATACCATTAAAGGTCACATATCAATGACAACACGCGTAATATATAACTCTCATGCAATGTCCTGTGGATGTATAAATAAAAGAACGTATATTCCCCAAAGGTGACCTAAATTTAATAAGTTTGTCTAGTTAATATTTACAAAGCATAGACATTCTTTGGCCCATGCTCGTCTTTTCACTCAATTTAAGCTAATGATTTGAAAATTTTCATTCTACCCGAAGTACAGTTGACTGAGGCCTCCAAAAACCGACATCAACAAATACATTGAATTTTTTATTTTTTTTTGGAAAATGATTTTTAGCCCCAACTGAATTTATCTTTAGCCCCCATCTTCTAGTTTAAGTGAGGGTATAATTGTGGTAAAAAATATTTCCTCCATACCTTTATTTCAAAGCTTTGAATTTACAGTTAACAAAAAAGTTAAAAAATTTAGGTCAATCAAAATTCATAATTTTACAAGTTAAAGCTTATTGTGTCAATTATCAAAACTACTATGTTTGTTTTCAACTCTGAAGGCTTAGAAAAAGTGAATATTTTATGTAAAGATATTTGTGGATTGTTTGGTTTGACCACTTAAGACTGAGAACCAGTCATATCCCTCTTAATGAAAAAAAAGCTAAAATTTTTGGCTTTTAACTTACTAAAGACTTATTTGTTTATCTTAAATGACTTCTAAAAAAATATCCCCATTCTAATTTTTAAATTCCAATCATAGCCCTTAAAACCTTAATCTCTAATCATGAATTTGATAAAATATAACGAAAATATTTTAATTTTGCAAATAATTTGATTTAATCTTTTTAATTGTGTGTATTCACTATGTCTGCTACAATGAAAATAAAATAATAAAATGAATGAAAAAGGTTAATTGTAATACAAACCATAAATATATATTATACTTAAAATTGACAAAGATACTTATGTAAAAGCACTAGTTTTTAGATATTTAAAATTTGTAAAAACAAATACTTAATACTTGTGAGATTGAGAAACAGAGATCTAAAGAGTTCTGAAATATTCAAAACTTATGTATCTTATTGATTTTTCAGTTAATACAATGTTGAAACTATGACTTTATATACAAAGAAGAGTCAACTCAGCTTAATGACAAAGAGTAAAGTATGTTTTACAACGACGTTGTTTACTTATTCATTTACCTGCAGTTTTACAAAACTGCCCTCCTTACATTCTGGCTATTATTCCTCCGCAAACTGGACTACGGTTGCTGGATTTTCTTCAAGACTTTGATTTGTTGTCTTCAGACATTTCCTTCATATGCAGATTGGCTTTGGCTTTTTGACTACATAAGCTGATACCACACCATTATTCTAAAAGAAAAACTTTAAACCACCACATAATGTTTCTACAATGCTTCTGCACTTTCACCAAAATAGCAGCTAATTCCTACCAACATTCATGCCACACCATTATTCTAAAAGAAAAACTTTAAACCACCACACAATGTTTCTGCAATGCTTCTGCCCTTTCACCAAAATAACAGCTAATTCCTACCAAAATTCATGCCATACTAAAATCATACCATACTGGAAGCTATCTCAACAATGCTACCAACATTCTTACCATACTGGAAGCTATTCCAACAATAGCTTATACGCAGCATTCATACCATACCACACATTACTTCTGCATTATACACCACATTGTACCTCAACATAGAACACTAATAGCATATACTGAGCATTCATATAACACCATAACACAACATTCTTTCATAGTTCATTAGCAGCCAAATCTGTATGCCATATTGACATATTTTTAACACAACACCTTACCATATCTGTTACCATATCAGTCATGTTCCTGTAATGCAGAACTTAGGTTGCTAGGATTTTTTTTTTTTTTTTTTTTTTTTTTTTTTTTTTTTTTTTTTTTTTTTTTTTTTTTTTTTTTGCACACAGTTAGCAGATTCTACTGCTGGTTCAGGGAGGAAGATGACTCTCGGTTACTGTCAACTTTAGCATCTGAATATGGTACCTCAACAACACAAAGTTTGTGTTTTAATTCTTGGAACTGACTAATTGAAAGGGCCTTTGTTAGAACATCAGCAATTTGAAGCTTTGTAGGAACATATTGCACAATGACCTTTTTTGCAAGAACTTGGTCTCAGATACAGTGAGTGTTGATCTCAATATGTTTTGTTCTTGCGTGAAAGACTGGATTTGATGCCAATGCTTCAGCGCTCACGTTGTCACACCAGATGACAGGACAAGAGTTGATTGACACACCTATTTCCGTGAACAAATTGTCCAACCAAGCCAATTCAGTTGTTGTTTGGGCTAGTGCTCTGTACTCAGCCTTTGTAGATGACAAAGTAGTCACTTTTTGCTTGTGGGAACTCCATTGAACTAGATTAGGACCTAGGTACACACAATATCCATTAGTAGACCATTGGTCATCTAAATTACTTCCCTAATCTGCATCTGCATAACACTCAACATTGAGAGAGGTTGTTGGTCTGAATAACAAGCCATGGGATTGAGTCAGTGACGGATCCAAGATTTTTGCCCAGAGGGGGCCTCATGGCTTCGCCATTGTTTGTCAAACAACTAGTGAAAAATTTTAAAAAATCACCAAACCTTAAGTAAAGGAAATAATATAATATCAATAATCTAAAAGAAAAAAATACAACAACACAATACTTTACTACTTGAATAAATCTATGAGAAGCAAAACCTTGAGCAAATTATGTTGAAAATAACATTCAATTCACGAGGAAACACAGGAAAATTTTTACGTGGAAAAACCTCTTCTATTAAAGAGAGCAAAAGACCATGGGAATCTAACGATCCACTTAAATTCAATATAATTAAAAGAGTTTACAACAATCACAATCCACCGAAAATGTTCTACACAAATTTCTTATTTCTCTTTTTTTTTTTTTTTCTTTCAAAGATTATAATATAAATTTTCATGACTTTGATCAGGTCTAACCTAAGTTAAAGTCAACCAAAACTTAAATTAAGTCAATATTGCCTTAACTTTTAATATGACTTAATAAAAAAAGAGGAAATTTTCTTAGTATAAATATAGATAATAACTCAAATTTCTTTCATAATTTTGAGCAGCTAAACGGTGACGTTTGAAATATAGGAAAGTGATGGGTAAAGGGTGAAGAATAACGTTCAATAAAATATAGTTAAGGTTTAATTTGGGAAAGCGAGAACATTCTTAAACATAAAACACAAAACAAACTCACAAGATTCATGCTTTTTTCCATCAAAATAATAAAAATCCTCCAAAAAATAAGCATGATTCAACCCTAAGATAAACTAAAATGAAATGAGCAATACACATACCTGAAATTGAGAAAACAGAAACAAAGCTAATTGTGGCACCTTGATGAGTAAAAGCTTCAACAATTTCAGTCTTCAAATGTTTTAAGAACGAATAACATAGAGAAAGTGAAAGAGAGAATGAGAGAATAAAGAATTTTTGGGATAAAATTATAAAAAACAAATACACATAAAAAAGAGTAAAGAGAGTTTTAAATTTTTAATATGATGTAAGCGTGAAATATATATATTAATAACAAGTATTTTATGAGTTTTAATATATGTATAATATTTTTTATTCTTTTAAAATACGAAGATAAGCCTATGTATGTATATATATATTAATAGAATTTTTTATAAGCCTATATAAATAATTTTTTTTTTAAATGTGAGGATAGGCCTGGGCCTACCCTCCAAGGGGCTGGATCCGCCCCTGGATTGAGTACCTTTAAGGTAACTTAAAACTCTCTTACAAGCCTACCATTGTAACTCAGTAGGAGCTTGAAGATATTGGCTGAGCTTGTTCACTGTAAAATTGATATCAGGCCTGGTGAGGGTTACATATTTAAGGGCTCCAATAGTGCTTCTATAGAGACTAGGGTCTTTAAACAACTCACTATCAGTTGCAAAAAGTTTCTACTGCCATATGAGTGGGACAAGCATGTGCCTCTTGCATCTTAGTTTTAACTAGTAAATCATGAATGTATTTGGTTTGTTTTAAGTGCAGACCCCCAACTGACCTGGTTGCTTCTAAGCCTAAAAAATATGTGACAGCCCTAAGAGTCTTCAAGGAAAATTGGCTGTTTAAATCTTTAACAAGCTGAAGAATGTTGGAGGAGCTAGAACCAGTTATTACAATATCATCCACATATATAAGAACATATAGAACTTGAGAGTTGTCCTTGAGAATGAACAAACTTGGGTCAGATATTGAATTCTGAAATCCTTTCTGCACCAAGGCTTGTTTCAATTTGTTAACCAAGCCCTTAGGGCTTGCTTAAGGCCATAAAGAGCCTTGTTAAGCTTACAAACATGTGAGGACAAATAAGGAACCTTAAACCCCTCGGGTTGTCTCATATAGACTGTTTCATTCAAATGACCATTAAGGAATGCATTGTTCACATCTACTTGTTGAATATCCCTACCATAAGTGATAGCTAATGTAAAGATAATTCTAATAGTTGTTGGTTTAACAACAAGGCTAAAAGTTTCAAAATAGTCTAGGCCGGGAGTTTGTTGAAATCCTTTAACAACTAATCTGGCTTTGTATTTCTGGAGAGATCCATCAACATGAAATTTGGTTCGAAACACCAATTTATTGCCAACTATGCTCATATCAGTGGTTCGAGGAATAAGATTGCAATTGTCATTTCTAATAAGAGCATCAAACTCATCTTGCATGGCCTTTTTCCATTCATCACAAGCAAAAGCTTCACTCACTATTAGAGGTTCTGGTTGAATAGGTAAGGACTTGGTTAGGGTAAGTGCAGTTGTAGTTTGATTACTGGTTTTGGACCTAGTGATCATGAGGTGTGTATTAGTGGTTAGGGGCTATTTTATAGGTGCAGAAGAAAGGAAATCATGGTTATTTGTGTGAAGGATAAGTCAGGTTGGCTAGTAGTAACAGAAGAAGGGAATTCAGGTTTATGGACAAGGTGTTTAGGTTGAGAAAATTGTGATGGAGTTAAGTCAACCACAAGGGAGCAATCAGTGTGTCTTTGTGCTGAGTGTGCACAATCTGAAGGTACAAAAGACTTTTGTACCTTTTCATTGTGAAGAGAAGGGTGATAATAAGAGAGATCTACTTCCAGAGAAGAAGTGGATGGAATAGAAGTTGGAATAGAGATAGTATTTGCTAGTGAAGTAGTAGATTTATCAGAGGAAGAAGATGTAGGTGATACGAAGGGAAGTAATGAGGGTGACGACTAAGAGTGATGATCAGTATTATTAAGTTTGTTGGATGGAATAATAGAAACTGACTTGCTGATGTTGGAAGATGGATTAGGAATGGATGTATTGACATCATGAAATGAAGTAATGGGAACTGACTTATTAGGAGTGAAAGAAGAATTAGAAACAGAACAGTCCACTGCAGGGGAGAGTTTACTGCTAGCACCATTTGAGAATGGAATAGAAACAAAAGGAAACTTAGTGGGGGAACTAGTAGGGACTACTACTTTGAGTGAAGGTGAACAAGGGCTGGACAATTTTTTACCAAAACCAGTAGCAAAAGGAAACTCCAATTCCTTGAATTGAACATTAGGAGTAATGAAAATTTTTCCTTCTAAGCTTAGACATTTATAACCTTTATGAACTAAACGATAACCCATAAAAACACATTTAGAAGAGTGGAAATGCCTCTCAGAAATGGAAAACAAGCACAACCAAAGATTTTTAACTCAGAATATATAGGAAACCTGCTGTAAAGAACCTGATATGGTGACAAAAAATCCAAAACTGAGGTAGGCATTCTATTGATAAGAAAGACAGCAGTATCAAAGGCACACCACCAAAAATGTAAAGGCATGGATGCATGGACAAGTAAGGTAAGTCCAATTTCTGCTATATGCTATGTTTCCTTTCGCTTCTCTCATTTTGTTGGTGCACATAGGCATAGGAATGCCTAAGCTGAATTCCAACAGTTGTAAGGTAAGGTATCAAACCTCTATACTATCTTCCTTAGTCAGACTGTAAAGTTTTGAGTTTATATCCAAGTTGTCTCTTAACAAGAAGGTGAAATTTGATGAAATTGGACTGAACCTCGGCTTTGGTTCTTAAGGGAAACATCTGGGTGAACCTACTATAATCATCAATGAAATGAATGTAGTATTTAAAACCTTCTAAGGAAGCTACTGGTGCTAGTCTCCAAATGTCACTGTGAATAATTTTAAGGGGTTTTGTAGCTCTAGAGGTAGAACTAGGAAAGTGATTCTATGCAATTTTCCTAGTCTACATGCATCACAAAAATTCAAGGATGAAACAGGTTCTGAGGGTCGTGGGTGAATGTGAGATAAAATTTTACTCAACACATTAGCATGAGGGTGTCCTAGGCGATTATGCCAGAGTGATAGTGTATTGTTCCTAGTGTTGCTAGCATGGAAAACAGTAGGGTTAGCTATTAAGGAATTAGAACACTTGTCATGATCAAGGTAATCAACAGAATTGAAAGTGTTTGTTTCAGACTTGTGAATAGCAGAATTATGATTAAAAGTTTTAGTGAGTTCGGAATTAGTAGTAGCAAAACTATCAATATGAGAAATGTTAGTGTTCCTAGTAGAATCAATTGCAGCAACATTAAACATAGAAGCAGTATGTAAAACAAAACCAGAATTCGATTTGTTCATATTAGAATCATAAACTACATCAGAAGTAGAAGTAGTGTAATCAGAATTATTAGCTTTAGTAACATTAATATCAGAAACAACAGCATTAGTGTCTAACATACTAGGATCAAAATGTTGCAAACACTGTGTCTTATTAATAGAATCAAAAGTACAGGTATTTGTATATGAAGTAAGGTGTCGACTACTACAAGATACTTAAGGAACTTGCAATCTATTATCATTATTAGTTAAAACATTCAGTGGACTGCTAGTTAGTATATTACAGTTGACATCAGCAACTTGCAAACTGCACTGAGGACCAATAGACTGAGGTAAACTATGATTGTACTGACTGCTAGTACCTACAGATTTATTTGAAAACAAGGTATTACAAAACCTAGAACTCAAAGCAACAGACTTTTCTAAACCACCGGAAGTAAGACCAAAAGAAGAGCAAGAAGGTATGTGCAATTGGTATAGACCAGCCTTAAGTCCTCCCTGCAGTAACACTGCCTTGGTAGCCTTGTCCTTAACAACACAATAATCAAAGTCAAATTCCACAATTACTTGATTATCTTTAGTAAACCTAGAAATGCTAAGGAGATTTTTAGTTATTATAGGAACACATAACACATTGCGCAAATGTAAATACTTGGAACGAAATGAAGTAGGAAATAAAGTTGAACCTATATGAGATATGTGTAAAGACTCACCGCTACCAACCTGTAGTTGTTCAACAACATCATAATTTTTGCTAGAAGTCAGTTGAGTAGGGTCAGGGGTAACATGGTTAGTGGATCCTAAATCCATGTACCAGGCTAGATCAACAGGGGCAATTACTATGATATTCATATGTGTGTGAAGGTAATGGTTGGGAGAAGGCGTATGGTTAGACATAAGGAAAGCATGGTTGGGTGTTGGATTCTAGTATTGACCTTGCTAACTAGGGACATGAAACCCTTGCCATTGATTAAGGAAATGAGGCCTTCTTTGTGAATCAATATGCTGCTGTTAATATTGCAAGTCAGTGCTTGTAGTTGGTTGAGACGATGAATCCTAAGATCCATTTGAAGGAACAATAGGTTGCTGGCTTCCATATTGAAGTCCATAAGATCCACTGTGGAATCCTAGATTTGGACATTATGTATAGTTAAAGAAACCAGAGCCAATTTGTCCTGACATGCCAACTTGAGTAGGTGCATTGTTGTAAGTAGAGTTATAACGGTGATAACAATGGGCTGCTGTGTGGCCAATTTTGCTGCAAACTAGGCAGATAGGCTTGCCTCTACCATTACTCCTTCCTCTGCCTCTTCCAATAACAGGTCTATATGGTGAGTAGTAGTGACCTAAAGCTCCACCAAATTGTCCATATTGTGGTCCATTGTCAATAGAGTTAAATTGAACTCCTTGAGAAGCAGACCAACCAGAGGATAGTGGATAACTCTGAGATCCTATGGGAGGATTAGGTAAGCTTTGTGATTGGGATTGAACGTGAGCAATTAGGCCGGATGTGCCATCAGATGCAGAGGAGATCTTGTTATTAACTGGTAATGAAACTTGACCACTTGAACTCCCAAGGGAAGCAATATTAATAGAACCTCCTTGAAAATCTATATAGTTAAACCTATCAAGCCGCAACTCATATTTTTGTAATAGAAACTGAGCCTCCTACAAAGTGATTGGATCAATCTTAGATTCTATCCTAGAGGTCAGATTGACAACAACAACGTCAAATTCTAGACCTAAACCATCTAAAATATGTTGAAGGAGATCTTCATCTGAGACCACTTGACCACTCGCAGACAGGCTTTTAGCAATGCCTTTCATCTTCTTTACATAGTCATGAATACTCAGATTACCTTTCTGAGTTGTTTGAAGTAAATTCTTCAAGTGTAAGGCTTTAACTTTTGGCTCAGTTACAAATTCAGCTTCAAGTTTAAACCACACTTCAAACGCAAATTGACATTTCAAGACAAGAGTGAACATGCACTCAGAAATTGAGGCTAGAAGCCAAGTAATGAGGAACTTGTCAGTCGTTTCCAAGTTACATAAGTTGGATTTAGCTTTTCTTTCGCCAGGGTTTCAATTGACTTGCTATAACTCAACTCAATTGAACAAGAAGCATTAGAAGTAATAAAAGGAGCTGGACAGGGAATTAAACCTACCAGGTGTTCTTTGAGTTCATGTGCTCCCACAGTGAAAAGAACTTGCGATTGCTAGAATCGGTAATTATCAGTCTAACTATCTCTTGTGAGTTTGGGAGTGATAACCTGGAGGCTTGATGGAAAGATTGAGAGTTGGGAACTAGCTAAGTTGTTCTGCATTTTCTCCATTGAAGCTGAAGAAATGATTAATTGTTAGGACCATTGCCATCGACGCTTGTCTCTAGCTCTGATATCATGTGAGATTGAGAAACAGAGATCAAAAGAGTTCTGGAATATTCAGAACTTATGTATCTTATTGATTTTTTAGTTAATACAATGCTGAAACTACGACTGGCTTTATATATAGAGAAGAGAGTCAACTCAGCTTAATGACAAAGAGTAAAGTATGCTTTACAAACGACGCCGTTTACTTATTCCTTTACCTGCAGTTTTACAAAATTGCCCTCCTTACATTCTGGCTAATAATACTTATAATTAGATATTAAAAAATTACAAACAAACATATCATAAATCTTTTATCAATCATATTCATTCAGCATTATTCAGTTTTCAACATTAAAAAGTTATTAGACAAGTTACAAAATGTCATTCTTCTTTATTTTCAAATCTCATATATCTCATATCCTTCTAGACTTAGAAGCAAATAGAACTACTATTTGATTTTCTTTTAGAAAATTTTTTATTAGTTTATTTCTTATTTTTTTGTTTTTCTATCCCAAGTTTGATATTTTGAAGAACTCTAACAAATTACCTTATTTAAATGGTAAAGTGATCATACAACAAGAAATTACTAGAACTTAATCAAATAAAATGTTATGTTAGTTTTTGGAGTGTTTCAAGAGTTGACAAATTATAGAAACATAAGATATTAGAAGATTTCAAATCTTAAGCAAATTAACAAACATTCATATGAATCCTTCTTGAAATTTTTTAATATGTATAACACCATTGTTAATTATTTTTTGTAAATACTATTATACCCCTATTTAAGATTGAAGACGGGGCTAAAGATGAAAAAATTAATATGGGGCTATAAATAACTTTTTTTTGTTAAATAATAAAAGATAATATGATATTATTCAGTTTTGAACGGTATGTTACAAAATTGCAGAACAAAGAACAATACAACTAATAAAACAAAGAAAACAATTGGCAGTAGCTGTTGTGAATAATAATCTACTGTGTGATTATTAAATAGCTTTCATATAGGCAATACACCAACTAGAATAAGCTAAGAAATAGCAACAGACTAGCAAACCATTCTTATCCGCTAGACAACTACAAGCTACATTGACTCATCTCTAAAGACTAGGACACTTCAGAACCAAATAACAAGTAACCTTGACTTATTCAACAATCCCTCCCTTAAACTAAAAGCATACAAATATTCAGTTTAATAAGAACTATCCAGGTTGCAAACGCGAAGCAACTTTTTTAGCTTCTGAAATGCAAGCAACTTGAGGGATCTGGTAAAAATGTCAGCAACTTGATCTTCACTTTTGCAATAGACAAGATCAATAGCTCCTTCCTTTGTAAGATCCCTTAAGAAGTGAAACTTCGGGTCTATATGCTTACTTCTTTCATGTAGAATAAGATTTTTGGAGAGCTTTATTGCTTGATTATTGTCACAATAAATTGTGGTGGTTCCCTTTTGCTTGAAATGTAGCCCTTCAAGAATTGTCTTAAGCCAAATAGCTTGACAAGCACAAAAAGTTGCAGCTACGAACTCAGCTTTGGTTGTTGAAAATGTGACAATTGGTTGTTTCTTTGAAGACCACGAGACAACTCCTGAACCAAGTATGAAAGCATACCTCGAAGCGTTTTTTCTATTATCTTGATCTCTAGCATAATCACTATTAGTAAAGCCTATCAAATCTGATTTTTCTCCCCTCTTGTAGAGCAGCCCCAAAATCAGCAGTACCTTGCAAGTAAAAAAAAAAAAAAAACCCTTTTTGCAGCTAAAAGATGCATCTCTTTTGGGCTCTCCATGTACCTGCTGATTAGACATACGACATGCATTATATTATTCCTTATGGTAGTCAAATACATCAAGCTTCCCACAATTTGCTTGTAAAAGGTGTTGTCAATCCTCCTGCCTTAAGNTACTAAAGTTTGTGTCAAATCAGTAAACTCCTAACTGAATCAATAAGAGGTTCAGACTTGCAGAGAGCTAATACATTAGCCAGCAAGAGATTTAGTATTTCACGGCCAACAATTATCAATTTTACTCTGCTGTAGGTAGGAAATCAAGAGAGCCAAAACTTTAGAGAGTTGAGCTACCAAACTTCAAAGAGCTGCCATCAATTTAACTCTGAGTGAGTAAATTCAACTAGCACTCAAACTCTACTTCAGGCTCAGGCATAGAGGAAATCACATTCAGCTTTTCATTAAGAGTCTGAAATCTATGTGTTGCAAGTGCTTTAGTTAGAACATCAACAATTTGGTATTTTGAGCAATGTTTTAAAACCCAACCCGGGGTGAAACCTGGCAAAGTTGTCTGGTCTCGAGTTGACTGGTTTGACTAGTGGTCCGGTGAAACAGATTGACAAAAACTTCTAAAATTTAGCAAATACACCCCTAAAAATTACAGTTAAGTCCCTATAGGTTTGAAATTTGGCAAACACACCTTAATACAAATTGGCTAGTGACTGGTTGGTGCAACGACACCCCAGATGCAACCCTAATCGTCCCTTGAGCCAATTCCCCTTAAAATATACCCAAGATATGGCCGAAATAGGTTTGATTTTGGTTAGACCGAAACCAACGTTAGCATTTCAGGACAGATCTCATCGAAGCTGACATCGAAAACCCTCCCCATCACCCAGAAATTACTCCCTTATTCCTCCTGACCAAAACTCATCTCACCCTACCCTTGTTAGCCTCGCCAATCACCGGCAAAAGTCGGTTATTGCCGCTACTAATTTTGTTCGATTTCTGATTGATTTACTCATCGAAAATCAAATCAATCACCACCATTGCATTCACCGGAACTTTCTCTTAAAAAGCCCCAACATTCCGACCATTAATTGTTTGCCGATCATCCTCCCAAGTCCTAGGGTTTTGGGTGAATAGGAAAAATATAAACTCAACCCATTGAAGCTTTTGGGACCTGATTGAACCGGTTAAACCAGCCGGACCGGGTTTTAAAACATTGATTCTAAGGGCACTTATTGAACAAAAAGTCTCTTGTCACCTGCCAGCTCCCTTTTATAATGTACATCAATTTCAATGTGCTTTGTCCTGACATGAAACACAGGATTAGAAGACAAGGCCCCAACACTCATGTTATCACACAAAAGAATAGCGACGTAATTAATTTTTATACCAAGTTCCTAAAATAGATTCTAAATCCAAACTAATTTCGTTGTTGCCTGACTAAGAGCCCTATACTCTGTCTCTGTGGAAGACAAAGCAACCACTGTTTGTTTCCTAGAACACCACTGAACCAGATTTCCACCAAGAAAAATACTATAACTTGTGGTGGATCTCCTATCACCTATATCGCTGGCCTAATCTGCATCAGCATAGCCTTCTAACTGAAAATGCTAGTGTTTTTTGGAAAAACAAACCATATTGAATTGTTCCTTTAATGTACCTTAGGACTCTTTTATAGGAAGTCCAATGATTGGTGGCAGGATGTTGAGGAAACTGACTCAGCCTGTTAACAGCAAATGCTAAATCAGGTATAGGCAGTGTTAGGTACTAAAGGCCACCTACAAGACTTCGATAGAGTGAAGGTTGATCAAAAGGGTCACTATCTTTTTTCAGAAGCCTTGTTCCTATAGCCATAAGGGTGTTACAGGGTTTACAATTTGAGAGACCAGCTTTGTTTAGTAAATCATGAGCATACTTGGTTTGAGTAAGCAACAACCCCACTTTGCTTCTTTGAACTTCAAATCCCAAAAAGTAGTTGAGAGCTCCTAAGGTTTTTAGTGCAAACCTGTTGTTCAACTTAGTAACAATTTGCTCAATCAAAGTAGAATCATTCCATTTGAGAAGAATATCATCTATATAAACCAGCAAGTAAATCACTTGAGTGTCGTTCTTATAAAAGAACAAACTTGTGTCAGAAATACTACTCTGGAAAGCCCACTCAATGAGAGCAACTTTAAGTTTATCAAACCAAGCCTTTGGGGCTTGTTTCAATCCATATAATGCCTTATAAAGTTTACAAACATGTTTGGGTTGCTGTTGATCAAGAAAACCTTTCGGTTGTAACATGAACACTATCTATGTAAGTTCATTATTCAAGAAAGCATTGTTGATATCAATTTGCTATATTCCCCAGTTGTTATGCACAACAAGAGAAAGCATGATTCTAATTATTGCTAGTTTAATGACAGGTGAGAATGTATCAAAGTAGTCTAGGTCAGGGGTCTGCTGAAATCTCTTAGCTACAAGCTTAGCCTTATACCTTTGAAGAGACCCATCAGACTTCAATTTAGTTTTAAAAACCCACTTACAACCTACAATATTCATATCTAAAGTATAAGGAACAAGGTCCCATGTTTTATTCCTCAAAAGAGCCTCAAATTCGTCATTCATAGCTGTCTTCCACTCTGGAATTGTGAGAGCCTCTGCAGCAGTCTTTGGTTCAGTAAGGATGGAAAGACTAGTGAGGTAGGCTTGTCCTATCAGAGTTTGGAGTTAAGACTTGGATTTGGTAACCATTGGATGAAGATTGGGAGTGAAATGATCTTATGCAAGAGGCAACACCACCTCTAGTTGGATTCCTAAAGAAACATCCTAACCAGAGCGAAAGAAATCATGTTCTGATCCAAAGACTGACCCAACTAAATGTGAAGTGGACTCACCAGAAGAACTGGTGGTAGTAGGCAATGCTGTTTTAAAAGATGTAGTAGGTGAACCAATAATAGCAGAGGAGTGAGGAGGATTTATTGAGCAAGTAAGACTTATTGTCCTAGGTTTAGGTGACTCAACAGTTGCTTCTAAATCAGAGGGTACAGAGGGTGTGGCTATGAAATCATGACTAGCATCAAACTGAAATGAATTGGTAGCAACAAAAGTACACTGAGGTGAGGAACTCATCACTGTAGTCCAGAATCAATAATATGTCCTATGCTAGGAAGCAAACAATAAGACAAATTCCAAGAAGAATGCAGACCTTGAATATTAGTGGATAAAGACAGCTCTGAACTGTCTATGTCTCTAAATAGAAAGCATTTAAATCCAAGTTTGTAAGGAAACATTGTCTCATCAAATTTAACCTGCTTGACTATATAGACTTTACCTGTAGAAGAGAGGCATTTATATCCTTTATGAGTTGAGCTATACCTTATAAAGACACATTGCTCAGTATGATAGGAGAATTTATGTTTCTAGTATGGTCTTATAAAGGGATGGCAACAACAACCAAACGCTTTCAGGTCACTGTACTCAAGTTCTTTTTGATATAATTTCTAATAAAGAGAAGGATCTTCGAAGACAGATGAAGGCAGTCTATTAACAATATAAACCGCAGTACTGAAAGCCTACCACCAGAGACACAATGGCATCCTAGCATGTGCTAGCAAGGTCAACACAAATTCTATGATGGTTTTGTGTCATCTCTCTACTGTACCATTTTGTTGATGGAGATAGGGACAAAGATGTCTAAAGCCAATACCATGCTACCGTGGATAGGCAGTAAAAGACCTAAACTCTCCTCCCTAATCAGTTTGCAAAGTCTTAAGTTTAGTTTCTAACTGTTTTTCAAAGAAACTATAGAAATGAGTAAATATTTTAAAAATTTCAGACTTGAATTTCAAAGGATAAATCCACATAAATCTACTATAATCATCCACAAATAACATGTAATATTTGAAACCTTCAAAAGAACTCATTGGTGCAGGACCCCACAAATCAAAGTAAAGTAGTTCAAGTGGTTTTGTAGTTTTAGAAGTAGATTTCGGAAAAGAGGCTTGAGACAATTTTATAGTTTGACAGGAATCACAAAACATGACATTATCAAAACAACCAGGTACATGAATCTTATTCATCACAGGCTTAAGAGTTTTTAATTGTGGATGCCCCAATCTAGCATGCCACAATTTTGTCAAACTAAAATGTACATCAGAATTCATTCCCTATGTAACAGAAACTTTACTATTATTGCAATTATTTGGATTGAAGCTGGAGGCAACAACAACATGACAAGATCCACTAGGAGCAGAAGTAGAGGCAACAATAGGCAAAGAAACTTGTAGCTGATATAGTCCATCCTTTAGAGGTCCTTGAAGCAATATCTCTCTAGTCCACTTATCCTTTACAAGACAATTATTAGAGTGGAATTCAACTATCACACCATTGTCTTTTGTAATTTGAGATATACTCAATAAATTTTTAGCTATATGGGGGACACACAACATGTTTTTAAGAAATAAAACTCTAGAAGAAGAGTCTAAGAAAGACACACCTGTGTGAGAGACATGAAACGTCTGACCATTGCCCACTTGGACTGTTTCTCCTCCTTGATAATTGTCCTGAATCACCAAATTTTTCAGGTCTGAGGTCATGTGATTAGTGGCACCAAAGTCCACATATCATGTTTGATCAGTTACTGTGTGTGGAGAAGCAACTGGGTGGTCCAATGAGTAGAAGCAGAATGTTGATTCAAGGTCGGTTGATCAGTTCCGAGATTACAGGTTTCAGATTGGGTTGCTGAGAATAGCCAAGTTGTGGGAGCTGTATTGATTGGAAACATAACTTCCAGTACAACTAGTTAGTACTCTGGACCATTTATCCCTGCTATATTGTACTATAAAAGCTGATTGACTAGGAAATTGACTTAGTACCATTCTGGTTGCTAAGGACCTGTGCTGATTCTGAGTTTGTGTATTAGTAAGGGTTGTGAGGTATTATCATGAGAAAATTTCCAGCATTGTATCCATATCCGAATGATATCTTGGTCTAGAATGGACAAAACCCTAATATTCATGATTAAACCTATAATAGCATTGTAATGCTAAATGACCTCCCTTACCACAAACTTGGCATATCAACTTTGGTCGAAAGTGACCTCTGCCTCTACTTTACTATGCACCATTTGAGAATTATACACCTGATACTTATTATGGAGGAAAACCTTCACCAGTAGCTAAATGTGAGTGTACTGTTGTTGTTACACAGGGTTAAAAACAGGTCTAGTAAAACTTGGTTCACTTATTTCCGGAAGATCGAGATAAACTCGTTGAGGATTCAAGATTGATGACTGTGATTAGGTATATTAGGAAACTGAGACTGTGAATGTTGGGTAAATGAGGTAGGATTATAACATAAGCACCATGAGGAGCAATAATTGGGAACTATTAGTAGAGTCATTTTGACTTTGTTTTGAGACCATAAGATCTTCATGAAAATTGGTGAAAGAGCATGTTGTTTTCTAGTCTAATTTCATGCTTATGAAGTAAAAATTGAGCTCCTATAATTTTGTTTGGCTACTGTTGAAACTAAATTAGCAACTACTGCATCATATTCAGGCCCAAGGCCATCTAAGATGACAACAAAAGTTCCTCATCAGTTATGTTAACACCACTAGAGTTATTCATCCCCTAATTCTTTCATCCTCAACACTACTCATTAATAGAAAACATCTTTCTTAGTAGTTTGCAGTAAATTTTTTAGATGTAGAGTCTGGCCTTAGAGCAAATTGAAAATGAAGTTCAAGAGTATTCCAAATCTCATAGGCAATACACATTTAGCTACATGACAAAACATTGTTTCAAAAATTGTAGAATAAAGCCAGTTACCAGAAATTGATCATTTTCTTCAGGCAAAATAGCTTGGATTCGACTTTTTCACAATTTGTTCAAGATCGTCTGATTCTCAAGCACAAACATCGTGGACACATCCTTTCTCTTGTTACAAATACTTTGATTCCATCGATGTCAAGGCTGGTAGAATTTGCGACCTCCAAAGCGAATAATTTCTCTCCAGCAATTTATAGAAATGGTGGCAAGGTAGGTGGATTCTTGGAATTGTACAATTCGTACTCTCAATATTCATTTCTCTGATTTTGAGTCAGGATTTGTTGAATCAAAGCTAGGATACCATAGACATTGGTCTAGGGCTCTGATACCATGAAGATTTTAGGAAAAGCAAAAGAAAAATAAGAGAATGAAGAACAAGGAATTCTAGAATTTGGAATTATTCTTACTAACTGAATTACAGAAAACAGGCGGCAAGTTTAATACACACCCTTACTTACAAAACGCAACGTTTCAACTAATAGTTGCTTTACACAAAATTACACTAAGGACATATTAGTTTGTAATCTTCACAACTACACCCATCTACATTCAAAACATATAAAACTGAAAGGTGATCAGATCAAACTCTTGTTACTCAACACTAGGGTACTTCCCAGTATTGATCACATTCCTCCAAATAAAATAGAAATATTTGGTATCATACAATGTGAGATAATACTATTGACAAATGACAAAATCACATAATATAAACAATTTATTGATGCTAACTAGTAATCTGAGTTCTAATTCCTCTGTAATCTACATGTCGAAGATTAAGAAAATTAACTTGGGTGGTCAAGTGTGTTGATAGGGACTCTGGGTGTATTACTAAGAGTTTTTAATTCGAGTCTCTCCTCGGTTGCTAATGGGTGTAGCTACTGGAGCTCTTATCTGTCAATAGTTCTAGGGTTTTGGGGGATTAGATGGGTGCGCGAAAGTTGGCCCGAACACCCTCGATTACAAAAAAAATGATGACTTAGAGGAGAGAGGTGTATATAAATACTTTTTTTTTTCAAAAAGAAAATTAATTAGTATTTTCAAAATAATTTTTCCGTTTCAAAAAAAGTAAATTAATATCTTTCAAAATACTTTTTTTGTTTCAAAAAAGAAAAATAAATTAGTATCTTTCAATTACAAAACAACAAATGGGTGATATATCAAAAGAAGTTTCTATTTCTTAAAAAAAGTTAAAAAAATGAAGGGAAACATATTTATAATTAAATTTTACAAAATACGATGTAATATTTGATTGTTACATTATATGATCACTGTACATATACATACAATGTTGCCACTATCAAATAGATATTACAAGTGAAAATGGCTAAATGCAAGACACAGACCTCAAGTTTTGAGAGATGATGGTGACTTCAAGTCAAATCCTCACGAAATATAATTTATTTAGTTTCTTTAAAGTTTGATGAATTTTATCATTTTAAAAGGACGCTGACTATCACCAGCTTCGTCACCTCATTATCTTCTTGTTCAGCTTCGGTTGTTGAGATGGATTCACTAAAAAATAGTACAGATATTTTTCATCTCATAAGATAATGTAAAATTGTATGAAGAACTGATGAATTCCAAGAACTGATGAAAATATGAAAATAATGATAATATTTGTCCTACTGATTGGCCGTATATAGTTCAGCATGAAAGGCATATCCTCGAGGAATCCCTTGTGAAAATTTAGAATCCAGTAATGACCGCCATTTGATTGGCCAGTATATAGTTCAGCATGAAAGGCATATACTCGAGGAATCCCTTGTGAAAATTTAGAATCCAGTAATGACGCCGTGAAAAGGGCAGAATTCTTATCTCTATCTTTATCTTGGCTTGTCCACAAGTGTAGCTATCAAAGTTTAAATTTCTGGGTACACCGTTTAAAGATTTGTAGGAAGAAAAAATAATGTAGTCCACACAACTCTGTGTGGGGCTGATAGTGAGTAATAAATGAAACAGAAAAATACTGTTCTGAATTCTGATGAGCTCAAACTTGAGTCATTTGGTTTGTGGAATACTCAACATTTATCTTAAGCTTGAAGATTTGTGTAATAATGAAGCTGGTGAGCAATTGAACAGATTGAAATACTTGTTGAATAAAGAGTCTATTTAAGTAGTTATAAAATTGGTGAGGCAATAGCGGAGATTAAAAACAATCTGGGTTTGAAAGTTACAAAAGGGTTCGTAAATCTCAATATATGTTCTGCTTGAATTGAAACTGTACTAATTTGAAATCAATGAAGCCAAGTTCAAAGGTTTGTATTTGTCTCTGATGTTTTAGGATGGAAATCTTAGAAGAAGACTTCAATGTCTTGTTTCAGGTTGGGCAAATCAACAACATTGAAATGATTTTTCTTAAGTCTGATAGAAGTTTTAAGGATCCAGGGTCTGATTACAACACCTTTTTTCTATGTAAATTAACATTTAAAAGGTTGAAAAACTTAAGCAAAGTTCTTAATGCTGCAATTGTTGTTTAATTATATCATTGTAGAAGTGGCAATATGTCAGTAATTGGTGCCCAGATCAACTGTGAGTTGCTTGTTCATCTTATTATTTTTGTATCAGCAAAACATTATAATTAAATTGGATCGAAGCTCAACACAACTTAGAAAAAGAGAAAGGAAAAAGAAGATTCATACAGAAATAGAGTTGGCAAGAAACTACCTTTTATTCAACAATTCTCACCCATTCCATCGGAATCCGGACCAGAAATTGAAAAGAAAGGGAAAGAAATATCTCCAAAAACAAAACGGAAAACAGCAAAAAAAAAAAAAAAAGTAGTGTTCAGAAACAGCCTAAGTACAGTTTAAAGAAACAAACCGACCCTCATGAACGAAGGGCACATAATAATCATAAGAAAGAAATAAATTTAGACGCCTGGTGGCTTGTAGGCAATGAAACTGATGCACTGCACTTGACGCTTGTTGTCGAATCCAATGATTCGGATAAAGGCATTGGGGTATGCCTTCTTGCATTCCTGGAGCTCCTTGGCCACTTGTGCCGGATCTGTGCATCCGAACATGGGCAACTTCCACATCACCCAGTAGCGTCCATCATAGTATCCTGGAGACCTGTGGTTCTCACGGTAGACGAATCCGTGCTACAAACAATTTAAAACACACCAATTATCAGCTGATTTCTGTTGTGGAACATTGGGTCAAATACTCAATCAATAAAGTAGAAACATCTAAGGAAACGAGCCACAATATCCCGACAATTTCGGACTAATTATGACGGCTGCACTAGAAAAATATGTAAAGTTATATCACAAAAATGACCTCCAACTCGAATTCCAAGCAGGGAACCCATCCCTGGCGGAGCAGGTAAGCGATTTCCTTCAACAAAGACTCTTCAGTGAGTGGTGGAAGGTAAGAAAGGGTCTCGAACTTCTTCTTTCCAAGTGGTGGCCACACCTGAAGTCATGAAAACAAAAGCAAAATGAGCATTTTTTAACATGGGTTGTGTTTGTTTTCTGGTGAAGAAAGAGTTGAATTTTGGGTAATTAATTGAGGACCTGCATGCATTGGACTCTTCCGCCATTGTTGGAGACGGAAGTAATGTCATTGGTCTTTCTGGTAACTGGGAAAGCTGAGGTAGACTTGAGGCCATTGAAGGGGGCAACCATGGAGGCCTGAGCCGGGCTGGCGCGGTTCACGGTGGCCACGGTGGCTGAAGAGATCATTGAGGAAGCCATTTCTTCTTTCTTCTTTTGCTTAGAGTTGCAAACTTTTTGCTCTCTTAATAGAAACTCTCTGTAGCATCAGTCGCTATATATAATGATAGCATCAGGCTATCTCAAATCCTATGGACAGAAATTTCTCAACTAGATTTCGAATAAATTATGACCGTAGGATTGATTAAAAGATTACCTCGCACCATAATGTCCACATGAGGAATGAAAAATTTGAAAGTTAGCCTTATCATTAAGCTCCACAATGACACGGCCACGTGGAAGAGGGTTCATTATCTTATCTCATCCAAGTCTCCATGAATGTGTGATGATGGTTGGTTTCAATTTTTCTGCAGTCTTTTCTTTGTATCCTCTCTTTCTTGCCTAAATATCAGAGGAGAAAGTCATATACAGGACAAGTTGTGGCCAGTCCTACTTTTCTAATGGCCGCTCTGTTAATGTCTTTTATTTTTTTTACCAGTGGAGTTTTTATGGTGCAGTAACTTTAGGCATTTGGTCTTATTATCAAAGTTGAGTCTTTGTGGGGTAAGAAATAATTTTGAGGGAGATGGAGAAGAAACCCCACTACCAGAACTTTAAGGAAAATATTTGAGGAACATGGGAAAAAACCCCACTATCAGAACTCTAATAAAGTGACTCCAAATTTTCCAGAGTTTGAGGAGTTGAAAGGTTGATGGAAGTGAAGTGCATTTCTATTTCCTTCTATCTCTATAGTTGTTCCATGGCCCAGATCTTTAACAGTTCAGGATTGCTCAATTTTCCCACAAGACTTGAGTTTGCTCTTGTCATTACAGAACAACGAATTACTCTGGACCATAATTTTATTAGTCTTGTAAATTAAGCAGTGGAATAAGACGATGATCTCAAAGCATATGAATCAAGGCTAAAATTATAAAACTTCAGGGTCCAGTACAATCAGGTTAATGTTGTTTACATTATTGTACAATTAACTTTTCTTCTTGATTTTCTTAGTTGGTTGATTTTGGGAAGATATATGTGGTTGACGAAGAAAACAGTCAAAATAAGCCCCTGTTTCATTCTTCTTCTTCTCTGAGAATGTTCAATCAACAATGATGGTGAAAGCCTGCAGAAAAGAGTAATGGAGAACGGTGTGTTCTCTTTTCTCCCCTGAAGTGGAACTGAATGTCAAGACTTCCTGTAAAAAAAAAAAAAACAGGAATAAAAAAAATTCCTCTTTTCTGTATATTACTATTCATGAAAATAACCATTACAAGATATACTGGTTTTCCTGATATCTATTCACATAAAATCAGTAACTTATTTTTAAAATTTAAAATAAAACTGAAATCCTGGGCAATCAGTTTTGACTCATTCACAACAAAATCTTAATCTTGATATGTAATCTTCAAGACTCCCCGTCAAGTTGAGCATGCAAGTTAGCAATGCCCAACTTGTCTTTTAGCTTATCAAATTGATCTTTTCCCATAGGCTTGGTAAATAAGTCCGCTGGTTGCAAGTGAGTGGGAATATACTTTGTTGCTATTTCCTTTGACTGCAGCTTCTCAAATGACAATCAATTTCAATGTGTTTCGTTTTTTCATCAAACATTGGATTTGCAGCAATATGCATAGCTACTTGGTTACCACAGTATAGCTCAATCGGGTCGATAACTTTGACTGATAAATCTTTAAGTAGACCTTTCAACCATATTAACTCACTTGCAATGTTCGCCACTGCACGATACTCCACTTCAGCTGATGACTTTGACACTGTAGTTTGTCGCTTTGATCTCCAAGTAACGGAAGCTTTTCCTAGTTTTATGAGAAACCCGGTCATTGATCTCCTAGTCATAGGACAGTCTGCCCAATCTGAATCACAGAATGCTTGAAGACAAATTTCATTTTCCTTTGGAAGAGGATGCCTTGTCCTGGTGCATTTTTCAAATATCTTAAGAATTTCATGGCTGCTTCCCAATGTGGCTTCCTTGGTGCATGCATAAACTGGTTGATAATGCGCGCAAGTTGTGGAAAGACTTGGAAGAAAGGTTTTCACAAGGCAATGCTCCTCGTGTCCATGAATTAAGAAGAGAGCTAGCCTTGACAAAACAAGGAGACCAGAGTGTGTCAAGTTACTTCACACAACTTAGAGGCTTGTGGGATGAGCTCGGAACATATAGAAAAGCAAAAGATTGTACGTGTGGAGCAGCAAAGGATCAACTAGAAGAAAGAGAAGAGGAAAAACTCCATCAATTTTTAATGGGCTTGAATGATTCTTATGGTGTGGCAAGGTCTCGGATCCTCAATACCGAGCCACTTCCTTCTCTCAACAAAGCTTACACACTAATTATTAGGGAGGAACGGCAACAGGCGACAGTATTAAAAATGGGACCAGTTGAAAGAGCTGCTTATAGTGCAAAGGTTTTTCAGAGAAACTCCAAGGATGTGCATGAAAACAGAGGAAACAGGTTCCGATGTGATCACTGCAAGAAAGTTGGAAACACAAAAGATAGGTGTTATGAGATTGTAGGCTATCCAGCAAATTGGGACAGAAGAGGGAAATCGGGAAACAAGTTCAAACAAAGCAAGGCCACTGTTCACAATGTTACTGGTGCCACAACTGAAGAAGAAGCATCACCAATAACTGGACTCTCAAAGGAGCAGTATGATCAGCTGATGGCTCTTCTTTCAAATGACAAAAGTAGTGAGGTAGCAAACTTTTTGGGTAAGATCACTAGTTCCAATAATAAAAATATGAAATGGATTTTTGATTCTGGAGCGTCAGATCATCTTAACTCTGTGATGGACAGCATGAAGGATAGGCAAGAGCTCAAAACTAAATTTCCTGTTAGCTTGCCGAATAGAAGTAAGATTCCTATAAAGATGACAGGATCGGTTATACACACACCACAAATTAGCGTTGATAATGTTTTATATGCTGAAAATTTTAATTGCAATCGCATATCCATCAGTTGAATTACTAAAGATCTGAATTGTGCTGCCATTTTTTTGCCAAATTCTTGTTTCTTGCAGGACCTTGCCTTGAAGAAGTTGATTGGTCAAGGTAAGGTGGAGGATGGATTATATTATCTACAAACAATAAAGTCTATGGCAGGATCAGTGACAACGGATGAAGACATGGTTAAGCTATGGCATAAGAGATTGGGGCACCCTTCGTTTGACAGACAAAGGTTGATTTCTGGCTTGTCACATTTTTCGGATGATAATTTGAAGTGCTGTAACATTGTTTTCCTTTAAGTTTCAATAAATTAGAGACAAGTTTTTCCTTATTACACTGTGACATCTGGAGGCCATATAGGACTCCATCTCATTCTGGAGCAAATTATTTTTTTACTGTGGTAGATGATCACACATGATGTACGTGGGTACATTTGTTGAGACATAAAAGTGAGGTTTGTCAAATAATGATTAATTTTTACAAGATGATCGAGACTCAATTTGGGAAAAGGATTAAAGAAATAAGGACAGACAATGCTTTAGAGCTTGTGGGAGGAAATTTTAAAATTTTCATGCAAAGGAATGGAATTGCTCATCAAACAACCTGCCCACACACCCCCCAACAAAATGGGGTTGTGGAAAGAAAACATAGACACCTGTTGGAGGTGGCCAGAGCACTACGTTTCCAAGACAACTTACCAATCCAGTTTTGGGGAGAATGTGTACTTGCAGCAGCATACCTTATCAACTACATGCCCACTCCACGTCTAGGAGGAAAGAGTCCTTATGAAGCACTATTTGAGAAGAAACCCTCTTATGATTTCCTTAGGATTTTTCGGGTGTTTATGTTATGCTTACATTAATCCCAAACCAACTGATAAGTTCTCACCTCGGTCCAAGGCATGCATCTTTGCTCTGATAACATGTAAAAAAAAAAAAGGAATAAAGGAAATTACTCTTTTTCTGTATATTACTATCTATGAAAATAACCATTATAATATATACTGGTTTTCCTGATTTTATGTGTCCTGATATCTATTCGCATAAAATCAGTAACTTATTTTTAAAATTTAAAATAAAACTGAAATCTTGGGCAATCAATTTTGACTCATTCACAACAAAATCGTAATCTTGATATGTAATCTTCAAGACTTCCCTAAATACTAGAACTTAGAACACCACTTCCTTAATGCAAACTTATTCCTTGAAGATAATACAACAGGGGATGACAAACAGTTGTAGGGAAGGGAACTACTAATACTTGCATGGTTAAACTGCAAATTGTAGTCAAACTATCTTCCCTTTGACTCAACAAAACCATACATCAGAGGTGAAAATTAAAGTAAGATAGTGTTACCTTAGACAAAACTGTCTTTGATATGAAGCATGAAGCCATGAACAACAGATACTAACTACTATTTAAATTTAATACCTTGTTCTTTCTTATTGCAAATAGGATCGAGAATTACAGGGCCACCGATTAGGTTTGTATGTTTAGTAATGGGCGTTGGAATGTCAAATTTCTAAAGGTAACTAATAGGAAACTCCCCTCAAGTTTTAAGTATTCTACACCCTAAATGGATGAGAAAGAAGAGCAACTTCCCTTGAGTTAGTGAAAAAAGTCTACTCATTTACTCCTCTGCCCTCTCATCAATCGATCAAACATTCCTAACTAATAGCCCAATCTACGAAACAACTAAATTGAGGCTTAGTTTGGAATTGTTGTAGCCTCTTTCATAATCACTTATGTCAGCTTAGAGGTGGTCAAGGACCGGTCCCAAGTAGGCCCGGGCCTGGGCCCGTAGGCCCATGAGCAATTTTAGGACCCGGACCGGTCCTATGGGCCTGCAAAATTTCTTTTTCCCCTTCTATCTTTTTTTATATTTTAGGGGCGAAATGAAATTATGTAGAGGGTTTAGTAATTTTCAGGGGTAGATTAGTAAGTTTCTAAAAGTTTAATTAAAATTAATTAATTAATTTTAAAAAATAATAAACTAATTAATTAATTAATAGTTAATTTTAACATAAATGTAATATTCACACATTCACTTCGCAAATAAACAATTAAATAAATTTTTTTAATTAAATTATTCATCTTCATCGTCAACAATATTTAAATCATTAAAATCTGTATTCCTAAAGAGTTCGAGTAGTTCGGGATCTTCAGGGTGCTGTTGTAGTCTTCTTTCTCCATGAGTCCAATCCCGTAAACACGTTATCACTTCAATCATCTCATCAGTTAAAGAACATCTTCTATTTTCAACAATCTAGCCACTCATTGAAAATGTTGATTCGGATGCAGTTGTAGAAACCGGCACAGATAAAATGTCACATGCCATTTGGGCTACAATGGAGAATCGACTTTCATGTTGGTTCTACCATTGAAGAATATCCATGTCACATTTCTCCTTCATCGTCATGTAGGACAGGTCTACTTGTAGATAGCGATTCGGCTCATTTGGTCCATGTATGTACGAGCTGGAACTGCTACTTCCGCCATGTTCCATATACATCCACTTGCTCGATCCTTGACGAAGGTCTGCATCAGGGTCCTGATCATCTCTCTTAAACGTTCCACTTTCACTTCCATTGTACTTGTTCTCATATAAAAAAAAAAAAAGACTTTTCAATTTTTGCTAAAGTCAGTCAAATAAAACGTATAATCATGTTCTAAATGTTGGCCTAACTCAGTAATTATGTAGTTAACTATGTGTAATTTAAACCTAGGATCTACAACAAGGCCTAATCCATATAAGAATGGAATATGTAACTAATATTTCTCGTATTTTTCTTCTATCTTTGAAACAATTTCTCTTAAAACGTCATTATATCTATATTTAACAAAAATTTTAGCAATTTGAAGTAAAATATCTAACACTAAATTAGTAGTCGGATAATAAATACCACTTAATGTATTAGTATAATCATAAATTATTTTAAGAAATGAATAAAAAAGTTCACAAACCACCCAATCATAATAGCTGACAACTTCCTCTAGATAGTGCTTCCGGTTGACGAAATCTGTAATTTGTTTTGCGGTTGGCAAAGCTTTTTCCAACATCAAGTAGGTGGAGTTCCAACAGATAGGCATGTCCATACATAACTTCAAAGGTCGAACCGGTGGGTCCTCTTGCCTATAATACTTGACGTACTCTTGCCATTTTTATTGCTACCGCCGACGATAAATCTGATAGCTGGGCACACCCTCTCTATCTTCGAATGTATAGCATCTAAACCCGCTTTAATAATCAAATTGATGATGTGGCAAGCACATCTCTAGTGAAAAAATTTGTCTTCACCACGTGGATCTAATCTCTTTTCAAATAAAGAGATTGTCGCGGTATCCAGCATTAGCACTACAACTCTATAAGTTAATAGATATTCTTGCAAAACTTCAAGAATTGTAAAATAAATAGTGTCAGGACTATGTTTTTCATATAATGGTTTAAAACCCATCAATTTTTGTTGTAAACCCCAATTATGATCTAAGAAATGTACTGTGACAGTTAAAAAATCGGTTTTTGATCTACAAGCCCATATGTCTGATGTAAGTGCAATAGATATATTCCTAAAATTTTGAAATTCGTTTTTAAGTTTATTATTTATTTTATTATAAGGTTTTAGTATATCTCTTCTACTTGTACTTCTACTAACAGGGGTATATGCTGGATAAAATGCAATTTTAATCATGTGAATAAAATAAGGATTTTTAGATAAATAAATGGGAGAGTCGTAGCAACTATGAATCTTGCTATTTCCTCTTGTGCAACATATGCATTGTATTGTCATGTTGAGAGAGTTAAGGATTGTGGATTAAAATTAAGTTGAGTTTGAATTTGCCTACCTAATCCGGTTGAGGATATACCAGGCAGCTGCATTATTTGGAGGTGATTCTTCTCCAAGGTCGTCGCATCATCGAAGTCCCCTTCTCAGCGCCAATAATGGTTCCACATAAATTACATACCCCATACGATTCCTCCCCCTCCCCATTTGTCTTTGGCCATTTTGATTTGGTGAAGTGTCGTCATACATCGGACACGACCCTCTTTAATGGTCAGGGGAGTTGGGCTATGCCCGTGCCCGTTGACTCGCAACTCGCATGTGTTTGGCTACACCTTGTCCCGACCAAATGTGATTGTGGAATTGCAGTTGCTGTCTCTAGAGGAAATGGTGAAAATGGATTGAACCCTTCCATTTCTTTGGTGGATGGAACGTAAAACTCATTTGGGGATGATCCTCCGAATGCATCATTTCGAGAATCCATTATGAATTTATGATAAAATAATAAATAATTAAAATTAAAAAAATTAAATAATAATATGAATAAGAGATGATATTGAAAAATAGAAAAATTTGAATAATATAAATAAATAAATAAATTATAAATATAAATTGAATGAGAATTTGGTTGGAGATTTGGAGTAAAGAGTAGAGAGATTGAGAGAATGAGAGATTGAGTTGTGTGGAAAAAATGAGAGATTTGGGGGTTATTTATAGACCAACAAACCCACCCCCCCCCAAACGACCGTTGGCTGCCAGCTAACGACTATTAAACAGAAAAAAAAAATTTTATTTTGTAAAATTTCCTTTTAACCCCTATAATTTATGTTTATTTCAAAATTTATTAGGGGTTTTATGTAATTTTACAAGGAACTAAAAAGAAAAAAATTAAAAGGATTTGGGCCCAGGCCTAGGACCAGTCCCAAGCCCAGGCCTTAAAGGGGACCAAGCGCTCCTCCTTAGGCCTGGTCTAGTTTTAGGACCAAGCCTGTTAGGACCGGGTTTTTGGGCTAGGATTTTGGACCTGATCCCAAATGCCCAGCTCTACGTCAGCTTAAAAAAAATCAACTTTTAAATTGCTTTTGATTTTAAAATTGACATATAACATAGGAAAAAAGACAAAAATAGGTATTTTTTTTTAATAAATTTTTTTATTATTAACTATATTAATATTTTATTTTTTAAATAAAAATTTTTAAATTTTAAAAAGTTGAAATTTGGCCAATGGATCCACCGGCAAGACTTTGCTGACAGTGGCTGGCCACCGTTGTCGGCTAATGGTGTGGAAATCTAGTTAAGAAAATCGAATTGCCCACTTTTCGAACCGAACTTATTTTTCGATTCAATGGATAATCCGAACCAAAATCGGACCGGATTATCTCTTGAATCAGTTACAAAACGAACCAAATTATCGGTTACCAGTTAATATGCTTTTGAACCGATTTTACAACACAGCCCCTAAATCTAAATTTCTAATTCTAAAAAAAATTATCCTACTTATTTGAGAGCTATCTCACTCAGCAAAAAAAACAAAAACAAAAAAAAAAAAAAATCATCTCATTTCACCGCTTTATCTTCAAGATCCTGTTACAATCTTTGAAACTTTGCGCATAATTCTTCCAACCCAATTCAAATTGTTGGCTTTTCAACCCCTGGAGGCTGAATCCTGAGAAAAATATGAAAGGTACGAAGTGAAAGTTGCCCAAGAAGCTCAAAGCTTTTAAACAGATTGCTTATAATCTGAAGCCGAGAAAAATTTCTTATGGTTAATGTCGCAGATGGGTTGTTTGAAGCATTTACGAAGAGTCCACCGAAAAAGGATATGAAGGAAGCACAGTTTGTGTGTAAACAGTTTGAGGAAGAGGAAAATATTAGAACTTTTGGGGAGCTTGATGTTATTAATGTGGTTGAACGTATGAAAGACCTTGAAGAAGAAGATGAAATGGAAGTTGAATTTGATGATGATGGAGATAGACAGATAGTGATGATAAAGAGAATGTTGGGCTGCTAATTGAAGAGAAAAGATTCAGTTTCTTGTACGGAGAATGTTAGGGTAAAATTTTTTTTTGGGGGGTGGGGTGGAGAGGGGAATGAATGAATATATGATAATATCGATTTTAAAATTTTTAAGGAAAATCAGTTTGTAAAACCGGTTTCGGTTCAGGGGTTCAAAATTACACTTGAACCGTTAGCTGAACCATTTTTTCGGTTTTTCCAATTTTGAAAACCGAAACCGAACCGGTTACTCTGAAGTCCGGACAACCAGTTTTTCGAAACGGTTTCTTAGTTTGGTTTGGTTTTCGGATTTTTTTTGCAACCCTATAGTTCGCTAATGCACACGTGACGAATGGTTTAACACTGCCAGCATCACTACGTTTTTCAATGGCCGACCTACACAATGGTGTTGATAGTGTCGAGACATACGACGACTAGGGGTGTTCAAAAGCGGTTAACCGCTTTTCTAAACTGAACCGAAACCAAACCGTTTTTAGGGAAAATCGGTTTTTCGGTTAACCGGTTTTCCCTTTTTTTTTTTATAAAACTTTTTTTTTTATTTTGTCCTAAATTAAATTGTAAATATAGACAATACATTGGAAACTAAGAAAAAAAATTTGGTTTGGGATTTTAGATTGAGTGAATTAGGGATTTATTTTAGTTTAGGTTTTTATTTATTTATTTATTTAATATATATATATATATAAAAAACCGGTTTTCGGTTAACCGTTTCTAATTTCTCCCGAACCGAAAATTCGGTTTTTTGAATTTTTCAAACCGTAATCGAACTGTTTTTTCGGTTAACCGATTTTTCGTTTCGGTTCGGTTTTTGCATTTTTTTGAACACCCCTAATGACAACGCTATGTAGCAGCAAGTCAACAAAGTTTCAGTTGAACTTTTTTGGCTAGCTGCGGCAAGACGACACATTATTTCATGACACCGTTGGCACCATTATGTAAATCACCGTCTGGTGAATGCAATGGTTTCGGTGGTGTCATCCCACTCCCATCAGAGATGGTGGTTATTCACCACTGGTCATAAGTTACAGCAATCTCAAACTCACCTTAGTCTCACATCATTAAGTTAAATCTTGGAAATTGTGCTTTTAAGGGGGTTGTGGGGAGTTTGTTGGTGGCGATAGGGATGCTCAACGACGTCAAATTCAGGCTGATTTGGCCTGAATACAACAAGCATGTAGTGGGAGTGGCTTGTGCAAAGGTAACGTGAATTCGGCCAGAAAAAGGGTCAAATGGGCCTTGGGAAGGTTTAGGTTAAGGTTGGGGACATTCTTCTTGCCGAAACTAGTGAGAATTCTGACAAAAGGCTGGCAGCAATTGCTGACAATGGGTGGTTTTGAGAGAAAAGTTACCATCCTTAAGTTACCATTCTATCCTTCTTCAGTTTAAGTTAATAGATAAAATTAACGGTTGGTGGGTAACTGTCGTTTTTAAACTTTTTGAGTTGTACATTGTCGTTATGACAAACTCTGGGTGGGATCATGTCGTTCGACCTTTATCTCCTCAAACCAGGTCATATTAAATGCACACCCAGCTACCTCTTTAGTTAAGGGTTAAAAACTAACCAAAAAGAAAAAAAAAAAAATGAAAGTTAAACATTAATCGCTTTTCTACCCTATTTCTTAGTCTTATTTTTACATTGTATATAATTTTTAGATATTGTAATATTTATTTTCAATACTAAATCATATAATAAACAAGCCATTATTTTCAAATTCCAGTAAATATATCAAAAATTAATTTTATTTAATTTTCTTAATACATTTTTTTTTTCGTGTATGAATTCACTTTGGGTTAATACATCATCTTGTAACTTCTTAATTCTACATTTTATCCTTAATTAGTCTTTATTTTTATGCTTTCTTATGCATTTTAATTATCGGTATTTTTTTTAATATTCAGGAAATAAAATCAAGATTATAAATAAATAAATATTTAAAAAAATATATTTATAAATTATCATATTTAATACTTATAACCACAAGAATATTAACTTTTTTCTCTTTTTCAAGTCATGTCACGTACAAAAGACAATTATGTAAATGGTATTAAATTGTAATGGATATTAGCGACGATGGAATTTCATTTTTTCAGGTAAAGAAGTGTGTTAGTAAAGTGTGAAGAGGGGAGGTATGGGACAATTTTTTAAATGTGAAAGGAGGTTAAAGATACTAATTTATAATTGCGGGGTGTTACTGTTTTTATCACATCAAATAACTTTTAACCCCTTGCCGTTAGGGATTCCATTAACGTGACTAATCTAACATGTCTAATCTTACTAACAATAAGGGTGTATTCCGCCAATTTTCACTAATGTCAGGGGTTCAGGGGATTTTAAATATTCCTGTAGGGGTATATGATATTATACCCTTATTAATATAAATGAAAAGAGTGATTCTTCGAAATATGGAAACTAAAAAAGGATTTTTCTCCTTTTAAAATGTTTTTATGAATTTTTAAATATATAATCTCAAACAATTTTCCCCAAAGTTAATCGGATCTATTGACACCCCACTAATGGACTAAAGAAGCCTCACTTTTTAATAAATTTTATAATGATAAATTTATCCCTTAATTTATTAAAATTAACTTAATTGTTTCACATATGAATTTATTATTATTTTTTTATTTAAAGTATTGGTAACTATTGTAATCTATATAATTTTTGTTTTATTTAACTATATTATGTTCTTGAGATTATTTGTAAGAATTACTTTAGCTTTAATTTTTTTCTGAACTTTTCAATTTAATAATCTAAAATTTTATTTTAAGAAAGGGAATGAAATGTTAACTCTTTTTAAATATATAAAAAATGGAATAAAGGGAGTCTATGGAAATTATGGGGTGCCATAAAAAAAAAAATAATAATAATAATAATAATTATTATTATTATTATTTTAGTTCATTAGTAGGGTGCCAATAACTCAACTCTAATTATTTAAGTGGATCAAAGTCTAATTATCCCAAATTCTCAAGTCTGGATCGGCCTATGGGCCTACAATATATGTTAAGGCCTGGTCTTGACCCAAACTTATCTGGCCACATACTTGTCCAAACCCATTTTATGCTTGAAAGCCCTACCCAACCCAACATCACCAACCATTAGAACAGAAATTCCCATTCTTAGCAATAAAGTTATTTTTATTTAAAAAGATTGGAGTGATTATTTACTAATTTATATTATATGTTGATAGATCATATCATAAACATAATTATATTTTTTTTCTATTAAAAGTAATATAATTATGCCATCAACAAATCAATGATCACTTCGGTTAATAAAATTTTTTGACAAATATAATCAATGACATTGTAACTTGTTCGGGAAGCATTTATTCTCATCTTTTTTACACGGCTTTGGGGGATTGAACACTTTTTGAAATATGATATTATAAAAACTATTCTCAATATGATAAGATAGGATTCTGAGAATTTATTTGGTATATTTTTTTAAAACATTTTTTGAAAATACTTAGATTAATTTTAACCCCATATATTTGTTAATTTAGCTAAACACCCCTCTTCTCTCATAATAAAAGTTTATAAATTAACAAAAACATCCTCACCTACCCAACCAACTATCGAAAGTTGGCCACCACTGCCGAACAATAGTCTGCAGTGGCCGGAATGGCATACGACTGTCTGGATCTACCCGGTTACCAATCTGATCTTTTTTTACCAGATCCACCGTACTAATTGAAATGATTGCAAGCATTCCAAGGTTCTGTTTTTTGTATAAAACAAACGATATTTGTCAATAAGAATGTGGTAATTGAAATGTATACATTATACATTGTTTTCTTGTTAGTAGACCAAGACTTAAGAATGTGGTAATTGAAATGTATACATTATACATTGTTTTCTTGTTAGTAGACCAAGACTTGATACACACTAATTAAATTATTTTAGAATTCCAATAACCTGTTTCCTCATTGCATTAGCCTAAGAACACAAGACGATAATAGAAATGGAACATTGTAGAATTACTCTGGACTTGGTCTAAATTTTTTAGGATTTAAAAGTATCACTGATTAAATTCTTGCTATGTATAAGTCTGTTTCTAGAATCAAAGTTTACTCATGACTCATGAGTAGTAATCAAAATAAAATTTAAAATAAAGAATATAAAACAACATTACATTCTGAATCAAATATATCCGTCCATCTAATAATAGGATATGGTTCCTTAGACGGGCTTATCAGCTTCTTTGCCTACAATAATTATTGTTCTTTGTATTCTCAAAATTCTGCAACACTCTGTTCTCATGACCAGAGCTCTACGCTGCTCCAGTTTTAAGCAACAATATTCTTTCATTGATGATCCTTCTTTCTATTTTGACTGTCACTTTATGCCAAAAATTCTTTTTTGNCAATCTGCCAACAGCAAAATTTTAAGAAAGATGCCTTTTACTTGAGAAGAAATTTTATAGGAGCTAAAAATGAAAAGCAATATAGCAATAGGAAGTTAGTTCTTTTAGCACTTAAGTTTCTTGTGGATTATATTGTTCAAAAATAATTGCCCTGTTTTAAGAAGAGACAAACTTTTTTACATCAAGGATTAATAGGTTTCACCATTATTTCAAATTTTACAACCAAAACCTAAAAACACAAAGATGTTCCCTCGACTTTCAGACCAAAATTTTATTTGAGTAGAAGACCAATTAAATAATTATATAATCCCGTCATATACACATTGAAGAGATACTGTTTCCTAAGCCTAAACTCAATAATGAATTTAATAATTTAAAGAAATCCTTTAGTGATTCTTCATGGAAAAAACCCACTAATGTTGAAGTAGTCGATAACTCCAATGCTCTTGAGCCTACAAGTAAGGATTTGGTATAAAAGTGACCTATTTGTATGTTTGGGGCTTAAATTTGATGTTTTCAGAACAGTCAGTTTCTAGGAAGCAAGTGGTAAATATGGACTCCGCAATGAGGAGTGTTAAACGTGGTCCTTCTGTTAGGATATCTGATGCTCTAGTAGATTTTTTTTTTGGTGTTGGTGAGAGGGAAATTCTCCAATCAGAGGTTTTCAGACGTATATGAGAGTACATAAAGGCCAACAATCTGGAGGTTATATGCTTATATGCTTTCTATTCTAGTTCTGACTGTTTAGTTAGATTTGATTGCATGTTTATCATTTCTTTCCGTATTGAACCTTTCGTACAACCAGCTTATGGGATTTATACCTCGAGGAAATCAGTTTAATACATTTCAAAGTGACTCCTATATTGGAAACCCTGGGTTGTGTGGACCGCCATTGTCAAAGAAACGTAAAAATCTGTTTAAGATTATGTTGAATAAAATTAACTATATATTTTTTTAAAATAAGTTTCAATTTATCATTTTATTATTTAGTTTGTGTCCTGAAGTCAAAAATCTGTTAATAGGTACATTATGGGACGTGGCAGAATAGTTTTACTTCTTATTCTTGAACTCATCCTACAAGAGTAGTCCTTGGCACACTGGATCGCTCTTATAAAACTTTTAAGTGTACATTTTCTTTTAAATTGTTTTGTTACTCCATTTTTGAGACCAGATAAGGTGATTTGAGTTTGACAAGAAATAGAATTGCATTATTCATGGTAATTTATTTATAATTTGTTTCACTTTTTGCTAATTTCATAAACTCAAGTTTTCAAAGCTTCAAACTTGTTCTAACCATGTCGAGAAATGGGTTCATGGCACCTGATCACCCCCATGTGATACTTGTGTAACAGATAAAACATGCATCTGAGATTTCAACACTTTGGTATGGCGATAAGCATATTTCTGTCCCAACATATAATAAATGATAATCATATCCCCTCAGTTTCAATTTTTTACTTCGATTGTAAAACATGTGGAACACAATGCTCTAGAAATTTCCATGTCTCCGCAAACCTCCAATTTTGTTTTTCATGTTGGCAAAGAAGATGAATTCCTAGTCTGAACTCAGATCACCAAAAGTTATGTACCTAGCTTAGCTTTCAATGTTGTAAGGCTTGTGGGGTAGTTGTGTCACTGTGCTTCATAGGGTTATTTGTTAGTAAGAATGTGATAATTGAAATGTATACATTATACATTGTTTTCTTGTTAGTATAAGACTTGACATACGCTAATTAAATCATTTTACAAGCCCTATAACATGTTCCTCATTGCATTAGCCTAAGAACACTAGACCATAATAGAAAATGAACACTGTAGAATTACTCTGGACTTGGTCTAAATTTTTTAGGATTTAAAGGTATCACTAATTAAACTTTTGATATCTATAAGCCTGTATATAGAATCAAAAGTTAACTCGTGACTCATGAGTAGTAATCCAAATAAAAATTAAAACAAAGAAAATAAAACAACAATATATTCTGAATCAAATATATCCCTCCATCTAATAATAGGAATTTGACTTTTCATTTCGTTGTTACCTCTTAAAAAAGGATATTTGGAAACATGAAGTCTACGGTGACAAAGAGTGCTTAGATTTTCCCCTCAACAATGAAAACACAAAAGCAAAAAAAAAAAAAAAAAAAATTTGAACGGAGGACTAAAAATGTTGTTGAACTAGTAAAGAGCTTGCAGGAAGAAAATGTTGTTCATTTTCTTGAATAGTTGTGTGAATGAATACCGGTTGAACATTTAGAATTTTATGGCTGCACAACTATACGGCCAGGATGGTCAAGTTGTGATTTCTTGCAGAAAGATGAGGTTCCTCAGACTGGCTTATCAGCTTCTCTGCCTACAATTAATTTCCATATTTACCTATTTTTTTCTCCATTTAAGGACCCATATTATTTGAACAAAGACAATTGCTTCCGTAATTTTCGCCATAAAGGAAAAAGGTTTTAATAGATAAAGCCAACTTGATCTCTTATAATAGAATCTCCGTAAGATATAATTAATGCATAAGAATGCCCTGTTTCTTGCTACGCAGGGGGCAGCAACATCCATCAGACTATCACAGAAGTGAACTTTCATTTTCATTTTCTTTTTCAAGGAAGCTTAATTGAGCATAATTGAATAATTAATTTTTTGTTTTGTATGATAAATTTAGGCTATATTCATCTTATCACCTTCACTATTTATATTTACAAACTTCACTGATCACAAAACAGACAATACTAGTATGCTTTAAGTTTATCAAAAGATCATTAATTAGCACTTCATATAATTACTAAGTGAATAATACAAAGTCTAGCATGATTATCAATCCAAAATAGTGAACATCATTGACCTTCTGTAGCATCGTCTGTGATCGCATGTGTACTTCTTTTACAAAATGTGATTTACTGCATCTCACCGCCCCCACACGAAAAAGTTTAAATCATTCATTTTCAAAAGTTGCAACTCTTAGTATATAATGGTGAAAAGATTAATGCTTGCTTTTCTGCGTCAATCCTATCCTGTGTTATTCACATGGAAGACTTTACTTTTTGACATGCATTAACCATGGATTCAAGTCTCCTTACATATGTCAACTTCACTTTAGTTTCCCATTCTCTTTTATTTATAATCATATCGTTTATTGTGATTCATCAGAAACAAAATGGGTTGTCTAGCATGGTCTTATCAACTTCTCTTCCTCCAATTATTCCTCTTTTATTCTCATACTTCTGCAACACCCTGCTCTCATCACCAGAGTTCTGCATTGCTCCACTTCAAGCAACTCTTTTCCTTCAAAAACATTTCCTGCTTTTATTTTGATGATTATGAGGTTTATAAGGTTCCTTCTTATCCAAAAATGATGTCTTGGAAAGAGGATTATGATTGTTGCTCATGGGATGGTGTTACATGTGATTTGGTGACAGGTCATGTAATTGGCCTGGACCTTAGCTGTAGTTGGCTTTCTAGCGACATCCCTTCCAACATTACCCGCTTTCTTCCTCCTCAAATGAAAAGACTCAATCTAGCTCACAATGATTTTAATCTCTCTCAAATTTCTTCTGATTTTGGTCAATTGACCAGTTTGACACATCTTAATCTCTCTTCCTCAAACTTTAGTGGTCAAATTCCATCTGAAGTCTCCCATTTGTCTAAATTGGTTTCACTTGACCTTTCATCCAATTTTTACAATGAAAATCATCGTTTGATAATTGAAAGAATTGTTTTTGAGAGGCTAGTTCAAAATCTGACTGTGTTAACAGACCTTGCTCTTGACGATGTGGACATGTCTGCCATCGTACCTAGTTCATTGATGAATCTATCTTCGTCTCCAACTTCTCTAAGTCTCTGGGGGTGTAAACTGCAAGGGAACGTGCCAGAAAGCATCTTCCGCCTTCCAAATCTGAAGATCCTTTGGTTAGGTGGTAACTTCAACTTGACAGGTAATTTTCCCAAAGTTAATTGGAGCAGCCCACTCAAGCTTTTGGATGTCTCTGACATGAGCTTGTCGGAACAAGTACCTAATTCAATCAGCAACCTCGTTTCCTTGAGAGAATTGCATCTCAATAATTGCACTCTCGTTGGGTCAGTTCCTGCCTCACTTGGCAATCTTACACAACTTGCTTATTTGAGTCTGTCTAGTAACAAATTCAATGGTCATATCCCCTCATTTCTTTCGAATCTTGCCAAACTTCGTATGCTAGGTCTTTCCAACAATAATTTTATTGGTGAATTTCCAGATATTTTTCACAACTTAACGCAACTTTCTTTGTTGTCATTGTCAAGTAATCAACTCACTGGTCCAATACCATCTTGGTTATCCACTCTACCATCATTGCATGCCATTTTTTTGGATGATAATAGATTGAATGGCTCTATTCCAAGTTCAATCTTTGAACTTGTGAATTTAACCGATCTCAGCCTTTCTTCAAACAATTTAACTGGAATTGTAGAGCTTCACTTGTTCTCAAAACAAAAAAACCTTCAGTATCTTGATCTTTCTCATAATAGTCTGTCAATTAACACTACATTCAAAGCCAACTCGTCCTTTCCACAACTTTACTACTTGTCCTTATCTGGTTGCAACTTAAGTGAATTCCCAAGTGTGTTCAAAGCCAACTGGCCCTTTCCACAACTTCACTACTTGTACTTATCTGGTTGCAAATTAAGTGAATTCCCAAGTGTGTTAAGAAGTGCAAATCAATTAGTGTCGCTCGACCTTTCTGACAATAAAATTAGTGGTCAGATACCTAATTGGATGGGGGGTGTTCGAATGGATACTTTGTCCTATCTAAATCTTTCCCACAACAACCTAACCAGAATAGACCAACTTCCCTGGAAGAATCTTCACATTCTAGACCTCGGGTTCAACTTGCTCCAAGGATCAATTCCAATTCCACCACCTTTCTTGACAGTATTATTTTTTTCAAACAACAAATTGACTGGGAAGATACCTCATATGATCTGCAATATGAGTGCCATAGAAATTCTAGATCTTTCTAGTAATAGTTTGAGTGGTAAAATTCCAACATGCATGGGAAGCTTTAGCAATCTTCATGTGTTGGATTTACAGAAAAATAAACTCTATGGCACCATTCCCGGAAAATTTGCAAAGGGCAGTCATTTGAGGACCTTTAACATCAATGAGAATGAATTGGAAGGGCCAATCCCACGATCTCTGGTCAATTGTACGATGCTTCAAGTTCTAGATATTGGTAACAACAAGGTAAATGATACCTTCCCATATTGGCTAGAAAGTCTTCCTGAGTTGCAAGTTCTTGTCCTTCATTCAAATCAATTTTACGGTTCTGTATGGGGTTGCTCAAAGGCGAAGCACTGTTTTCCAAAGTTGAAAGTATTTGACCTCTCAAACAACAAATTTGGTGGTCCATTGCCAGCCAGCTATTTCGAAAATCTAAATGCCATGAAGGATGTTGGTGAAGCAAAGAGAAAGTTGCAGTATATGGGTGAAGATTATTATCAAGATTCCATTACAGTGACCATGAAAGGGTATGAGTTTGAGCTCGTGAAAATTATCACTGCTTTCACTGCCATTGATTTTTCAAAAAATTACTTCTATGGAGAGATTCCAAAAGTAATTGGAGAGCTTCATTCCCTTCTACACCTCAATCTTTCTTTTAACAACTTAACAGGTTGTATCCCATCATCACTTGGAAATTTGAATGCTCTTGAATCCTTAGATCTTTCTTCAAACAAGCTTGTCGAAAGAATTCCATGGCAGTTGAAAAATTTAGATTTTCTTGGAGCACTAAACTTGTCTCAAAACCAACTCACGGGGCCCATTCCACGAGCACCCCACTTTGATACCTTTGGAAATACTTCATACATGGGAAACTTGGGATTGTGTGGATCTCCATTGTCAAAAGAATGCAAAAGTGACGAGACACTACAACCACCTTCAAAATTAGAAGATGATGCAGAGTCTTCAATTGGATTCGGTTGGAAAGTGGTGTTGATAGGCTATGGATGTGGAATGGTTGTTGGATTGATCATGGGATATCTTGTATTTTCAACAGGAAAGCCTCATTGGATTGTAAGTATAGTCGAGGGAGAATACCGTCGAAAGGGGAGAAGGTCGAAGTCGAACACGAAACGTGGGGGAAGAAGAGGATAGTGCTTTCAGCTTTGTTGAAGAGTGTTGATAGTGCTTTCAGCTTTGTTGAAGAGTGTTGACTATGTATGTCCTGTACCTTTTTTCTATTTTTCCTTTTTATCTTCTATGTTTTCTGTCAGTGTAAGCAATCAACTATAAACAAGCACAGCATTAATTTTTTAAAAGGCCTTGGTAATTTCAATTTTGATTTAACCTTGATTGTTACTGCATTTTTTAAGTTCTTTCTCGTTTCTCTTCATTCAGAAAATTGAATTTCTGTTCTTCAGATTTCATTCAGAAAAGTGAGTATGTTACCTTGGTCTGATCAATTTTTCTAGCTTTCTTAGAGTAGTTTAAAACTTTGTTCTCCGTTAGTGCATGACCAAGACTGGGAATATTTACACTTACAATAGTGGATGACCAAGACTTGCATGATTGAATTTTTTTTTTTTTTTTTTTTTTTTCAAATCTGCACTTAACAGTACCAAATGCTACCCTTGAGAAAACTTGTAAATAAAGAAGCTTTGAAAGATGTAATTATTCTTATGTTCCTTCTAATTCTATATTTGTTTCATTAGGCATCTACATTAATATAAACCACATAAGTTATATAGATAGTACAACCCAGAAAGTATCTTAAAACTTGAATTTAAGAGTTGAAAATTCTAAAGTTCTGATGTTGAACAATGAAGGATTAAAATTCTTCCATGTAATGTAATATAGTTAACATCCAGTGTATTGTTTATGAGAATTCATGGTAATCCATGTGATGGGTTGACCAAGCATGATTACCATAGAGTGTCTCTAACACATAGTTTAAGCATACAAGTGTTGAATCCGAAGAGCATCATGTAGGGGAACAAATCATGTAGAAGAAAGATGGTTGAGGTTAACCTTCATGATTAGATTAAGGTTGTGAACAACAAAATTAAAAATTTGCTTTAGACTTCTCAGAAATTTACTTTCAGTCTCGCTAATGTGTTGACAGTAAGGACTTAAGGGTAAAGAAAGAACAGGCCAAATATATTCAAGGATTAAAAAATTTCGAGTAAAACGGATTTCTTTCTGTTACGACAACTCAAATCGCCCTTCCATTGGGGACATGAAATGGTACTGATAATGAATTTAGCAATTCCAATTCTGTTTTACATGAAATGGTTGCAAGTGAAAATAAAATTTAGTAAAACAATGCTCAGAGATTACAGGAACTGATATTCCCCTATGTTTTTCAAATGTATTTGTAGGATCCGCTAAACCGAATGGTGATACTATGTAATGCAAGACTCCAGAATCTCTTTGGTTGTCACTGGGAATACCTGAAATTTTGGCACCCCACATACTCAAGAGATCATTGCAGCTGATTTCGTGGGCATACTATAATGCCACTTTGTTCTTGTTCTCATAAAAATAAATTCAGCTAAAAAAAGCACAATATACCACCGTTGCCGGTGATCGAACCCGCGGGGGAATACTCACCACTATACTACAACGAGCTTGAGAGAATAAATTTAGAAATGTTGTAAGAGAGATGCAGATTATTACGCAAGACTCGAACAATTACATATCTGACATTAAATTGGAAGTGTGGTGTAATTCATGAGAAGAATAGACTTCAACTTTACACTCTTTAATTGGAATAAAGGTGCTATTGGAAATTGGAATAAAGTGCTAAAGTGGTTCTTAGACTCATGATTTGTTTATAAATACGTAATCTCAGATCCTACAAGTTAAACTTCTTTCATAATTTTAAGATTACATTTCAATTCATGTGATATTTGATTTAACATCACCAAAATAATTGTACTTGTAACATTAGCCTTTCAAGATTATGATTTTAAGAACAGAATAAGTGAAGATGGAATCCACGACTACTGATGATTTAATAAAATTCTAAATGAAGCCAAGCTAATCATTTGCTTTAAACATTGCACAACGAATAACCACCATAAGGTTAGAAGACAAAACAAATACCAGAATTAAGTCATTAACACATTCAAAATATTTTTTCACCATTATCAGTCTCTTCCTTTATCAACAACAAATAAACCCACTAAACGTTTTAACATTTTTACCAACATCAAGTTTCATCACATGATATTGCAGCCTTCCTATTTCATTTTCTTTAAAAAGTGACTATCAAGTTCTATCAGCAAAACGTCTACCTGAAACCGTTTAGCAACGAAAATGCTGGATTAACTCATACATTTTGCCTTCCAGTACGTTGTATGTAGTGGTTAAATTGAAGTTTTCCAAGAATGTAGTATTCTATGAATTTCGGTAACTATCTTTCCAAAATATTTACTCATAACCAATCTCATTCCACTTTCTTCAGATTAAGAAATGTGTCACCAAGTTCAGATTCTAAGCAGCGAGTGCATCAGGGGTCAAACTTTAGAAAGGACTTGGTTAGGTTAAGACTTGACACCATCTGAAAGATCTTAGAACAGAACTTACGTACTTCAGATTTCCTTGACTGCTTCTCAGGCATATGTGTCGCCAACCTTTATCAGACGACTGAGATTTCGGAGGCCTCTTCAAGGCTTTCTTTGATGCATCCCGGCTGGCTTCATCTGAGCTTAACGGAACCACTGACTTCAATATCTCCATCACCAAATCCAGTGCCTCAACTTGACGAAATCCGATTTTGCACTGCCACATTTTTCAGTATGAAGCTGGAAGGATGTGCCCAATCCACGGTCTTCTTCGAAATATTTCTTTAAAAATTCAGATTTATTTGAGACTTTTTACTGTCACAATAACCAGCCAACACAGTTCGGAAAATATCAAAACCTTCTGCAATTCAGCCTCAGAAAATTTTCTAGCATCAATGATCTTCAGAATCCAAAAGGTTGAATTCTGAGCCAGGGAGACGATCATTTTGTATCTGTTCCAGGAAGCTGACCGCTTCTTCTTAGATGGATTACAGCAGATTTCTTTCTCTTGAATGGTCTTGCTGCCAATTTTAAGTTTCTCTCCAACAAGATTCAAGAGTAGATAGTGGCACAGATTCACCCTTAGGGAAGTCTTTCGCCTTGAATATTTTCTTCTGGAGATTCCCCATACACGTTGTTCAAGCTGCCCACTACCTTCGCAGTGTGTGGGTTAACAAAGCCTGAGCCAAGTTTGAGTACACCATCAGAACCCGGGCTTACCTGTGAAATGAAACAATTCCAAACCACATGCCACAAATCAGGAGGCAGGAAAATAGTCAAAGATGAAAAAAAAATCATTGTTACATGAAACTTGCAATTTTTTAGAATCAATTCTTTCTAAATTACCTATTAACATAAAACAATCCAAAGAAAGACATTAGATAAGTCCAAACACTGGTAGTAGGAAGGCAGCTTTGATAATCTTGAAATAATAACTTGATTATCACGATATTTATTGCCAATCTCCCCTCTTTGTTGATCCAAGTAAATGCCACTAAAAGGCAATTTTTTTTTTTTTTTTCCAGAAAAAAGGCAATTATTCCTAAGAGCTTTATTTTTTTATTTCAGACAAAAACTGTTTGTGCAGCAATCTATGACAGTTACAGCTAACTTTACTGAAGCAATGAATACTCTACTTGCCTGGATTTTCATGCAGGTAAATTTCCAGCAATGATAGAACACGAAGTTTAAACAGATTAAGCTGTGACTGAGCAGTTTTCACTCCCAGCCTGATTCTTTTTCTTTGAAAATCTGGGCAAGATAAGTGTCCATGCGGAACATGCCTCATCATCCATTCCGCTATCAGAATCATCAGAATCTTTAGGATGTTCTTTATCGCCTTCAACACCAGTTACTGCCTCTGAGTCATCTATCTGCTCATCACTCTCCCCTGTTTCACCAGTCTCGGCTTCATCAATTTCTTCCTCCTCTTCAATACCAAGAAAATCTTCATCATCATCATCTTCACTGTCTGCGTTGCGATGTCTGGCTGTTTAGGTCTCTCTTAATAACCCAGCATCCGGAGCAGTCCATCGTCCATGACATCATTACAAAAATATTTGAAAACCTAACAACAAAAAGATGCCAAATGAAGCATAAATGTAGTCTCCACTGGGATATAGCAAGATAAATTTCTTTTTTGAATTAATAATCTCAAGTCCAACATGTTCATATTCCATTTTCTTAATTCACTATCATCATCTCCAATAAAGCTACACCCAATTCTTCCTCAAATCTTAGTATCAGAAACAGCACCGAACAACAACCTCTCCTATCGTTTTCATTTTTCAAGCTTTTGAATTTTATTGGAAACACATGAACTAACTACAAGTCATCAGCTAAAGCTATGACAGGTGAACTTTCAAACGCATTAAACAAGTGGTAACAATAATCATGACATTGTTGAACCAGTTTGCAACTTTACAAAATTAAAAAGAACTACAACAAATGAAATTTCAGTAGTAGATAACATATCAACATACAAATTTAAATCAAGGCAGAGAAAAAAAAAAAAAAAAAAATCTACACTTGCTATGTTTACAAATACCTGCTCTATGGCAGACCGCATAGGAGCCGAGGACTGTGCAGCAATGAAGCAATGTATCCACCAGGACATCCATTACTTGGGTGCTGAATCATCATCCAACTCATCTTCACCAGATGAGTTAAGAAGATCAGAAGAAGCAAAGCTTTTTTACAGCACATGATAAGTTCAGAGGCCACTTCAGAATATTCCCTGGTCGAAGGCACATGGAGAAGCAACTGGATGAGCAATACCTCAGAGCATGCAATTTATTTGCGTCCATGCTGAGTCCACAGTTCCTTTCCTACAGAATTAAATGCATGCAAAAGGCAGAAAATTATTCATATGATTAAACAACAATACTATCTGAAATACAAATTTGAAATCAATCTGAAGCAGATTTAAAACAAGCTCAACTTTTTTATCACAGAATTTGAAATATTACCTATTCCCCAGTACTCCAAAAATAGCCTCATTCTATAAACATAAATTAAAGGGCCACAGTTTAAAGCATGAAAAGGTGAAGCCGCAAAAAACAAATGGGTAATAAACTACCTCTCTAGAAAGCCTGTTTCCATTTCCTGCATTTCTTTAATGCCTTCTCATCATCCTCAGTTAAAGATCGAAACAGAGAAATGAAGGAAGTGGCGTAATGTACTAAGAAACCTCATGAAATATGATCCAAGGTCATTTGTCTCGAGTCCATTTGGGAAGAACGTGAGTTCTCAACCTTCTGAGCATTTGCCAGTAATAGTTGAAGCTGCTCAATACACATCCGCAAAGAGCACTCGAGGTAGCAGCTCATGCCACCTAAATTTCTCCTGTAACTCAAAAGATGTCCTTCGGTGCCAAGTGATCAGAGAACAAACCCTGAACGGCTAAAAACTTCAAAACTTCCTTTCGCACTCGGAACTTTGCTTCAGGATCCAGGTTCAATATTTCAAAACTGGGGAGGATTCTATGACCCAATTTTCACAAAATCAGAATTTGCCAATGTCCCCACTGAATCCTTCTCTCAATTGAACCTATCTCTGAATTATCATCTGTAGTTGGCTCTGATCTGAAGGTTCCTCTGATGTAGGACCTTCATCCACAAACATATTCACTAAGTTTTGAATGAAGAGTGTGCAACCTGATTCCGTTTTGAACTCTTGCATCAAATCCTTAACTGTTTTAGTCCTTGTGATGGAGTCAAATTTGCCATTACGTGTTTTTGTAAAGCTACAATTCGCAACTCTTCGGACATCATCATTCCCAACCCAATCCAATAATTTTTTAAGAAAATCCTTTGCAACATATACAGCCATGCATCCTTTGAAGGAAGTATGTCTATCAGGCACTGACAAATTTGTAAGACAGAACAATTGAAACAAAAGATGCAGGCAACCTTGGGAAAAGAAGGGCCAGTACATCAAATGCCAAGTGTTTACGGTCATGAGATGAGAGAAGAAGGGATCCTTCAACAATAACTTCGCAGAAAGACTGAAGATCTGGCAACTTCTTCTCAAAGAGCTGGACTTGCACTCTTTTTGTGCTTCTTTAAGAGCTGAAACTGATGTTGTATCTCAGCTTGCAAAACTGTATCAGGTAAGAGATATTTACCATCACAGGCCACATGCTGTGAACTCGGGGCTGACAGAAGGTGGATTCCTGCCATTTACACACAAACAAAAGTATTTTTAGAAAACCCATAATTTGTTACCCCCCATAGTAGAGTTGCAGTGTATAGGCATATCCAATAATCACCTTCAAGCAATTGACAAGAGAGGACAATGGTCAGCAGCAAAAGTTTGCTAGAGCTGAGGATTGCAGAAGTTCGCCAAAATTTTTGCTGTTGACAGAGATTTTTTCCTGAATTCTCAATGCTAAAAGCAGAGCATCAGGTTTCCAACTTCATTGGCTCCTTCAAACCACTCATGAAGACCCGGACTTGAAGAACATGACTTAGCAGAGCGTCAGTAGGCAACTGTAAACCATAAAATATCTCACTTTAGAATTAAGAATGAGTGAACAAGTCCAGATCCTGCTATTTTAAATAAAAAGAATGAAATGAAACAGTATCTCTTCTTTAGGTATTATGTAATAATTAAAGTGCAAGGGAGAGCTGATCCATATATCCAAATGCCCAAGTCTATTAATGCAGAAAGTCCAGCCTCCAAGTAGTTTCAAACTCAGGCAAGAATTTTGAAGCCTAGCTTAGGATGTGACTCTATAGAGGTTTAATATTCCAAGCATGTTACGCATATACTAATCAAATAATAAAAGCACTGTTTTACGAGGGAAGGGGAAAAAGGCCACTTAATAATATGGTAACATCAACCAAGTATTTACAGAGAGAAATACAATAACTTTGAAGGCACGGAGATGACAAGGAAAGAGAAGGCTTGCAAAAAGAGCAGTGAAAGGCAGACATTAGTGAACAAATCAACCAAGACTAGTCAATCGCCAACAGCAAAATTTTAAGAAAGATGCCTTTTACTTGAGAAAATTTTATAGGAGCTAAAAATGAAAAGCAATATAGCAATAGGGTTAGTTTTTAGCACTTAAGTTTCTTGTGGATTATATTGTTCAAAAATAATTGCCCTGTTTTAAGAGAAACAAACTTTTTTACATCAAGGATTAATAGGTTTCACTATTATTTCAAATTTTACAACCAAAACCTAAAAACACAAAGATGTTCCCTCGACTTTCAGACCAAATTTTATTTGAGTAGGACCAATTAAATAATTATATAATCCGTCATATACACATTGAAGAGATTCATATAATATCATCCCAAAGAATGGAAAAATTTTCGGTCAAAGACTGGAGTGATCATAATATTCTACAATAATACCACTGTAAGTGCCATGTTATTAATTGGTCCAAAACATAAAACATTACCTTCTATATATATTAACAAAATTAAGTCATCCTAAATTTCCTGGCAATCATCATCAAAGTGAAAATTATATCAAGGACTGAATGAACATGATCCATTTACTATAGCATACCCTTTCAATTAAGTCCAAAATAATTGACACGGCAGGCTCTTGCAAGTATCGCCTCTTTGCTGCAAGAGAGATAAGAAGACTGGTGAATTCCTTGATGTATGGTGTGCTTTTATCAGAATTCCACTCTTTAGTAAGTCTTCCTGACCGGGCAATAGCACCATAGGCAAATAACGTCCCAAAAGGCAATCCCGAGCTTCCTGCAATTGCATAAACAAGCACTAGATAATCTATTGCTATTCATCACAATCCCTAAACCATATACAGCATTAAAAAATTAAAAAAGATTCTGCCTACCAGACCCTTCATTGACGAAGAGACCTCTAGCAAATCAACAATTAGTTTCAGCAATGAGTCCACTTTGATGCTGAATTTTACTGACTAAAAGATCAGACCTAAAGAAAACCCTTGTCTTCACACTGCAAAAGCAATATCGAACATATATTAGCCAAAGTTACACAAAAATTTTGTCTAATATAGCCCTATTTATAACAATAACAAGAATATTGTGCAGATATCACATAGTTTTCACTAACAATAAAACCCACAAAATTTTCATGACATAGAAAGATCACTGCCAATCTGAGCTCTCTACACAAATAAAAACTTACAGCTTCTCATAGTTATAGGCATAACTATATGATCTAAGGACCAGGTATGATTAAACAAAAAATGAACCTCAAATACAGAAGAAATAGCAAATTTCTGTGAACAAATGCATATAAAATAACAAGTAAATAAGTTTATTTGGACAATAAGTAGACTTAAAGCAGAGAAAGCTACATAATTTGTCTGACAAACAACACAAATTATCTTGCGACTACAGAAGAAAATCCTAGTCTTTGTGAAGAGTCTTGGTTGAAGCAAAATAATTAACATAAACAGAAGAAGGAATTGGCAAACTGTTGCAAATCCCATAAAATACAACCAGAGATTGCAATGAATCCAGCAATGGTAAACCTGAATATGAGATCACTCAAAGTTACCTAACCAACCAAGAAAGGCCAACTTTTTAACATTAAAATTTATCAAAACAATAATTGTAATAATGTCTTCATGCTATAAATCAGTGATATGGAGCTAAAATTACTAGCCGGCATGTTTGCATCTGGACCCAAAGATGGTTGCAGATTGCAAGTCTTTAGTTTTCAATGTTCTACATCCCATGCAGCCAGGGGTTGACAGCAGAGAATGTCTGACCCATTATGTCTGGAAATGAGTTTTTCAATCAATTTTGTCATCTAGAATAACCAATAGCTATATTTTCATTCCATACAATTAGAGCCTATATTTGAAAATTCAAAATAAGAAGACCAAGATATCACATTTCATGGAATATGGAAATGTTGAATACGAACATAGAGACACAAGATATTATTGGTGAGAGCAGACAGATTGTGTCTAATAGTTATCTCATAATGAACTACCATGTACAGTCTGAAGTCTTAAAACTCCAAAGCCCCAGCAAGGCTGAGCCCACAAAAATATATGAGATCCAGAAATTTAATTGTAAGACACAAAGTTTCAATCATATGTATTTGCCACACATAAAAATGGATAATCACACATAAGAATATCAATCAAGTTAATTAAACATACCTCTCTAGATGAAGAAACACCACGATAAGTCTACGCACACCGTATGTCACAGAAGGTGCACATCATTTACCCAGCATCTTTATCAGCTTCCAATTTTATTCCATTCTCAACCAACTCCTTCCCACCCCTCTCATATGCCTTCTGAACCCCTCCAACTCTGTCACGAGTTGTTCTGCCGCAGCTTTTCTCAGAGAAACATCAGCTGATGCCAAGTCCTTAAAAACACTAATATGGAACTCAGGCATACACCTAGATAAAACATAGTCGATGACCGAGTTCCTTCACTTTTTATGCTACATCTGTTGTTTGGGCTGAGACTCTTTTATTTCTATGGCAGCATGATGCCTGTCTTTGTCATTGCTTTTCTCTTCTTTCTTTCCATGGGTTTAATAGATGCATCCTCAACTGCCTTATCTCCATCTTTTTTCATACCCTTTTTATTTTCTTTTTCAAAGGACTTGCAACAACATTATCACTTTCTATATTTCTACTGTATCTACTGTACCCTCTGCTTCCTCTACAGCATGGAGTTCCTTTTCTTGCTACCCATTGAAACCAAACTAGCTAAAACTTTCTGCAGTAAAACAATGCATCAAAAACAACTATCAAATAACCAAAGCTATTTTACCGCTAAAGACAATACTAATGAGTGCGACAAAAAACAGAAAGAACACTGATAATTTCAACACCACCAACACCAATTTCAACACAAAGGAAAAAAAAATGACTAGTTTAACAACTTGTGTTCAGATTACACAATCAAACCCAATTAACCACAGCAGCCGTTAGAAACACAAATCAAACAAACAAAATCAAACCAGTCACTAAGTTTGAATCAAATCCAGCCACCAACAATCCTTGGAAACACACATAAAACCAAACCCTACCAGCACAGTTTGAATCAACCCACCCCTCCATCACCTTGTAATAGGTTCGAAACGCAAATAAATACTAATGAACAATAGAAGGTTTGTAACCGGGACAAAGAGAGAAGGCACCATGTTACGGTGCCATTAACATCAAACTCAAATCAACATCAAAACAAAAACATCCATCAAATTGACCATTAACAAACCATCACCCACATAATAAAGAAAAGCACCACGAATCGCACCAGGCTATTACGGTGTGGCGGCAGTCGCACTAGGCTGTGACAACAATCGATTTGGGGCTTCAATCGTGAGAGACTGAGATCTGAGAGTGTTCGAGCGAGAGAGAGTTGAGCGAGAGAGACTGAGATCTGAGTCTGAGAGAGTTTTGAGTGACTGTGTGTCTGTGTCTGTGCCGCTGTGCGTGTTCAAGCGAGAGAGACCGAGAGAGTCAGAGAGTTGAGCGAGAGAGACAGAGTGAGAGACTGAGATGAGATCTGGTCTGAGAGAGTGAGAGGCTGTGCGTGTTTGAGCGAGAGAGACAGAGTGAGAGACTGAGATGAGACCTGGTCTAAGGGAGGGAGAGGCTGTGCGTGTTCGAACGAGAGAGCCAGAGTGAGAGTGTTGACTTAAATGTGTTAGACTGTTAGGGTTATTTTAAAACTCAAAACGACGTAGTTTAGTAAAATTTGAATCGGATACGGTATCTGATTTTTTTAAAATCTTGATCCGGTATCCGATCTGAATATTTGGATTTTTTTTAAATTACGATTCATATCCGATCTAAATTTTTAGATATCCGATTTTTTCGGAACGGAGCGGACTAAGATCGAATATCAGATACCCGATTTTTTTTACAAAGTCCTATCGATGACTGAGTTCCTTCACTTTTTAACGCTACATCTGTTGGTTTGGGCTAAGACTCTTCGGCTCTGTTTGGTTGCCAATTGGGAATACTACTTTTAGTATTCTCAAAAAAGTTAAATAGTAAAATACCCAAAAACTTTGATTTTTGGGAATACTACTCCCAATATTATTCAACTTTTTTTAAACCCCTTAAATTTGATAATTTACTGAGATAAAGTTAAATATTTTTTAGACTTATATCCTACTTCTTTATTGCAGAATCACCCCTAACTTTAATAATCGAAATTCGCAACAAAATGTTTATTTATTTATTCTTTTCATAATTAAGATAGAGTCATAGGAAATTAGTAATAGATTTTAATGTTAGATAATTATTTTATTTTTTGAATAATATCAAATAGATAATATATTTTTATTGAAATAGTGTTTTGATCATCTATAAATTACTCTTTTAATGTGCATTATAAACTTGTAACATTAAGTTTTGTTAGTAACAAAAACACCCAATTGTGAACCAAACGAAGCCCTTGATCCGGTATCCGATCTAAATATTTGGATTTTTTTAAATTACGAATCCGTATCTGATCCAAATTTTTAGATATCCGATTTTTTTAGAACGGAGCGGACTAAGATCGAATATCAGATATAGTTCCTTCACTTTTTAACGCTACATCTGTTGGTTTGGGCTGAGACTCTTTATTTTCTATGGCAGCATGATGCCTCTCTTTGTCCATTGCTTTTCTCTTCTTCTTTCTTTCCATGGGTTTAATAGATGCATCCTCAACTGCCCTATCTCCATCTTTTTTCATACCCTTTTTTATTTTCTTTTTCAAAGGACTTGCAACATCATTATCACTTTCTATATTTTCTACTGTATCTACTGTACCCTCTGCTTCCTCTACAGCATTGGAGTTCCTTTTCTTGCTACCCATTGAAACCAAACTAGCTAAAACTTTCTGTAGTAAAACAATGCATCAAAAACAACTATCAAATAACCAAAGCTACTCCGGTTTAAACATTGAACTCGTTCAAAATATAAAAATAAATAATTAAAACAAAAAAAACACACCGAACAAAAGCCTTTTCATCATTCCTCTACATTCAAAGAAACCAGATATAAACGAAAATAAATAAATAAAAATGTAAAAAAATTATAGAGGAGGAAAAAGCAAATCTTTGATTTTAGGGTTTTAGGGTTTTGATGAAACTGAAATTATGCATAGAATGCTAGTGTTTGCGCCTTATCCAAAGCTATTGACTACGGTCTTCGAGAATCTAGCAATTTCGCATATCCCTTTGTTGTGGAAGGAGGGATGTCACTTGCTCTAGAATCTGTTCTTACTCTTCGGATAGGTCAGAATGAAGCAAATTTGCCTAATTAAATAGAAGGGGTAGTTTTCAAATGTGCACGTGAAGAAGATCTAGGCTTTGAGGGGGAAGGAATCCCCAGCTTTCAGTAAGGACTACCTTAATGTCCGAGGATGAAGTCCTTGATGCTCTCAAGTCGATGAAATCCCTGTAAATAAGATGGCTCAGAGATTTTATAGGGTTTTAGAATGGGAGAACAACATGTTCCCACCCGGGGTTTGCGAAACGACATTTGCCCACCCGCTAAGTTTTAAAACGACACTTTCTCACCCATTGTCAAATTCAGACGTTAATTTTAACAGTAAAAAGGGTATTTTTGTCAGTTCGCACAATATATATATTCTGTTAATTAATAAATCTGTAAATATAATAAATTAATTAATATCGTATGAATATTATGAATAAAAAATTAAACTTAAATCTTCCATGCAATAAAATTTTACATGATTCTTCCCTATAAAGAAATCTTCCATATAAAAAGATTATACATAATTATTCTGTAAGACCAAATTTGCTTTCCATAATTCTTCAATACAACCAAGAAATTACTTCATATAAACCTTCCATACAATCCAGATTTTGCTTAACATAACTGCTATAAAAAAAACATTATTTCATTTGCGTGAGGAATTTCGCCTAATAGGTGGCGGGTGAGTTGGCTGTGGGAAGGCTGTAAATGATGGGCAATCGCAGGCGACCAAGTAGTTACACACAACAGCAATCAAATAAAGTAGAGGGAGAGAATTGAAACAGAGAAGGAAAAAGAGCAAAGGATTCTGCCTTCACTAATTTTCAAACCAAAATTTGGTTCACATACATCTTCCAAACAACCCAGAATTTTGTTTACAGAAATATTCACTTCTAATTCCATCAAAAATTCCTCCACCTCGACTCCAGGAACATAAATTCATAATAAACAAAACAAAAGAAAAAGAAGATACTAAATCAAACCCATAAAATCCATGAAAATAAATACAAAAATAAATCCTTTTGACATTGGCTGTGTGACATAAATTATAGAGCAAGGCTGCCAACACTGGCGGCTGGGGTCGTGAGTAATTGTGGTGGGCTTGTTGGAGGAGAGAGTGAGCTTGCCACCCGAGGCCCTTTGATTTGACAAAGAAAATTTTTTTGGGCAAGAGGGAGTGGCACTAAAACAAATACGACACCATTGGTGACGTTACTGCTGGCTTGCCATAAACAAGAGGGAGTGGTGGCGTCGGTTAGGCAGTGGGTGAGAGAAATCTTCTTGCATAAAGATGATAGTGAATTGGGTTTTTAAAAGAAAAAAAGGATTTAGAATATTTTTTAATTATAGCGAATTTTATAAAATTATAAACTCAAATAATAAGGGTATTATAATATTTTTATAATTTCATTCTTGTCAAATAACAGATTTCATTAACGGATCTTAACGATGGGTCGTCAAACCTGGGTGGGAAAAAGTCGTTCTCCTTTTTAGAATAAATATTGTTGGGTTTTATTAGGCTTTGCACTGGCCGCCGTTTAGAAGGGTTTACTGAGATAAAGTTAAATATTTTTTAGACTTATATACTACTTCTTTATTGCAGAATCACCCCTAACTTTAATAATCGAAATTCGCAACAAAATGTTTATTTATTTATTCTTTTTATAATTAAGATAGAGTCATAGGAAATTAGGAATAGATTTTAATGTTAGATAATTATTTTATTTTTTGAATAATATCAAATAGATAATATATTTTTATTGAAATAGTGTTTTGATAATCTATAAATTACTCTTTTAATGTGCATTATAAACTTGTAACATTAAGTTTTGTTAGTAATATTTCCTATGTGACATTTCAAATTAAATGTTACTGAATTTTGGAGTATATGGGATTTTTTCTTTACCATTTTGATATCAAGTGTAACAACCCAAACCTATTTTTCACTCAAAACACATGTATTTAATTGAAAGATAGGCCCGTGCTTCAGCTAATCTCTCTGCATGATTTCTGCTTCAATTTGTTTTACAATTCGTGCTTCAGTCACACTCTTTAAACTACAATCCAAGATTGGTGAAATCTTTAATCAGTTTGTACAGCTACAGCCACTTGTGAACTCCAAACTTTCTCCGGACGATTATTCTTCCATGTATCAAAACAATTCATACTAATAATTCTACATTATAATAATCAAAGCATCAATCTATTTTATATTTCTTCAACCCTCCCGTGACCAACCACAGACTGTTTCTTCACATGACACACCTAAATATTCTACAAACTCTGACTCTAAACTCTCCCTACCTTGTCTTATAAAATGAGGTCCAAACAAGGAGTTTTTTTATAGTGGGGCAATAAAATGGCTAAGACTCAAGTTTTTCTAAAGTGGGTTGTGGCAATCCTGGTGATAGCTTTGGTGGGTGGAGCCAGGGCTGTGCCCGTTTGCAACATTGACACAAAGCAGCTGGATCCTTGCAAGCCTGCAGTCACCGGCAACTCACCTCCACGGCCAAGCAAGGAATGTTGTAAGGTGGTTAGCAAGGCTGACTTGCCTTGTCTTTGTAGCTACAAGAATGTTCTTCCTGCCGTTGGGATTAACCCCAAGCATGCCTTGGCCTTGCCTAAGAAATGTGGCCTTAAAACACCACCTCAATGCATAGGTAAGTAGACTTTTTTTGTTTGTTTTCTAAAAGTTTCGTATCGAAATTTATCAGAGTTGTAATACTTTTTCTCTCTTCTTGGTTGCAGTGCATTGAGGCAGCTGATAAACTTCACATCAACATATTCAAGGATTCTTCAAGATTTGTCTAGTCATATTTGTTTATTTTTATGTCATTCCAGCTTTTGTATTCAATCACCAATGAAAAAGTCTGCATTCTTGTTTTACTGTTTCATAAGATGTGCATTATAAAGAACCATGTAATGTTCAGTTAGTCGTCTGTTCCATTGAAGTATCCTCAAAAGACATCTGATCTAATTTGAAAGCATTTACAGAACTAGTCTCAAACTTAATTTGCTCATTCGATTCACCTAACGATGGATCGATTACTGCCTCAAAACGGCACTTTCATTACTTGTATGCCATATAACCCCATCTAAGAGTTTTTGCCACTTTAAGTTAACTACCTTGATCTCAAAATTAACTTAAATTGATAGATGAGGGATATTGTGCCATTGTCTTGAAGTTGACATAAGATTACCTGCCTAACATTCTGGCTGATCCCTGAGAGGTCCCCCAAATATGGGTCTCATGTAGGTATCATCAAATCGTCTCCAGTAGGAATGAATGGTATATACAGGACGATCTAGAAGCATGGACAAACTATCTTTTGCCCGAAGAAGGTTGGTTGTAGTCGATTCCTCAAAGGAGAGCAAAGGCAAAATCATGTCTTCTTTTGGGGACTTCGGTTCACGACTACTATTGTTGTTAGTTCCATGGCAAGGAAGCAGATGTTGTATAAGCGGCTTTGTCAAAAAACCGAACACCTGTAATCAAAATGATGATATTATTAAATACTCTCCTACTTAAGAGGCTGTTTGAATGTAGATTAAAATGCCAATTATATGCTGTGCTGTTTAAGCAGCGCGTAAGACAACAGAACTTCTAAATTCTACACCTGAATGGAATTACATTGGTTGTTTTCAGTATTACGAATATGTTATCTAAATGGTTAAAGAAAAAAAAAATTCACAAAAGCTAAATTTACAAACCAGTGTAGTGAAGAGGACGACAATTATGGTGCTGGTAATCATTGTAGCACAAGCCGGATCCCATGTAACACCAGAGTATGTGAACTTCACAAGCAAAGAGAGAATTGAGCTAGAAAGCAAAGTGTTTCCGGTAATCACGTTATTAGTCATAAACCAATTAGCAATATCACTTCAGTAAACTATCTTGAAACGCAGATCAAGTTTTAGAAGAAAAGAAAAATACCTGCTTAAAAGCCAAAGCAATAGAAACTGCACCCCTCATGAGGCCAGCCCACCAGATAACTACCTAGATAAATAGCAAGTTCAGAAGCCTGTGACTAACAAAGAATGGAAAAAATGTTAAACTGCCTAACCTGGTGCTTGAATGTAATCGAAGGTGCCCTGCATTGATTCATATAATTGGACAACACAGAGAGTGGAAACACAAATGCCGCACGTCCAAGCAATATCAGTAAGACTAAGAAACCATAGATGCCCAAAGAAGTCCAAAAACTGCAGCCAATAAAATGTTATAACATATTGATAATAATAGAAGATTCCAGAGGACAAATATTCTAGCTATACAAACAGCGAGAAGAGTGCCTGAAATTGGCCAATAGAAAACATATTATCATTGCCCAAGCATACTTGTGGTCTGCTTTGTATGTCACTAGAAACTAATTATAGATAGACTTCACCTCTCAGTTCTTATTTCCAAATTAACTACACTACATGACATTCATGGGAAAATCACTTTCTGTTTGAAAATTTTCATTTTACAAATGGGGATTTCAAACCATATGCAGGCTCAACTAAAAGTGTATCAACTGGATGGACAGGAGCCCAGATGGTGTACCAGTGACATGTTTCTTGATAAAACACCCTCGAAAAGAATATTCGATGATCCACTGCTCTTGAATTTTGAGGAATAAGTTACTAAAAGAAAATTGGACAGAATCATAAATAATGAAACTAGTACCCCAGCTTATTCATCTTCCATTTCTCGATGTCAAGAGCATCCATTCCCACATATAGAAATATGAAAGTTTCTGCTACAAATGACATCATTTCAAAAATATGCCTGCAGAAGAGAAGCGAGAAGTCAAGTCGTCAGATATAAAATCAACCTAAGTTACTCAAGTTATGCTAATCCTGAAATACATGCCTGGTTGTAATTCTTGAACTGTCAGTCACATTATACCATGCATAGTGCGACATAAAAATCCCACAGAAGAAAACAGTGAGAATCCCGCTTAGCTCCAACAGCTGCATAATGAAATTGCAATAAAGCTAGAAGTAAGCAATCATTAACTTTTATGTATTGTATGAGCACACACATCGAAATTTCAGTTCATAGTCAAAGATAGAATGCAATAATAAGTTTCTGACTGAGCATTAAGTTTGACAATTAACAATCCTGAATATTCCATTCATTTAAATTGGGCAAAACCTTAAAGAAAAGGAATTCCCAAGACATTACCTCAGCCAATATGTAAGACAAATATGCCATTAAAACCATTAAAGCGACTTCACGAACGCTTGAATGTCTGTAAGCAGATAAGGATCAGCTTTTGAAAATTCAGATAGAAACATTGAAACTCCGACATTTATATAAGGAAGTACTTTCACAGACCATTTTCTGAGAGGAGGATAGGTGGGAAGAGAACTTACTTTCCGAAGTATAAGGTTTTAAGTATAACTGCTGTCAAAAGGCCAGCCTAAAATAATACAAGAAGCTGAAGTTAATATAGAGAAGGAATCCAGACAAATGACCAAACATCCAGGCCCCTCTCACAGTGAAAGAACTTGAATGCCTGCCCTTTAGTTCTAAGTCATGTTGTAGAGGTCAAGAATAAACAAGTAGAAAATGTCTAACAAATGCCCAAGAATTATCTAACAAAATCATTGGCAGAAGTTCTCAATTTTGAAGAGCCTTTTTTAATGTTTATGCAGAACATTACTAGATCTCTCTGACAACACATGTAAACGATTTGAAGTACATTTCTTTCATTTGAAACATCAAAAACTGCATATGAACTAACAGATTGATTCTATCAAGTAATAAATTAAAAGTCATTTCATGCCGGTATAGTTCACTACCCATACTCACAGTAATTCCAAGTGTAGTACTTGTTGTGAATAGGTAAAAGAAACTTCCAATGATGCGAAGAGCTGCCTTGCCATCAAGATTTTCAACGTCAATTTTTTGAATTGCATTGAAGAGAACAATTGATGTTGCATCATTGACAACTCCTTCCCCAAACACAAGGCTGTAAACCAAAGGAGTTTCATCTTGATGCAGAACCTACAAGAATGTAAAATACTTCACATTAGTTAACGAACTTAACATGTAAATGAAGAAATAATAGCAAACTTAACCAACCTGCAGAGTGCAGACTGTATCCGTAGCCGAAAAAATTGTCCCCAAAGCTGAAACAAAAATCAGCAGTTTCATAAAGTACTAGATGCAATATCAATGGATTGAATATCGATTTCTGATTTCACTTATATAAAATGAAAAAAGAACTCACCGAGATAATCTCGTACTGTCAGACCAACAAATCCTAACGTAGGAAACAGCCACCAACTGCCTAGGTAAACAATAACATGCTTGAATTTAAAATAATTTTTTTTCGCATAGCAGCATAGAGAAAGTACTAAATGGATTCAAATTTTCTATTATCACCAGCAGTTATGATGGATGACGAAATAAAAACACCGATGACACCGAACATCATGATGGTTAGAAAGTTGTGAAAGAATTGCTTCTTCTTGACCTGAAACCTGGAATAAGTGAAGTCAATACATGCATAGGGAAAATTATCTCTGAAACCATTGAAGCCAATTCAAGAATATGATGTATCTATAGCTGACCTTACCCAGCATTGAATATAATGGGTGGAAGAAGATATATGAAGAACAGTTCTTCACTGAATTGTAAAATGTGAGAACTCTTCCACTTGGTTATACACAATATTACTATCCCAGATAACAATCCCTGATCAGAAAAAATAATAGAAAACGCCAATAAGATTAACCGATATTCCATAGACATGAATACAGAGCATTTCAGTAAAATTCTTAGCCCAGAAAAAAAAAATCACATAGAATTTACATCATCTAGTTTCGCGGGACGATCCATAAGGCAAGCAAGATTAACAATACCAAATTAGCTCCATAAATGCTGCATTAATCTAACGTGAATTGTCACTTTTGCACCTCTTAAAGCTCCAACTCAAGTAACATCATCTCTAGTTTGCAGCTCCAGAACTAAATTGAAGTGCACAAAATCCAGAGACCTAATCACTTTGCAAGCAGTTAATGTTTCAAATTGTTATCGATCACAATTGTTTTGACATTGAATCTTCCTCTAAACCAGCGGTTTATACATATTAAAGTTCTTTGTGAAGTTATTTTTCTTGTCTAGAACCCCCCAATTGAGCAATAAGCTATGAGTAGGATAAGCACATCAAGTCATCTATATCAAACACTGAAACAGATGAAACAGAGAATTTATATATATTAGAATTAGAGCCTAAAAAGCAATTGAAGATTTATGCAATAATCAAAAACTCCAAAAATCTTTGAATTAATAACATCCCATACCCCATATCAAACGATCCAAGATAAAAAAAACAAAAACATATCGAGCCATGCAAAGGGTTGATTAAGAGTTAAAAAATTTACGATCAAGATGGCAGTAATGGACTCATTAACCCAGCGGCTCTCTTCAAGCAAGTGACCAACGATCAAACAAAAACAAAGAATGGCCAAGAACACAGATATGGACACCACTGGTGCATGGTCATTCGATAAACTTCTTCCAAACTCAGTTATTTCCATCAATTTATTCATCTTTTAGCTCAGCTTTTTCACTCTTTATAATGTCTAAGACTCTTAAGATGTAATCAATTTAACATTGGAGACCAAAAAAAATTCTTGGGTAATTGTTTCTGTTTATCTTATATATATATATATATATCTACTTGAAATTTGCCCGCAAAACAGGGGGACCTGGAGTGGTTACAGGTAGGAGTGACACGTGGAATCAGTTGCATAATAGGATGACATGTGTCAATCTTGATGTGATGTGAGCTCGGGAACTTCGGTTTCATCTCTGCGGACTCTGCCTAGCAGAGTCAGTCACGGGAGCACCTATATGTTTTGGAACTTTGTTATGTTAATGTGGCAGTTACGTTCCGGGGGGTAAAATGTATTTTTTAGTTAATGAAGGGATAAGTTATATTTATGGGGGAGGTAAAGAAGTTCAGAAACTAGAGGGAGCCCAAAAAAGGTGAATTTATGAGGACAACACTGATAAGTTTCTATATAAAATTAAAAAACTGTGGAACTTGGGACTAGAGCCGACGGTGGTCCATGCCGGCCCATGACACGGCACGGCACAACAAGGCACCGTACAAAAGAAAAAAAAAAGCACGGCATGGCACAACCCATAATTATACGAGTCATGTCGTGAGCCTTAAAAAAGACACGTGAATCGGCACGGCACGTCACAAAAAAATAAAAATAAAATTACAAAAAATAGAATACTAATCTATGTTTACAGCTAAGATATATTTGTATCTTTGAAGATTTTAAGAATTTAGAAATTAATAAAAATGAATAAGTATAATAATTTATAATTATAACTCATACAATTAATATTTCAATAATTTATTATTTTATTATGTTTCATAGTGATTATATAATTTTTTAATTAATATAAATACAAAATGTACATATAAAATATTTTGATAATAATTATTAATAATAAATCAAAATTACCATAGTTTATAAATATTAGATATTTTTACAAAACATGCAGGTCGGCTCGCGGCACGATATAGAGCGGGTCGAGCCATGGGCCTTTAAATTTGGTGAGCTAGCACGGCACGACAGAGCATGAATTTTTGCAAGCCTTGGCACGACATAGCCCATGGCACGACGGACCTGAAATTTTTAGGCACGACACGGCCTACCGCCAGCTCTACCCGGGACCTAAGCTTGAATGTAGCTTTGTAATGTTATTTATTGGTTCGATAATGTTATATATATAATTACCATTAATATTTTTGTTTAACCTTTAATTTTATTGGTTCCAAAGGCACGACACGATATAATTTTATTTTAAATACATTTTACTCTATTTTATATTTTGTTTTTAATTTTGAACCTTTAATCTTACATAAATCGTAACCCTAAATGTTCATATAATCTTTGAAACGTTTTGTTTTATTTCAAATATTTGTTTGTTTGATGAAAATATCATACTAAAGCTATAGAAAAAGTAATCGTACAAGGGAATGAATCTCAATTTGAGGAAAGAAAAGCAAGTTTTATTTGAAATTAGGAATTTGGGGAACAGGTGTGTGAACAGACAAACCTGATGAAGTTTAAGAATGGGGAAAAGGGTTGTAAAATTAAAAACCTAATTAAGTTTGAAATTAGGGAAAAATAAAACCTAATTAAGCTTAGAAGGTTATCTTCAGTATTAAATGAGGTTTAAAGATATTTTTTAAATTATAGAAGAAGCATATTTAGCAGTGAAGGATAATGATCAATTGGAAAATAATAGAGTTATCGAAGAATGGACACCGAATGACATGATGTCATCATGACCGTTTATTAATTATGAATTAATATTAATCGATGGTTAGGATTACGTCACGTCATTTGATACATAAATTTGGTATTTATTTTTTGGTAACTGTAGCATTACTCATAATTAATTAGATGGAAGATGCGAATTACTTCTCGCGGAATATATTATTTTCAGAAGAATTTAATAGTATAAATAGTATGGACTTGAGGTGGGCTCATACAGAGGTTCAAAACAAGGCCCAAGTCATATCTGGGCCTTTTCCTGGCCTTGCTCTTGAAACTAGAAATCTGGACTTTTAGTTTATAGAACATGAAAATGTGGAAACAACCTTTTATGGTCCAACAATTGCACTTACCAAAGTCCAAAAGGGTTGACTTCTTTTGATGTGTTTCTTTAAACACCATTACCGAAATTACATGCGCAATTATCTATCAATTAAAAGAATTTTTAATATTGAAACATTTCTTAATAAACCAATTTTTTTTTTTTTTAATTATCAAAAGGGTTATCAAAGAGTCAAAGGTTTTTCTCCTTTTATATCATAAATTTCAGAGTATTTGATTGAAATTTTGAAATTCTTTAATAGATGTAATTCTTTTTTGTAAAGAACCCATTTCAGTACTAAGGATAGGTTAATAACCTATAGCAGATTCTACCCAATAAGGCAAATACTTCACATCCCGCATTCCTCGTGAACTTGTTAAAAAACATAATTTCTCGATAATATCGGAAATATAAACTCCGTATATTAAGCAATTAATAATCTAGAAGAAGCTATTTCTTCTTCTTTTTAAGTATAAACTTAAATATTAATGCAATTTTGCTTGTGGGATTATTGTGAATCAATCACCTTTTTTGGCTTTTTAGGTAAATCACATGCACAAGTCATATTCTCAATAACCTAACTCATCTTATCCTATGGCTATATTTAGCTGAAACATCAAAATAAACACACTTTTTACCAGAAAAACATTATTGCACACTTCAATTACAAGTAACAAAGAGTCGAAGATGAAAAAACGACTTCGCTGAAATACTGAATCGATAATGTCGATAAAAGTGTTGGGTATTAATATAGATGTTAAGACAACAAAGGGGGGTGAAATGTAATGGATTAGAGAATAGGGTAGGGATTGGATATTTTGTTGTAGTACCAAAATAATAATAAAGGCTCAATAAATTGGCTCAATGGCAGATTCTTGGTGAAGTAATAAATATTAATAAGTGCATGTGCCATAGCCTGAGTGGCTTGAATTATGATTTTTGCAGGGATGACCTACCACATGCTTAAGTTTCAATTATTATTTGTTGCTTTTCTTTTCTTTTCCTTTTTTATATTTTTTGTTTCTATATTTAATTATTAACGAAAGGGTTTTTAATTTCTGTGATATTTCCTTTTTGTCGTAATATTCTTAATCAAGAGACGTTACATAGATTCAATTATAAACTCTCAATATCACATTCCATATTGTTATAGAATGAGTTTGATCAATTTTCAAGTCTAGGTCAATTAATAAGCCTTGAATCCCCTCATCTCACTACACGTGTTTTTTTTTTTTTTTTTTTAGTGACTACAGTGTTCGGATCAGTTTGTTCTGTACCTCAATTAATCGTCTGAGTAAGTCACAAATGTGATAAGTGATCACTTAGTAGGACTCGAACACAAGATTTTTAAGTAACATAAGGTATTATCATTCGACTACAAGTCGAGTGGTTCACTCGATGTATTTTTTAGTGAAGAATATTTGTATAAAGATTCGATAACGATAATTAGGGATTATACTATGCATGAATTGTCTATTCAAATTCGATCTATGCATCGGACAAATTTCTCTCTAACTGAAATAAAAAATGAAAAATCTAAGTAATAGAACAAGGCTCGGTGAAATAGACATGTCTATGAAGATGCGAACTGTTTCCTGGGATCGGTCTTTAGTTTTTCCTGCGCAGCTTATGGAAGGCGAAAAAAGCCTCCAAGCTCAAAAGCAAATTAAATCTAAAAAAATAAATAAACCCAATTTCTAAATGTTGGAAGAGAAAGTTGTCAATTGGGTAACACATAATATACAGTATGTTAATACATTATTAATATATATTTAAATTCTTTGTCAATACATATGATCATATTATAAAATATTGATATACAGCTGGTAATAACTAACATAATATGAGCTTATGAGTCATGACCCATTGAATAGCGTAATGAATAGAATTTAGAATTTTTATATGGATTTACAGCTTCTGATATGAAAGAGCTTGGAACTATAGTGGTCCAATGACCATATTAATTTCAATATGGTTTTGAGTATGTTTGTGACAGCTTTTGGCCTTGTTACAACCTGCCAATTTAAACAATTTCAATGTTTTTTTTTTTCTTAAAGTTTGATTAAAGATAGTTTAATCAAAAGTGCTTTCACATTATAAGTGTTTTTTTTTTTGTAATATGAATTGCTTATCTCAAAAGCAATTTACCTAAAAACGTTTTAAATGTACCCCTAAAATACATTTAGAAATACGTCCATATCATTAATAAGCATCGATAGATTGTTAAAATTGTTTTATTAATATTATTATATATACCATTTCTTAACTAATTTTTTTTTGTTTTTGTTATAATCCTATAAATTCGTGTAAAATTATAAAACAAAAAAAAAAATTGTTTTCTTAATTTATATTCTTTTTAACTACGAAAAATGCTTTTTTTCTAATATTATATCAAATAAATGTAGCTTAATTTTTGAAAAATATTTTAAAATCGCAAACCAAATGGGTTTATTATTATTTGAATAAATTAGTTTTAACTTTCTAAATATTTACATCATGCATGATATCATAATCAATTAAATAACTTAAAGATTTTTGCACCTTTTTTGGTGACAAAAACATGTCATTGGGATCACCCTTAGTCTCATATGAACACCCATTAAAAATAATAATAATAATAATAATAATAATAATAATAAAAAAATTATACTGATTTATTAATTGAAAAAAGTTAGATTAATTGAATGTTATATATAATGTGTTGTTGAAAACATGAATGCATCTCAAGTGTTTGAATAAATTATCAAATCAGAAAAAACATTGGCGTGCCCACAAAGTCCTTTTCATTTTGATAAAGTCTTAAAATTTGTGTCTCCATTTAGTGCTTCCCATCTCTATCTTTTGACCCACCTCAAACGTGAGCTCAAACAAGTTTGTGGGGTTCTTCAATTTTCTTTCAAATTATAAAAATAATGCCCCACCAAATCATCCTCCCCATGGATTGTTTGAACAATCTCTATTGGTATGATTCTGATTTTATAACATTGCCATCGAATAAAAGTCTCTTAATTAATTTATAAGTTAAAAAAGACAGGTTGCTTGAAGTCTACAGGTAAACGTATACAAGTTAGACTTAAAACAAAGCGAATAAAACCATGAATTATGATAGAGGTTAAAATCTCACTGGAAACAGCTAGTGATCAGGGGTATTTCCTCGAGCCTCAATCAGAAATGAGTCTCATACCTTCAAGTGTGGAGACATCTCGAGGTTTTCACAAAAAAAAAAATAATAATAATAACCAAATTTTCTCTTACAATCCTAATGTTGTAGTTCGCAATTTGGTAAGCAAGATCCATAACAAGCAAGTGACACCCATTTATGAGCTATCACCTCAGGATTGTGAGAAAATATTTATGGGTGCGTTTGGTTCAGTATTTATATCCATATTCCCAATCCTATTCCCCAAATATCGTTTGGCACATTATTCTATAAATATTATTATATATTTAATTACTTTTTGACCCCTTAAGCTTATTAATTTCATTAAATACCCCAGAAAAAAGTTTAAAAATTAACAAAAACACCCCTATCAACCCATGCTTGCCAGATTCTGGTTACAACGACCTACCTGCCGACTAGAAATGGCCGGCAGTTCACTGATCTGGCCGTCAGCGATGGCCAAAGAAATGGACGTCGTTGACGTTCAACGACAGCCAAATCTTAGCCATCGTTGACCGAAAACGACGGTCAAAGATGGATTTCTTTGGCCTTTTCCGGTCGTCGACGGCCACATCTGGCCTTTTTCGGAAAAGGTCATAGCGACGCGTTATAACACAGATCTGACCGGTCTGTGTCGTAACGAAATTTTCTGGCCAGATTCCGGCGATGTGGCCGGAATCTTGCACTGCGGGTGGTGGGGGTGTTTTTATCATTTTATATATTAGGGTCTTTAATTAAATTAGCAAACCTAAGGTTTTTTTTATAAATTTTTAAAGTTTACCTTGTAATACCCCCCTATCCAACTACCCAATATTATTCTTAAAATCATATCCAAAATAATGAATCAAACACACCCATAGTTGTAAGAATAGTATTACCCCTTATATTCTTTTGTGTTGAACTTAAAAGCTATAGTCATTATAACTTTACTAGAATACGGTAGCCTTTATTATAATTTTTAATACCACATACCCATGTGGAATACATAAGATTGTTGGCTAAAGAACCTTCCTATGCACTTATATAATACGTATAAAATCTTATATATTATTAATAAATAGCTATGCCTCTGGTTTTGTCTCTAAGTTTGACCATGGCTCTCTGTTTTATACATTATTTTATCTTTGATTATTTTTAAATTAAAAGTTGATCAGGTAGAGAGTATATGACAATAAAATAGGACAATGAAACTCTGGATTTTGGGCACTTTCATATTACTTTTAATTAGCACTTTCTACAATTACATATAATGCAAGATCTAATAAGACTTGCCTTAACAATTATTTATAATATTGGGTCGATAATGTTACCAAGTATTAAAAATATATTAATTTTTAAGAATTGATAATGTTATCGACCACCCAATACTTCTATGCAAGTTTTTCTTTTTCTTTTTCTTTCTGTTTGAATCGTTGAGCGATTCAATTAAATGAAATAATGAGTAATACAATTTGACTAAATATAATGACACAAAGATTAATTTTGTTGAAAATATTAGCAATAGTTTATTAAAGTCCTAATTTTTCATTAGAAAAAAGTTCCTATGTAATTAAATTATTAATATAAGCAACAAGAAGTATTAGATCAAACAAGTTACAATGATATATAAAATTTGAAAATGGCTGTAACCCATTAGAGTTTATGGCTGACCAATTCTTAACAAACTAATTTATACAATTTTAGACTAATGTTTTCACGTAACTTTATTGGGTATCATTGGCACCCCTGAGGTTTAGTGGAAGATCGTCGAAACCCCCTAAGTTTCTAAAAAATGATATTAATATTCCAAACGTTGAGTATTCCATTGGAGGTGGCCACTAAATGAATCGTTGTTCATAAGATGTTAGGGGTGTCTTCCAGTGTTCAATTTCTGAAACCTAAAGGATTGAAATCTGTTTTTCACTAAATCTCGAGAGCGGAATGTGAATGAGTTATACGAGTATTGATAGAAATAACATTAAGGGTGTCAATTTAGTTTTTGAAACTCAAGGGTTAAGTTTACTAAACCTTGGGGGGGTGGCAATGAAATACTCCCTCAAAACAGAAAAAGGAAAAAGATAGGAAACTTAGCATTACAGATTGGAAAATTGAGTACTGAAAACAACCTTTACAAGTAATTTTAAAGATATAAAATTATAAATTAAAGGACATTTTCATGGTCCATGGGCACTTGCATATGTTAAAGTGACTGCAATTTTTTTAGTGGTGGTGCCATTATAGTACTATTATTATTATTATGGGTCATCTTGAATTGTGGCTTTCACTAATTTACCCGTTCAAGTGGCAACGTATTGTTTGATTTTGACCATTTTGTTATCTTCTTTTTGTGAGTTTCTCTTTTGTCTCTCTCTTTTTTAATCATTTTATTATTATTATTATTATTTTAATAAATTTCAGATCAATTTATGCGTACTTCAACTAATTTATTGAGATCCTGAAGTTAACGATGGGATATATTCTTCAGTGGAGAATTGAATTCGAGACCTTTTGAATAATATATCCAAAAATATATTTCGTTCCATCCGACCACCCAAGGGTGGTTAATTCTTATGTTTTATTTGTTCACCAATTGACTTGAAAATCCATGTAATTTCTAGAATTAAATAGTGGTGGCATTCTATTAGTTTGCTTGTTATCCTTTTCTTTATTGAAAATATATATACATTTGTAGCCAATTTTAAGCGTTGAATCCACACACATCTTAACTCAATTCTTATTAAAATAGACCTTAAATTCTTAATGATATAAAACGCAGTCGTTTTCAAGAATTGACTCCAATTTACACGTCTAAACATGGCTGCCAAATGTATCATTTTCCATGCCCAAATTTGGATCGTCTGTTACTTATGAAGGGGGGGTCCCACTTCCAACGTTACCCATTTGCGCGTTTTTGTTAAGCATCCAATGGTTTATTGCCACGTATGCTATTGACAGGTTGGTTGTAGCCCCCATCCAGCTGTCGCCCAATCAGAGAGAACTGGTGAGCCCACTTGTGGTTTCGGCTTCGGGTGGGAATTGGGAGGCTCCAGCCAGGAAATGGACCAATTTTGACTGGTTCAATATTCATGGGCTAGGCTGGGTTAACCCATAGTGCCAGACAGGACATGTATAGCTATGTCATTGACTTGTTTGCTTCGTTCAATTTTAAAACATCTAGATCAACGTAGACTTGGGTGTTATTGAATTATTTCAAACTATAGGGGTTGTTCATGATATTCCACTATGATCCCCTACATAAGTAATAACTCGTTAAATTTAACACATAAAGGGTATATAAATCATTTATAATTACAAAAATAAAACTCGGAAATGGCAATGTAAATGAGTCATTAGTTAGAGACAGTCAAAGTTAAATGAATATTGACGGAAGGTAACTTTAAGGGTACTAGTGTTAGTTTTTGAAACCTAGAGGGTTTACTTAGCTTTTTGGGTGGCAATTAAATGCGCCAAAGTAAAAAATTATAGTCATCATGGAGGAGGTGGATAAGAGTTACCAATTACAAAGCACCCCTACTTTCATAATTATTGATAACCTCCTTTAGATAGTGGGATACTAATGAGAAATGACCATTTACTTTGGAGAACAAATTTAGGATTACATACAACTACTATTGTTTTAATAGATAAAATCTCATTAAATATGCTTTCAATTTAAGACTATTAATCATAAGTAATGGTAGCCATCTAATACGTGTATTATATTATAGGGGTGCATATGCAATAATTTAAAATAATAAGTTAACATTTATTATTTATTATCTTATGAAATTTTTTTTTTTAAATAAATTCACAGATGGTATTTCTCTTAGTCAAATCTCATCTCCCCATAGATAAAATAGGAGAGGTGAGTAATAATTTCAAACTATATTACTATAGGGGGTTCTTTGAAAGTATACTAAAAGTGAGGGGAGTTTCGTTTTTAGAATAATTTACACTCAGTAACTTACAGTAAAACAATGGGCCCGTAGCATTCAATCATTTCCTTCTTACTTCAGACAGTTCCACAAACACACGATATCGGCTTCGGATTCGGCTTCTTCAAGCCGATTACAACCGGCTCTCAGCAAACTCAATACATCAGAACGCGTAATTATTATTTATATATATAAAAAAACTATAATTTAATTTAATTAAAAAGCAGTAATACTATAAATATTAAATTTATGCAAAGCCACCTCGAAAATTTTCAGTGCTCCTGAGTCCTGAATTCCTCATAGCTCTCCGTTCTTTCTCTCTCTTAAAAAATAGCTATAGCACGTTTACCGAGAAGATCGGCGGTTGCGGCGGAGATCCGGCGAGGTTGTCATTTTCCGGCAATGTACAGCGCACGCGCTCTCAGTGTTGTGGTACTTTCTGCTGTTCTGGTTGTACTTAATTGTGCTCATGATGTCTCAGCTCAGGGATCTAACACTCCAAGTCCATGGCAGACATTAAGCGGTGCGGTCTTGTAGATTTTGTTTTCTGTTTGGTTGCTGAGAAAGTTGAGGAAAATAAAACGAGAAAAATGAGTAAATGAGAGTTTGAGCTGAGTGTTAGTTTTAAGGTTACTGAGTTTGGAAATATTTCTTATTTTCTGTTTTAGCTGGTTTAGAAGCTGAGGATAAATGAATAAAGGTTTTGTAGTTTGTGTCAGTGTTTGTTTTCTGAGAAAGTGAGGGAAAAGATGAGAGTGAAGTGTTTAGTTTAGTGCATGTCTTTGATATTGCTTGATTTAAAAGTATTATATGTTTGAAGCTTAGGATATATTACCCAAAAAAAAAAAAAAAAAAAGAGGATGGTGGAGTGAAATAGATGTTATAAGATACCGTTGATGTAGTTTGTGTCTGTTTGGATCCTGAGAAAGTGCAGGAAAACATGAGAAAATGAATTTTCAAGTTTAGTGCATTTTAAATAATTACTAGATTTAGAAATATTATATGTTAGAAATTTAGAAGACGAATTCTTATAAAATAAAATAAGACTTAAATGAAATAACTGTTTGGTAAGCTGAATAATTTGGCTGTGTTGTGCTTGCAGGAAAGCCACCGTTGGTGGTGGCACGTGGCGGGTTTTCGGGCCTGTTTCCGGATTCTAGTCTTTTAGCTTACAATTTGGCAGTGGGATTAAGTGTATCAGATGTAATCTTATGGTGTGATTTGCAGTTGACAAAAGATGCTGCTGGGATTTGCTTTCCTGATATCAAGTTAAACAATGCTTCCAACATTGATACTGTTTATAAAAATCGGCAAAAGACTTACCTTGTTAATGGCGTCCCAGTCGGTGGATGGTTTCCCATAGACTTCACCCTGAATGACCTATCAAGTGTCTTCTGTAAGTATTATCATTTTTTTCTTTTTTGGTTTAATGACTTGAGTTGAATACCTCTAATTAGATTAAAGTTGTTACTTTATCAAGTTGCTGGAGTTTTGTATCCCGATTTAACTCATACTAGTAAAATTTAAGGACAACTTGGTAACAAACTGAAAACAGTAACGGTAAGAAAAAATGGTGGGTTGATAAATGCTAGCAATTTAGTATTGAAATTAGCCCGTTAATATTACTGAGCCTATACTGTATTAGCCCCTTAAGTTAGTTTTTTTTTTAATCAATGTTATAGTTAATTTCTTTGGGTGTGTTTAAGTATGAATGTTATCTAAAATCTGCTATAACGGGAATTTGTGAATTACAAAATTGAAGTGGATTCTTTATGTTCAAAGTTTGTAAAGCGCTATGCAAGTTATGGAAATAGCAGAAAACAGGGTGATCGTTTCTATAAACCAGAAAATCAGGTTGGGCATATTCCTATTGGAAGCAGTGGCTCATAGTAGAAAACAGTGAAATAATTCTGTTTGCTACAATCTGTTTGAAGTTTGACTTTCTAAATTTTCAAACACTTTTGTTATCTGGGCAGTAACTCAGGGAGTCTTTTCTCGAACTAATAAGTTTGATGGCAGTGGATTCCAAATTCTCACTGTTGAAGATGTGGCCGGACAAGTGAAACCACCAGGCCTATGGTTGAATATTCAAGTAAGTAGTAGATTGATACTTCTTTTCCACATTAAGTAGTAGATTGATACTTCTTTTCCACATTAAGCCAGTACTTTCTTTTAATGTAATTGCTTTATTTTCTGTTGGCACCCTCTTCACCATTTCTGTTTGTAATCTGCTCTTGTGATATTTTTATGGAGCCAACCCTTTTTGTCTGATACTTTTGCAGCATGATGCATTCTACACCCAACACAACTTGAGTATGAGAAGCTATGTGCTTTCTGTATCCAGGAGGGTAGTTATCAATTATATCTCATCGCCAGAGGTGAATTTCTTGACAAGTATTGCATCACGATTCAATCCAAACATAACAAAACTGGTCTTCAGGTTTCTTGGACAAAATGAAACTGAGCCTACAAGCAACCAAACTTACGGTTCTCTCTCAAAGAATCTTACATTTATTAAGACTTTTGCCTCTGGGATTCTTGTCCCTAAGGATTACATATGGCCAGTAGACAAGAGTCTTTACTTACAACCTCACACCTCCCTTGTTGCGGATGCTCATAAAGAAGGGCTGGAAGTTTTTGCATCAGAATTTGCAAATGACCTTGTATTTAGCTACAACCATAGTTATGACCCAGTAGCAGAGTATCTTTCATTCTTCGACAATGGTGATTTCTCTGTTGATGGTGTCCTGTCTGACTTCCCAATAACTCCATCAGCAGCCGCGGGTGAGTGATCCTGTTTTTCCGTTGCTTTACTGTTACATCTTCTAGAAAATCTTAAAGAGTTGAGTCACTGTTATTTTTTATATAAGATGTATGTTTGTACTGACCAGTCTGAGTCTGTGCCTGCATTTGTGGCATAACCCCATTTTAATGAATATAACTATTGTGGTTGTGACACAAACCCTTTTACTGATTATTGCCTTGCTGTTGTTTTAACTATCTAGATGTTACTTCATTGACGTACTCAATTGTTTTTCCCTCAAATGGATTTTTTTTAATTTTAGTTTCTAATACTCCTAACTTCTAGTGAATGAATTTATTTCTTCTTATGTTTGCAAGTAACCTTGAATTTGGTCAAAGGTTCTATGTGAACCTTACAGCAATCACGTAAACTTTCTGATTTTCATTTTTCTTTTCCTATTCTTAGTTACTCTGAATACCATTTTGTTAAAACTCCTCTCTGGGGTTATAACTCGTATTAGAAATTTGAAAAAAGTAGCCAAATTAATACTCGTTTAGCTGATAATTTGTACTGTGTTTATTAACGTTATAATATCTAATATTTATCCCATATGATGTATATGGTTATTTCTTCTCTTGATAGTGAGAAGATCTCCATTTTCTTTTGGGATATACCCCAACCATACCATGGGATAGAAGAATGAAACTGTAATTTTGGTTTTGCCCGTGTCAATTTCTTGGCATGATTAACATTTTCGACTTGGTAACCTGTTCATTGTAATAGTAGATACTGTCCTATAAAATTAGATCTGATCTATTCTTTTATGCTGCAGATTGCTTTTCTCACCTAGGAAATAACGCTTCAAAAAAAGGTATGCCTGTACTGCATAGTGCTTTTCGCTACAAATATTTTTATTTTTCCTGTTCTTTGATGATGTCAAAGGTTGGTGGCTTTTAATTAAACTAACACCAAAATTCTTAAAGATCTATATTAATCTATTTATTTTTATCTTTTGTATATTACAGTGAAAGATCTTTTAATCATCTCAAAGAATGGAGCGAGTGGAGACTACCCAGGTTGTACTGACTTAGCATACATGAAAGCTATTTCAGATGGTGTAGATATTATTGACTGTCCTGTTCAAATGTCAAAGGACGGAATACCACTTTGCTTGAGCTCTATAAATCTTATTGATAGTACAGATGCTGCTCAATCAAGTTTTAGTAACCTTGCAAAGAGCATTCCAATTATACAAGGCAGTGGTATATTTACCTTTAGCTTGAATTGGGCAGACATTCAAACCTTGCACCGTAAGTTTGAATTTGATTCTTGTTTCTTTTTGTGTTGTAATGATTGTTAGATATTTTTGTTCTTTCTTTCCTCTGTATATATATATATATATATATATAGGTAATGAACCGGCATTGATATGAACTCAAAGAGAACTTTGCATTGCATAAGGGTGTTTCAAATCAGCACCTGATAACTACCCACTTAAATTCTGAGAGGATTGCCATATGGGCAACCGTATGCCAAAACTTGAAAACTACTTATATAAAATTGGAAAGAATTGCCAATAGGTACCAGAAGGTAAAGAGAAAATAAGAGCTGTAGGTAAAAACCATAAAGAAGAGCTCTTACTGTTTCTATTTAGGTTTATCTTTGAACTTGTCATTTGGTTATCTAAATTCATTTTGTATGTTTTAATGGCTTTTATATGTTAATTATGGCATTGGAAAAATAATTATTTTATACTGGAGAAGCATGAATAAGTCCCTACTTTGGGACTCCTTAAGTCTGTATGTATCATGGTGAGTAACTGCACAATGCTAGGTAATTTAAGCTAATAGGTAAGGCAGATCCCCTCACATGCACTGTAGATTAGACCAAACTCACGTACGCTGGAGATACCATATATTGAATAATAATTTGACCTACAAGCTTAAGTTCATATGTAAGATCCCAAAAAATAGTGTATTTCAGTCTCTCTAAAACACAAGTTACTTTCATATGCCTTTCCTCTATCTTAAAAATCTGTTCATGTGTTACTGTTTGCCTGGATTGTTGGCTCTGTTTCTTAAAATAAATATGGCTGGCCCTAACTTTTCTCTTGATAAAATTTTCAGCATTCTGTATTTATGTATTTTTCTTTTTACTGTAGCGGCAATATCAAACCCATATGCTCAGTTCCAATTGTTCCGGAACCCAAAGTTCAAAAGTGCTGGAAAGTTTCTGAAGTTGTCTGATTTTTTGGCTTTGGCAAAAAATGCAAGCTCTCTTTCTGGTGTCTTGATCAGCATAGAGGTAAGCTTTTTTGTCTTTGGATACTGTACTTGTTGAAGAACCATATTTGAATTGTATTGCTCCATTAGAGATAGTCGTTTTGTATGCTGAATGCATTTATGCTTATTAATTGTCATTGCATCATCATATGAAGCGCCACAGTTATGAAAGAGATTCCGCTGTGTAAATATTTTGAGCAAAATGGTCAGAAACTGTTGATTCGAAGCTAGCGTTTACCATCTATGGTGGTGCTTATTTACTGTCTTATTAGAATTCATCAGAAGAGGCCCAGTTACGACTTTGATTGACATAATCAAATAATAGCAAGGACTTTATAAAGATCCTGACAATTCAATGCCTCTTTTCATTCCACCATTTCCAAAATACCACCCTTCTCAGTGAACTTTCACTGAAATTTCAAGTCTCAATTTGATTTGCAAAAATTATGTCCTGAAGATGGTTTCCAGTTTCATTACCTTGAAGATCATACCCTTGAGGCTTTGAGGCAGTGCATTCCGAAGCATAATATTACTAAAACTTTTGGCACAAGTTTATCCACCTTTAAATCTCTCAGGGAACAAAATATCCTTGGTGGAATTTCTTTCGTGGCTATTGTATTTGTAATTTGACCTTTTGTGCGGCATGCAAAATGAGATCTTTCCGCCTTGACTCAAATATTGTGAAATTGACATTTTGTTCCTGCTCTTTTCAGTATGCAGCTTACCTTGCAGAGAATGAAGGGATAGGTGCAACTGATGCAGTAATTACGGCCTTGAAAGATGCTGGTTATGATAATCAGACAACTTTAAAGGTTATGATTCAGTCCACCAACAGCTCTGTTCTAACGAAATTCAAGGATAATAAAAACTATGAGCTCGTCTACAAGGTTGATGAAAATATTCGTGATGCTCTTAACTCCACTGTGGAGGACATTAGGAAGTTTGCTCATTCTGTGGTTGTCAATAAGGACTCTGTGTTCCCTGAGAATAATTTATTCCTCACCGGTTTTTCACAAGTTGTACCAAAGCTACAAGCATTCAACCTCTCGGTATATGTAGAAACTTTCAGAAATGAGTTTGTTTCTCAAGCATGGGACTTCTTCTCAGACGCAACTGAGGAGATCAACACGTACTACCAGGCTGCTGTTGTGAATGGTATCATTACAGAGTTCCCTTTGACTGCTGATAGATATCGAAGTAAGTGGGTGCTCAAAACATATATTCTTTCTAATTCAATATGCATGAATACGTTATCCAAGTGAAATTTTCTTAAACCGCAATAATGCCTTTGTTTTATATGCTAATTACAAAATATTACGACTAACATATGGTGTTACTACTTTTTGTAGAAAATATATGTTTAAATATGGGCAACAGTACCCCGATATACATGAACCCGGTTGAGCCTGGTAGTCTCATCGCGGTCGTCACTCCTCCATACCTACCACCAGCTGAGGCACCGAATCCCCTACTGACAGAGGCAGATGTCATAGAGCCACCACTACCCCCCGTTACAGACAAACAAGCTCCCAGCCCTGGGGGTGGTGGTACAGCAGCTGCTCCGACACAACCAAATGGACAGCCTAAAATTGCAGCAGGCATCTTCTCGTCGCTGGTTACACTCCTCGCCTCTCTCCTCCTGTTTTGACACTATAATATGATCCTTGTGATTATTTTATGCACTTGTACTTTCTATCTCATTGCTTGGATATCTAGTAGTATTAGCTCGGAGTTTTTGCTGCTTCCCCGTCTCACCGCTAATCCAATTTTTTGTACCGAACAGAACAGTAGCGAATTCTTTTCCTGTTATGTTGTTATGTTGTAGGTATGTTCATTCTATTTCTACCCCATGCATTTTGCAGATCACAGAATTCTTGAGAGGTACATTATTGTCTTGATGGATTCATTTCTCATTTCATTGATGTAAGATAAAATATAATATTTGCTATTGTTTTTTTGTGTGTAATTTATACAATAAATATTTAAGCATTTACCAATTTTTTATCTTATGTAACATTTAACTGCTTTTAATTACTTCATTTTTCATTATAGAGATATAACTCACTAAACATTGCTGCAAACTCCTTATTGGCCCAATTACAATTATAGCAGATTGCAATAAATATAGCCTACATATAACTTCTCAATCCAATATAGCGTTTATGATACACAAGAAATGTATTGAAAGGATTCTTTTTAATAAATCTTTTCGACTGGCAATTTTGAATATGAAATTAAGAGGGATCAAATCAGAATGGGACTTTGAATAATTGAAATACAAATGAAATAAATGATCAAGCAACATTTATTGAATTTTGGAAAAAAAAAAAAAATATATATATATATATCTGAAAAAATGGTTTGATCTGGTATAATTTTTGAAAAAAATCTGAAAAAATAAACTAAGAGGAATTGAAACGTAGAAGAGCAAAATAAGGATGATTGAAATAAAAGATTTTTTAACTATCCCTGGGTAACCGATTGGATTGATACTCTTAGGTATATTACTCAAGAGGTCTTGAGTTTAAGTCTCTCATCAATTGTCAATAGGAGTAGTTATTGAAGTTCTTACTCGGTCGATAGTTCAGAGTAATGTTTTAAAAACAATGGGTCTCGGTAGAATCGGTCGGGCTGAGCCGTGTTTCAAAACAATAGTTTTAAGTTTTTGAGATATTAATTAAAGTGTGCGTAAATTGATTCAAACAATCTCGGTGATCCAAAAAAAAAGAAAAAAAAAAATTTTTTATTAACTCCTCTCCATTGTGTTGTGTAAAATTAGCGAACAAAATGGGTTTTCTATAGCTGTCTTTGCCGCCCTTTCATCTGATTCTTTATTTCTAATACAAGTTATAGGTGGCTGCACATGGAGAGTGCATGATCCACTTGTCCTTGGCCATTTTATAGTAAAAGAGCCGATTTCAAGTAGTGTTTGATCGATTATGTATTAATCATTATTTGATTGAATGATTACAATAACTGAAAAAAAAGAAGAAAAACAAGTCATATAATTTATCTATCTATCTATATATCTATATAATGCTAAAGCAAACTGCTTCTTCTGACTCCACGTAGGATTGATATATGATCGCCATGTAGGATGTCGTTAATTGGTCCACGTGTTTGCTGTTTATTGGGCTTGCTATAATTGAGATTATTCACGTGTATTCAATTAATGTATTCAATACAAATCTTTCATATTTCTCTTTTAATTTGAGATATTTCACATTCCTCTTTTAATTTAATAAATTACTAATGATTCACGTGTGTGTTATTGATTTCCATAAATATTAAAAGATTGCTATAATAGAAATTATTCACATGCATTCAATTAATGTATTCATTACATATATTTCACATTCCTCTTTCAATTTAAGATATTTCATATTCCTCTTTTAATTTGATAAATTACTAAGAATTCACGTATGTGTTATTGATTTCCATGAATACTAAAAGATTACTATAATAGGGATTATTCACATGCATTCAATCTTCTTCTCTTTTCATCTTCTTCATTAATATTTCCATCCTCTTCATCTTTCTCTCTTCATCGTTTTCATTATACGACCCATTTCTCTAATTCATTTCTTCTTTGTTCGCAAGCATTGGAGAGCCTTTGCCCTGTTTCAAGAAGAACCAGACATACTGAATTGTAATAAGATTCAATTGAAATGTTTTCTCAACTATATCGGAGAGGAAATGTTTTTGGCTTTTTGAGTTTGAATCCTCTGATTAGAGTCATGTTTGGGTTAATTCTAACAAGTATAAATAACTTAATTTATACTTGAAGGAATCATACATTTTGGGAATAATTTTGGATAGGATTTTGGGAATAATTTTGGGTAGTATTGAAATGTATGAGTGTGTTTGGTTTATTATTTTGGATATGATTTTGGGTAGTTGGATAGAAGAGTATTATGAGGTAAAATTTAAAAATTTATAAAAAAACACCAAGGTTTGCTAATTTAATTAAACACCCCAATATGTAAAATGAAAAATACCCCCACCACCTACAGTGCCAGATTCCGGCCACCATTGTCAGAATCTAGCCGAAAAATTTCGTTACGACACAGACCGGTCGGATTTGTGTCGTAACGCGTCGCTATGGCCCTTTCCGGCCAGATCCACCACGGATTTGGCCAGAAAATGCTAGATCTACACCCAAATGTGGTTGTCGACGGCCGTAAAGGTCCATCTTTGGCTGTCAGCGACAGCCAATGATATGGCCGTCGTTTTCGGTCAACGATGGCTAAGTTTTGGCCGTCGTTGCCATTTCTTTGGCTGTCGCTGACGACTAGATAGGTGAATAATCGATCAGTTCTGGGCTTGGTTTAAGCCATTGTGACAGATTCCGGCTACCACCGACGGTGGTTGCCGGAATCTGGTAAGTATGGGTGGGTGGGGGTATTTTTGCTAATTTTTAAACTTTTTTTGGGGGGTATTTAGTGAAATCAATAAACTTGAGGGGTCTAAAAGTAATTAAAACACTAATATTTCTGGAATAATGTGGCAAACAATATTTGAGGAATAGGATTGGGAATATGGGTAGAAATACTGAACCAAATGCACCATATGATTCCTTTGTCACCACTCAAAATGTGTTTGAAAGATCAACTATAACTCCTTTCATTTGGTTTAATATTGAAGTCAAAGATTCCATACTATCTTCTCATATTTAAAATGCATGGTTGCCAAACACATCCTTATCATTTTGGGTGCATTTGTGATATGGGTTTTTGTTTTATTTTCATAAGATGATTCTAAATTTTACATTAATCATCTTTTATCTTACAGGTAGATGAGCTACTTGCAAAAGGGGTGAATGTCACCATATACAATGGGCAAGTAAGCCATTTTTATATTTATAATCAAGAGTCATTTTTAGCATAAACATAAAACCTTAGAAAATGGGTTGCCCATATTCCTGTGGACCACCCAATTATCAAACCATTTTCATTTTTTTGGTTTAACTGGTATTGTGATTATGACATGATTTTGTGGTTAACTGTAGCTGGATGTCATTTGTGCAGCAAAGGGAATAGAAGCATGGAATTTATTAAATATAACATATTTGTCCAACTCTTAGGCATTCTCTCACTCTCTTCAATTTCTTTATTGGGTTATTATGTATAATTAATTGCTGTGACTGGTAATTAATGGATCTCATTTGATGTCAATTTTTGTAGATAGATCTTGTTAGGGCCAAAAAATATCTTCAGCCCAAATAGGCCCAAAGACAGAAACACCTCCGACGAAGATGAAAGCTCAAGCCCAATTCTGATGGGGCCCAAATCAGAGTTCTACAGATAAGGCCCACTCAGTATGTTTTCCCTACTTTTCACCATCTGGACCTAGGCCTCCTGATCCTAGAACACCTTCTGGGCTTACGATCAACTCGCAGCCCACAGTCGCCTACGAACTATACTACTACTTGAACTCTACTAAGGAAGTCAATTACTATCCCATTTCCTTTAAAGTCTGTATCTTAGGCATGTTTGAATTCCCTTTCCTGCTGAGATAAGGGAGCCAAAGACTCCACCCTTTGGGAAGACCATTACTACAAGGACTCCCAGTCCTACCAGGATTCGAAGACCATACAATCACTATTTAAATAGAGACCAGCCCTCTCACAAGGGAGAGAGATATTACACCTTCAGACCCTGGAGTTCCCACTTGAGAACTTCGTATTACAACCGTAGTCACAGTTCCCGATTAGACTTCCGGTAATCTTTCCTTTCCCTAACCCTCACTAAACTAGCCTCACTCAGCCTTGCTGACTTCAGCGTCGGAGTGCCTATGGCAAACACTACCCCGGTGTTTTTTGTTTGCTTCATGCTTGTTTTCTTACGTGTGCAGATACAACAGATCGCTAGTGGCCTCAACCTCACAGGATCAGTCACTCTGTCACCGCCTGAAAAGTTGTTTAGAAGGTTTTATGCTTCTTTTTTGCATGTTAGTTTCCGTTGCTTTATAAACATTTCTAAATAGTCAACTTTTGCTTTAACTTCCCTTAAGTCATATATATTGATTATTTATTGCACGAGTTTGAGAGGTTGAGTGGATTTTTATTCAATGTAATAACTATAAATGGAATGGAGATGAAAAAATGAAATCTCGAATAAGGAGATATGTATAAAGCGGTGCCTTTTGGAGGGTGTATGAAATCTGGGTTTGTTTTGTATTGGTTGGGGGTGTGAAAGAGAAAGAGGAAGAGATGGATTAAAACTGAAAACTTAAAATGGTGGGTGTTGGGTTGGTTAAGGTAGCTGAGGTTAAGGGGAGAAAAAGGTTTGTTTCAGTTTCGGTGCTTTGTTTTAATGGGGTTTAAGAGAGGGATGAGAGGTTGTGATTTGGAGAGGGTATATTTTAGCCTAATTTTAGATGGGAGGTCCTGATTATCAGTTGGTACCCATACTTATATAAGGCCTAATTAAAGATTTTTTTTTTTTTTCTTTTTGCTGTAGTGGAGACATGATCGAAAACATTAGTAGAAAGTTTGAGTGCTTTAGATGTGGATCTTCTATTTTTTTTTTTTATTGGTTTTCTTTTAATTGGATTTATTAAAGTAACTGCTATTAGTATCAAAGTTATGTTCTTATACATCATGACCATGTCTTTGAAATTTAAATTCTATTTTTTCTGTGCTTGAAGTTTAGGTCTTTTATTTATTTATTCCTGATGCTGTCTCAATAATTAATCTGAAATTAGTGAACATATTTCAATTATCCTTAGAAGAAAGGACCAATCTTCTAACGTTGTTGAGCTTTGTGTGGATGGCAGAAGATACTGCTTATTGCTATTGTTGCTTTATGTATATAAATGTTCAACAACATAATAATTAGACATTATGGGATATGTGAAGGCCGACTCTACGCAGAGTCATTTACCAAATTAAGGACCATAAAAGTTAGACAATGTAATGAGTTAGAGCATACCTTAATCTCCATGGCAAGAAACCTTTCACATCTCCAACAAGTCGAAGTGAATGATTGCAAGAACCTAAAAGAGATTTTTGGTGATGAAGAAATTGAAGAATCTATAGAACATGCTGATCAAAGGGTATGTTTTTTCTGTCTTTTTTTTTTTTTTTTTTTAAGTATTTTAATACATTTCTAAGTTTGTTTACAGAACAAGAATTGTGTTTGCAGGTTGTATTCCCAAAACTTTTAAGGTTGACTATCAAGGTACGTCATTCTTTGAAATTTATGTTTCCATTTGCTGTGGTTGAACTCCCAACGTTGAATGCGATTCACATTAAGGGTTGTTAAGAGTTTGAAGACATTCTTCTCCAAGAAAGAATGTGAAGAAATGAACTTAGAGAATGACACCACTGTTATACATCCTTTCTTTGATGAAAAGGGTGTTTTTTTTTTTTTGTTTTTTTCTTTAGAAGCTCATGGAAAAGAATACATGGACATCTTATTCATGTTCTGCTTCATGTTATATAGGTTCATTATCCAAGCTTGGAGAAGATGATACTCTTACAGTTGGATAACATCCAGTTAATATGGCACAATAAACTCGAAACAGATTCTTTTTGCAAACTCAAGGTTTTGAGAGTTGAATTTTGTGGAAAATTACCCAGTTTTGTTCCTCCTGACACACTCAGAAGATTACCAAAGAATCCACAAACATTCCACACCTTTCAGAATCTAGAAATTGTAAGGGTTACAGAATGTTGGAGTTTGAAAAACCTCTTTCCAGTCTCTATAGCTACAGGTCTCTGAAAACTTAAAAGAGATTGAGATAAACTCTTATGGGTTGGAGGAAATTGTTGCCATGGAGAAGTAGAAGTGCCTCCTAAGTTTGAGTTTCCTCAACTTTTCAACAACTCGATCCAAAAAAAAAAAAAAAAAACATTAAACCAAATTTCAAGAACAAAATATTATATTCTAATTAATAAATACTGAAACATAACTTTTATTTATAAAATAGGATAAAATTAATATTACTTCTTTTAAAGATAATATTTCTTTACACCAACAATAAATATATACTTTTTATTTTATTTATCTCTTTAATTATCAATTCAATATAAAATGAACTTTAATACAAAAAATATATATTTGAAACACAAAAAAAAAAAAAAAACCAATAATAATATAAAAAAATATAATAAATATACCCGCGCAATGCAGGAACGTGCCATCTAGTTTACCATATAATTCCGGGATTGAGATGTATAAGAGTAGTGAGAGCAATGATAATAGAAAGCAAGATATTACTATAAATGATTTAAAATTAATTAATGATATAATTAATACAAATAGTATAAGATTTTGACTTAATATCATAATGTTAAATGCATCATTTAATTATTAATATAGTACAACCTCTCTATAGTCATAATGATGAGATTAATTAATTTTATTACTATATAGAGGTTATAATTTAATAGAGGTGTGGTAACAAAAATTTCTTTATAATTCATGTTTTAATAGTGCAGTATTAGGATTTTAATTAATGTTTTAATACTATTAAGATTTCAATTCAACGCTTTAATTACCTACTTTTGAAACGGATAAAAGATCTTGTCTTGAAACTAGCAAAGATAAATGTCTATGATGGAATTGTAAATGCAGTTGCTGCATAGTTAAATTGATGTGAAGCCACAAACTATTGTCAATTGTTTTAATCATTACAAAATTATGTAGCAAATTGATGTAAAGCCACATACTATTGCCAATTGTTTTAATCATTACCAAATTAGGATCCCCGATGTTGATGAATTGCAAGTTACAAATGAAGTGAATAAAAAGAATCAAAGAGTCAATGTAAAATTTAGTGATCAGATTCGATAACTTCATTACACTAATCGAATAGATATTACTGTCTTTCTTAATCATCCAAATGAGCAATAAGTCATGTATGCTTTAACTAAAGAAGAAATCATTACTACAATTAGACAAAAAGATAAAAGAAATAATATTGAAGATGATAGTACATAAATGCAAAAAGTTTGTGCCAAGAAACTCTAAACATACTTAAGAAACTAGAAATATATGACTTTAACAAAAAGATGTTCATGCTAGCGAGTAATCTACCTGCAAGTTAAAAGATGTAGTAATAACTCTAAAGTATAAATCATTATCTCAAACAACTTTAGATAAATATTTTATTTCATCTTAAACTTTTAATGTAACATAACATTTTTTTTCAATATACATATAATTATTACTATATGGAGGCAACTTTTCTTAAGATGAAAATTAGAATATTATAACTTATTACAATGTATAGTTTATTCTTATTTATAACTATCCCAAATTAGGAATTGAATCTTTTTATGATTATGTAGAGTTTATTACTATATAAAGTATCACTATAGATAGGTTTTACTGAATTATGTTTCATCTTATTTTAAATTATCCACCAAATTCTATCTTCATATATTTATGTTTAAAATCCAACAAAATTTGCCTTAAAAACTCAACCCAATTTCACTTTTTGAGTTCTTCTTTCTAAAAATTCGCATTTTAATTTTAATTTTATTTTTTATTACTATTACAGGTTTAGATTTCATTTGGGTTTCATCAGAATCAGATTTGTTTTAAAAAAATTTCTATATGGGTTTCTATCAGAATCATATTTTAGATTTTTATTAAAGGATTTCATTTTCATATGAATGCCTGCGGTAGATTTTTTTATACTTTTGACATATGGGGAGAGCAGTCGATACGTATTCACAAACTTCAAGGTGATTTTATGAGACCCAGGATTAATGAGGTACATTAGAAATTTCAAAAAAACTTAGTATTGACATGTTTTTCATGTTAATTGACATAAATAACTTCATTTATACTTGAAGAAATCATACATTTGGAAATGTATGATTCCTTGTCACCACTCAATGTTTTTGAAAGATCACCTATAACTCCTTTCATTTGGTTTAATATTGAAGTCAAGATTCCATACTATCTTCTCATATTTAAAATGCATGGTTGCCAAACACATCCTTATAATTTTGGGTGCATTTGTGATATGGGTTTTGTTTTATTTTCATAAGATGATTCTAAATTTTACATTAATCATCTTTTATCTTATAGGTAGATGAGCTACTTGCAAAAGGGGTGAATGTCACCATATACATGGCCAAGTAAGCCTTTTTTATATTTTAATCAAGAGTCATTTTCAGCATAAACATAAAACCTTGAAAATGGGTTGCCCATATTCCTGTGGACCACCCAATTATCAAACCATTTTCATTTTGTGTGTTAACTGTAGCTGGATGTATTTGTGAGCAAAGGGAACTGAAGTATGGAATTTATTAAATATAACATTTGTCCAGCTCTTGTATTCTCTCACTCTATTCATTTTCTTATTGGGTTATTATGTGTAATTAATTGCTGTGACTGTGATTAATGGATCTCATTTTATGTCAATTTCTGCAGATAGATCTGGCCAAAAATGTCTTTGCCCAAATAGGCCCAAAGACAGAAACACCTCCGACGAAGATGAAAGCTCAGCCCAATTCTGACGGGGCCCAAATCAGAGTTCCGTAGATAAGGCCCACTCGTATGTTTTCCCAGCTCCTCACCATCTGGACCCAGGCCTCCTGATCCTGAACATTTTTTGGGCTTACGGTCAACTCGAACCCCACAGTCGCCTACGAACTACACTACTACTTGAACTCTACTAAGAAGTCATTACTATCCCATTTCCTCCAAAGTCCGTATCCTAGGCATTTTGAACTCCCTTTCCTGCTGAGATAAGGAGCCAAAGACTCCACCCTTTGGGAAGACCATTACTACAAGGACTGTCATCCCACCAGGATTCGAAGACCATACAGTCACTATTTAACTAAGACCAATCCTCTCACAAGGGAGAGAGACATTACACCTTCAGACACTAGAGTTCCCACTTGAGAACTTCGCATTACAACCGTAGTCACAGTCCCAACTAGACTTCCGGTAATCTTTCCTTTCCCTAACCCTCACTAAAACTCCTCATTCAGCCTTGCTGACTTGAGCATCGGAGTGCCTACGTAAACACCAACCTGATTTTTTCCATCTACTTTATGCTTGTTTTCTCACTTGTGCAGGTGCAACAGATCGCTGTGGCCTCAACCTCAGGATTATTCCCTCTTTCGTAATGGTAGATTTTTGCATCTATAGATCTCAAAGTTGCTTTGGGATCAGGGTTGCTTTGGGATAGGTGTGTATAGCAGCGAGGAATCATCAACTGAAAAGTTGTTCAGAAGGTTTTATGCTTCTTTTTTGCATGTTAGTTTCTATTGCTTTATAAACATTTCTAAATAGTCAACTCTGCTTTAACTTCCCTTAAGTCATATATATGATTATTTATTGCACGAGTTTGAAGGTTGAGTGGATTTTTATTCAATGTAATAACTATAAATGGAATGGAGATAAAAAATGAATCTCGAATAAGGAGATATGTAAAAGCGGTGCCTTTTGGAGGGTGTATGAAATCTAGGTTTGTTTTTGTTTTGCATTGGTTGGGGTGGTGAAACAAAAGAGAGAGATGGATTAAAACTGAAAACTTAAATGGGTGGTGTTGGGTTGGTTAAGTAGCTAGGTTAAGGGAAGAGGTTTTGTTTAGTTTCGGTGTTTTGTTTTAATGGGGTTTAAGAGAGGGATGAGAGGTTGTGAGTTGGAGAGGGTATATTTTAGCCTAATTTTAGATGAGGTCCTGATTATCAGTTGGTACCCATACTTATATAAGGCCTATTTAAAGATTTTTTTTTTTCTTTTTGCTGTAGTGGAGACATGATAAAAAACAATAGTAGAAATTTGAGTGCTTTAGATGTGGATCTTCTATTTTTTTTTATTGGTTATTTTAATTGGATTTTAAAGTAACTGCTATTAGTATCAAAGTTATTTTCTTACATATCATGACCATGTCTTTGAAATTTAAATTCTATTTTTTCTGTGCTTGAAGTTTAGGTCTTTTTTTATTTATTCCTGCTGCTGTTTCAATAATTGTTCTGAAATTATTGAACATATTTAATTATCCTTAGAAAAAGGACCAATCTTCTAATGCTATTGAGCTTTGTGTGGATGGAAGAAGATAGTGCTTATTGCTATTGTTGCTTTATGTATATAAATGTTGAACAACATAATAATTAGACATTTTGGGATATGTGAAGGCCGACTCTACGTAGAGTCATTTACCAAATTAAGGACCATAAAAATTAGACAATGTGATGAGTTAGAGCATATCTTAATCTCCATGGCAAGAAACCTTTCACATCTCAAAAGTCGAAGTGACTGATTGCAAAACCTAAAAGAGTTTTTGGTGATAAGAAATTGAAGAATCTATAGAACATACTGATCCAAAGGTATGTTTCTTTCTATTTTTTTCAAGTATTTTAATACATTTCTAAGTTTGTGTTCCTTCATCAATTGTCAATCGGACTATGGGAGTAGTTATTGAAATTCTTACTTGATCGGTAGTTTCAAGCAATATTTTAAAAACAATAGTTCCCGGTCGAACCGAGTTTTAAAACAATAGTTTTAAGTTTTTGGGAAATTAATTAAGGTGTAAATTGATCCGAACAATCTCGGTGATCCAAAAAAAAAAAAAAGATTTTTTATTAATTCCTCTCCATTGTGTTGTGTAAAATTAGTGAACAAAAGGGGCTTTCTATAGCTGTCTTTGCCGCCCTTTCATCTGATCCTTTATTTCTACAATAACACTACGGACACCAAAAAAGTTGCACCGAATTTCTGTACCGGCCTACGTGTAATGCGCGTCTGAATTTTTTTACAATTTTTTTTCTAGTGAACAGCCGTCCATCACATTTGGACGGCCGTTCACTCACATGGACGCCCGTCCATATTATATGAACGGGCGTCCCCATTTAAAGGATGCCCGTCCCTGATTAAAATACGATTAAAAAATTTGTAAAACATTAGGGACGGCCGTCCATCCATTATGGACGACCGTCCATTAATTTTGGACGAGCGCCCACAAATAATGGACGCCCGTCCTTCACCCAAATATGAAAAAAAAAAAAAATTTTAAACATTTGGGATGACCGTCCATCTGTTATGGACGGCCGTCCCTTATGTTTGGACAGGCGTCCATTCGTAATGGACGCCCGTCCATACTTAAAAAAAAAAAAAAAAAAAATTCTAAACATGATACTGCTTCTTCTTCTTCCTTTCGGAAATGTTCCATTTTCTTTCTCTTGGAATAACGGCGCCATGCAGCTTGGATGAAGCATGCGGCCCATATCCTCCACTGTTATGAGTAGAACCTGAAGGTGTGCTGAACCTGTCTACTGTGAAGGCGCTTGAATTGAGTGGCCGCAAATTTTAACTCTTCAGCGACAGAGCAAAAGCCTGAACCTCTCTCATAGCCTTCATCGTCCAGGTAGAGGATGGGAGGTTAATGCTAGATTTGGGTTCCAGTGCCCAGGTCAAAAGCTCCTCGCCACAGAAGTCTCCTTCTTTCAGAAAACAAAACAAAGGAGAGAGCTTTAGGAGCTTCTGTTTCTAAGGCGCAAGTGAAGGCCAAGGAAGATAGCGCTTCCAATGCTAATGATGATGATAATAATAATAATAATAATAATGTATTCTTGCCTTAATCAGTATTGAGTATGAAGATGTACATGTCCATATGCATATCTGCATGCATTTACTTAAAAGTCTGATTAGTTAAAAGTCGTGGGCAGTTATTAGATGATCAGAGAAGAAGAAGAAGAAGAAGAAGAAGAAGAAGAAGAAGAGAAGCGAAAGTGGAGAAGTTGAGCAGTTTTTTTTTTTTTTTTAAAGTATGGATGGGCGAATGGACGCCCGTTCAAACATAAGGGACAGGCGTCCATAACAGATGGACGACCGTCCCAAATGTTTATAAAAAATGTTTATTGTATTTTATTTATGGACGGCCTACGTGTAACAGATTAGGCGTGTTACACGTAGGCCGGTACAAAATTTCAGTGCAGGTTTTTCGGTGTCCCTAGCTTTATTGTTATTTCTAATACAAGTAATAGGTGGCTCCACATGGTGAGTGCATGATCCACTTGTCCTTGTCCATTTTATAGTAAAATAGCCTATTTCAAGTAGTGTTCCATCAATTATGTATTAATCAATATTTGATTGAATGATTACAATAACTGAAAAAAAAGAAGAAAAACATTTATATATCTATATATCTATATAATGCTGAAGTAGACTACTTCTTTTAACGCCACATAGGATTGATATATAATCACCATGTAGGATATCGTTAATTGGTCCACGTGTTTACTGCTTATTGGGTTTGTTATAATTGAGATTATTCACGTGCATTCAATTAATGTATTCAATATAAATCTTTCACATTCCTCTTTTAATTTCAGATCTTTCACATTCCTCTTTTAATTTGATAAATTACTAATGATTAACGTGTGTGTTATTGATTTTTATGAATATTAAGAGATTACTATAATAGAAATTATTCACATGCATTCAATACATATATTTCACATTCCTCTTTCAATTTGAGATCTTTCATATTCCTATTTTAATTTGATAAATTACTAAGAATTCACGTATGTGTTTTTTATTTATATGAATATTAAGAGATTGCTATAATAGGGATTATTCACATGCATTAAATTAAGCTGGTTAATAAAGCAATGGTTAGAACCTGTAAAGTGTTTAATGAATATGTTGGCCTAAATTGTATTTATGTTTTAACTGTAAATGCTGCATTTTTTGTTAGTGGTTATGATGATTTTGCTGGTTTTTTTTTTTTTTTTTTTAATTATTTTTAATTCTTTGACAGCTTGGAAATGGGAATGGAAAAAAACAGTAATGATATGGAGGAGGGAACGCTAGAGATTGGCATGGGTATTTTGTAAAGTGTATTTTCTGATTATTTCATATGTTTAATGTTATTTTGTGAATGCTGCGGTAGATTTTTTTATACTTTTGACATATGGGGAGAGCAGTCGGATTACGTATTCACACAACTTCAAGGTGATTTTATGAGACCCAGGATTAATGAGGTACATTAGAAATTTCAAAAAAAACTTAGTATTGACATGTTTTTCATGATTTAATTGACATAAATAACTTCATTTATACTTGAAGGAATCATACATTTCTGGAAATGTATGATTCCTTTGTCACCACTCAAATGTGTTTGAAAGATCAACTATAACTCCTTTCATTTGGTTTAATATTGAAGTCAAAGATTCCATACTATCTTCTCATATTTAAAATGCATGGTTGCCAAACACATCCTTATAATTTTGGGTGCATTTGTGATATGGGTTTTTGTTTTATTTTCATAAGATGATTCTAAATTTTACATTAATCATCTTTTATCTTATAGGTAGATGAGCTACTTGCAAAAGGGGTGAATGTCACCATATACAATGGGCAAGTAAGCCATTTTTATATTTATAATCAAGAGTCATTTTCAGCATAAACATAAAACCTTAGAAAATGGGTTGCCCATATTCCTGTGGACCACCCAATTATCAAACCATTTTCATTTTTGTGGTTAACTGTAGCTGGATGTAATTTGTGCAGCAAAGGGAACTGAAGTATGGAATTTATTAAATATAACAGATTTGTCCAGCTCTTAGGTATTCTCTCACTCTATTCAATTTCTTTATTGGGTTATTATGTGTAATTAATTGCTGTGACTGGTGATTAATGGATCTCATTTTATGTCAATTTCTGCAGATAGATCTGGCCAAAAAATGTCTTTGGCCCAAATAGGCCCAAAGACAGAAACACCTCCGACGAAGATGAAAGCTCAGGCCCAATTCTGACGGGGCCCAAATCAGAGTTCCGTAGATAAGGCCCACTCGGTATGTTTTCCCAGCTCCTCACCATCTGGACCCAGGCCTCCTGATCCTGGAACATTTTTTGGGCTTACGGTCAACTCGGAACCCACAGTCGCCTACGAACTACACTACTACTTGAACTCTACTAAAGAAGTCAATTACTATCCCATTTCCTCCAAAGTCCGTATCCTAGGCATGTTTGAACTCCCTTTCCTGCTGAGATAAGGGAGCCAAAGACTCCACCCTTTGGGAAGACCATTACTACAAGGACTGTCAGTCCCACCAGGATTCGAAGACCATACAGTCACTATTTAAACTAAGACCAATCCTCTCACAAGGGAGAGAGACATTACACCTTCAGACACTAGAGTTCCCACTTGAGAACTTCGCATTACAACCGTAGTCACAGTCCCCAACTAGACTTCCGGTAATCTTTCCTTTCCCTAACCCTCACTAAACTAGCCTCATTCAGCCTTGCTGACTTGAGCATCGGAGTGCCTACGGTAAACACCAACCTGATGTTTTCCATCTACTTTATGCTTGTTTTCTCACGTGTGCAGGTGCAACAGATCGCTAGTGGCCTCAACCTCACAGGATTATTCCCTCTTTTCGTAATGGTAGATTTTTGCATCTATAGATCTCAAAGTTGCTTTGGGATCAGGGTTGCTTTGGGATAGGGTGTGTATAGCAGCGAAGGAATCATCAACTGAAAAGTTGTTCAGAAGGTTTTATGCTTCTTTTTTGCATGTTAGTTTCTATTGCTTTATAAACATTTCTAAATAGTCAACTTCTGCTTTAACTTCCCTTAAGTCATATATATTGATTATTTATTGCACGAGTTTGAGAGGTTGAGTGGATTTTTATTCAATGTAATAACTATAAATGGAATGGAGATAAAAAAATGAAATCTCGAATAAGGAGATATGTATAAAGCGGTGCCTTTTGGAGGGTGTATGAAATCTAGGTTTGTTTTTGTTTTGCATTGGTTGGGGGTGTGAAACAAAAAGAGGAAGAGATGGATTAAAACTGAAAACTTAAAATGGTGGGTGTTGGGTTGGTTAAGGTAGCTGAGGTTAAGGGGAGAAGAGGGTTTGTTTTAGTTTCGGTGTTTTGTTTTAATGGGGTTTAAGAGAGGGATGAGAGGTTGTGAGTTGGAGAGGGTATATTTTAGCCTAATTTTAGATGGGAGGTCCTGATTATCAGTTGGTACCCATACTTTATATAAGGCCTATTTAAAGATTTTTTTTTTTCTTTTTGCTGTAGTGGAGACATGATAAAAAACAATAGTAGAAAGTTTGAGTGCTTTAGATGTGGATCTTCTATTTTTTTTTATTGGTTTTATTTTAATTGGATTTACTTAAAGTAACTGCTATTAGTATCAAAGTTATTTTCTTACATATCATGACCATGTCTTTGAAATTTAAATTCTATTTTTTCTGTGCTTGAAGTTTAGGTCTTTTATTTATTTATTCCTGCTGCTGTTTCAATAATTGTTCTGAAATTATTGAACATATTTTAATTATCCTTAGAAAAAAGGACCAATCTTCTAATGCTATTGAGCTTTGTGTGGATGGAAGAAGATAGTGCTTATTGCTATTGTTGCTTTATGTATATAAATGTTGAACAACATAATAATTAGACATTTTGGGATATGTGAAGGCCGACTCTACGTAGAGTCATTTACCAAATTAAGGACCATAAAAATTAGACAATGTGATGAGTTAGAGCATATCTTAATCTCCATGGCAAGAAACCTTTCACATCTCCAAAAAGTCGAAGTGACTGATTGCAAGAACCTAAAAGAGATTTTTGGTGATGAAGAAATTGAAGAATCTATAGAACATACTGATCCAAAGGTATGTTTCTTCTATTTTTTTTCAAGTATTTTAATACATTTCTAAGTTTGTTTACAGAACAAGAATTGTGTCTGCAGGTTGTATTCCCAAAACTTTTAAGGTTGACTATGAAGGTATGTCATTCTTTGAAATTTATGTTTCCATCTACTATGGTTGAACTCCCAACGTCGAATGCAATTCACATTAAGGGTTGTTAGAGTTTGAAGACATTCTTCTCCAAGAAAGAATGTGAAGAAATGAACTTAGAGAATGACACCACTGTTATACATCCTTTCTTTGATGAAAAGGTATTTTTTTTTTTTCAGAAGCTCATGGAAAAGAATACATGGACATCTTATTCATCTTCTGTTTCATGTTATACAGGTTCATTATCCAAGCTTGGAGAAGATGATACTCTTACAGTTGGATAACATCCAGTTAATATGGCACAATAAACTCGAAGCAGATTCTTTTTGCAAACTCAGGGTTTTGAGAGTTGAATTTTGTGGAAAATTACCCAGTTTTGTTCCTCCTGACACACTCAGAAGATTACCAAAGAATCCACAAACATTTCACACCTTTCAAAATCTAGAAATTGTAAGGGTTACAGAATGTTGGAGTATGAAAAACCTCTTTCTAGTCTCTATAGTTGCCGGTCTCTGAAAACTTAAAAGAGATTGAGATAAACTCTTATGGGTTGGAGGAAATTGTTGCCATGGAGAAAGTAGAAGTGCCTCCTAAGTTTGAGTTTCCTCAACTTTTCAACAACCCGATCGAAAAAAAAAAAAAAAAAGAAAAAAGAAATTTAACCAAATTTCAGGAACGAAATATTATATTCTAATTCATAAATACTGAAAACATAACTTTTATTTATAAAATAGGATAAAATTAATATTACTTTTTTTAAAGATAATATTTCTTTACACCAACAATAAATATATACTATTTATCTCATTTATAATATTTATTTTATTTATCTCTTTAATTATCAATTCAATATAAAATGAACTTCAATACAAAAAATATATATTTAAAACACAAAAAAACCAATAATAATATAAAAATGTATAATAAATATACCTGCGTAATGCGCGGGCGTGCCATCTAGTTTACCATATAATTCTGGGATTGAGATGTATAAGATTAGTGAGAGCAATAATAATAGAAAGCAAGATATTACTATAAATGATTTAAAATTAATTAATGATATAATTAATACAAATAGTATAAGATTTTGACTTAATATCATAATGTTAAATGCGTCATTTAATTATTAGTACAGTAAAACCTCTCTATAGTCATAATGGTGGGATTAATTAATTTTATTACTACGAGGAGATTATAATTTAATAGAGGTGTGGTAACAAAAATTTCTTTATAATTCATGTTTTAATAGTACAGTATTAGGATTTCAATTAACGTTTTAATAGTATTAAGATTTCAATTCAACGCTTCAATTGCCTACTTTTGAAACGGATAGAAGACCGTGTCTTAAAACCAGCAAAGATAAATGTCCTTAATGGAATTGTAAATGCAGTTGCTGCATTATCAAATTGATGTGAAGCCACAAACTATTGCCAATTATTTTAATAATTACAAAATTATGCAGCAAATTGATGTGAAGCCACATACTATTGTCAATAGTTTTAATAATTACAAAATTATGTAACAAATTGATGTGAAGCCACATACTATTGCCAATTATTTTAATCATTACTAAATTAGGATCCCCGATGTCGATGAATTGCAAGTTATAAATGAAGTGGATGAGGAAAATCAAAGAGTCATTGTAGAATTTAGTGATCAGATTCAACAACTTCATTACATTAATCAAATGGATATTAATGTCTTTTTTAATCATTCAAATTAGCAATAAGTCATGTATGCTATAACTAAAGAAGAAATTATTACTATAATTAGACAGTAAGATAAAGGAAATAATCATGAAGATGATAATACAGAAATACAAAAGTTTGTTCCAAGAAACTCTAAACATACTTAACAAGAAGATGTTCATGCTAGCGAGTAATCTACCTGCAAGTTAAAAGATGTAGTAACAACTCTAAAGCATAAATCATTATCTCAAACAACTTTAGATAAATATTTTATTTCATCTGACGGGAATTAGAAATATTATAACTTATTACAATGTAGAGTTTATTCTTATTTATAACTATCTTAAATTGGGAATTAATTTTTTTATGACTATGTAGAGTTTATTTCTATATAAAGTATCACTATAGAGATGTTTTACTGTATTATGTTTCCAACTTATTTTAAATTATCCACCAAATTCTATCTCCATAATCATGTCCAACCAAATTTGCCTTAAAAACTCAACCCAATTTCACTTTTTGAGTTCTTCTTTCTAAAAATTCGCATTTTAATTTTAATTTTTTTTTTTATTACTATTACAGGTTTAGATTTCATTTGGGTTTCATCAGAATCAGATTCGTTTAAAAAAAATTTCTATATGGGTTTCTATCAGAATCAGATTTTAGATTTTTATTAAAGGATTTCATTTTCATATAGAAAAAAATCAATTAGTTTCCTATTATTCAATTGATAAAATCACATGAAAATAAGTAAAAAATCAAAAAAAAAAAAAATTTGGGGACATCATTCCATTAATTTATATATTAAATTACTATAAGATTACAAATTTCATCATAGTATTAGCAAAATTAATCACAAACAAAAAGAGGAAGAAAAATGGGTTTGAGCTCAATTTTTCCAAGTTTTTTCTTTTTAGTTTTTTTGGTATTATTCATAATTGAAGTTCATGTTCAAGCTCAAAATCTTATATTTAATGTGGTGAAATATGGTGCTCGACCTGATGGAATATCAGATAACACTGAGGTATTTATTTTATTTTGATTTGTTTTATCTCATAGACTTTATTAATTTTGATTTTATCATTTTTTTAATATTATTCTCATAAGTAATGCTACAGTCATCAAAAGTAGTGCACCGAATGATGTGGCACAATCCTAACCGTCGATTAATATTAATACATAATTAATCAACGGTCAGGATTGCGCTACGTTATTTGGTGCAAGAATTCGGTGCATTACTTTCGGTGACTGTATTATTTTCCTATTCTCATTGTTATTCATTTATAATTGAAAATTTTCAAGCTTAACAAAATAATTTTTGAGTATAGTGAAATTAATTAATTATATTTCATCTAAACTTCACAATTTTCATACTGAAAATATTTCAAAAAAATAATATATAATTAATAATTAATTGTTTTTATTGCAGGCTTTTAATATTGCATGGAACAAAGCTTGTTCCTCTGAGGGTGGGAATGTAGTTTTGGTTCCAAATGGATTATTTTTGGTGGGCCCACTGTTGCTTAAAGGGCCCTGCAAGGGCCCAATTACTTTTCACATTCAAGGGATCTTGAGGGCTCCTACCGACGCATCTTCGCGCGATCAGGACCATTGGATTTCCTTCCAATACGTTGATGGGCTGAGCATCTACGGTGGTGGTTCACTTGATGGCCAAGGGTCCTCAGCTTGGTCCTACAACTCATGCCTTAAAGACCCACATTGCAAACCTCTTCCTGCTGTAATTTCTCTTCAACTTCATTTTGGTAAATTTTATATTTAAAATAATCTTAAGGGCATTTTGGTCATTTCATATTTAAAATAATGTTAAGGGTATTTTGGTAATTTTATATTTAAAAAATAATGTTAAGGACATTTTGGTAATTTTATATTTAAAATAATGTTAAGGGCATTTTGGTAATTATAATGTTTTTGGATGGCAAAATTCTAATATAATGTTTCACTTCAATATGTTAACAGACAATGAAATTTGATTTTGTGACAAATTCAACCATCAACCACATAACATCAATCAACAGCAAGGGCTCCCACATCATCCTTTTTGGATGCAACAGCTTCACAATTCACAACATTAAAATTTCAGCCCCGGGTGATAGTCCGAACACCGACGGAATTAATATCGGAAACTCGAAAAACATCCTAATCTTCGACTCGGAAATTGCCACCGGAGATGACTGCATCTCCATGAGCCCTGGATCCAAAACCATTAACATTACCAATATCAAATGTGGCCCTGGCCATGGCATTAGCGTCGGTAGCCTCGGAGGGACTCCGAATGAAGATGTTGTTGATGGCGTTCTTGTCACAAATTGCAACCTCACAGGTACTTCAAATGGTTTGAGGATCAAAACCAAAGCTAATCCCTCTTATCCCACCACTGTCTCCAATATTACCTTCCAACAGATTCTTGTTTACAATGTCGCCAACCCCATTATCATCGATCAACAGTACTGCCCTTCTAAGGATTGTAAACCGGTAATTTCTCGTACTTCTGGAAAATATCTTAGGTGGGACGGTTGTATCTTTTTGTAACGTTAGTATAGATAACGTGATACTTCTGTCTCATTCAAGAATTTTGTATACTAATTATGTTTTAATGTTGTTGATATATGTTATAAATCTTGACGGGGTTGCTTACAGGGAGCTTCAAGAGTCGGGATAAGTGATGTGAGATTTACAACAATAACGGGGACGACGAGTACAAGAGTTGCAGTAAATCTTCTATGCAGTAGCGCAAAACCATGTGAAGAGATTGAGCTTAGAGACATTAACATTGATTATGACGGCCTTCCAAGAGGACCTGCAACTTCTTCTTGTTCTAATGTTTATGGAGTTGCTTATGGCATTCAAAATCCACCCCCTTGCATAAGGAGATCTCTGTAAAACCAAGCAAGTTCAAGTTTAATTTATGAAAACCTTCATTAAAAGTTCAAAGGAGGATCTTAATTTGTAATCCTTTTATAATATGTTCCATTGGAATTATTTTTTCGCATTTAATGTTTGGACGTTAGAACAGGATAATATCTTTCATCTTTAATCGTGAGCTCAATGCAGCCGTCTTCGAATTTAATAGTGTTCATTAATCGGGAGTTGGGTTACAGAAACTTAACTTAAAGACCACTAAGTCTTAGAACTTGAAAATAGCGATCTTCCAACAGATTTTAAATGTTAATTACGGGTTCAAGAAAGCAAAAGATTAATAGCTACTTGTGGGAATGGCTGCATATTCTGTGTCCATAACCTCAATAAGCTTATTGGCTATGGCACCAGCATGAACAGAAGAACCTTCATATATCTGCAATTAAAATTAGAAATATACATAAATATAGACATAAATCACAAACACCACGCCAGAATAAATATATAAGGAGAAGATGGCCACCTTTGCGTTGAAGAGGAAGCTGTAGTAATCACCAATTTGGCCACTGGCAACATGTTGGAGATCCAAATGAAGCTCGTCAAGAACCTTGGAAACAAACAACAAACAATCCATCTTTTTTCGTTGGAGTGTGATGGTTACTTGGTCATGAACGATACGAACATCAATCTCTGTATCCTTGGATTTTCTCTGAATCCAGGAACTCCTTAAAGATCCATTATTATAGGACTGCTCGGAGGCATCGTCTTGATCTGTGTTGTGCCTCTTAATGCTTCTCTCTCTACTGCGTGATCTTTTTTCCTTCAGTAATTTGAGCTCGTCAACTGTTCTAACAAGCTCTTTTATGTAGTCAATAGCATCTCCCACTACTGAAGCTCTATCGGGCTTTTGTGGTATTTAAAAATCAATAATTGGATTAGCATTCAGCTAGTGTGATATAAAAATTAATTGCAGAGAAGAAGAAAGGTGTACCTTGCTAGGTTTAGGAACCAAACTCCCCAAGAACTTGTACCTGTCATTCAAATTTGTTCTCTTCTCCCGCGCCGTGGCATAGTGCTTAGTCCTCTTTCCAGTTTCCTTAGTGGACTCCAGCCTTTCTCCATCGCCCTCTTGGTACTCCGTTCCTCCTCCGCTTGAGGTTGACAAGCTGTAACCGTGGGGTACAGATTGGAATAACTCCCCGAACAAAGGAGGTTGTGGGGGCAGGTTAAAATGAAATAGCGGATTGCTATCTGAGGGTGGGAGGTCTCCGATAAAGCTGAAAGGAATAGTGTCATGGTTTGAATTTGCCCAGGTGGAGTTCCAAGGGGTATTGAAGGCCAGATGGTGTTGAAGATCCAGTTCCATAGTGGAAGCAGCTGCTGCATAAGAGAGTTGGTCAGAGAGCTTGAAATGCTCCTGCACAGCTTGAGGAAAGCCATCATCTGCAGCCTCGGCCATGGAGTTATTAGAATCAAAGCACCAAGTTTGATTATACATTTTAGAATTAAAGTTTAATCGATCTCTGGATCTGTTAGAGAGAAGTGTTTGACTGTTTGTGTTTGGAATAATGGAGACATTATATATTTAAACAGAATTAATAGCATTAGTTTAATGTGATAGATTTTATTATTATTATTATTATTATTATTATTATTATTATTATTTTGAGTTTAGGCATATATTTGAGTATTCACACTATTGATGGGTCTGCCAATCTGATGTAAATTAGTTTGTGTGGATCCCACCTATTATAACCACATTCCACAAAGATAAAAGATGCCAAATTAAAATTACAAGGTGTGGGTATAATTATCGGAAATTTAGGTCTTGGAATTCACTTATTATTTTTGTAACATAAATATGAGTTAACAGTTTTACCCGCCCAAATAACGGCTTAAGGATACTTTCTCACCCATAAATAGTGATGACAGTGGACCGGATTGGGATTGGGTACCCCTTGGCCTTGGCTCAAGCCCGACCTCATGAAAAAAGCCAAAGCCTGGCTCGGGCAAGTTATGGGTATGATAGGTAAAGCCCAAGTCCAGTTCGATAGGTTTTTTGTAACCTTAGGCTCAGTCCAAGCTCACCCATTTTTAAAATATGAATTTTTAAATATTAGTAAATTTTAATTTTTTTATATTTTTAATTTTAGAAACAATTTTTAAATATTAATTTATTTTTGAATACTCACCAAATATATAAATAACTTTCTACAACGTGCATCCATCTATCCATGTAGGGTTTGGAAAAAATGAGTATATATATGTAGGATAATCTTGTAATTAAATATAGAGTATAAGGGTAATTTAGTATAATTAATACTAAAATTGTCAGGGTTGGGTCTGAAGACATACCCAGGCTCGGCTCGTACCCGATGTCAGGCCTTAAAATTAGGCCCAGGCCCAAGCCTAAGCCCGCGAACATATGGTAAAGCCCGACCTTTTTCGGCTGGGCCGAGTTGGGTACCCAAAAATATCGAGCCCATTTATCCACTGACTTTTAAAATACCACTTTATTACCTAAATTTATATTCTAACAGACAACTGAGAACAAAATTGGTTTAAACTCCTAGGACTTTTGAAGAGAGGAGATATATGAGTCTTTTGATAATAAAAGGTTAAATTTTGGTAATTGAGATTAATCGAAATTTGACTTAAGAGGGGCGACTGCGCAAACTTTAATCGCTTGATTGTTGACGATTAGCAAGTTTGGTGGAAGTTGAGTTTGAAGGGTTTTGATGAGTGATTATAAAAAAAGAGAATAATGATGATGTGGGGTTGCAACGATGCTGGAATCGTAAACGGAACAAAAGCTGAAAATCCTCAACGACCAAATTTTGAGATCATATAATTTAACTTCTACATAAACAAATTTTGAAAAATTAAGTATATAATTACAAGCACATGGTTTTTCCTTAATCTATTAATTAAAAAACGGAAAACTATATTTAAATTAGATATTAAATAAATCCATCAAATAATATTGAATTTTACATAATCATTAATTATTTTTGTATTTGTATATTGCAGGCTTTTTATAGTGCATGGAAGAAAGCTTGTAAATCCAACAGTGAAACTGTGAAAGTATGGTTTTGATTCCACATGGAACATTCATGGTGCACCCAGTGATATTTAATGGGCCCTGCACAGGCCCAATTAATTTTCACGTCAAAGGGGCCCCAACAGCTCCTTCCGATGAATCCTCACGTCTTCTTGACCATTTCGAGCACGTTGATCGGTTGAATATCAATGGTGGTGGTACATTTGACGGCGAAGGACCCTCAGCTTGGCCTTACAACACTTCAGAAACTCGAACGACATTTAAATCTGTGATTCAGAAATAGCTACAGGAGATGACTGCATTTTTATGGGTCTTGGATCCAGAACCATCAACATTACCAATATCAAATGCGGCCGTGGCCATGGCATCAGGCATTGGCAGCCATGGAGGGAATCCAAATGAAGATGATGTTGATGGGATGACTGTCACAAATTGCAACTTTACATCTACTTCTAATGGTGTCAGGATCAAAACTTGGGCTGACCACACTTATCCAATCTTACTTTTGATCACATTCATGATAACAATGTGTCCAACCCTATTATCATTGATCAAAATTATTGCCCCAATATGGTTTACATGTAAACAGGTCTCACGCCATACCACATTGGCACATCATCTATATGTTCATTCTCACCGGTGACGAGGGACAGTTGTTTTTATCTAAGTTCTCTTCCTTAAGTTTCTGGGTTCAAACTTTGGGACAACCTACCATAATAGCATTGTGGTTTACCTGATTGTTTAGACTTGTAGGGTGTTCAATTAACTTCGAAAATTAGTTGAAGTGCATGCAAGTTAGCTTGGACACCCTGATTAAAATAAAAAAAAAAAAAAACCATTGGGTGATTTGATGGCAAAAGAGTAAAGAGGTTCAACACGAGTTCTTAAGTTTGAGTCCTCCCAGGCACTAATAGGGTGACCACTGAGGAGATTCATCCGGTCGTTCACTTCAGGATCCCAGGGTATTAGTTGAGGTGAGCCCAAACTGGACCGAGCACCCCTGATCACCAAAAAAAAAAAAAAAAATTGATGATGATACATAATTACAAAAATTAATAATTAAAAAAGAGGTTGGGATCCTTTTTAACTTAAATTTTTTACATGAATTTTTAAACATTGATCTATTACAATCTAAAAGTTTAAGAGTTAGTGAGGTGACAATGAAAATAATCACCTTCAACTTCCATCACATATTAATTAGTTAGATTGCAATAAATCAATGTTTTTTTTTTTTTTTTTTTGAATTAAATTTTTTTTGTTATATTGAAGATAATAGTTTTATGATGAATTAGAAGGATTAATGTTATTAATTATCACACTTATTAGGCCTTTTGTTTTTTTTCCTGTTGATTAAGTTCAACATTTTTTGGTGTGTCCAAGCTTAAATTGGACTTCTTTAATGCAATTGCGTCCAAATTTTAATGAAATCATTTTTCTAAATTTTTTTTTTAAAGGGTACACGTAAACTTTTATTAGACATAAATTAATTAAATATATATTTCATAAAAATATGACATTCTTCATTTTTAATACTTCTATGATATGCTTTTGAAGAAAGTTTGGACATTTTTTAAAGGCTGGTTTCCTATTAAAAATAAAATTATGCAAACCATATTAATTTGCTCCAATATCGTAGATGCAGTTAAAAGCTGCATTTTTCGCTCACACACACACACATATATATAGCGAATAGCAAAACATATGAATTATAGAAGAAAGAAATGAAAAAATAACGTGACTTGTAAAATAAAAATTCATGACTAACGTGTACAATAAATTGGGTAACTTAAAATTTTTACAGTCATTTTAAATTCTTCTCACCTATACCAACCCAACCCAACATGAATAAAATATAAATTTTTTACCAAAAATCCTAAAATCATAAGAAGATGTTGAAGCGGACTTCCACTGTGACAAGGAGTGGCCCATGCTCCAATCCCAACACTCTAGACCTCCAAATCCACCGGCATCCAAAGGTAAGAAAAGTAAGAAGAAATTAAGGACTTATGAGTTATACAATTAAAATAATTAGGTCAATAGCATAATTTTGGAAAATAAATGAAATATTTTCCTATAAATGAGATGAAATTCGTTCAAGCCAAGGGAGAGAGCATTTCTTCAACATTTCTTCTATTTTCTCTCAAATCTTCTATGAAACAAGCTTTCTTTCTCTAGGTTTTCAAGGAGTTTTGCATAATTTTTCAAAGAGAACAAGATAGGAGCCTTGGATATTCAATTTGAAGGGTTTAAGGTAAGGATTAAAAACTTTAGTTTTGATGTGATTTGAAGATTTGAAGTAGATATTGAGGTATAATGTTATATATGTAAGATTAAGGTGTAAAAGAAGTCAAAGGCAAAGGATTTGTTGGAGGTAGTCTTTAAAAAGGTAAGGAAGAACCTCCCATGACTTTAGGGTTTATGCTAGGGTTTGTAGATTTTTATGAAACCTTAAATTAAAGCTTTAAGGCATAGAATTAGTTGATGGCAAGTGTAGTTGAACTCATTTATTCTACTTATTGCCTTGAATTCATTATACATGAAGTTATTGCTATTTATGTTTTATGAGTTGTGATGTTTGATTGAAGAAAATGAAGTGTGGATACTGATTGTGGCAAAAATTGTAGTATTGGAGGCCACATGGTGTTGAATGGTTGCTATTAGAAGTGTTGATGTGTTGTTTGCATTAGCTTACAATGTTATAGCAATAATGGATGATTATGGGAATGAGATTTTACACTTCCTTTAAGATGTTAAAGACTATTAAGGGGAGGTTTATTTGATCCATAAGTTAACCTATTGGTTAATGTTAATAGAATTGAAGTGGCATAGTTATATGAAAATTCGAATTTAGTGAGCTTGGAGGTTTTGTTAACCCTGCTTCTATATTTCGACCATAACGAGTTATAAAAATCGAAATGAGTGATTCTGAAGCATTAGAAAGCTAAGACACAGAACTATAACTTTATGTCTATGCCAGAGCCAATTCGTTTGAGAAATGATGGAAAATGGCCTGAAGCATAAAACTGGTTATTAAAGTTAAGATTTAACATAATCAATTCTTTAGATTATGAATTGATTATTAATGTATTATTGTAATTATGCCAGTTACTAATGTTTACCCATTAGTTAGATGATCTTTGAAAATATACATGGTCATGATGTCAATGCATGATTAATGTTATGAAATGGCATGAGTTGCAATGTAATACATGTATTAAGATGATGTAGGTGAACAAGAGGTAATAATGGATTGATAATCCATAGATGAATTAAAAGTATTAAGCTCACCAAAATATGTATTTACATGCCATAAGTGTTAGAGATGCTATAGACATGATGGAAAACGCGTAAGCATATCCTCGTATACCGGTTGAGGAAAGATGAATATAGTTTTAGATGCTAAATAACGCGTAAGCACGCCTCCGATGATAGAGCTCTAGATGAATTTGAGGCTAGATGATATGAAGTGCTTAAGATGCTAAGAAAAGTCCGATCGGCTAGACGTTAAATGGTTATATGCATTTAACATTACATGAGTTATGATGTTATTTAACATCGAGTGATTTATACTCATGTTAGATAATTTATACTCATGTTAGATGATTTTGATTTTATGTCATGACATGTGATATGTGTGTATTATGTTTAAATACTTATTTTATGTGTATACATTGATGTTTATATAGTCATGGGATGAAATCATGAAAAGTATATGAATTAGTAGGAAAAGGGAGCACACCTAGATGAAAAGTAATGGTGTATCAAAAATATGTTAAATGAGGGTCAAATAGCATATTTAGAATGAAATGGATCATTCCTACTGAGCGTAGCGCCACCCTTTCATTGTTGATTGCTTTACAGGTAGACCAGAAGCGAAGGATCGTAGAGCAGCGGGGCTACAACATGATGTGAGATGATTTATTGTCATCCTGATGTTTTTATCTTGATAAGTAATGTAAATGATAAATGTTTGTGAAACACCTTTGGAAGCTTCCACCCTATAAATATATTCTGATTGTGTAATTTCCGAATAAATTCTTAAAGTTTATGAATTATAAGTTTGGATCCTGCGTGACATTTTATATACATGTTTTGGATATTATTATTATTATCCTTACACATATTTTTTCTAAATACAACTCGTTCTCCAGACATGTATCCTCGGGATTCTCATTAAGGGATATTCAAAGGATACCTGACTGGAGGGGGGTTTTACATTGTCGTTGACCAAAAACGACGGCCACATCTTTGGCCATTGCTGACGGCCAAAGATGGCCGTTGTTTGGCCTTTTTCGGCCGTCGACAGCCATAACAGACCGTAGATCTAGCCTTTTCCGGCCAGATCCACCATGGATCTAGCCGAAAAAGGCCATAACGACGTATTATGGCACAGATCCGACCGATCTGTGCCTTAACGAAATTTTCTGGCCGGCCGGAATCTGGCATTGCAGGTGGTGGGGGTGTTTTTGTCATTTTATATGTTAGGGTCTTTAATTAAATTAGTAAACCTAAGGGCTTTTTCATAAATTTTTAAAATTTACCTCATAACACTCTCCTATCCAATAACCCAATACTATCCTCAAAATCCTATCCAAAATACTAAACCAAACGCACCCATTATTTTTAAAATACTATTCTATATTTTTCAATTTCTTTTAAACCTCCTAAGTTTGTTAATTTAACTAAACACCCCCCAAATATTTTTTTTAGAAATTACAAAAATACTCCGGCCACCCTCCGGCGGTGGTGGCCGGCTGTCCGTATTTAATAGGTAGGTTGGGGGTGTTTTTATTAACTTTTAATATTTTATTATAGGGGTGTTTAGTAAATAAATAAACATAGGAGATATTTTTTTTAATTTTCAAATCCTATATCGTAATACCCACCCAATTTAACTTTTTTCAAAAAATTATTCTAAAAACTATCAGAATAATGAACCAAACGGAGCCTTAGCTTCTTTCATTTCTTTTGTTGAGTCTGCATGCTCCTTTAGGCGTATGTGCCTTTTCTGAGCTTTGGGTTTCAGCCTGCGTGCTCCTTTTTTTTGGAGTCTGTGCATGTTTGCTTTTGTTTTCGAGCCTTTGTGCTCCTTCGGGCTGATGTGTCGTGTTTGAGCCCATGGACTCTTGTGTTTGGGCCTTTGTGCCTCTGTTATGTTTGCTGTGTTCTTTGGCCTTTAGGCCGATCGTGTTACTTTTTTCTTTTTGGATTAATATACTTAATTACCCAATATATATATTAAAATATAAAATAAATAAATGAATCTCAAATTATTTCCATTTAATTATTAAGTTATTATAAATATTTTACTAAAAATTTATTAAAATATCCTTAATTAACGATTAAATATAGTCTTAATTAACAAACGATTGAACATATTTAAATGAATTTGACAAATTAATAATCCGACCATAAAAGTTTGAACGGCATTAATGAGTAGTGGAAATACAAAAATGTTATTACTAATTATATTTTTCATTTTATTAATTATCATTATTATTATTTTATCTTTTTCTTTTCCAGTTTGATTTATACATAATTGTTTCAATAGACATTACTGTTTGGTTTCTCAAAAAAAAAAAAAAGCATTTTATTTATCTTGAAATGCATTTTATAGAAATTTACGAAGAAACCCTATAATAAACTTAAAAAGTCCACCTGTAAAATGATATGATTATTATTATATTTTTTTAAATCTCCAAATAACGATTGTAATAGCAATTTTCTTATTTTTTTAGTGGAATAATTTTTATTACGTAATTGAAATGGTATCAAAATAATCCTTTTTGCCATCTTCTACCAATAAAACTTTTAAAAACAATGAGGGTGCATTTTGTATGGGATCTAACCGAGAAAGTTTTGTTATCGAACATTTTCCTTTAGATCCTGGAAAAATAAAACTTTATTGTCTTTAAAAATTATGTAAATAGATAGAGCTTTAAAGGACGAACATTTTAATACCAATATTGAATCATAGCATGCCGAAATTTTTTTTGACCACCAATTCCAATGTTGATGATGGGTTTCCGACAACCTATTCCAACGACTGTGTTATTCAAGATGTTTAAGTTTTTTTAAAAATAAATTTTAGAGTTCATTATATTTTTATAAAAGTTTATTTGTATTATGTATAAGGGTATACAATATTGATAGACTCTTATTTTCATTCTTCATCTTGAGTTGATGAATCTTGGAGATGTTATAAGGGAGACAACTTAGCATCCCAGCAAACCAAACTAAAACGACAGCGTTTTCTATTCTTCTAAGGAGTGAGTATGGTTCATTGAAAGTTCTTAAACTATGAAGAATTATATTGATGATTTTCCAGATGCATATCACTTTTGATGATTAAACATTTTGCAAATGCAGCAAAGACCTCCTTCATCTTACCACTAGTTGCTCCTGTTGAAACTGGAAACCAAACACGTCACAATAAAGTATAAAATAAAGACATAACACAATAGTTTACCCTGGTTTCGTTCCAATTAAGGAACTACATCCAGCATTCAAACAAGAATTTTATTGAGTATCAGAACTCTACACAATTACAATAGTAGCCCACTCTCACTCTCTATTCTCTCTTTAAGTTTTTCATTATTACAGAAATACATAATAGAAACCTAACCCCATTTAGGCTTACTCGAATCTAACCCGACCCAGACCCAAATATTAGTAAACTAATTTTGGCTTACCGTAAAGGGGGCAACCGAATCAATATATAACTGAACATGCATAATGATATCATTGAATCAGTTTCCTATAAGATTCATATTCGAACTAATGAATCAAGTTGAACTTATATCAAAAAAAGGAAGAACTAATTTCTTGTTTATATTAATCTAATCATTTAATTAGCCTAATAAAAAACACATATCTCACATTAGTTATAAACTATAATATCTTATGTGACAAGCCAGAATGCATGCATGCATGCTTAATACGAAAAACCTGTTTCTTGGAAGCTTTCTTCTTTCGTTTATCTGATCATCTCTTCTGCAACTCTTTCTGCTTCTCTTCATCTTTCTTGATAATATAGATTTTAAATGAAAGAAGTCTGGAATTGTGAATTACTAATAAGGAGAGAGGATCAAAATTTGAATCTTTAATTTAATGGGAACAATAATTAATCAAGATTTAAAGAAAAGATTCAAAGCATTAACTTAAAGGACTCTAGGATACGCATTGTCGAGAAGAATGCCCAGATTAACATTAACATTAACGATTAATTACACTAATACAAGATTCTATTCTATATGAGAAGCCATTAATATTAAATCAAGAGAACAAGCTAATTATAAACTATAATATGTTTTTTGAAAAGCCAGAATGCATGATGCATGCATGCTTAATCCGAACTGAAATATGAAAATCAATCACGGAAAACCTTTTTCTTGGAAGCTCTCTTCTTTCGTTTCTCGGTCCCTCTCTGGCTTCGTTTCTTCTTCTACTTCTTCTTCTTATTCATCTTCTTTAATTCTTTATCAAGAAGAAGAAGAGAAGGAAGAAGAAGAGAAGAAGAAAGGTTGCAGAAGAGATAAAAATAAACCTGATTCATTATACAAGAATAGCTGAAACTTGTGAACCTGAATTTATAAGCTTTCGTGGAACCGCCATGCAGCAAACAACAGACTGTGGGGTAAACGACATGTCGTTTTGCTTTGCAAGTTTTGTGTTTCATGTTTCTTTTCATCCTTAATTTTGTCATAATAAATTTAATCCCCTTTATAATTTTAGAAATCATTAAAATCTCACTATATTTGTTGCAATATTAATCAATCACTGTAATTTAAATAATATTTTAAGAGAAACCCCTCATATCACTTTAAGTAAGGGTAGTATTATAGTTTTAAATTAAAATTATAAATATAAAAAAAAAAAATTATAAGCCATTGTACTTTTTGATCTTCTAACTACTCTTTTTTTCTAATATTTAAATTTTACAATAACTAATTTTAGCTACTGAAACCCAAAACTTTATTTGAGGGAAGAGTACACTTTCACATGATAATAATATACTTTATTCAAATATAAAGTATAGGGCCATATAATAAGTAAAATTCATCATTCAAGCAACCAATTAAATTAAAATTCCTAAATGTCAATTTATTTTAGGTCGCAGGGTCCGGGGGAAGAATAGGAAAAATGATTTTATTATATTTCTACCCAGACACTGACCCTATCTCAATTTTTTTGTTTTTTTTAGTGCGACGATAGTTTTGAAAAGACAGATTGCCTACCTTGGTGGGACAGACCTAATTCAAACCCCTTCAGTAAAATTAGAACGACCTCTACCTTCAAAGTCTCTCTTTTACCATTTGCAATAACTTGTTTCAGTTGCTTACCCTTGGATAGCCGAATGGTTAGACAAGGACTCTTGAGAGTATATTATTCAATAGATCATAAGTTTGAGTCACCTCGGTTGTTAATAGAAATGGTCACTAAAAGGTATATCCGGTCGTTAACTTCAGGGTCCCATAAGATTACTCGAGGTATATGTAAACTAACCCGAACATCTCCAATCATTAATTAAAACTTGTTTCAGTTGCATATCATAAGAAATTCTAACAACCGCTTTAAATCCAATATCAAGTATATCATGTGGAAGTTCAATATCGTAAGAAATTCTCAAGAGAACGTTACTTAATTCTTAATATACTCTAAATATGGTTGCCATGTGGAAGGGTATATACATTATTGTCTATTGAAATATTGTATTCAATGTCAATGCTAGAAAATTTCAAATATTTTATAAGGGAGTAACGTTACCTCTCAACACTGTAACATAATATTATACTAAACCATATAAAAAAAATTGATCACATCATGATATTGTAATTTGGTAGATCATGATGATGAAATTCATAGATCATTATTTCTTAATTTAGTTTAATTAAAATATAATTTGAATGGCAATTAAAGTCTACGCGTTATTGTATTACAGTTAAGTGCATGCATCGAGATTTCTTCATCTGATTTGACCGGACTATTTTAATCAATTCCCCAATCCAACGGTTCTCCTCGCGTCATGCTTTTGTATTAATGATGTCATTATTCAAAACTCCCTACGCCCACATCATCATGGGCCCATACCAAAGCCCATGGCCCACCCACGAAGCCCAAAATTATTATTATGTAATTAACTAACAATAATCATTTTATGCTATCAAACATAATCATGTGTTACTATCAATTAGGTGACCTCTAATTAATTATTATTAGATTAATTTTTTAACGTAATAATTAATTATTTAAATTTAAAGTTGGAAATCGTTATCGCACAACGCGCATTTTCAACTGTAATCAAATACAGATGAAAAAAATTGACAATCTTTCTTAATATCAATATTAATGTTTCCATTATTTTTCAAAGAGTGATAGATAACGATCCATGGTTTTAGATATTTAGCGTTGTCTTAATTAATCGTCGTTCTATTTAATGTGATTGTAAAAGATATTATAAAATAGAAATAATTTTTAGAAAATTCAAAGCATACCCTAGATTTTGAAGAAGTTTCAAATTACAATGAGAAAGTGGTTAACAAGTAAGAAGAGATTTAGGGATTTATGATGATGAAAAAGGTAAACTTGAAGCAAGACTTGGACCAAAAGGGCATAAGTGAATAAAAGTCAAAGTTTTGTAACCAAATGTAAAGCCGACATCCAATCATAGTATATGTGGCCCAAGAAATCAGACATAGGCCCCACTAAATTCTTTCCCCCACTTCACTAGATCATGCATCATCGTCCCTTCACCCTTGTGTCATTCAAAATATTTTCAATTTTAAACCTAATTTTACGTTAAGTCAAGGTTTATGACCTTCGCACGAACACTTCGACTAATTTTTGAAAAAAACTAGTGTAATAACCAACTTTCATAGTCCCTTGTTTAAGTCTTAAGATCCAAAGAGATTCGAATATGATACTCTATGTCTGAACAACATATCTTAACGTTCATTCTACCATTTGAACTATTCAAAGGTGGATCACATCAAAATTAGTGACTTGACTTTTGATAAAAAATTGGTTGAGTAAACGATTTTTTTTCCATTCAAATAATGATTTAATGACACTTTTTTACCTGTAAATACCATTTTAATATCCAAATTCATATTTTATTTCTGATTACGATATCGTTGCAATCTCATACCACCATTATTCTTTTCATTTTCTGATCATCACTCACTAAAACCTCTCAAACCCTATTCTTATTGATCCGACAAATTATTGGCAATCAAGCAATTAGGGTTTACACAATCGTCCTTCTCAAATCAAATTCTAATTAATTTCAACCATAAAAATCTAACATTCCACCATCAAAAGACTTATCGACCTCCTCTCTTCACAAGTTCCAATAATTTAAATCGAGTTTGCTTTCAGTTTATCGCTGAAATATAAATTTAGATAATAAAAGGATATTTTAAAAATTTATAGATAAGAAAATATCATTAAAATATTATTTGGGTAAGAAAAAGTCTTTAAATCGATTACTTAATTGACACAAATTTTTGAATAGGAGACGCATCATTTAAGATGACGAATTTAATGTAACAGATGTGATGCTATCGCTAGAAAGTGATTATGGGATAACATATATCTTGATTTGCCACGTGGCAATCACGCAACGGTCAAGATTCTAAAGGCTGAACGCACATCATAAAAACGTTATGCTGACATAATATAGACATATGATTTATTTATGAAGCTTCGAATAAACAAAGGCAAAAAAAGAACTGTTCCAGTGTCGCTTAAGGTTAAGGAAGCTCCCATGTGGGTCTTATATTGGCCGCCAAACAATTTTCACTTTGACCCCAACTGTTTTCAATAGAAATCTTCATCTTTTTCTTCAACTTTCTCTCTATAAATACCTGCGAATATCTCGCTCATTTTCCACAGTTTCTTATCCCAAACCAAAAATGCCTGAGATAGACAATTCTTTTGCTGTTAAAGAACCCCGCTCGGTGGTCAGAAAGTTCTTGGCCAGGCCCCAACATGAAGGCCTCGGTGCCATTGTGAGAAGAAGCATCGGAAGGTGATCATTAAAGAATGATTAATTTAATTAAAGAAATGGAAATTTGAAGAGTTTTAGATGTTTTTCTAACTGGGTTTCATTGGTTTTCCAGGTTTGAGTTGCGTTACTTTGATCCTTTTCTTGTTTTGGATGAATTCTCAGGTGGGTTCCTCTGTTTTTTTCTTTTTCTTTTTTCTGCTCTGTTTCTTCATGAAATGTAATGGCTTAATATTATTTTGTTTTTGAATATTATGCAGTCACTGCTCCTGCTGGATTTCCAGATCATCCACATAGAGGTTTAGTTTTGTTTGGTTTTGTATTTTCCTGAGAAAATTCACCCTTTTCATCCACAATTCTGGTGATTCTGATTGTTCTGTTCTCTTTAACAGGATTTGAAACAGTGACATACATGTTACAGGTAACTTTCTACTATTAAAAAATAAGCTAAAAGATAATAACTATTTATTATAATATATTCTGTAAACAGTATAGTTGTTTGTTGAATAATAATAATAATATAATAAAGTTAGTTAATCAGTCAATTAGGTAATCAAGACTCATTGGTTAGCTTCAAAATAACACATTGATAACATGGTGCCATAAAGTCAGCCTACCATGCCAGCTATGGCAGGCACAAAATGCCACAATTATATGCAATTTAGACCAGGGAATTGCCAGGTTGTTGAAGGGAAAGTTGAAAGCCCAACATAATAATAATAATAATAATGCCACCAAAGACTACTTCTGTCTTTAATTTGAATGTTGAGTGTGAACTCAACCTTCTACCGTATACTTACTGTGCATAGTACAAGTTTTACGTTTTTAGTTTTCAAGTTTCGTCACGTAATGAGTTTACACGTTGAATGTAAATCCCGCGTATGTTAGGAGTAATTGCACTAGATCTTGAGTGAAGATTGATTTGATTGATTGAGTTAACAGGATGATAACTTTGTGCTGTCAGGGAGCTGTTACTCATGAAGATTTTGAAGGCCACAAAGGGACCATAGGAGCTGGTGACCTGCAATGGATGACTGCAGGGAGAGGGATTGTTCACTCGGAAATGCCTGCAGCACAAGGCACCCAAAAGGGCTTACAATTGTGGATAAACCTCTCTTCAAAACATAAAATGTAAGTGTTTAAAAAAATCAAGGCAAAAGCCATAGTGATGTTGGAAGTAGTTTTGGGTTAGAATATGCTTATCGTTTTATGTCTTTATGCAGGATTGAACCAAGGTACCAGGAAATCTTGAGTAAGGACATTGCAGAAGTTGCAAAAGATGGCATAAAAGTTAGGGTTATAGCAGGAGAGGCCTTGGGGACAAAATCACCAGTCTACACAAGAACACCAACAATGTACTTGGATTTCACTCTAAAACCAGGAGCTCATCTTCAACAACCAATACCGAAATCCTGGAACGCGTTTGTATACGTCTTGGAAGGCGACGGTATCTTCTCGAGCACAAAATCTTCACCGGTATCAGCACATCACTTGCTTCTGCTAGGATCTGGGGATGGCTTGGAGGCATGGAACAAGTCCTCTAAGCCCCTCAGGTTTATTCTAGTAGGAGGGGAACCATTAGGTGAACCTTTAGTGCAATTTGGGCCATTTGTTATGAACACACAAGAAGAGATTGACCAAACCATTGATGATTTTGACAACTATGTTAATGGATTCGAGAAAGCTAGGCATTGGAGATCAGAAGCTGCAATTAGCCTTGATTTTTAGATCATGTTTTAGGGAGAACTTATTGGTTCTTTATCAAAGTAGGTAATAAAAAAATCACCAATCTCTCTTGTATATTTTAGTTTAAAGATTAGACAAAGGAATTGACATCTATTTGATGGGTTCCTTTCGCAAGCTCGCATTAATCTCATTACTACTTTTTGGTAAAAGCTAAGTTACATTTGTATCTTTAAATTTTTTACAATATTTCTTGTATCTCTTATTTTCGGCAATAAAAAAATCATGTAATACTTTTTAAAATCGCTGTCTTGTTAGGTAAGTAATGAATCTAATAAAGTACTAGCCGGTTGAAATTATTCAAATATGCCAAAAATTTCTCGGTTTGGTACACTATTTTTCAGTATCCTATTCCCTATTCCATTCAAAATATATATTTATTCCCTTGTTCTCAAAATATTATTTAATTTTTTTTAAATCTCCTAAGTTTATTAATTTAACTAAAAACCCCAATTTTTTTTTTTTAAAGAAATTGACAGAACACCCCAGCAACCTAAATTTGCCAAATTCCGGCTACCACCGCCTGAATCTGGCCGATAGTATGTTAATCTAGCATTTTTCGGCCAGATCCACAATGAATCTAGCCGAAAAATGTCAGATCTACTACCAAATATCTGACTGTTGATGACTAGATCTTTGGCTATAGCCAGTCGTTAACAACGGTCATATCTTTAGCCGTTGTTGACCATCAACGATGGCCATATCTTTGGTCATCGTTGACGATTAAATGCGGCCAGATCTGGCCGTCAATGGCCAGATGGCCAGATCTAGCTGTAGATCTAGTAAAAAAAGTCCATATCAGAGCGCGACCGGTCAGATCCAGCCGGTCTTGTGCCAATACGACGACTTCAGCTATCCTCCGACAGTGATGGCCAGCTGTCGGTATTTAATGGGTGGGTTGTGGGTGTTTTTTTTTATTAATTTTCAATATTTTATTATAGGGTTGTTTAGTAAATAAACAAACATATGAGATATTTTTATTAATTTTTAAATCCTACGTCGTAATACTCACCCAAATTTATTTTTTTCAAAATATTATTCTAAAAAGTATCATAATATGATTATTTAGATAATAATATGGTATGCGTTTGGTTTAATATTTTTATTCCTATTCTGGATCCTATTCTCCAAATAGCGTTTGGTACAATATTCTCAAAATATTACCCTATTTTTTTAATTACATTTTAACCCCATAAGGTTATTAATTTTACNGTAAGATTCCGATGGTGGATGTTGACAGAGACCAAGTTCGTCATTTTGATTGAATTCGAATTAAATTGTTTTTGTTTTTGCTGAGATTGTTTTCTGTTTTTGCACAAACCCCCAGCCTTTTTCACATCAAAGAAAATTTGGCTAGACACTCTTCGTGGGATCGACCCTTGCTTACCCTATTTACAGTTCAGTAGTTAGGTTCGGAAGGTTTTAATTCTGGGTGCCTACAACAGCATGCCAGTAGACGATATGGACCCTACAGCGACTAGATCGGATGAGGGGACAAGCTCGCAGGCGCAGGACACCTCAGTGGGTCATGCGCAAGAGATTCTGTCGGTAGCTACCCGAGACAAAATACAGGAGGCAGTAGACCAATATGCAATTAGCATGGACGTCTACCGATACCGGAGGCATACAGCTCAGAATCCGCCAGAGGGAATGGCTGCGATCTCCGAAGCTATATTCAAGTGCGGAGCACTGATTCCCTTCCATCCCTTTATTAGGTCGATCCTTGATCACTTCGGGGTCGCACCTTTACAACTGACGTCTAACGCGTATATAATAGTTGTGGCTATGTATATTGCATGCGTCAAGTACGGCCTCCGCCAACCGACTACGCTAGAGCTCGCTTGCTTGTACTATTTAAAGAAGAGCAAGGACAAAGATTTTTACTACCTCTCGAGGCGACCCAAGATTGAGGGAGGCATTCACAATTACCCTAGTAATGTCGGGGCATATGAGACCAAGTTTTACTTTTTTCATTATGATGGCATCTGCCACTTTAGGGAGCCGAGTAGGTTTTCCCTTTATTATACTCGGTGAATTTTTCTTTTCTTTTTGGCTTTGCTTTCTAACGATCTCTCTTGTCTCTTCGCAGGGAACAAGTTGACCAGGCTGACAGATCTTTCTGACCTCAGCCAAATAGTTTCATTCGGTACCCTGCCAGATTACTGTCACGACGTGAAGCGACTCGTGACAACTGCGAACTTGACGAAGTATGGCTTCTTCAGCCCTGAAACGACCTTGGAACCCCTACCTCATAAGTATCCACAGTCTTTTTAGATTTTGCTTTTGCATGCAGCGAACCTTTTACTAACAGTGCCTATATGCAACAAACATGCCGCCCAGAGTGCCAAAATCATTGAGAGAGAGAGCGTTCATTTTTCCCTGGGTCGGTGCCATGGGACCAGCCGAGACGGGCCCTAGTGACATCCCTACCGAAGGAACGCAGGTAGGGGTGCAGCCACCCACTGAACAACCAGTCAAAACCGCTCAGCCCATAGCTGCTCGCTCAAAGTAGAAAACCATGGGCCAGAAGGCCAAGAAAAGAAGGGTGCTGCAGCCCGAAGAGTTAGAGTCTGAGCCGAAGGGCTTGCTTGAGAGGCCGCGGCATGCGACAGGGGTTACAATTCTTCCGAGCTGTTTGTGCAGAGGACAGACTATTACCCCCGAGAGGAGAGAAGGCAAGGAGCCCGCTAGCAAGGTGCCCTCGACTGTAGGAGCTGACACCCCGGTGTTGGACTCCATGGGTCATCTTTCGGAGCACCTGCAATCGGTGGTGTTCACCCTTTTGGAGTGCCAGCTTGCCAAATTTTTTGAAGAGCTCGTGGCCTCCAATCCTATGGACTTGATGATCAGGGCGGTCCAACTGCAAAGCCAGGTAAAACGGTTTGTTCTCGTCGAGGACTTTCCAATACTTACTCTTTTTCAAGGAGACAGTCTAACACTTGCTTATTTCTTGTGCAATCTTTGCTCGCCCTGCACCTGGCCCAATAAAAGACCCAACTGGAAGCTGCCGGGGGACTCTTCAAGCTAAAGGAAGAGAATGCGCAGCTGAAACAGGATTTGGCAACTGCGAAAGAAGAGTTGGACCTAAACATCATCCAGATAAATCAATACATGTCGAGAGGAACTCTGCTCTCCACACGGTGGAATTCCAGAAGACTGAACTGGAGAGGAAGGGAGAGGAGCTTAAACAGCTTCAAATGATGGTAGTCAGGCTCACCAGAGAGGCTGGCAAGAAAGAGGCGGAGCTGCGAGCGAACTTTGAGCGGGCCTTGTGGGTGGAAGAAGAGAGAACTCGGTTGTGGGAGACTTCCGAGAAGCAGAAGAAAGCTCTTGAAGTAGACCTGGAAATGTCCTAGGGGCGGGTCATTTCTTTAACTAAAGAGATGAAACGACAAGAGTTGGAGATCGAGAAAAAAGCTATTGACTAGTTGATCCAGTCAATTTATGCCCTTAGGCCAAAAAACCCAACCATAGACCTTACCGACCTCCCTGATGATTACTAGAGGATCCTTGCCTCTATTGCACAAGCCGATAATGAGACAGATCAAGGACTTTATCCGGAAGACGATCATCCAAAGGAGTATGTTCCGAAGGACCCAACAGCTGACCAGGAGGTCGGCGACCATCCTGGAGATACCGGGGTCGCACCGGAAGGGCCTAAGGACGAAGACTAATGATCGCTTCTGCCTCTACTTTTCCCATAACTTTGCTTAACTGTCTTTGCATAGTCCCATGTACTAAATGATTTATGAATGAATTTGATAGCTTTTCAAATTATTTGTGAGCACTTATAATTTTTCGCACTTCACAAACATTACACATGCGAACAGGAGGACGCGCTCTAACTATTTGCGATATTAAATTATTTGTGAGTACTTATAATTTTTCATACTTCACAAACATTATATATGTGAACAGAAAGATAAGAACGATGCAAGTAACAAAATCACATTTATACAAGATGAATTTGACTTAACAGCGATCTTAATTATGAAAGTTTCACAAGGGAATCTTTACAAGGAAAGAGCGAGTTCGGAATTACTAATAATAAGGGCGAAGATGCTCAGCATTCCAAGCTCGCGGTACTTTAGAACCATTAAGCGTTTTGAGGTGATAAGTCCCCGGCGTATCACTTTAGCGATACAGTAGGGGCCTTCCCAGTTTGGTCCCAATACTCTCGCGCTTGGTTCCCTTGTACCTAGAAGAACTTCTTTTAGAACCAGATCACCAACCTGAAAGTCTCTTCTCCTAACTTTAGAGTCGAAGAATCTCTTCGCACGCTGCTGGTAGGCTGTTATCCTTGACCGAGCTTTGCCATAGTGTTCTTAAACTAAGTCCAGACTTGCACGCAAAAGTGCTTCAGTGTCTGTTTCATTGAACAAGTCTTTCTGAAGTGAACCAGTCCCCACTTCCATTGGGACCATTGCCTCATAATCATATGCTAGCGAGAAGGGTGTTTCTAAAGTAGAGGTTCTCAAAGTTGTCCTGTATGCTTATAGGACTTCTGGGAGGTCGTCGACCCAATTTCCCTTGGCAGCGTCAAGCTTAGCTTTCAAAGTATGCTTGATGGTCTTGTTGACAGCTTCAACCTGGCCATTGGCTTGCGGTCTTGCGACTAAGACAAACTTTTTATGAATCCCCAACTCATCACAAAACTGCTTGAATTCCTTGTTGTCGAACTGCTTTCCGTTATCAGAGATGAGTGTATGAGGAATTCCATAATGGCACACTATATTTCTGAAGACGAAGTCCTTGAGTTTCTTGGTGGTGATCGGGGCCAATGGCTCAGCTTCAACCCATTTGATGAAATAATCCATCGCGACCACATCATACTTGACTCCTCCCTTTCCAGCTGGCATAGGTCCGATAAGATCAATCCCCTACATGGAGAATGGCCAGGGGCTGGTCATAGTTATCAGGTGGTGGGAAGGAGCTCGCAGTATGTTTGTGAACCGTTAACACTTGTCACACTTTTTTTACAAAGTTGAATGTATCTTAATGAAATAAGGGCCATTAGTACCCTTGACGAACAACTTTGTTGGCGAGAGATCGCACGGCAGTGTGATTACCACAGATCCCTTCATGTATCTCTCTTATGATATAGTCTGCTTCCTCATCAGTTACACATCAGAGGAGAGGGGTGCTAAACCCTTTTTTGTATAACTGATCTCCTATGAGTGTGTAACGAGTAGCTCTAATCCGCAGGGTTTTGGCCTCAATTTTGTCATTGGACAAGGTACCATCTCAGAGATACTAAATAACTGGGTCATCCAGGAAACTAACTCTGTCGTAACCACGACCTGTTCATGCGAGCTGATACTAGGGATCTCCATGTACTGAACATGAATACTCTTTAAGGCATTTGAGTTCAGCGATGAGGCTATTTTTACCAAGGCATCCGCGACAGAATTACTGTCTCTAAGAATCTGTGCGATCGCGAAGTGCTTGAAAGACTCGAGTGCGGCCCTAGCTTTCTTCAGATAACTGATCATGTTTTCTTCCTTGGCTTGATACTCTCTCAAAATCTGATTAACAACCAGCATGGAATCGCTGTGAATACTTATTGCAGTTGAACCCATTTCTTTTGCCAACCGTAGACCAGTGAGTAGTGCTTCATACTCGGCCTCGTTGTTGGTAGCTTTGAATCCAAACCGGAGAATATCGTGGATGCGAGTCCCTTTGGGACTAAAGAGGAGAAGGCCTGCCCCGACCCTCTTCCTGTTCAAGGATCCATCGACATAAAGGGTTTAAGTCGATAGATTCTGAATAGTTTCCTAGGTGACTTCACTAGACTGTTGCTCGGATTCCTGGATCGGTTGGTATGAAAACTCTGAAATGAAATCAACAACAACCTGCCCTTTAATGGTTGCTCTCAGTCTGTACTGCAGATTGAACTGACTTAGTTCCATCGCCCACTTGAGTAACTTACCTGAAGCCTCTGGCTTTTGAAGGACTTGCCTGAGCGGGTAGTTGGTCAATACATGGATAGTGTGGGCATGGAAATAAAGTCGCAACTTCTTGGAGGTGATCAGCAGGGCATAAGCTAATCGCTCCATTTCTAGATACCATATTTCGGCATCTAGAAGACGCTTGCTCGCGTAATATATTGGTCATTGGACTTTGTTTTCTTCCTGAATTAGAGTTGCATTGACCGTATGCTGAGAGATGGATAGATACAGGAGAAGAATTTCTTGAGGGAGCGGCTTAGACAGGAGAGAGGGCATTCCGAGGTGCTCTTTTAAGTTGTGGAAAGCTTGTTCACAGTCCGGAGTCTATTCGAACTTCTTATTGGCCTTGAGTATATTGAAAAATGGCAAGCAGCAATCTGTTGCTCTCGATGTGAAGCGACTAAGAGCCGTTATTCGCCCGTTAAGACTTTGAACCTGTTTTCGGTTAGTCGGGCTGCTGATATCAGCTTGGATCTTTTCGGGGTTGATTTCTATTCCCCTCTGGTTAACCATACACCCCAGGAATTTTCCCGAGGATACCTTGAATGAGCATTTGAGAGGATTGAGCTTCATTTTGTACCTCCGGAGCATACCAAACATCTCAACGAGATATACTATGTGATCTGAAGCGACATGCGACTTGACCAGCATGTCATCAACATAGATCTCCATTGATTTTCTGATCTGCTTGGAAAACATTTGGTTAACCAGCCACTGGTAAGTTGCCCCAGCGTTTTTCAGATCGAAAGGCATAACTTTATAGCAATACAACCACTGATCCGTAACAAAGAAAGTATGTTCTTCGTCTAGCGCGTACATCAGAATCTGATTGTATCTTGAGTAGGCGTCCATAAAACTTAGCAGCTCATGCCCGGAGGTGGCATCGACGAGCTGGTCGATTCTCGGCTGTTAGGAAACGACCCGGTTGCGCAGCGGAAAACAAAAATTACAACCATGGATCATTCCTTAGAACCTAAAAATCAGGGCATAGAAAATTACAGTTTTATATTTTATAAGAATCTGCAAAAAAATAAATCCAAAGGTTTAGATTCATACCCACGTTGGCAGGCTCCACCAATGTTATCTCTGAATGTGTTTGCTACCGATCCAAGTATAGGATCGAACCAAGAAGTCCACACGAAGACAACCACCAAGAACCAAGGAGAGATTTGCTAGATCCTCCTTGGCCTTAAGAAATCAAGAAGTAAAGGAGTATTTGATTTTTCAATCAAAAAGGTGAAAATGGCATGGGAGTGAGACAAAAAGGGGCTGCTGTGTTTTCTTTTGTTTTTCAAAAGGGCAAAATGAATTAATTTAAAACACACAAACACTATTCTTTTTATAGGCAAACCAAGTTGCCCTATTCCCACATGGAATGGGCTTGGGCTCCAACCCAAACAGCCCATGTTGCCAAACACTCCCAATTAGATTTTTTTTAATTTAATTCATCATTATTTCAATTAAAATCAATTAATATATATTTAATATATATATATATTAACATTTAACAATAATGATAATTTATTTAAATATATGCGAACGTATATTTAAACGGAATTTCACTTATTTAATTTTTTCTAACAAATTAAATAAAGGCTACAACCTCAGCAAATTTAATTGCACTGTGAAATTACCAAAATACCCTTTCGCCCAAAAAGATGAAAACGCCCTTCTTTCTTCCTGAGTCTTAAATTATCTTCTATGTGTGTGACCCATAAGCTCCTCATCATACCAGTAGTGTATAGTATCGCGATTAACACCAATTAATCATCTCACTAATACACAGACCAAGATTGGCCCCTAGCAAGGCATCATGGCCACCCGATAGATTCGGATTCAGCAAAGTAGCTACCTGTCAACGATATGGTTACCGTACAATTCGATCCTTTCATCATACGTTATCTCGACGAGACGAAGGCATAGAAATAGTGTCAACCTTCGGTTACTCTCGATATTATTTATTCAGTTTCTGGACCAATGACCCGTATTATAAACTGGATAGAGCAACAACTCAATCCCACTGTGGCCACAGTTTTAGTGTCATTGCCATATACTGAATTGCGCCGTGAGATAACTTTCTCCCGTACCCGGGAGTGATGAATCCTCTGTCAATCCACCATAGTCTTGATACACTCCTTGATGCAGCCAATCACCACCGTATTGACAGCTCTGAAAAGAACTGCGTTAGGCTAGTGTCAAACTACACCAATCGGTGCACAAGGCGCTCCGGTGATCTCAAGTCTAAGGATCACATGCACCACCATTCGTTAGAGGATTTGTTCCATAGACACTGGGGTTACCATCCATATGGAATCCTCTGGTGGGTCAGTCCAGTGAACTTGCTGTGGTGTAATCGCCTACAACAAACACCCATGTGTTGCACCAGGTTGTCACCAAACAACCTTGACAAGTGAGATCAGTCACTGCCTTTCGACAGGGTCGTTCAACACTATGATAGCCTTACCGTATTATCTGTGCCCTTAGTTCAGAATAATACTGGGGCTACGGACGTTTCTAGAATGGCCACCATATGTGCTCATAGGGTTCTCACTATCAAGATTTGAAACACTTGATACCCTCGTCACGGCTCTACCATTCTAAGGACATATATCAATACATATTGCAATAATAATGATTTACGCGATATAGAATAAAATGCCTTTTATTATTGATTAATGAACATTATTACAAAGAGTCAATTCTACAATAATTGATTGGCTCTAGGGCATCTACTCTAACATCGGCAAGGGGAAACTGTCCTTCATACAGCCTTTATTAAGGTCAGTGATGTCAACGCAGGTTTGCCATTTGCCATTGGACTTCTTCACCAAGATCGGGTTGGCAACCCAACTTAGGTAGAGTGCCTCCCGGATGGACTCGTTTGAGAAAATGTTATCTACCTCAACTTTCAAGGCAGCATACCACTCGGAGTCCATTGCTCTCCTCTTTTGGCGAACCGGCCTGACCTCACTATCAATATTCAAGGCATGGCATATAACATTCGGGCTGATCCTGACCATGTTAGCATGAGTCCATGTGAATACGTCAACATTTTTCCTGAGGAAGCTTGTCAGACTCAACACTCGGGTCGGCTCGTTTTGATCGACCGATACCTTGGATAGGTCCTCGACTGGCTCGTTATGGGGGCATTCCTGGACGCAAGGATCTATATCATCCTCAATCGGGCCAGTGAAAGATCAACATGCATGAAGAGTGGTGGAAATGGAGAATGAAAGCATGAAAGGATGAATTCAAAAACCGGTTTTCAAATAAAGCTTAGAAAAGAGATTATACCTACTCCTTTGCTTTGGATTGATGAAGATTAGCCTCAAAGTAATGAGACCTCCACACTTTAACACCACTTTGAGAGAGTTAGAGAGTGGCTGTGGCTAGGGAGACAGATTTTAGTTTGGTTTTTGAGTGAACAAGTGAAGAATGAACTAAAATGCAACCTTTTGCATTTATATATACTTGGGCAATTTTGCAATTATTTGTTTTTCACTTCCAAGCCGCAATAAAATCTTATTTTAAAAGGGACCCCATGAATTTATTATGCTACCCTTTGAATAATCAATATTATTTAAGGGCCCATGTAAACTAAACTAGTTTACATTAACAACCCATAAATTTACCCTTTTACCCTTTAACTGTTAAAAGGTTATTTTTGTTCATCTCATTAATCTTAACGCTTTAAGATATAATAATTAAATATAATTAATTATTACTTGACCATTTTAACCCTTAAAATGTCACAAACAATTTTCCATGTAACTATTACCATAGAAATCCTGTCATTACCCTCGGAAGGTGCTAGCCCTCTTCGGATAATCATTTCTCTCTCTCATCCTTCTCTAACTTCTCAAGGCTATTGGTGTGACCATGTAAGTCCACCATGGATTAGCTGTGAGCCAGTTCTGGATGAATCCGGAAACTTGTCCAGAGGCCCAACGACTATGGTAAACATCTAGCAATGTGCCATAGTCCCTAAACCACGATGAAGAAATACTTCATCGAACCCATTTCAGATCATACGTACCATGCAGGTAAAGTCCCCCCATTGAAATATCCTGATCAAGCACAGATTCATGGAACGTCAAAATCCCAAACTCGATCTTCTACTGAATCGTCGATCAATATGTCCGAAACTCGTCATTACAAATTTGCTTTTGTATGACTAATAATAGACTCTGGCCAGAGATTTTGATTGTTGACATTTATCGACGTTCGTCTAGGAACTCGAATCCGGATGGAGTCAGCGGTACTCTAGATCCTATATTTTCGAGTCAATGGATCCTCTCTTGACCATCGTTCGTTTCCGCATATGAACAACGCATGACCAAATAGGCTTTATTATACGAAACATGATTAGTCTCGTACTTATACACCATATGAACCATACGTATCCGTATCAGATCCGACTACAATGTCTCAGGTCAAAGGACTACATCGTGCACTGATATAACCAAATGATAAATCATTGACTACATGTTTTTCCAAGTGATTTGTCGTTATTCGGTCACGTTCGAAAAACAGTTCACCAACCGCTAATCCATACCAATGCACAAGTGACATGACTATCATCGTCATCCGTACTTATATCAACTCATGATATCTTTCGGAAGCATCCGATATGCCTATTGTGCAATATAGTTGCCCAAATTATGTTGCTTCTGTAGGGAACCCTTTTTGATAATTCATTTACCGATTAAATGAATCATCTGGACAATTCATATACATACTTTATTTTAATTTTTAAATGCATGATTGAATAAAGGAAGCAATTTTTATATATTAATTGAAGAACTCTTTCTTCTATTATTTATGATATATAGATACAAGACAAAATGCTCTAAAACCGACAACACGAATGGTTTCTAGGGCATACACAAATATACACTAACAGCTAGGCTGTGGCTCGATCTTACTGATCGCCATTGCCTGCTCGGGGATACCAACCGGCATCCTCTTTCCCTTGCACGCCATCTGTATTGCCCTTAAATAGCAGTCACGAGATACGCGTTGAGATCCACTTTCTTCCCCTATCCCCATCGGGGAAGGGAACTTCATTTTCAGATGGTATATCGAAGTGACTGCCTTGAAGTTTCGTAGTAGAGGTCGCCCCAATATGCCATTGAAAGCAGACGGATAGTCTACCACCAGAAACTCAATCATCTTAGTCATCTCATTGGTTTCTCCCAATGTGACCAGGGCGAGATCATCCCCTTAGGGATCAAATGATCCCCGGTGAAACCGTACAAAGGGATAGAGACAGGCTTCGAATCAGCCTCGTCCAGTTTCATCTTCTCGAAGGCTTGCTGGAACAAGATATTCACGGCGCTTCCATTGTCCACCAACATCCTATGGACTTCGCACCGACCTATTTCAGGCGTGATGACGAGATCATCATCATGGGGATGATGCAATCGCACAACATCTTTCTCGGAGAAGGTGATTTCCTCATCTCTACGAACCTTGGCGAGTCGCAGCGTCGTACTCATGACACTTACGGGGTCATGATGGGCTTCTCGAGTATACCTTTCCTAGGCACCTCGAGAATTCCCGGCAAGGTGCAGTCCTCCAAAGATTATCCCTACACTGTAGAGACCTTTTGTGACCACACACTTCTTCCCTGGTTCTTCCTGATTTTTCTCCCGAACGAGAGTTGAGTCATCGACAAATTCCTTGAAGTGCCTCTGTTTAATGAGGTCCTCAATTGCCTGCTTGAGGGCCCGACACTCATCGGTGTGGTGCCCATTATCCCGATGATAACAGCAATACTTTTTATTATTTCTGGCTGAGGGGGTATTTTTCATGGGCTCGGGCTCAAGCTCCGGCTCGGGCTCGGGCTCGGGCTCGGGCTCGGGCTCGGGCTCGGGCTCGGGCTCTACGAGCAAACCGGCCTCCTCTGATTTATCTAGAATAGCCGATACCAAGGCATTCAGATGAGTATATTGATTCTTATCGCGATCGCAACGAGGAACTGGGGCATAAGATTTCTTAGGCTCGTGCTGCTGCTTCTTTTCTTTTCGCTGATCATCATTAGCCCACCTGTGATTAGCCCTCCTATTTTCTCCCCGGTTGGAGCACTGCCCGAAGGACCGGGGTCGTGGCGATTGAGAGCAGCCATAGAACTTTCAATGTAAAGGTATTTTTTAGTAAGGTTGTAGAAGCGAGTGAGGAAAACATCATCCTCAGATTGCGGTACCTTCCACAAGTCTGTATGCGGGCGAACTCCCACAATGATAAGAGTCTGAACAAACTCTTCGGGAGTGTGAACCACTTTGTGGACCTCCCTATAGAACTCGTCTATATAAGATTGGAGGGGTTTACCCCTCTCTTGTCGTATATTGCTCAAGTACCTTAGCGGCATCGAGAACTTCATGTTTGCCTGGAAGTGCCTCAGAAACGTCGAGCTCATATGAGGCCATGAGCCGACCAATCCTGCTAGAAATGACTTGAACCAGCACTTGGCATGGGCGGTAAGGGTTACTAACAAGCAAAGACATTTTACCAAGTCAAAGACTTAGTGGAGTTCCATGAGGTCATTGAACTCATATAAATGATCCTGCGGATCGGAATTCCCATCGAATGCTCACATGTCGGGCATTTTGAATCTTGATGGGAGAGGGGTAGCCAACATTGCCGGAGAAAAGGGAGACGCCTCTGCGACCTGCTTTTGCTCATTTTGTTGTGCCTTAAGCTGATCCAGAGCTCGCTGTAGTTCCTCAATCTGAGGCAGTGGAGCTACCTAGGGATTACTCTCCACAACGTGGTTCGACCTCACGGTTGCGGTTGAGAAAAGACCGTAAGTCGGACTCTTCCTCTTCTCAGTCGGGAGCCCCGACCAATCTTGACACACCCTGGCTGGAGCTGTGTGATGGCATTGAGCAATTCGGGGAGTCTTCCCGACCTCTGTAGTGGTATGAACCGACCCGTGGACGATGGGGATCTCTTGCACAATGACGATCTAAACCCTTATTCTGGCAATATAAGGAATTTCCTCATCCTGCACCTTTGTGGGAGTGCCCGTGCGACATGGCATGGGAGGGCTCATGCTGTAACATATCGCCGAGTTGTAATGCCACAGGTAATCTACCTAGGGCGCCATCGGTGTTCGCTAGTCCCTCGGAGCCCTTAGGTCCGCTGTGCACCACTTGCTTTTCCTTTCTCTAACGCGCTGCAGTGCGCGCGACATGGCCTTTCGCCCTTTTCCACGCTTTCACGCGACCTACAGACGTTTTTAGCGGTAACACCGCCTCATTGGATTCGGGTGGCATGACCCGATCCAATCGATCTAGCCTTTGGCTAACCGTTTGAAAAGTATTATTGAACTTCTCCAAGTAACTCATGATGGCTAGGCCGGGCTGTGAGCTTGAAGGAATATCCCCCATGATATTCTACTGGACTGGTGGCACTTCAGGAGAAATGTCTTGTACTTGGGGGATTGCTTCATTACCATGATTGGTTCGCTCAAATTCGAAGCCGTGAGCCATTTACTGTTATAGGACCAATTAGTGAGAGATTTCTCTGATGAATAGTAGGTACTAAATCAGGCGCTCCTTCTAGCACCAAACTGTTGATGTTCGATTTTGTCACCAACTACTCGCACGTGTGAAACGTTAAAAAGGCTTAAAAGTCACACGTGATATGAAAAGATCGAATTAGAGAAAGGGTGATGAGCAATATTTAAAGTGGTTCAGATGCTCAAAAACGAATCATACATCCACTGCTATTGTATTAAAAAAAAAAAAAAAAGATCAAGTCACGTTCAGCGAGCTGAGTTATAGTGTAGAGTGAGAATACAAAAGAGAGAGAGAGCTATTTCAACGTAAGGTTGGCTAAAAATCCCCTAAAAATGAGACAGAAGTCCTCCATTTATAGTGGGAGAGTTCAAGGTAATGATTATAAAAGCTGCAAGTCGGTAGGTGCCGTGCAAATCCTTCCCTGTGTCCCATTGATTACTTGCCCAAGGGATTTTCTCGACTAAAGTAAGGTTTTGACACGTGGGCGATCTCCAGCCGTTGGCTGGCCTGGCACTCACCTGCTGTACTAACAGGAGCCATACCACCACTTGCACTAAGCATGACGTGGCCGCACCTGGACGGCACAGAACCTCTCTGAGCTCTAGCCATTCTTTACTGACGAGACTCCACGTCAGCCCTACCTTTTCAGGCATAACATATTATTATACAAGCTTTATGTTTTTCTAAAAAGCTAACTAATGTTTTCTTTTGTCATGCAGTTTCCGATTGACATAGAACAGTATTATATAAAGGAGCAATTGAATAAGAGCGGTTGCTGACCTCATTGGTTGTTGGACTGAAATTACAAGAGTGAAAATGGAGCATTAAACTGAAATTACACGAGTGAAAATGTGAAATGGAGATATTTAAGTGTTTTAATGGCCACATCAAAGAGCTATAAAAAGGTGGTTGTGTTTTTTATTTCTAGATCATTGTAAGCATCAATAATATTAAATGGGAAGATAAAGTTGGTTTATTTAAGCCAATGGGTTCCTTTGGTGGCTCATCATCAATCAAAAAGTGATCTCACCTAAAACAGACAGCATGTTTTTATATTAGTAGTTTAAGTTATCCTATTCGCATTCCACAATAAGTGATCCCATTTAGATCGCCATATATAGAGCTCAGTGGCAATGGCAATCTCCATTATCATCATTTCAATGTCCCAAAAGACAGTGAAAGATCGATACAACTTCAAGACAAAATGACAGTCAATTTAATTCTAGTTAGAAGCAAATTAAAAATAAACATGAAATAATGAAAAGGACTATTACCATTACAGTACTCAACATTTTGTATCAAATCTTTTTTTCTTTTGTGAACACTTAATGCAAATTTGGGATCCAAATATGGATGTCCTATATATGGGGAGTACTTTGGCTTTCATGTGATAATATATGGTCTCTAGGTCTTTCTTAAAAATAAGAAGCAGTGGCAGGGCGATGAGATTTTGTGTGATTAACATTTACCTCTCACGTGGTTTCATTAAAAACACTTTGGTTCAAGGAATATTGTATTACTAGAAATATTATATTAATGGAAAAAAAGATTATTGGGAATGTTTAGAGAAATGTGTTTGGTTGGTTGAAATAAATTGGTGGGTATGTTATATTAATATGTTTGGTTGGGAGGAATAGATTGGTGTGTATATTATTTAAATTATTGAATTGCCCTCTAATTAAATATTATTATTTAGACTATTGTATAACCCCCCTACATTTAAAAACTTAACAAAAACAACCCGATAATAAAAGTTTGAAAAATCAATAATGCACCCCCATCAACCCAGCCACTGCCAACCACCGACAACCACGGCCGTGGGCAGTCGGCAACCTAATGGAGCACAGAAGGTCAGAAATGGCCATATCGACACACAACAGCCATTTCCTGCCTTCCGTGTGCCGTTTCGACGGTGGCGGCGGCGATTAGCCACCAGCAGTGGTTGCTGGCAACCGGCAGCTGCAGGTGGCTGGGGGTGGTGGCTTGGGTAGACTGCAATTTGTTTTGAATGCAAAGGTAATTTTGTCCAAAAAGTTATTTAATTGGGGTAAAATTGTAAAAGCCAGATTAATGTAAATTGATTTTAAAACAAGGGCATTATTATCCAAAAATTTTATTTATAAGGGATAAAATTGTTACAAAAATAAGATAACTAACTAATCTTACGATACCTAAGAAAATGGAAACTATCAGATTAGCTCCTATATTACCAACAGTAACTACTATTGGTATTGCAAGATTACTAAAATCTTGTATTACTTGACAACCAAATGTGATAATCAAGTAATACAAAATGACATAACTTCAATAATCTTATACAACCTCCAACCAAACACCCCCTTAACGTTTAGGAAAATGCCTAAAATTCTAGTTTTACCCTTCTAATTAAATGGATAATGCTAACATTTAAGTAATGGTTAACAATAACCATACATTGACATGTCTTCTTTGCACACATTATAATTTATAACGACTCATTAATTTAAAGTAATACTTAAAATTTTCGTGAATTTATAATGTGTCATCTCATAAGATGAATTTGCTGACTATGGTAGTGAATTTGAGATTTTGATGATACTAAAACAGTTTTAGTGGTGACTTAAAATTACGACTCGACCCTAACACATCATTTTCGATCATTAATTGACTGCTAAGTAGTCTAGTAGTAGTGTGACATGGCAGAGGAATTTTGTTTATACAGCATCTCTTTAAACTTGGGGCAAAATATTGGCTCGAATGCTTGTTTCCACTCGAAGTTTGTCTTAAAGACAATTTCGTACCTAAAAAATTTGAAAACGATAATTATCCATAAACCGTCGATACGTACGACTTTATCCCTAATAAAAGTTACAATCAAAGTGACGAGGATGCAGTCCGGACACAGCATATGACAAGTCAAATTCCAATTGGCAGATGACCACCACGTCAGCAATCCCATTTGCCATTAACAGAAATAAATAATTGAAAATTGTCCCAAAAATTCAGGCAGAGAATGTGAAGACTGAAGCAAAGCCATGTTCTTGCTTTGCTGCCTCTACTAGGACGAGTCCTCTCTCTATCTCAAAATTACAAACTCAAACTCCCACAGACTCACACACAGAGAAACGAAACTTCCTTCGCCAAAAAAAAACTCTCACTCACTCACTCTCCCTCTCTCTCTCTACAAGTTGCTTTGTCTCATCCTTCACCTAAACTCTCTCTCTTTACCCAACATTTACTCTTTCTTTCCCTTCAAATAAAAATCTCGTATAAATAAAGGTGTTGGAGTTGCTAGATCTGAACGCCCAATCCCTTCCCCTTGGTTCAATGTAATTATTAATTCGTTTCCAAATCCATCAATGGGATCCAGTGGAAGTAAAGCTGCTGCTTCTAATCAATCGGCGGCGGCGGCTTCGTCTAGCAAGACTCGAAGATCTAGAGGCGGCTGGGCTTTTCAGTCTTCTTGTCTCGGCGCTCCATCTGGATCTCGCTGCAATGGCCGCCAAGACCGGGTTCGTCACTTTGACTTAGCTAGTGTACCAGCTATTTGAATTTGAAATCTTTGGATTTGTACTCCGGTATTGCCGGCCACTTACTTTAGTAGTGACTTATGCCGTATTATTATTTGTTTTTGTGAAAATGGAAATGTTTATTGCAATGCCGGTAATGTACCGTAGTAGTGCGCTCATGGGATTAGCTGGGGTTGCCTGATTCGATAATGTTACCGGCTTTTGGGAGTTTGGAATCGTCCAATGTAGTAGTGTTCACTCCTTATTAATATTGGTGACAGTGGAAATGTTTATGTTTTTGAAATGCCTGTTTTGTTATGTGCAGAACACAGAGGACGGTACAGATGAGGCTGAGACGGAGTCGGATGAGTTGAAAATTGATAGTGAGAGGAAAGTAAAAGACGACATGTCCTGTATAGCTTCAAATGCTGAGGTTGATGGTAGCAGCTCTAACCGATCATCCTCTACGCCTAGTCGCTTTCTTTCACGCTTTAGCTTCATTCCTGGTAATCTAAGTTTTAGATTAAGCAGAGCAACCAGTTTAGGGTCGTCAAGAGCATATTCTGACGAACAAGAGCTTCGACTACCATCCGGTCATGGTAGTGGTAACTTTCTTGATAGAATTGAAGCTCAACAAGGAAGTGACTTGCTTCCTCAAACTCTGATCAGTCGTCAAGATAGTATGAGTAATTTTCAGTTAAATGGGGTTAATTTGCAAGACAATCGAACAATTTCTTCAGTAGATAGTAGTAGCACTAGAACAGGTGTTGAAGGAAATTTACATTCTCCTAGAGTTCTGAATGAGTTGGAGAACATTGGAACTAGACGGATTGGAGCTCGGGAACCTGTTGAAAGAAATGTTCGTTTTAGCCGAACTCTCAGTGTGGGGAGACTTCGTGATAGAGTTCTTCGCCGATCATCATTGACTGATTTAACGTTTTGTCCTTTGCAACAAGAGAGAGAAGTGAGAGATGGTAGTCAAAGTGGTGGGCGATATCCCTTTGACAGTGACACTAGGATTCGAACATCTGAAGCTAATGCTGCTACTTCTCCAGCAAGATCTGGTTATCCTCCATCCAGTCTGTCTAGCACCTTGTTCGGCATTCAAGATCACGAGGTTGAAACTTCACGATCAAGAGAAGCCAGGTATCATGATTTACTGGAACACAGATCAAATTTCCTTGAACGAAGGAGAAGAATACGATCTCAGGTTTGTTTCTTGCACTTAATCATCATTGAAGGTTTTCTTTAAGGCATTTTCTTAATCAGAGAACACAACATAAGGTCACATGCTTGATTATTTTGAATATTCAAATGTCATCCATCCTCATGTAACATATTCAGTGGATAAGTACATGTTTTTTGTTGTGGAGTACGGTTGTGAACCATATGCTTGTCTGACATAGGAAACTACTCGAGTAACATCGATCCATATAGCCTATTTAAATATAAATTCTGCTGTGCACATCTTAGTTGCCTGATTTCCTTTCTGCTATAAGGCCATTATGAATAAGTTGTTCATCTTGGACTGGTTCCATGTTATTCTTTCTTTTTGATGCTACATAATTAGATTAGTGATCAGTGCATACAATTGTTTAGGTTCGTGCTCTTCAACGGTTGGGAAGTCGTTTTGAGAACCTGTCAGGGCATGAGAGGTCTTGTATCTCATCTGGTCAACATAGAACGGGTCGTTGCACATGTCGTGTAAGTAATCGAGAGGCCAGCTCTAATGATGACACCAGCACTAGAGCTAGCATATCAAGAATTGTAATGTTAGCTGAAGCATTATTTGAGGTAATGTTATTATGTTAACATTGTTTATGATAGCCATTGTGCAGGGGTTTGCCCCCATGTTTCTATATAAGTTTGAGTTTTTTTGACTTATTTTCATTAGGTTCTGGATGAAATACATCAGCAATCTGTGGTGTTATCTTCTCGGCCTTCTATGTCTTCATTAGGATCTATTCCTGCACCTAACGAGGTTGTAGAATCTTTGCCTGTCAAATCTTACACCAAGTCACAGAAACATTATAATGAGGAGGTTGCACAGTAAGTATTATGTTCCTCCACAGTTTAGCATTACTTGTAATTAAGATCTTTGCTGGAGATGGTTGCTCTTTTTATTTTAGTAACATGAGTAGTGGATATTTGGTTTATTTGATGTGTGTGTGTGCTTTTTTTTAATGCTATTTTGAAGATGAATAGCCTTCTTTCTCTGTGTGTGTGTGTGTATTAATTTACAGAGTAGAGAATATTTGGTTTTCTTTGACCATTTTATTTCCTTTCTCAACTTGGAAAGTTATTTCATGTGTGTTAACACTTGGCCTTTAGTTTTCATATTTTAGTTACAAAATATTTATTATTTTGTATTTTGGTTAGGTTTTAGAAATTAATACACTTGTAAGAGGCTTATCATTTTGTAATGCATGAAATGAATCAATGTTACAATTAGCATCTCCTTATCCTAATGGTTGTTTGGCTTGCCTATCACTCAAATGCGCAGATGCTACATTTGCCTTGTGGAGTATGAGGAAGGTGACAGTATGCGGATACTGCCTTGTCATCATGAATTCCATAGAACATGTGTAGATAAATGGCTCAAAGAGATTCACAGGTATGACATATGAGGTGGATTTCTTAAATTTTATCCTATTAAGGGATGATATATGATTGGCACATAGATGTTTATGTTTTCTTTAAATTAATATGCTAGTGAGAGCCATCTGCCCTAGATCATGGAACTTAAAATACATATGTTTATATAGATGAACCATAAAAAAAATTATATTAGAAAACTGAGATAGATTAGTTCATTATCTTTTGTTATAGCTGGTACTCACTAGGTATAGTAACACTGAAGCATATTTATGTTGGCAATACATATTGAAAACTGACGAAAAGGAGCCAACTGCACCCCCAGAATCTTATAACTATAACCTTCATTAGTTGCATATGCTTTTGATCTTCTCACTTCTTTATCTTGAATACTTCATTCTTCGAATTTGGACCAAGCCATACTGACCTGGCTTTATCTCCTTCGTTTCATGATGGTCTATTTAAATTCTATTTCTTGAACGTCTTCAAACTATGCCTGTTACTCTACTTCAAATGCACACACACATGGGATGACCAAAAGAAAGGGTGTGGGAGAGCTTACCTCTATGGCCCCATCTGTGTTTTATCAGATGCAACGACGGGAGTCTTTATTAGGGAATGGTTCCTTGTACCCAACCGTTTGCATTGTTTATATAATGTTCGAACTGATGGATAGGATGTGCTATGTAGACCTAGGACTATGATAGAGTAAAACTTTAAAAGGAGCTAGGCCTTAACTGATGGTTATTCCAACCTTGCTGACGTGTAATTGTCTTTGTTTCTGGAAATATTTATATTGAAACATCATATTAACTTCACAATTGCTTGCAGAGTTTGTCCTCTTTGTCGCGGAGATATCTGCAAATCTGATTTGTTGCCACCCGAGAATTAAGTTTCCCGGTGTTCTTGCTGATGGAGAAGTAAGGTGCCAGGCAAGTCATCTACTTTGAAGACTACCAGAACTCCTGGGAAGTGTTTAAGTTCTCTAGTTGGCAGGTTTTTGTAAGTTCAGCCTTCTCTACCAGTGCGGCTGGTTTGGTGTATGTTTATGGTTTTGATTTCACAATACAAATATCAAACCATGGTAGAAATGGACTGAACTACTTGCATTGGGAAACATAGGTGGGGCCAGATCGAGAGTAGTTGTTATTTTCTGGTGTTTGATATTTGTTACATGGTTCCAAAATATCATTGATTTGTTCAGTGAAATGTCGATTGTGTTCCAAATTGTAGGGTTCTCCTCTACTTTCCTTGGAGCTTATTTCCAATTTTTCTCCGTTAAGAATGATTGAAAGTTGAAGTCACAAAGAAGTTAGAAAAAAGGAGACAGCTGAAAATTAGTATAATTAAATGTCATTATGACACCTTGGAATCCTGTAAAACATGCATTCTTTGTGCAATTGAGTTTAGTAAATGGTTTCGCCGAACGAGAGGAAAACAGCAAAACGAAACCCAGGCAAAGGAAAGGGAAGGTGAAATGTGAATACAAGAACTATGTATCACAAAGCTTTTCTAGAGAAAAAATTAAAGCTTTTAGAATCAAAATTATTTGCCTACAATCTCAGGCAAAAGCTCTTGAACTAGAGTTCGTGAACTAAAACAGCTGTTGCATTATTTTTATTATAAAGCTCAAAAATCGAATTCAGGAACATAAAATTCCATGACCCCATTCTCTGAGCTTGTTACTTGTAGCTATCACAACCAGCAAAATTTAGAATTAACAGAATAATAGAATTTGAGGTAATTAATTCTTCTTGTAAACAAAAGATTTAATCAACAAAGCAAACCAATGCTCTAAAAATTGACAATTTTGTGAATTGTAACAGCTCCCGAAATTTTTTTTTTTTTTTTTAACTTACGAATCACTTTTGGAATTTGGGTTCGACTAACAAAATTGTTGCAGCATAAAATATTCAGCAGAGTCTCTTTTTTGCGTCAACTGACAAAAAACTTTTTACCAAAAAATTGCTTTTATATATATATATATATGTATACCCTAAAAATCAATCAAATCAAAGTTTTATTCATTAAAAGAATTTGGGAACAAATTACCAAATTGTTGTTTTCTCTACGTATTGTTAAAAAAGTAAAAAAAAATAGAAATCTGCCAGAAATCTATTTTCCAGAGAGGTTTGTAATTAGATTAACGTTACACTTAGCAAAAATCGTGTTACTCTTGTAATTATCTGTAAATGGGAAGGGAGGTCTGACAAGGAGGGAGTAGAGTGAGAATGCGAAAAACGAGAACTGAGTTCAAATTTCAACATTTGGAGTCGATAGATTAATTATTATAATGCTACAAAAATGAACTCAATCGGCAACAATATCATCGACGACAACAATCCAAACCCCGACCTCATCGAACCTCTCCAACACCAAACTCAGCACCACCCTCACCCTCAGCATAACCCTCTCCAAACGCAGTCGCAGCCTCAGCCTCAGCCTCGGCGCCCCCGTGGCTTCGCCGCTACGGCCGCCGCCAACGCGATGGGCCCTACAAACACAGCGACCGGGAAGGGCAAAAAGGAGAGGGAGAAAGAGAAGGAGCGGACGAAGCTCCGAGAGCGACACCGCCGTGCTATCACCAGCAGGATGTTGGCTGGGTTGAGGCAATATGGTAATTTCCCACTACCTGCGCGTGCTGACATGAATGATGTACTCGCTGCGCTGGCGCGTGAGGCTGGCTGGACTGTGGAGGCTGATGGAAATACGTTTAGACAATCTCCGCCTATTCAACAGCAGCAGCAGCAACAACAAATGGTTTGTGTTTATAGTAAGAATATTTTGATAGTTCGGATTTATTTTGTGACTGTTTGGTGTGCGAGAACATATGAGAAAATTGCTTACAATTTGGAACCAATTGTATCACTAGGTATGTAGAGTGATCGAGTCACATTTTGCTAAAATAATGCTTCATGTACAGGCGGCATTTCCTGTGAGATCGGTTGGGAGCCCGCTATCGGGCAATTCGTTGAAGGGATGCCCTATGAAAACAGCTGTTGAGTGTCAGCCATCGGTTCTTAGAATTGATGAGAGCTTGTCCCCGGCATCTCTTGATTCTGTTGTCATTCCTGAGAGGGATACTAGGACTGATAAATATACCAGTGCCAGCCCCATCAACTCTGTTGAATGTTTGGAGGCTGATCAGGTAATTTATTTATTAGTTAATTGAGTTGCACTGGACATTGGTAAAAGGTGTTTGATTTTATGATTGTAAAGTTGACCTTCGTTTAGTTGAAAATGAAATTACTGGAGTTGTGGCCTGTGTAAGAGTAGACAGCCATTAGGTTCAATGCTCATATTCTTTCATTTTTTTTTTCTAACTATCGCTTGAGTAAATGAAGAACAAATAAGATTGAAAGAAATTTAGATGGAATTTCTTTCTCTCTTTCATTTGTTAATAACTTTATCCTTAAATCTGATGCCTTTTTGCCATAGAAAAGTTATTGATGAAAGGGAGTTTACGACTGTTATATACTTTGATTCAGTGGCTTAGAAGCCTTTGCTTATGACTTTTGGATATGTTTTTTGGACATTTGGGACATTTGGTCATCACTCATCATGTCAGTTTAGTCCAGAGGTCTTTATAGTTGAGTTTGGTGAACTTGTGCTGATGCTTAATTTGTTGGGTTGACTGTGCAGCTTATACAGGATGTTCGTTCTGGGGATCATGATAATGATTTTACAGGATCACAATATGTCCCTGTTTATGTAATGCTTGCAGTAAGTTTTGCTATATTCTGTTGACTTCTTTTATTTGTTTCTTTGAGATTCAAAATTCTTGCTAGACTTCATCTTCTAGGTTTTCTTCTCAATATGGTTGTATATTTTTCTTTTATGCTAAAAACTTATATTGTTTATGTGCTTTCCCTCAAGTAAAAATTTTCTATTTTTCTGATTGCTTAAACCTCTAAATTGTCGTTGCAGACTGGTTTCATCAACAATTTTGGTCAATTGGTTGATCCTGAGGTTCTTAGACAAGAGCTGAGTCATATGAAGTCTTTGAATGTAGATGGTATCATTGTAAATTGTTGGTGGGGTATTGTGGAAGGCTGGAATCCACAAAAATATGCATGGTCTGGCTATAGGGAACTATTTAACATAATCCGAGAGTTCAACGTGAAGCTGCAGGTGACTTGTTTTATTAGAGCTGTTATATATAAATATAGAACTGCCCCTCTTAATTTAATAGAATATGCATGTGTGATGCAATGCATGGGATTAAATTTCCATACTTTTCCTAATTAAATGTCTTTTTATATCCTGCTCCTTTTGGGTGTGGTGCAAAGAAACTTGCTATTAATTCTAAAATTCCTTAGTCATCATCAAATAGTCCGTCTGTGCCAATACATTTTGGCCTTGGTTAAAGTTTAGCATTTCTGAAATGAGATAGAACTTTCTTAAACAACCTGAAACATCTATATTACACATGACTTAATGATATTTTTATCAATTTTGCAAACAAAATTTCAGGTTTTTTGTTATATCCTACTTCTTTTGAAGTCATGGTGCAGGTTCCTTGAATTTGTAGGTGTAATTTTAAAAACATATTTTGTAGATATGAAAAGAAATCTTAGTCACTCTTAAGACTGTTATCTCAGTTTTTAGCTTTTCTCTTGTTTTACACTTAATTCATTATATACAATGTATGCATTAATATGCATGCTTTTGGCCTTTTCTTTTGCTTCTATGCTGTCCCTAGTTCCTTTAAGAACTATAATGGCACAAATAATTAAACATAGAATTCTAAAGAAACTTTTGTTGTGAATCTCTAATTGCTTAACAACATATTTTTTTAGGTTGTCCTAAGTTCAAGTGCTTAAGTGATTAATTTATACATGTCTTCCCCTATGATCAATGAGGAGTTATGATGCCAAGTTAAACATGGATGATGATTTTGCTACCCTCTCTGTACTAGCTCATGTAGAGATTTGTGTTTTGACTGGTATTATTAGTGTATGGAAATTATATTTCATGATTATAGCAGTTTTGCAATCTCATCAAATTCTGAAGGTTGTAATGGCATTTCATGAGTATGGAGTGAATGACTCTGGTGATGTGCTGATCTCTCTTCCCCGATGGATTATGGAAATTGGAAAAGGCAATCAAGATATATTTTTCACCGATCATGAAGGAAGGAGAAATACTGAATGTCTATCTTGGGGTGTTGACAAAGAAAGAGTTTTAAATGGAAGAACTGGTATTGAGGTACGGGATTTTGTTTTCTGTATAATATAGCCAACCCTCCCCTTCTTTTAATATAAATGAAGTAATTGTTATAAATCTATACACTTGCTTGTGATCTAACTCCCATTTGGTTATTTTAGCCATGCTTTTGCTTCTTCAACTTTGCATTTGTTCTCACCATCATTTATAACTGTTCATTGTAAAATTATGTGTATATCTTAGGAAAAAAAGACAAACTAGTAGCAAAAGGATTTATAAGAAAAAGCTGATCATCATGGGGTTTTTGTTATGTATATAAATCCAGTTGGCACTACCTTATGTATTTTACATTTTAGATTTCTGTTGGTTATTATTATTTTTTGATATTTTCAAATGTATGTAGGTCTATTTTGATTTTATGAGAAGCTTTCGAACAGAGTTTGATGACTTGTTTTTGGCGGGTTTCATTTCTGCTGTTGAAATTGGACTTGGACCATCTGGAGAACTGAGGTATCCTTCTTTTCCTGATAGGATGGGATGGAGGTATCCTGGTATTGGTGAGTTTCAGGTATCTGTTAAAGCTATTCTCATATTATGCAACTCCATTGAGGGTTTCTTTATGCTATAGTTGTGCAATTTTATTCCTTTGCTAAAGGATTCACCATAATTTCCCTATCAGTCTTGTAGTCCCCTTAATGATATTTAAGAACTGAATACACTCAGTTTTGACATTGTGTTTGACCTTATATGGGTTCTGAGTAGAATTAAATCCTTTCGTTCTAGTATTATACCATAACATGATAATATCAAAGTCTCAATGTATGTTTGATTCCCAGATCATTTGAATTTTCTCAGATATTGAGCAAGTAATTTTTTTTTTTTCAAACTTGGAAATTAAACTAAATCTCTTCCACCTCTAACGTGACTGAAGCCCTATCCTAAGACTTTTTATACTTTATAACAGCTGCCAAGCTGGTTGGTAGGCACTGCAAGGCCCACCTTTCCTAGCCAATTGACACAAATGAAGGCTAAAAGGAACTTTTAGCATTAAAGCAAAAGAATATAGTTACTATGTATACAAGTTTGAGGTTGGAATACTAAGTTTTGGACTCAAAAGAGTTTACCTTTAAAAGTTAAGACTTCCTTCGCGCATAGAAAAATAATCAAAACCATTTAAGCTTATTATATTAGAACAAAAACCCTAATAAAAACATTTGGTGAATAACTGTCAATTTGACCAAGTGAAACTATTTCAAAAGAGACTCATAACCTATGAAATCATGTCAACATCATCAATTAGTTTAGGTTCAGCCTGAGGTAATTTGGTAGTCTGGCAAAGGCTGTCCTCTAAGTTCATTTTCAATCAAGTCTGTGAATAATAAGAACCTAGATTCTTATATTTATAGGAGAACAGAACCTTAATAACCATATAAATTAGAAGTCTGAATTACGATTGAAAAAATGAAACCCTAATATAACATAGAATATATGAAAATTGTATTAAATCCTAATAACTCTAGGCCGACAAATGTCAATTAAAGACCGGATATCCAAATTTTATTGATAACTCTTTTTTGGTCAACCATGTTCAAGTATTGGTGATTAATTCCATAATCTGCTTTCTGAAATTGACTATATCATTATTCCAGTGTGTGATTATAATTATTTATACATCTTTTCATCTTTTTATATGTTTTATGCATTATTATCTTGCATGATTTATTATCAGATGATACTATTACTATATATGTCTTGTCTCATTGATTTTCCAAAAGACCTGCTTGATTTTATTTTAAATCAAATTCCAGTTTAAGGTCTTAATACTTCTACTTTGATTTGTCCTCTCTAGTGCTATGATAAATATTTACAACAAAATCTAAGAAAAGCTGCTAGATTGCGGGGACATTCATTCTGGGCTAGAGGACCTGATAATGCTGGTCAATATAATTCGAGGCCTCACGAAACTGGCTTCTTCTGTGAACGAGGGGATTACGATAGCTATTATGGGCGCTTTTTCCTCCAATGGTATGCCCAGTCATTAATTGACCATGCGGATAACGTATTGTCGCTTGCAAGCCTTGCACTCGAAGATATAAAGATTATTGTTAAGGTATGCATGGTATCTTAGGGGCACACTTCATTTCTTTCAAGAACAATACTGTGCAGGCTAGCCCTGAAATAGACAACATCATACTATATGAGTCGGTTGTTATATGTTCTATTATCAAGATAAGTGAGAGTTTGTGTCATCCATATAGATATAAGACCATATGGGAGCTTCAAGATTGAAAAAGCCAATTAAAATTTTCATCAATTTTTCTTCGAGGAGTTAGAATGGCAGATCAAAGTCATGTTTTGCTGGACACCTTTAAGAAAAAAAAGGTAGGATAAAATCATTTCACGAGTACCAGTTAGATGGTACTTACTAGATATTGCAGATGTGGTTCATGTCTGTATCAGCTATGGATACTGAAACTATAACGTAAGTTAGCTATATCAAAAATGAAACCTATCTGTTGATACAAGGTTGCATTTGGTAATTGTCTTTACATTCAGTTCCAAAATCCTAGATGATATTTCAGTGGGATTATTTCACAAAAGGAAAAAGGTAGGAAGAAGCAAAATTAATTTCAAATTATCTTGATCTGCAGGTTCCTGGCGTTTATTGGTGGTACAAGACTGCCAGCCATGCAGCAGAGCTTACAGCTGGATACTACAACCCTACAAACCAGGATGGATACTCTCCCATTTTTGAGGTTCTAAAGAAGTACTCAGTGACAATGAAGTTTGTTTGCTCCGGCCCGAATCTGGAGGATCATGAAGCTCTGGCTGATCCAGAAGGTTTGAGTTGGCAGGTGATGTTTCTTTTTGATATCCCATGACTCGCCCCATAATGTTATAAAAAAGATTATTATATAGGTGAACCAACAGTCCACCCTGAAGTACCAAATCTTTACATTTTTAGCAGATCACACTATAGAAAAACACCAAAATTAACCCTAGAGACTATCCCAATTAGTATAAATATTAACAAGAAAAATGAGACTATTGCAGGTGATTAATTCGGCCTGGGATCGAGGATTGTCTGTAGCTGGTGAGAATGCACTTTCATGTTATGACAGGGAAGGATGCATGAGAATAGTTGAAACAGCTAAGCCAAGAATTGATCCAGATCGCCGTCATTTTTCATTCTTTGCATATCAACAACCATCTTCTTTGCTGCAAGGGACAATTTGCTTCTCAGATTTGGATTATTTCATTAAATGCATGCACGGTAAGAACTCCCAAAATCTACAAGTCATTACTTGTAGTAAGTATTGTTAAAAGCTCAAGATGAACTTGAATGCCTATAGCTCCTAGAGGCAAAGGCACGGAAGTGCAAATGAAGCTTGTGCTTGAATGAAGTGACATTTGCATACTTAGCAAAAAAAAAAAAAAAAAGTGACATTTGCATGATGTAAAAGAGTCACATACATGGAAGTTCACATTTGCAATGGTAGTCCAATCTAGTCTAATAGCTGTACCATATTCTTACCCCGTCTGGTTCATGTAATTTTAGCTTTGATAATTTTAACGTTCACAGAGCATAGACAATAGCTTGATAATATCTATCCTTGTTTTAATGTATATCACTGATTATTCTTTGCAGGAGACGTATCAAGCGATCTGCTTCCCTGATGAGGTTGTGAACTTTTTGCCTTTCAGAAGAGGATGAAGTTCTGGTTTCAACCACCTCCAATTGAAGGGTTTGTTTACATGAAGGTTATGGGTTCAGATATGGCTAAAAGAACTAAATCTTTTAAGGGTCTGTACAAATTTTAGTGGACTATGCTGCGTGGTTTCCGTTAGTTTTCTGTTGACGCTGTGTAATGTTCTGCTATTTAGATCTCTGACCGCAAGCAGGGCAGAGGCATGTAAGATGATTGATGCAACAACACCGTTGATCATACTTATACTTTGTTTGGGTTAGAGAAATCTAGAAAAGTACTGAAATTTTTCTTAGTAGCATATTTAAGGGATAGCTGAGAAATGAAGATAAATTAGTAATAATGATGTCTGTCAACTACCTCTTATGTAAACTCAGTTCACCTCAACTTTTAGTCATGGTTTATACTGGTCCGTTGCATATCAAAAGAACTTGACGACCCCGAAAGAAAATGATTCTATTCTAGTTTCTCTCATTTAACCAAGTAAAATCTAAAAGGTATTAATAGCAACAAACCCACTTTGGATGTTGATGCAACACAAACTTGGGAGTTCTTGATAAACGCAGGGACAATCAACAATGAGTGAATAAATGACAAAAAGTGGACTGCATGACTTAGCCCAAGTTAGAGTTAGATCATAGACACAACATTTGTCTTTAACAAAATTCAAAATTTCTCATGCCCTGTCTTTGTTTCTCCTTGCCTTACATGGTGTTTTTCCCTTGTAAGTACACTCAACCACTCTTCAATTTAGCAAGGTATCAACCATTCGAAGACTCAAATCTATCAGATTCCGATGCTAAAAACTTTTTTACCAATATAACCACCTTAGAAAGCCAGACAAATTCCCTTCTCAAACTAGCCCGCACAGCATCAGTTTGAAAACTTGACCTTTGATCTAACTCGTGATTGTGTTGCGCGATACTAACCATTTCCTATAGTATTTTGGTCCTCGTTACATCAGTCTTTAATCTTCAGTCAGACAGTCGTCCACCCTGTTATCTCTTAGAATCACAGTATTCAGGAAATTCACACTGGCAAGGACCTACTCTCACCTATAGGTAAAACAGAAATGTGAGTACCAGCAGCAACTCTAAAAATTTATTTTAATCAGTTCGTATACAAAAGCTAATTCTCTCCAATACTAATGTCTCTGTTAAACAATGAAACAAAAAAATTAAAAACCATCCACCTTTCGAAATGTGAAAGATACTCTTCTTGAAGCCCTCCTGATCACACTATCATTAACCGTGTCAATCTGTAAAACAACCATCAAAAAACCTCAAGATTAGAGATGGAAAAAATAAGAGCAATTGAGTGAACTTACATATTGAGCGCAAATATATGAAGTTCCATACAAACAGTTTAAGAGATGGAAGTAGGTTAAGGTAAAAACTGATGTTTAGTCAATTAGCATTTTCTCAAGTCATCGTGGAGTACTGGAGATTTCCTAAGTTTGCAAAAAGAAAGTTCTGAAATTTAGCTATAAACTCAGCTATAAGTTTTGAAATTTAGCTATAAACTCAGCTACGCGATAAAAAATATAAATCAGTAACAAGAGGAATATAATAAAGCATAATTTCTGAAGAAATAAAAGGCTATTGCGGAAATAAACCCTAGGCCTTCACAAGGCCTCAACCAAAAAAAAAAAAATATATATGAAAGTAATAAAAAACAAATAAATGGACATGCAAATACCTTATGGTGAGGAATGTAATGATGCCAAGCATAGCGTCCTTCCCCAGATAACAAGAGCATGGAGTGAGGAGGCATATAGATAGCCCTTCTTAAGATACTTGTGCAATTATCGAGGTTTTCGACTTTCATATCAATACTTGAGGTAGCATTAGGAAGCGATGCAGCTTCTAAATACCTCCTAAATTCCATAATGCAAGGACCTGCTAATGAAAGGCTGAAAATTGATCCTTCAAATGCTGAATGCGTATCTATGTGTGGAGATAGACCCACACCAGGTGGATACTCATTAACCTGTACGATAACCACAGATATTCAATCTTTATTTGGGATTTTTTTTTTTTTTCATTTTCCTACAGACAACAAAAGGTGCATTTGACTGATTTCTTAGCATTTCCAAAGGCAACTTCAAATAGTCTAGAGAACATTTTATTTCCTTTTTGCAGTGTTATATGGAAATAGGTAAAAGCACTACTTGCAGTTAGAAAAGCACCAGAAAGCAGGTGCTTCCATAAAAAACTTTTAGGTTCTCTTATGTAGGTTTTTTTCGCTCAAAAGAGCACTGAGAATTGCATCGTAAATATTAAACAGTACTTAAACATCTAGCTTCACCTCTTTCATCTCATAACAACCTCCGAACCATATTATTTCAACGAAAAAAAGAAAGTCACAAGATAACATTGCAAGTACACTGCATTACCGTTAGCTGGTCAAAAACTAAACTTCTAGTCTCGATGTCTGGGAATGACGAAATTCTTTCAAGTATAGAAGAAACAAAAGATGGAAGTTCACCCAAGCACTTTTCAGTATTAACATTCCTTGTCTGTAACAACAAAAAAGACAAACTAACAAGCTTCGTGATTCTTTTGATGCACACAAATACATAGACAGAGAAGTAGTGCGTGTGATTTTCAGCTATAATGTTTACCAGACTCATAAATTAGTCTGTGCTTTCACATACATAGACAAAAAGATAAATAAACAAGAGGAAGAAAGATAAATTTTGACCAATGCAGCTCATAATTTCATGCCATTCCAGTATTTAAAAGATCAAACTAAACAAAGAGTCAGAGCTCATCAAGCAGGACATTGTTACCTACATCATAACAAAATTCATATCCATAATGCTGAACCCTTCTTTTAGCAAGATTTTTCCAAGGCCTACTATCAACTGCTGCAAGCAACTCCTGAAAAAAATTTATAAACAACTCATACACAGCGTAGCATGAAGCTAAAGAACACCCAACAGTCAGTATAATTTTTTTACATGAAATTCAAGAACTAAACGCATACTGCTTGCTTACTGCCAAAGAAGACTGAGAATACTAACCTCTTCTTCTTTGCCACTGATAAAGTCATGCCACAAATAAATGCCGGGAATATTTAACTCTAAAGTAGACAACGAAACGGGAACTGAGTTATTGACTTGACCCTACACACAATTCAAAATTAACAATCAACAACAACCAAATATTTGGTACAATTTTCTTTGTTCTTTTTTAGATTTAATTCTACCCGAGGAGTTGGTGGTTGAAGTACAGAATAACGAATGTACAAAGAGCGGCCTCCAAGATCGGGACAGGGGCATCCGTTCAATGACTTTAATGCACTCTGAGCACAACTCTCATCAAAATACGAAACAATAACACGAGCGCCGCTCTCATCCGCTGCATAAACTCCTTTCACCGTCCCGAAGCTGCTAAACACAGACTCAATGGCTTCATAAGAAAGTCCGACCGCCGGCCCACAGTTAGCCACGAAAAGATTCGGACTTGATTCGCCGTCCCCCGCCTTGGCTGGCCTAAATCTGGGCACGCCCATCCTTTTTGAAATGATTGTAAAATACAATTGAAATTGCAGGAGCAAGTAGAAGAAGAAACGGTGTTGTTCTGTTCACAGGCGACTGGGCCCCAAAAAAAGCCCATTCGTGATCCAGGTCGGCCCGCACAGCCCACAAACGAGACAATACTCGATAATGTTTGTTTTAGTATTTTTTTAAAATTTCAACTTCTTACATAAGATAAAAAAAGAGCTTATTTTGAGCTTCTTTTAAAAGTTGTTAAATAACTTAATTTTTTTTTTGAAAATGTGAATTTAATTAAAGACTCGAAATATAAAATTTTTCAGTGTTGATTTGTTTTTTCTTTTTCTTTTTTTTTCAAATAAAAAGAGCTAATTATGGGCACAGAAAAAATGCATAGGCTCTCACTTTTCCAATTTCCAGTAATATATATATTCTCTGAGGCAAGACACAAAAATTAATTGTATTTGTACTCGCTAAGAATAATATATGGTCATAGGATTTTGAAAAGAAAAAAAAAAGTACTAGTACAGATTTGCATCAGCTCACTCTTCTTTAATCAAGGAGAATTTCCCGGGGACAAACCTATACAAGCCTCTTTACCGATACACCATACTCGACTCAAACTTGGCGAAGCACTAACAGAGCTTGTTTTGGTTTCATTGCATGAAATTTCTGAAACATTATAACTATTTNTTCCAGTAATATATATATTCTCTGAGGCAAGACACAAAAATTAATTGTATTTGTACTCACTAAGAATAATATATGGTCATAGGATTTTGAAAAGAAAAAAAAAAGTACTAGTACAGATTTGCATCAGCTCACTCTTCTTTAATCAAGGAGAATTTCCCGGGGACAAACCTATACAAGCCTCTTTACCGATACACCATACTCGACTCAAACTTGGCGAAGCACTAACAGAGCTTGTTTTGGTTTCATTGCATGAAATTTCTGAAACATTATAACTATTTGCGTCAAAACCATTGAATTTTCCATCTACTGGGTTCATCTGATTGATGAGCGAGTGCCTAACGCGTAGACTAAGCCACGGCATCTCCAAGTTTGCATTTGTTTTTGATCCTGGAAGGTGATATTTTGCTACAGGTGAATTGGGATTGCTCACAGCATCTTCTTGCAGAATATCTCCGATCCTAGACAGTATGCTGAATGCCAAGTTTCCAAGAACTCGCGAGTATGCTTCTAGTATTGAATGCCCAACATCCTATGGAAATTGTAAAAGAATAGCAAGAATTATTTCTGCCAACGAGGACTATGCAACATGGTCAAAAATATTGTGAATCTCCAACAATATGCATTTATGTCTTGAAAAATAACCAAATATAGATTACATGCATATTAGCATAGAACTACTCACCTTGCCATATTGGATTTTTGTGGCCTCAAGAAAAGTTTGAGGAAGGTTAGGATTTTTAGTCTTGAGATGCTGTATAAGGGCTTCGGCTCGTTGCAATAGTGACTCTGTCTTATCCAGCTCGGATAAGGGATCTTTGATGAAGGACCATGACGTCTGGACAGGTGATTTACCAGTTACTTGTTCAGTAATTCTTTCTTTCCAAGCGAACACTGCAGCTTCTAACTTGTTGATGACGTCAAGCACACTGTGTTCTGATATTAAATTCAATAGATTTAGCATTTCCTCAATGGAGCTTGATTCTTCGCTCAGGACCTTGTACAATTCCTCACCAAGACTTGCCTTTCCAGACTGCATGAGATTTAGAAACAATGCTAGTTACAACAAATGAAGACTGATACCTTAAAACATTATCTAAACTCTTATCATCAGACAAAATTATGATCCTATTCAGTTCATTCAGAATGGCCACCAACTGAAATAAATCAAATAAAATCAGTAGGTTCCAGTTTTCATTTTCTTTCACTACATTTTCAAAGACCTCCACTTTTTGCTGGGTGATTTTGTAAATATGTTTGTTGCTTGTAAAAGAAAGAAGTTCGCAGCTGTATGCTAAACAAGTTGTTAGAATCCTTGTTAAGGGTTTTGGAAAAATGAATGCAAAGGAAATACTAAAAATACGTCCAATAATGTTTATATAGATTAGACAGGTAAAATGAAGGTAATTATGTTTGTTGCTTGTAAAAGAAAAAAAGTTTGCAGCTGTATGATAAACAAGTTGTTCGAATCCTGGTAAAGGGTTTTGGAAAAAAGAATGCAGAGGAAATACTAAAAATACGTCCAATAATGTTTATATAGATTAGACATGTAAAATGAAGAATCATATCATTGTAAAAGGCTAGCAACTTGAAAACAGTGTATAGAATTGCTAACCTTGGGAAGTGCATCCCTTATAATGCTTGGCACAGGCATTTCAAGCAAAACATTCTCATTGATGGATTTGGCAGCCTTGAATACTTGATACACCACCTTAGCCTGAGAAAGCAATTTTTTCCTCTCCATGTCAGAGATCCCATTTGCCGGTACTTGGGGCAATGGGAGCCACCATCTCTTGCTCTCTCTAGTACTCTTGTTCCTTCCTTCTGCACGGCTACCCACTTCTGCATACCAAAACTCAGTATTCACCATTGAATCCAATGTCTCCTGCCAATTAGAAAAGTTGAACCTCACAATCATGTATATGATATAAAGATATAAGAAGCTCTTTCAACATCAAAAGGAATGAAGAATTGCCTACAAGAAGCATTGAATCCAACTTTTGAAGTGCCGGAAGATTCATGTGGATGTCTGCACGAGCCTTTGGAGTCATTATCTGCTCCAATGACAAAACTAAATATCACCAAATGTATAATGCATATTGGATCAATATTCTATATCCAATAAAATTATAAATACCTCCAAGGTTCGGCCATTGCCAGCATTTTGCTTTGCAGGAACTAACTCAACCATATAGTTTGTTGGAGAGAGCAACCACTCCATCTCTCTCTGCCATTTGCTCTTCCTTTCTTCAGGCAGTGGCTCCAATTTCCACAACTCCCCAAAGACTGAGGCTGCAAATAAACAGGACAACTCCATAAACACTAGGCTCAAATGGTCTGCAGCGTGGTCCTCAGCAAAGATTATCAGCACTTAGCAAGTATCTTCACTTTATATAATGATATGTGTGTTATTGCGATTTGCAAAACTCTTATACTACATCCTTGTATTTCAGTCAAAGCTCTAAAATTAACTTTTCCAGTGAACTTGGTCTCTAACTCCAACAAATGGAATGCAACATGGATCAGTTTCCATATTTAGGCATACTGATGCACAGCTTCTCCATATACCCCATTTAAATATCCATAAGTTCCTTGTACTTTTCATCAATTAAGACTAGTCAGTTACAATCCCAATACACAGCTAACGACACAAGTAATATGTTTTGAAGCACATCTCTACTAAATAATAATTCAGAAAATTTCTCATATTAAAATTATAGCACAGAAAAGAACTAATAAGCAGTTCTTATTTTGATAAGAGAATGGAGCTTAAGCCTACCTGCAAGATTTGTTATGGCATTTGACAATGCTAGTGCAGTGGTGACACCCATACGTCCCCCACTAACATCTTCACCCAATAACAGCTTTGCAAATTTTTCTTTCATTGTCTCAACATCTGAATATCGAATGGCATAAGAACGTTTCTCTTTGACATAAAAATGTTGGGGGCTTTCAGAGAGCTCCCAATCATCTGAACCCTGGTCATCCCTCTTCCCGGGCAACCATTTAGAAGAAAATGATCCAAAAGCATCTCTGCTAGAAGAACAGCTTGACTCGCCATCATCCAAGGAGTCTGTGACACACCCTTCACCTCTGCTTCTTCTACTTTCATTCTCATAAGATTGATTATTGAGAATACAACTCTCAAGGCCATTATATGTCATTATTCCTGAAAATTTATCATCACTTTTCTTCCTTAAAAACTGAAACAAAATGTTGGCATTTGATTCAAATAACAAATATATAAATAACCATACTTCCTAACTTTTTGGTTTGAATTATTAATTTCTGTAGATTTTAAGACAAATTCCAAACTTTTCAATCATCTACTTCATAAACCTATAAGTAAAACATGTCATATTTTATTTGTACTGCCACCCTATAATTAAAAATAAACTTCCAGACAACACCGATATCTCTAAAAAAATTCAAAACGTAGATAAAGACTGATTTCTCTATGTTGTGAATGCAAATAAGTTTAATGACCATAAATTAAGCTTTTATTGTTAGACAAGTTGAAAGATTATTAATGAGGATTATTTCAAGGGAGGATCAATTAAAGATCTTAATCCCTTGCAAGAAATCACTCACAAGAGCTTTAGACTGATTCTTCCCGGCTTTGCTAGAAAAAACATTTTCAGAAACCGCTTTCAAATAAAAAGAGCTTTGGGGAAATGCATCTTCAACTGTTTACTTTTAAGTTCTTCCCCAAATAGAAACCCATGTACATTTTTATCACAAAAATAATTTTCATCTATCTTAACCAAATCTACAAAACTGCTTTTGATTATTAAAAGCATTCATTATAAGCTTTAAGCCAACACACTTTTACATGTAAACCAACACTACATGTTTGAAGAACCAGGCGTTCTGAAATTTAGCTTGGTTTGAAAAAGGGAAACTCAACATATCCATGCACACAAGATGGATATGTTTTGTTCATTTTAAGTTATGTCAAAGCAATTTCATCTTAAAGAGCAAGTTTTAAGTGAGAATTTTACAGGATAATTTTATGGGCATAGAATGATATATACACTTTCTGTAAACCGTACTGGGTTATGCGAGAGAGCCGGTTTCCATATTTTTTACAATCTTAAAAAAATAAAAAAATTCCATGAGTGGACCAAAAGGTTTACCGGCGGTAACAAAAAAAATCCTCTCAACATTTCCTAAAATTTTGCTCTTAATACGGACACTCAAAGACATCAGAAATTTGCTGATGTCTTACAAAGGTATCAAATCAAAAAGGAAATTTCCAGGAAACCCTTCAAAATTGTCATTGACACTCAATGACTAATGTTCGTATCAACAGCCAGAATCATTTAATTTGTCTCACCTAATTTTTTTAAACATTTGGTGGGGTGATAAAACGTTTTGGAAACCAGAACAGGACAAAAAGAAATAAAAATAAGTAATGGACCACAGGGCAGACAGGAATCCTTCTAGTGGGAGCTTAACAAATGAAACTATAATTATTTTCACGAGAAAAGCTTTTAGACAACGACTTTTCTGTCCCCACTCAGTTACTTCGTTGTCTGATTTAACGGAGCAACAGTTTTAAATTAATAAATAGTACTACACTGAGGTCCACCACTTACCAATCAAAATACTTAAAATCAGGAAAATTACACCTAGATCCTTAAATTTAGGTTAAAAATAGATGATACTTTATGATTTTCAAAAATAATAACTAGTTTTTCAAAAATATATTCTTTACCAATAACAAAAATAATGAACAAAAATAATCATTTACTTGTTTTGATTAGTAAAATTTCACAAAAGTATCCCTTGCCTTTTGCAAATTAAAAAAAATAAACTCATCTTCAAAGACTTTTATTCATTCAAATGATAAGATCATAAGATGATGTTTTAAATTTTCTAGTCAAAATAAGTCAGATAGTTAAAAACTTAAAAACTAACAAGATTACCTAACGGTAAAGCTGATTTTGACATTTTTTGAAATCATAAGGGCATAATTGAAATTTTCCCTATTAAATTTGATTTCTTAGTACTATATTATGACTCCACATTAGACAATCGACAAATCACAATCACTTTATTATATTGTAATTGTGGCACAAGCCTTGTCAATTGCCATCCTTGTAAAGTTGAAAACAAAACCGAAAAGTTGAAATTATATTGGATACCCCCATGTGGCTTGCACGTATGTAGATACTATGCGCCATTAGCTTGGGCCACTTTCTAGTTAGTAGAGCTATGCAGGGGAGACAAAGTCAATAAATCTAGACCATATCTATTAATTGTTAGGATCAAGCAATGTAATTCGAATAAGTGCATATTTTCAAACTTTCAATAGCACCAAAGGTTGATTTAAACACTTAAAAAAAAAAAAAAAAAAAAAAAAGGAGAGAGAGAGAACATGCAATTGTAAAAAAACAAATATTAATTTTATGAATTCAAATAAATGTGACCTCTAATATTAGTAGAGGGACCAGAGAATCGTAACACTCATGGTGCTATAAATGCTCTCCTGAAAATTGAATAGAAATATATTTGCTGCATGCATGTATGCTGATAATCCTACTACCTGCCAATTAAAATCAATGGGACATTGTCCTTACACATCTTTACACAAAAAATTTTGGTTGTGACAGCTAAGAAACTCCATTTTTAATTTAACAGTTCTAGAAATTAAAAAATATATTAGCATTAGAAAAATTCAATAATTATTTACACATAAACTAAGTGTCATATTTATTGATTCTGACAAGTCTATGTATACCTACCTCATTTTGAAATCAATTCCATGTGTTAGGTGTCTTGCACAGCAAACAAAATGTGATATCCAAAGACCGGATGGATATTGACTCAAACTCTTATGTGAGTGGGGGAGTAAATGTAATATGTACATCTTAATTATTTATACAAGTTGTAATCTCATATTATAGTTTATGTAGAAAAATTGCTATATGTTAGATTTGTATGGAAGGGATGTATAGATTATGCTGTTGGTTTGCTACCTGATACTAAAAGTCTCTCCAATTAGACCGAACCAAAGAGTGAACACAGCATAAATCACGGGAGATAACAATAAATAAACAAATATTTGCTTACTCTCTTGTTCATCAAAATCGAAGCTGAGCTCTCTGTCCCGGGTGCAGCAAGCGAGCCTTCTTCTCATCATCATCATTTTTGTTCGTTTTTATCTTGTAATACCTGGATTCATTTATTTCTTTAGGGCGGAAGAAAATATAACTTCCACCTCAAGAATGCTAACAAAACGATGTGTCGATGATTGCTCAGCGGTGCGCCATGATCTACAACAATAATGATTTCAAGTGTAAAGTATTTGACCAAATATAAAACCAAGCCATGAAATATTATCGTAGATGAGTTCTTTCATTTAATTTTTTGTGTTCTCTAAAAATGTTTTTTAAAAAACATAATTTTCATAAATCATAAAGAACACTAACTAATTAGGTGCAAGTCTCCAGCGCGTGGTTCATGTGGACGATTGAATCCCACATGTTCCTGTATTTTTTTTTTCATTTCAAATCTCGAATATATGGACATAGTTTGGTAACATGCAGATGGTCATCTTTGAAAACTAAATTATCCCCTTAATAATTGAAAAAAAAAAAAAAAAAAAAAACAGAGGGAGACAGAGACAGAGATGAAGTTTATAAATAATCAAGCAATTAGTTCGATTAGAATAAATAAATTAACAATGTTAAAATATAATTATAATAAAGCAAGGTACACAAACAATATTTGAAACACGTAATACAGAATACTTTTTGGTAAAGTGAGTGATTATGTGAACTTTTTGTTTCCACAGTCAAAAAAGGCAAGGTCATGAGTTAATGACTCAGATAGGCTCTCTTTGACAAAAAGCTTCACAAAATAAATCTAAAGCTGAGAAATTAAAAACTGAATTAGCAAAAAGAACATCTAACTTTATCCAAAACGGAGAATCCACGTTAAGGAGCTAGACTCGAGATCTACTCCTTCAAAAAGCTCATGTTGTTTATGCATTTCGAAAAGCGGTTTCAGCTTCCAGAATCAAACAAACAAACACAGATTTAATCTTTCAAATACGATCTTGATCCATATAACAGCAAAAGATTAGAAACAAGAGTACTGAATACTGAAAAGGCTAGAAAAACAGAAAACAAAAAGTTGCTAATTCCTCAAAACAGAAATGGAAAATGGAAGCAGACCTTGATTTGTGGAATGATTCTTCCAATGAGCATTTGGAGCATCTGATTCTGCGAACTAAGAAACAAACTAGTTATAATAAGAAATGCCCCAGTCAAAAAGAGTAGGCAGCACGGACACGAAGCAATGGATCATTGATCAGTGTTTGAGTGTTTGACTGACTGAGAGAGAGTATTGCAATTTTGAGCTCGGTGGAGAGAAGAGAATATTACGGACGCATTTAATGGAGCCACACTAAGAGGACTGAGAGAGAGTGAAGATAATATAAATAATATGCAGAAGAAGAAAGCGAAACCAACCAAAAAAAAACTTGTAAAAAAGTAATAATAAGATAATATATAATATATAAAAAATGCTATTCTCACAAAAACATTAGAGGGTTACAAAGTCGCACCAACAAGAAAAAAAATATAAAGAAAAAAAAAAAAATTATGAAAATTAAAGGTAAAAATTATCTTTGTATACACCTTTTATATGCATCTTTGTAAAACTAACATTATTCATAATATATTATTAAAATTTTTGTTTTATTTTATTTATTCATTTTTATATTGTGATATCACATTTATTGCATGAAACATTATCTTATTTTTATACAATAATATTGATCAAATTAAATGAAAAATGTTAATGAAAGTCCTTAAATAACAAAACTTTGACAGATTAATTTTTTTTTTTAAAGAATGTTTATTTGTAATATTTATTTTTGTTTTTAGGACAAGATTTCTTGAAGAGCAAAATGATTGAAAAAGGAATAAAGTGAGGGGCTGTGATTTGTGAAAGCTTTGACACGAGCTCCTCCCCACTGACTGTATGCTCATCATTGCATCTGGATCGTCTACTTCAAGTGGAACTGAGAGAAAGTGGGGGCCATTGATATTTGACGGCCAGAATGTAAAACAGAAGGGAAATGATGGTTGCCGAATTGAGGACCGGTCGATGGGAACGAAGGTCCCACCGGCCCAGGGAGAGATGGGCAGTATCGCGCAGGCAGCGTTGCGTTTTTGTTTTTGCTAAAATGTAATTTCAATTTCAAATGGTAGGAGCCTATTAAATTACAATTAACACATTTTTTTTAAAAGGAACTCTTGTTGTTTAAAGAGAAAACATAAGTAGCAAAGGGTGATCGATTGAAGTATTTATTCATACTATTTTGAAGTATTTTATAAGTTCAAATGATCATAGAAAAATGAAACAAGTGTAAATTTATCTTATGAAATACGAGACATTGAATTCAAAGCCCAATAAATGATATGTACCTTGCCCCTCCTTACCAACTCTTGCAGAAGGGGCAGAGAGAATTGAATGTGAAGTGCAGTGGTGGGTGAGGTTTCCCCATTTATTGTGAAATTCTAAGGTCACTAGTAAAAGTAGGCCGGTAGTATTTTCACCATTAGGCGGCATAGATGACGAAACTTGAATTCAATTCAAGATGTGACTCATTTAAGTATAAATGAAACTTTGAATGAGCCTTGCCTTTAAAGTTCTCATTACCACTGCTATTTCAATTACTTGGAGACTTGGAGCTAGCTGCTACCGGTGAAATCGACTCGATCTCTATAATACCGGTACTTGAACTTGATTTCAAGCTCATCTAATAGGGATAGATTTGTAAATTTCATAACTTTTAAATTACATAGGACCTCTATTACTTTAAAAACTATCAAGTTAAGCTTGAAAATACTTGCTATCATATCGAATCGAGTTCTACTGTAATCGAACTTGACTTGATTAACTACTCGAACTCGAACTCGACTCGACTAATATTGAATTGAGTTCAAGCCAACATCAAATCGAGTTCGAGTAGCTCACAAGCAGCTCGACTCAATTTTCACCCCTAGTTAGAGTTATCCCTATTTTGACCTAAAGGTGGAAAATAATTCATTTAGTTTTGACACATGTTTGGGTTTAAGTTTTTGTTATTAGTCTTTTTCGAGATGACATATTTATGTCACATGATTCAATCGTATAATTACCCTTATTTTTTATCTCAATATTAGTAAGGTAAAGGATATCTTTAGACGTTTGTGTGGTGAAAGGGTACAACGTTCCCTATGAGTATAGGATCAATCCCTCCTCATATCTATTTTTTTTTAAATAAAAAATAAATAAACCTAATTGTATAATTTTTCTTACCTTTATATTATAATATCTGATTAATTAGTAGCTAATTCGTATGATTAAATCTCTTGAAGTTTATATAAACGTTATTTTCTTTACATTATTTTAATGAATCAATATAATTAAATAAAATGAATGTGTATGACACACATGGTATTAATTTGTTGGAAACATAATATTACAAAAAGAGAGTAATTAAATGGTACAAATTAATACTATGCCAAATATCAGTGTCATTAATTAAATTCATAGTTACTAATCTCTAATGCAAACTAACACTTAAATAAATAAATAATGTCTATATCCAAGTCCAAGGTTCAATAGTAGAAAATAAAATACAACATGTGGGTGTGTTTAATGCTTCCTAAAGAGGAGGGAACAAATAAGGCTCATCATCATCAGAGATGTGACATATGTCCCATGTAACAAGTTCAAGGTTAAAATTAATTAAATCAACATTTAGCTTTAGCATATTGTTTATCTAAATCATTTAAAGTTGTAGTTGAAATAGTTAGCACAGTATAATTTACATAATTTATTGAGATTAAAAATAAAAAATTTGTATATTAAGAAGGTTACGTTTTAATTATGGAGTGTAAATTCTTTTTTCCATGGCCTATCTCTCTCTCATTTAGTATATGAATAAATAAGTCACATGTCACAATTTCTTATTTTCAAATAACATTGTTATATTAAAAATGGACTGTATACGGCACATGTGACTTATTATTATTTAAATGAATAGAAAAAGAAAAATGAAGAAGAGATGTAAGTCTCGTCCAAGCTGTGTTCTCACGTCATGTGTGATGTTGCACCAAACTGAAATATGAAGAAGACACGTGATATTAAAGGACTGAAAGACAGACAACAGCTATTTTAGTTTCAGAATCTAATTAATTTATAATCATGTTAAATTTCAAAACACTATCCAATTGAATTTGAATGGATCCTGTCCCTGTGTGAACAACAGTAGGCTTTGGAGATGCAAAGTCCATTTTTGACACTTTTAAATGGATGATGCCATTCACGGATCATATTACTGTTCTCGTAAGAGTAATAATTTAAATTTTGAAAGTTAAGTTAATTAATTATCATTAAAATGTCATAATTATACAATACAACTCCCTAAATTTCGACAAATGTAGACAACGGAAAGAATGTTGATGTTATAACTTACAATGAAGAATAGAAAGTTCAATTAATAGCATTAGACGTCAAACATTAACATTACAATATGCAACTTAAAATAACTAAAATATATTAGAGTAATGCTGGTTTTACAAAGACACATACAAAATGGGTATACAAAGACAATTTCTACCCTTGATTTTCATGAATTTCTTTATCTCCCTTTTTCCGTTTTTTCTTTATTTTTTTTTCTTGCTAATGTCACTTTGTAATCCTCTTTGTATTAGTCTTTGTAAGGATAGCATTTTTTAATATATTATCAATCACATGTATGAGGGTAGAGCCGGGAAATTGATTTTTGGGGAAGCGTAATATTCAACGAACAAGGGTTCAAGAAAGAAAAAAAAAAAAGTTGTATTAGAGAGGCCAACATGTCAAGTCAAGTTTAGAGGAAAAAAGATATAGAATACGAATGTAACACTATTACATTATCTATGCTATCATTAAGTGAATTTGTGTCACTTTTTAAGTTTTTTTTTTCTCGTCTATTTTTAAATTGGTGTCGCTTTTGAGTTTTTGTTGTATATCATCTAACTTTAAATTAATTGTGCTTATAGTGATTAAATATAATAACTATTTTGCATATATGCATTGACTTATGGTACCATGTCATTTACACATATTCTCCCCATTTTTAATTGGTAGTGGACACGTACAAATTTTAAAACTAGAAAAGCTGTAACGGCCTTTCACATAATATATTAGTTGAATCACTAACTTAGATAATTTTGTGAAATAGAAAGACGAGTGGAAAGTAGAATAAAGGCCAAGAAAAGGCGCCGGTAACTTGGGGGATGTGTAAATTGTCGCATATGGCGCGCTCTATCCCATAGGAGCTGGCAGGCGCTTAAAGAAAATGGGCATTTTCCAGTTTGTCCCTATTGCTCTTTTCTATAATGCTCTTTCCTCTGATATTACTATAACCAATTGCTACGAAAACCAAGTTACAACACAACCCAATGAAATGAAAATAGCCCACCACCAACTTTTGTCTTTTGTCTCCACTATCTTATATCTATGTGGGGGGCAACGGAAATACGGCATTAGAATATGCCCACCAATGCTAAATAATTGTATTTTGTGTTTGGAAGGAAAGAGAATAGAAAAGCTGGAAACAACTTTCTATGTGTGGCACTGCTTTGTTACCTTTTTCCAAGGAGATTTTTTTTCTTTGAATCTTGCAATACTAGTCTCAGTTTGAGGGGACACTCATTTCAGTTTGGACACTAGTTTAAGGTAAACAGAGTGTACGGTTTTCATTGAACACATTTATATACACATTGTATATGCCTGACAAGTGTTTTCCCTACATGGATATGCTGAATTGAAAATTAATGGGTCAAAAGGCCTAGACGCATTTACCTTTGCAAGGTGGTTACCACCAACATCAATAACCTTTGCAGCTCTCAAGTCTGAACAGGTTAAGATTATTGAAATAAGCCAATTTTTTTTAAATCACTAAAGCCCAATCTGGTCTTATTTTAAGTCCAATTTATATTAATGGACCAACATAGGCTCATTTCTGTGTTAAACCCCCCAAAGCTAAAGCCCATTTCAACGACCTTTGCTATCCAACGAGAGCGGAGTTCCATAAGAAGTAAATCATTGATGAAGTTATCAGTTTTTTAACGAATGTTTGCGTTAAAGGCTTCATTTCTTTGTCATAGAGAAGAATTGTTTCCATTGCTTCCTGACCACAAATTAAACAATCTCCTGTGTGATATAACTTCACTTCACACACCATCCAATAAGAGACTCCTTTTTCAACTACAACATACTGGACATCTCTTTTCTGCCCACAATCTTTCCGCCTTCAGTTAATTATATTATTTTCTCACAGTTTCCTTTAAATTCTAGAACTCTCTATTTGATCTCCTAATTACCTGCTGATTATCTTTTCCTCTGTAATATTGTTCAAGGACAATAATCTTGTTAAAAAGTGAATATAGGAGCAACTGAGTCCAGAATGCAAGATCATAAAAGATTGTAAAGTTTAAGACCATAAAAGCCTCAACTCGTGAACTTTTAGTCTAACAGAGTCCAATACAACCAGAATAGTCGATGCCAAAATTGTAGCTTGCAACAATCAATCCACAACTTTGTGTAAATGGAACTCTCAACATGCAGACATAGCCATTACAAAGCTAAAATGATTAAATATTAAACAATGACATAAAGAACAGATGAAACAAACTCTACTTTTTTGGCCATGATGGGACTCATTTTCTAGTGCAGTTTATTAAATCTAACAAATTGAAATTCTATGTCAGATGAGACTCATCCATCTACCAAGAACAGAGAAAAAGAGAGATGGAGAAGAAAGAACCAAAAGTGTGTAGTTCATACAAAAATGAAAACTGGGAAAACTATTTTAAACACTCTTAAGTTTTGTTTGTTAGCAAAGAAATATATACATATATATATATAATTAAATTGGAAGAACACCACCAGTCCTGATATGTAAACCCGGTCAAAAAGGAGAAAAACATACTAACATAATCAAATAATCAACATCAATTCTAGAGTTAGACAAATCCATATAAATGACTCGTATAGAAATAAAATCCTAAAACTGAAGCAACCTGGACCACCCTGAACAAAATGAGATACGCTATACTAAACAGACAAACTACAGCCCCCTGCTTTCCTGAAATCCTCATTGCTGCCTCTGATGTCACACCAAACTTGTCTGTAAATCAGTCAAAATCACACTAACAAATAGCGATGATGTGAGGAAATAAGCTGCATGGGATTTAGTCCAGCCATTCGTTTAAGTTCTTATTGTCCAACGTGTAAGAATGTCATTTAATCCAAAACCAACTCCATGTAGATAGTTCCCCTAATTATAGATGAAAACTGGCTTACTAAAACACCAAGTTAACATGCTACTAGTAAAAGCGATAGCTATGAAATAAAAATGAAAGCTCAATATAGAGATAGATTCTCCAACTTATGTTTCCTATCACATCGATTCATTGTCCATAAGTATCCAAATATGAAACTTGAGTCATCACAATATGAAGTTCTACAAGTCTATTATTTAAGGTTAACAGTATACCAAATTATTCAACTTCAGAAAGCGAATTTGGCAACAAATCTACAATAAAACAGTTATTAAAGTGCGAAGTTTTAAGTCTATTATTCAATGATACAAGTCTTCGGTCTCCCCTAAATTCATTTTTTTTTTTTTTTTTTTTTTTTTTATAAACATCAAAGCAAATATTGCATATTCTGCTGGGCAAAATATGTATGCATATATAGCATCCAAAACTAACATAGAATTTGTTCTACTTCAAACTGAGAGCAAATTATACTAAATACACTTAGATCAAGCAATGAGATATACCAAATTCATCTCATATAAATTTAAATTCGTCGTAAAGAGATAAAAAGGATCTAAATCTAAGAGATGTAGATCGAAATTAAACCAAATTATAAGGACCAAATAGCAAAATCCCAACCTGAGATCTGAAGATAAAACACAAGATCCATGCAACCTCTCACCTCGGTCTCCGATTCAGTTGATGCAAGGCGGGATCCAATTTGCTTTTTTTCATTCACTTATTCCACCAATCACAGTACGCCATATGGCTTAAAAATTTTCGATCGATAAATTGAAAAAGAATAAAATAGCAGCCAATCAGTTCCCGACCTGCACCAAGCGAATTAGAGACCGCCGGTAACTGAATCATTTCTCATCTCCTCCGCCAAGCTGAAGCTAAAATGAATGCTCTGAAGAAGATGAAGGCTAATAAAATTTTTGTTTAAAGCCTATTAACCCTATCAGTGGGTTAGGCGAGAGTTAGATGGGGGTTATTTATACATGGCACAGACGAACCTGATGCGCACACGTGTCAGAACCAATAAATCCTGTGATTGTTGAACCGCTTTTCCACCCATCCAGAAGAGATCAAAGCGGGAATCCGGAAAAGGGGCGGGACGTTTAGGAGAATTACGAGAGTACCACTACATTGATCCTACGTGGATACACAGTGATTGCACGTGCGCGTGGTCTGTAACGCCAACGTGGGCTGACTTGTAGAGAGCAAAATTTAAATGTAAATTGTTTGTGGCCGTTAGAGTGGAAGCGTAATCTTTGCCTGATAAAATATCTGATTCCGGTTTAACTGAAAGGCATATTTTAACTAATTTTTAATTTGTTGAAAGTAAAATTTGATTTCATGCATCTAGATTTTATTAGAATTTATATTCATATTGTTGATACATAAATCTGCATCAACCAGAGAATTTTGATTGACCTTGTCAGAACCAGAATGGATATACGCATGATTACAGATAAACAGTAGTGGATGAATAATAAATACAATAAAGTAAATGACAGAGAGATTTTTAAAGTGGTTCGGCAAGTTAGAAATTGAGCCTACGTCCACTGTTATCTTATTGTTTTTGAGAGCTTACAAAGAACAATGTAATTCCTAGGAAAATTTGCTTAGATCAATTGCCCAGCCCCCTTGAAAACAAGTTAATGATGGGTTTATATAGCACTCGTTTACATGATAGAGTTGAGATAAGATTCAAATACATAGAATTAGGAAGTTGCATGATCTTCAGCTACCTTAGTTGAAGTATAGGTCAATCTGAATATCTTCCTTCCAAATTGAGCAAATCTAAATATCTTCTCTCCTAATAGGGAATTATCCTCTTTGGATTGACCGCACAACAATAGCCCCCCAGTTTTTGGAGTGCGTAATCGCACTTCAAAAACTCATGTCTTTGATCTGGATGGCTGTCGCACTATAGGCTGCAGTCTCGAATTGAAGAACTTGAGTTATGCTTGGCGCAATCTAAGAGATCTGAGAGATCTTGAATATGTGATCTCAAGCGAATGGGCAAGCATATGAGCTTAATCAGGGAGCATAAATAGCTCAATCAGATAACATAAAGAGCTTGATCGGAGAGCATAAAGAGCTCGATTTGAGAGTGAAAGGAGTTCGATTAGAAAGCGCGGAGAGCTTGATCTAAGAGTATAACTCGATCAAAAAGTATGAAGAGTTGATCTAAGAGCATAGCTCGATCAGAAAGCATGGAGAACTTGATATGAGACCATAGCTCAATTAGAAAGCATGAAGTGCTTGATCTGAGAGCATTGCTCGATAAAAAAGAATGGAGAGCTTGATCTGAAAGCATTGCTCGATCAAAAAGAATGGAGAGCTTGATCTGAAAGCATTGCTCAATCAAAAAGCATGGAGAGCTTGATCTGAGAGCATTACTCGATGAAAAAGCATAGCGAGCTTGATTTGAGAGCATTGCTCGATCAGAAAGCTTGGAGATGTTCATTTGAGAGCATTGCTCGATCAGAAAGCATGGAGAGCTTGATCAAAGAGCATTGCTCGATCAAAAAGCTTTGAGAGCTTAATCTGAGAACATTGCTCGATCAGAAAGCATGGAGAGCTTGATCTGAGAGCATTGCTCGATCAGAAAGCTTGGAAAGCTTCATCTGAGAGCATTGCTCGATCAGAAAGCATGAAGAGCTTGATATGAGAGCACTACTTGATTAAAAAGCTTGGAGAGTTTAATCTGAGAGCATTGCTCAATCAGAAAGTATGGAGAGCTTGATCTGAGAGTATTGCTCGATCAAAAAGCTTAGAAAGCTTGATCTGAGAGCATAGTGGCGTGCTGTCGTAGGCACCCAGAATTAAAACCTTCCGAACCTAACTACTGAACTGTAAATAGGGTAAGCAAGGGTCGATCCCACGAAGAGTGTCTACCCAAACTTTCTTTGATGTGAAAAACGCTGGGGGGTTTGTGTAAAAACAGAAAACAATTTCAGTAAAAGCAAAAACAATTTAATTCGAATTCAATCAAAAGGACGAACTTGGTCTCTGTCAACATCCACCATCGGAATCTTATAACTGATCATTGATGCAAAGAAAATCAATTCACATATTGAATATTCACCGTTGAAAATAATTTCCTATCTCTCCTTAATTGTAATTAATCAGGAAACAAGCGATCCTAATTAATCTTACCCCTAAACAACCCTAGACAAGCGCTCAAGATTTAATCTAGTGGCAGCCTTAAGAATTAGAGAGATCGATGAAGCTAAACAACACAAACACAAGCGGTTGTATTTAATTTAGTTGAATGTTCTTCGTAAGGTTACTAATTCCTGACGCAGCAAATTACTAACCCTAATTGCTTCACAAGTTGGAGGGATCAAACAATTACGGATTTGATATCAAACTTAGCAGTAGATTTCAACAAATAATACACTAGTAGGCCTCCTAGTAATTAAATGCATCAATCATGAAAATATGCACAGAATAACATTCAATACTCAAACATGAATTTAACACTAAAAACAGAAAGATCTCACAGTTTATTTGATTCCGAGGTTTCCGTTTCCTTCGACCAAGTTACAAAAGTTCTAGCCGCTCATGGCCATCACAAAAACTCAAGTGAAAGAAAATTTCAGAGAAGAGAAGAGAGAGAGGCGTGGTCCCCCAAAACCTACTCTGATCTCCCTTTTAAAATCTAATTTAAGAATTCAAATCCCACTCAATCTCCTAAAAGAAATATTCTCCTATCCTAAAATAACATTAATCCTAATTTAATTCTAATTGGAAATAAAATAAAATAGAGTCCTAATAAAATAGGAAGGTGGTGTTTCCAGCTGTAATTTTCGTGCAGCATGTATGTCTTCAAAACGTGCAATAATAGACTGACTTGCATAACAAGTCAGAACGCTCCAGGACGTCGGTAATGCAGGTGCGTCAACTTCAAGCTCAATTACAACCTTGATTCAGTCAGTATCTCTAAAAACTCAAAACATGAAAGTTGTAGATCTCTTTCTTAGCGTTCCACAGCACTTTGAATCATCTCAATCGGAGCTCGGATGAGAGAATTATGCCCAGAATACGAAGCAGTGGCGAAACTGTCCGAATTCCCCTAATTAATTCCGTTTTTCAATTAACACCTCCATTTGCTTCCTAAACCAAAATAAAGTAATAATGAGTACAATTAGGAAACAAATACATATAAAAGACTAAACATTAAGGGGGTTAAATATGACATTTTGCATTCCCATCACATAGCTTGATCAGAAAGCATGGAGAGCTTGATCTGACAGCATTGCTCGATCAGAAAGCATGGAGAGCTTGTTCTAAGAGCATTGCTAGATTAGAAAGCATTGAGAGCTTGGTCTGAGAGCATGACTTGATTAGAAAGCATGGAGAGCTTGATCTGAGAGCATTGTTCGATTAGAAAGCTTGGAGAGCTTAATCTTAGAGTATTGCTCAATCAGAAAGTATGGAGAGCTTGATCTGAGAACATTGCTCGATCAAAAAACTTTGAGAGCTTAATCTGAGAGCATTGCTCGATCAAAAAGCATTGAGAGTTTGATTTGAGAATATTGTTCGATCAAAAAGCTTGGAGAGCTTGATTTGAGAGCATAGCTCGATTAGAAAGTATGGAGAACTTGATTTGAAAGCATAGCTCGATTAGAAAGCATGGACAGCTACATCTGAGAGCTTTGCTCGATCAGAAAGCATGGAGAGCTTGATCTGAGAGCATTATTTCTCGATCAGAAAGCATGGGGAGCTTGATTTGAGAGCATTGCTCTATTAGAAAGCATGAAGAGCTTGATCTAAGAGCATTGTTCGATCAGAACGCATGGAGAGCTTGATCTGAGAGCATTGCTCGATCAGAAAGCTTGGAGAGTTTGATTAGAAATCATGGATAGTTTGATCTGAGAGCATTGCTTGATCAGAAAGCTTGGAGAGCTTGATCTGAGAACATTGCTCGATTAGAACGCTTGGAAAGCTTGATTTGAGAGCATTGCTCGATCAGAAAGCTTGGAGAGCTTGATTAGAAATCATGGATAGTTTGATCTGAGAGCATTGCTTGATCAGAAAGCTTGGAGAGCTTGATCTGAGAACATTGCTCGATTAGAACGCTTGGAAAGCTTGATTTGAGAGCATTGCTCGATCAGAAAGCTTGGAGAGCTTGAGAGCTCGATAGCTTAGGAGCTAGAGAACTTGAGAGCGATTTGGCCACGCGATCTGAGAGCTTTGATTTGGAACATACTTTAGTATTTTGATGATAACTTAAGCTGCAGACCTCGAATTTGGATGATTCTTGGACCATCGAAAAGCTAACTCGAAGGGCTACAATTCTTATGTTATTGCTTAGCTAGATTCAGAGTTTATCCTGCTCAGATTTTCATATTTGATAATGTGATTCTAGATTAAGAAGTTGAGACTTGTTGAAGAAGTTGAGACTTGCTAGAAAAACATGGAGAGTTGCTATAAATCAGACCCTCCTTTTAACGCCAAAATATTGATACAGAAATCTGCATCAACCAGAGAATTCTGATTGACCTTGTCAGAACCGGAATGGATGTGCGCGTGATTACAGATAACCAGCAGTAGATGAATAATAAATGTAATAAAGTGAATGGCAGAGAGATTTTTAAAGTGGTTCGGCAAGTTAGAACTTGAGCATACGTCCACTGTTAGCTTATTGTTTCTCAGAGCTTACAAAAAACAGTATAATTCCGAGGAAGTTTTGCTTGGAACAATTTCCCAGCCCCCTTGAAAATAAGTTATGATGGGTTTATATAGCACCCATTTATATGATAGAGTTGAGATAAGATTTATGATGTGTTTATATAGCACCTATTTATATGATAGAGTTGAGATAAGATTCAAATACATAGAATTAGGAAGTTGCATGATCTTCAGCTGCCTTAGTTGGAGTCTAAGTCAATATGAACATCTTCTTTCCAAATTGAGTCAATCTAAATATTTTCTCTCCTAATAGGGAATTATTATCTCCGGATTGACTGCACAACGCATATATATCTCATTTATTTATTTATTTCTAGAATAAGGTTCTATCCTCCACATAATTTTGTCTTTAATAGTTAATCCATGTCCAAATTGTGTCACAACTTTCTACTATGAATATATACCAAAAAAACCGGCTTTTTATTTAACAAATATTCAAATTAGTGCAAAATTAAATTGTAAAATAAAAAATAAAAAAAGAAATCTAAGTAGGGCCTGTCGTTTCGAATGCTATGAATCTTTCTTTTGACAACTTCAAAAGGCAATCAACAATAAAACATATTGCACATGTTTATTTTATTTAATATATTTAGATTCCAAAGGATTTAATTTAGCCTTCAAGAGACATTGAGATTCACTTAATTAACAAAATTAATTAAAATACTCTTGATTGGCGGCTTTCTATAAAGCAGCAAAAATAAGAGCGGTTGATGTTAGTTTCTTGGAGATGAAGTCATGAAGAGGTGAATTGTCAAAGGGGGTGATGATTCATGTCTCGGAAATTAAAATAAGGTTGAAAAGATTGAGACAATTTTGTGAGCATAAAGAGAAAAAAGTCAGTGTGTAACGTGACTAAATTAGAAAAAAATTTGGATCATTCTTTATTCATATTTCAATCAATAATGAACTAAGACTTTTTTTGTGTTCATTGGACTTCTTAAAGCTGCGGCTTGACCTTTGTTCTTCTTTTTTCTTTTTGATGTAAAGTAAAGCCATGTGATTAGGAGACAAACCTCTGTTCATCCCACGCGTTTGCTTGCTTCCTAATGAAGAAGACTTCCTTGATCTTTGTAAATCAATTTGAAGAGATTTTGATTCATTCCGAATAAAAGGATTCAGAATACTAGATTGAAAGGTTTTGTTTTCGGAGTTAAAGAATTCAAAATGTTTCGCTTTATCCATTAAAAATAACCTATTTGATATGTATGTGTTTGATATCTAAAAATTACCGTCAATACTTGATAAATGGGTGACGTCTATATCAATTTTCACATGATCTTCGATATTAAGACTTAAAAGACGGAATTGATTAACAAAATTGATCCTTACCCAACTTTAAATACAGCCCCAAAAGTAATGCAACATGAAGTCACCACATGCCAACCCAATAAAGCAATTAAGAAAGGTTAAAGGTAGAAATGCACACAAATAGAAATAATATTAACTTGGAAGCAACATCTGTTTGACAAAGCAAAAAGAAGGATAAGCACGAAATTTCAACAATAAATGTTCCCACAAAGACAAAATATTTAATATTTCTGTTGATCTGTCTTGCTTCTCCGAACTTATCCAATTCTAGAGGACCCTATTTCATTTAAATTCTCCTTTCATGACCTGATATTCATGTGAAAGAGACAACCAAATGATGACGACCCGTTACCAGAAACAAAATATTTTCAATAATATTTGGTAAAACAATTAAACATGGTACCTTAATTTATAAGAAATGCGGGGATTAATTTATAGCCCAAAAGAGTTATAGAACTTTTGTGAGAGAAATAGGAGGTTTTAACATAAACACCTTAGTGAAAGAACAAAGAGACTCATAGGTTTCGGAATTGAAGGCTTATAACTTTATAATTGATGAAGCTAATTTTCACACAAATCTTGGATACAACGATGAATATACCTTTTTTTCTGTCTTATATCTTGCAATAAAAAGAAGTTGATTTTGACATTTGTGAAATGATCGAAATATTAAATAATAAAAATGTTAAAACTTCAACATTTGATAAGATATAAAGAACTTTTTATTTCTTATTATGTTGACAATTTTACTCTTATACTCATTATGTTTGACAAATATTCGTAAATTATAAGAGTGTAAATAATTCTTGTCGAAACTTCTGGACATATATATATATATATATTAGAATTTGGTACTGGTACAGATTGAGTTTCAGCTCCAGCCACACATTTTTATAGAGGTATAAACTGGGCTGGACCGCATGGTGATAATAATTAGTTCAAAATATCGGCGAATTTCAGGTACAAATAATATCTTCATATAAAAATAAAAAGGTTTAATAATACAAATAGAACAAATAATATAAAGGACCTTTCGGTGATTTTGTTGAATAACTAGATAAAATAAATTATAAAAATACACAAATTTCGACCGACAGGATTTATATGGGACTTGTGAACTGCGTTAGGTCACCTTATTTAAAATAATTAAGCTGGACATTTATGACTCTTAATTTTAAGGTCTACTCAGGATCTTGAAAGTCATGTAATTGAACCACGAACTATGGACTAAATGTGCAACAGAAGGAGGTTGGCCTCTAGAGGGCCTTGGTGTTGGTCATATTTTTATAAAAGATAACTACTTATAAATCGAATCATATTAAAACTCGTCAATAAACTTACTGAAGACGAATCTAAATAGGGGCAGAAGTGATAGTTATATACATCAATAAAGAATGTACAAATTATTGAGAAACTTCGATATGAAAAGATAATACTTTGAATACATTTCATCTCTTCAATAAGTTTAGTAATGAGCATACCAACCCTATTGTTTCGATAGAGAGAAGAACCTATGATTAATTAAACACTTCCCAATTTGCAAGGCAAGATTATATAATCTATATTTGGCTATTGAATCGAGATATTTTCAAAATTGTTCGGATTCTTCATCTTTCATAACGATACCTTTCAATTAATAATATAACATAGTTTTAAAAACACATTTGACATAATAATAATTGTTTGAGCTGGATTGAAATGGCAATGATATATGTTTTCACGTAATCTAATGATCTAACATTGATACAAAATTCAATTGGATGAATTAAGTCATTAACAAATTTTCTAATAAGATTTTAAATGGATTTGATTAACAAAATTGATCCTTACCCAACTTTAAAATATAGCCCCCACGTAAGGCAACATAAAGGCACCACATGTCAACCAAAAAAAAAAAAGAAAAAAAAAGGAAGTTATGATATAGAAATGAAAAAGCAAAGGTTAAAGGTAGAAATGCACATGATTTGAAGGTGAACTCATGATTTTGAAGGTCAATGTAATTGGAGAAGTATGAACTATCATGTTAACCAAAACGTTTGGGTGATTCATCATCGTATAAACAATGGCATATAATTTAAGGCAAAGATGAAAGATCTCATAGGTTGTTATTACCTCTTTACACCACGGAGTTTTTGCTCAAATTGCTAGTTCTTCTTCATATTAATGTACTATGAAGATTGCAGAACATCTCTGTCCACACATAAAACCTGCATCACTCAAGTAACAATTACATCCAAATAAACTATAGACTGGAGTAAATCAAAGTCTAAACATATATTTTCCATATTATAGTCTTCTCTGTCTAACGAGTAAAAACTGTGACAGAAAGATATTAACATTATACATGGTTAGGTGATTTCTAGGAATCAAGTAGATTAAGCTATTGTGTCGAGAAACCAAACCAGCTCATTGTCTGACCTACAAACCTGATGGTGAGGGGAGCCAACATGCGGGCAACTTTTGGCAGTGTTGGGTATGTCAGTGTGCCGAGTATAAACCAGTTGAAGCTTAATAAAGCGACAGCATCAGAAGCAGGTTTGTTCTTAATGGTGGAGAAAAACTGAACAACGCTTTTCAGTGACATGCCAACCACTGTGAAAAGAGCCACCACAAGTGGCATGCAAGGGTCTTCAGCTTCCCAGATAATCATTCCAACCAAAAGCGATAACACCGCACTAAAAAGAGACTGTGAAAGTGCAATTCCACTTCTCTGGTCAAGCACTTCAATCATTCCTATATTTCGTGGGATAAAACCAGGTATATAAGAGTGGATGGATTCGCTGCTCGCTGCAATTCCAGTCTTTAAGATATTGAGAAATTCAGTATTATTCTTGCTTTCACCTGCCCAAGCGTCTTTGTGTGTCATCACATCTTGGAAGAAGAAGTCAGTCCCCTTAAGATTGGATTTCCATGACGGTAACCCATATGAAATGCCATAGTTGTCAGCAGCAACGCCAACTTTTTGTCCATTGTCTTTGTCATGAACTTTAAAACCCCACCGTTCTTTACCACAAATTTCCTTCAGCTGAAGAGTTTCATCCTTCAGACACTGCAACTATAGATGCACAAATGTACACAGATTCAAGACCACTGTCAACCAAGCATAAATTAAAAAAATTATAGCATGGCAAATTTCTTATAAATTCCATGCAATAAATTAACAATAAAGGAAAAACAGATAGACAGTAGTAGATTGTACAGATCAAAGCTTTTGAGGTTCATTCGGACTATCTAATTGCAACATAGTTATGCCCTTTCCTAAGCTCTAAGCATCTAAAATCTTTTTTTTTTTTTTTAATTATGTTACAATTAACTAGCATGAAAACTGATGCAAACTGCCATAGTCAAAATTAACTTGAAAGAAAGGCACCTTGCCACCTCTTGCCAAGACTATATATTCATGTATACTTGAAAATAATTTTACTGTAGCACAGCTTACGGAATCAAAAGTTACTTCAGCTAAAAATTTTGAGTAATAGAATATTGTCACTGATTCAGCATGATTATATTTAGAAAGAAGAAAAATAAGAAAAAAAAAAGGATGATATGAAGACAGGATAACCTATACCACTCTGTCACATCAGCTGGTATGTATAAAATATGGCAAAGCAGTTGTGGGCTACTTCAGACATACATTTAGGTATTACAGTTAGATCCAAATAGCAATGCAACTTTTGACTCTCTCCCTTTTTTCCAATTTGGTCTGGAAACCCCAGATATTACCATTTCATCAACTCTTGATACAGTATTAAGCAAGAATTTTCCAAATAATAAACCACTTCACGCATGAAAAATAAAGGCAAACACAAACTGTTTTGCTATGGTGTTATGAATGATACGTGGTAACATCATAAGTATTACTTTAATAACTATAGTAATACATTCACAATCCAAACCAAGGAAAACTAATCACAACGGCAGGCAAAACTTATCCAAGGGCTGCAAGAGGATAATATTTACCTCGTCCTCTAATAATTCAATTTTTGCCATAGCTTTGTCATTTTCATCTTCAAGTTCAGCTAGCATGGACTCCATAATTTTGCATTCTTTAATGGCATTCTGAAGATGGCCTTCAAGTTCCTTCCTATCCCAGACAAGAGTCTCCAACTCTAACTGCATTTCATGCAGTTGCTGTTCCAGCTGTATATCATAAAAGTCCTTATATTACAAGAAACAATTTAAAATTTAGACACCAAGAAGAATTAGGAACTTATAATGGCTTGAGAAAGTAATGCCAATGGAAGAGATATAACAAAACGATTAAAATTGATAGGAAAACCATGTAATAAAGGAAGAGGCAGGCATAACACAAATGTCTTATACTCTAGGAGGCCTATGCATTTTCTCCATCAGAAATTGATTTATATATAAAAAGTATTGCAAGAGGCATCAGACAAAACAGTTCTCATAGGGTTCAGCCTGATGGGAAAAAAAAATGGAGCCTGACTCTGAAAAGACAATTTTACAACTTTTGTAACTCCAGAACCCATCTTTATTCAGTATTAGCAGTCATAACTCATAAGTTAAAGTTCTCCACCTGTTTTAACTATGCACAGCTCGTCCTGCAACCAAACAGGTAGCCCCAGCCACCATTCTAGTAAATATTTCTTGAAATAGTCTTATCCATTATGAGATGACATGTCTGTATTACTAATGGAAAATCTATATCGAAGAAGCATAGCTTACTTCCGTTTGCAAACAGACAAAGACATGGTAATATGAATTTTTGTGCTGATTTCAAGTTACTTAAATGAATTTATATTAAAAAAAAAGTACAAATAGATATTAGATAAAAAACTGTAGATACGAGTTTTTAAACGAAAATAGTAAAAAATACCAGTCTCTCCCTCTGCAAGGCGGTAAAAACTCGTAGAGGAAGAGTTATAAGAGCAACTGTCCAAGACATTGTTCTGCATATCATGTTCACATGGAAGTTGGTAGTGACATTGACCAGCTCTATCCAGCTATGAAGGACAAAAAAAGTGGTTTTTAGACAAAACAAAATTGCTGACTTGCAAAGGCAAAAGGGCTTCGTCACCAAGATCATTATCATAGCCATCAAATCTTGAAACAAAGACATCAGATACACCATTCTCCAAATATGAAGCTTCTTGCTCCCTCAATCACATGCTGAAAAACACATATTTAATCACTGGCATCCTGCACAAACCATAAATTTTTCAAAATTTTGAAAGAAAGTTATGCCAATAATCACCAAAATCAAAACTAATAATAAACATCAGTAGCACTCGAGCAAGAAATTGATAAAAAGCAAACACAGAAAATCATGACTAAAATTTAAATTAATTAGTAGCATATAAATATTTATTTGAATATTTAGAATCACTTTAAAAACATGCATAATATCATTTCAATTTTCTTTATGAATATAGAACCTTATCGGACTTGCTATTTAAAGATTTATGCGATTTAAAATTAAGAATTTACAGTAAAACGTATGAAACTTTACAAACATTGAACAAATTGATAAACAATTAACAATAAAACTTTGAAAAGAACGACAGTAGATAGTTCCCCTAGATTATAGATGAAAAACTGGCTACTAAACACAAGTTAACATGCTACTAGTAAAAGCGATAGCTATGAAATAAAAATGAAAGCTAATATAGATAGATTCTCCAACTTATGTTCCTATCACATCGATTCATTGTCCATAAGTATCCAAATATAAACTTGAGTCACACAATTGAGTTCTACAGTCTATATTTAAGGTTAACAGTAACCAAATTATTCAACTTCAGAAAGCGAATTGGCAACCAATCTACAATAAAACAGTTATTAAAGTGCGAAGTTTAAGTCTATTATTCAATGATACAGTCTTCGGTCTCCCCTAAATTATTTTTTTTTTTTTTTTATAAATATCAAAGAAATATTGCATATCTGCTGGGCAAAATATGTATGCATATATAGCATCCAAAATCAACATAAGATTTGTTCTACTTCAAAATGAGAGCAAATTATACTAAATAATTAGATCAAGCAATGAGATATACCAAATTCATCTCATATAAATTTAAATTCGTCGTAAAGAGATAAAAGGATCTAAATTAAGAGATGTAGATCGAAATTAAACCAAATTATAAGGACCAAATAGCAAAATCCCAACCTGAGATCTGAAGATAAAACACACAGATCCATGCAAACTCACACTCGGTCTCCGATTCAGTTGATGCAAGGCGGGATCCAATTTGCTTTTTTCATTCACTTATTCACCAATCACAGTACGCCATATGGCTTAAAAATTTCGATCGATAAATTGAAAAAGAAAAAATAGCAGCCAATCAGTTCCCACCTGCACCAAGCGAATTAGAGACCGCCGGTAACTGAATCATTCTCATCTCCTCCGCCAAGCTGAAGCTAAAATGAATGCTCTGAAGAAGATGAAGGCTAATAAAATTTTTGTTTAAAGCCTATTAACCCTATCAGTGGGTTAGGCGAGAGTTGATGGGGGTATTATACATGGCACAGACGAACCTGATGCGCACACGTGTCAGAACCAATAAATCCTGTGATTGTTGAACCGCTTTTCCACCCATCCGAAGAGATCAAAGCGGGAATCCGGAAAGGGGCGGGACGTTAGGAGAATTACGAGGTAACATACATGATCCTACAGTGGATACACAGTGGATTGCACGTGCGCTGGGGTCTGTAACGCCAACGTGGGCTGACTTGTAGAGAGCAAAATTTAAATGTAAAATTGTTGTGGCCGTAGAGTGGAAGCGTAATCTTTGCTGATAAAATATCTGATTCGGTTTAACTGAAAGGCATATTTAACTAATTTTTAATTTGTTGAAAGTAAAATTTGTTTCATGCCTCTAGATTTTATTAGAATTTATATTCATATTGTTGATACATAAATCTGCATCAACCAGAGAATTTTGATTGACCTTGTCAGAACCAGAATGGATATAAGCTGATTACAGATAAACAGTAGTGGAGAATAATAAATACAATAAAGTAAAGACAGAGAGATTTTTAAAGTGGTTCGGCAAGTTAGAATTGAGCACGTCACTGTTATCTTATTGTTTTTGAGAGCTTACAAAGAACAATGTAATTCCTAGGAAAATTTGCTTAGATCAATTGCCAGCCCCTTGAAAACAAGTTAATGATGGGTTTATAGCACTCGTTTACATGATAGAGTTGAGATAAGATTCAAATAAAGAATTAGGAAGTTGCATGATCTTCAGCTACCTTAGTTGAAGTATAGGTCATCTGAATATCTTCCTTCCAATGAGCAAATCTAAATATCTTCTCTCCATAGGGAATTATCCTCTTTGGATTGACCGCACAACAATAGCCCCCCAGTTTTTGGAGTGCGTAACGCACTTCAAAAACTCATGTCTTGATCTGGATGGTGTCGCACTAAGGCTGCAGTCTCGATTGAAGAACTTGAGTTATGCTTGGCGCAATCTAAGAGATCTGAGAGATCTTGAATATGTGATCTCAAGCGAATGGGCAAGCATATGAGCTTAATCAGGGAGCATAATAGCTCAATCAGATAACATAAAGAGCTGATCGGAGAGCATAAAGAGCTCGATTTGAGAGTGAAAGGAGTTCGATTAGAAAGCGGAGAGCTTGATCTAAGAGTATAACTCGATCAAAAAGTATGAAGAGTTGATCTAAGAGCATAGCTCGATCAGAAAGCATGGAGAACTTGATATGAGACCATAGCTCAATTAGAAAGCATGAAGTGCTTGATCTGAGAGCATTGCTCGATAAAAAGAATGGAGAGCTTGATCTGAAAGCATTGCTCGATCAAAAGAATGGAGAGCTTGATCTGAAAGATTGCTCAATCAAAAAGCATGGAGAGCTTGATCTGAGAGCATTACTCGATGAAAAAGCATAGCGAGCTTGATTGAGAGCATTGCTCGATCAGAAAGCTTGGAGATGTTCATTTGAGAGCATTGCTCGATCAGAAAGCATGGAGAGCTGATCAAAGAGCATTGCTCGATCAAAAGCTTTGAGAGCTTAATCTGAGAAACATTGCTCGATCAGAAAGCATGGAGAGCTTGATCTGAGAGCATTGCTCGATCAGAAAGCTGGAAAGCTTCATTGAGATTGCTGATCAGAAAGCATGAAGAGCTTGATATGGAGCACTACTTGATTAAAAAGCTGGAGAGTTTAATCTGAGAGCATTGCTCAATCAGAAAGTATGGAGAGCTTGATCTGAGAGTATTGCTCGATCAAAAGCTTAGAAAGCGATCTGAGAGCATAGTGGCGTGCTGTCGTAGGCACCCAGAATTAAAACCTTCCGAACCTAACTACTGAACTGTAAATGGGTAAGCAAGGGTCGATCCCACGAAGAGTGTCTACCCAAACTTTCTTTGATGTGAAAAACGCTGGGGGTGTTTGTGTAAAAACAGAAAACAATTTCAGTAAAGCAAAAACAATAATTCGAATTCAATCCAAAGGAAGAACTTGGCCTCTGTCAACATCCACCATCGGAATCTTATAACTGATCATTGATGCAAAGAAAATCAATTCACATATTGAATATTCACCGTTGAAATAATTTCCTATCTCTCCTAATTGTAATTAATCAGGAAACAAGCGATCCTAATTAATCTTACCCCTAAACAACCCTAGACAAGCGCTCAAGATTTAATCTAGTGGCAGCCTTAAGAATTAGAGAGATCGACGAAGCTAACAACACAAACAACAAGCAGTTGTATTTAATTTAGTTGAATGTTCTTCGTAAGGTTACTAATTCCTGAGCAGCAAATTACTTACCCAGTGCTTCACAAGTTGGAGGGATCAAACAATTACGGATTTGATATCAAACTTAGCAGTAGATTTCAACAAATAATACACTAGTAGGCCTCCTAGTAATTAAATGCATCAATCATAAAAATATGCACAGAATAACATTCAATACTCAAACATGAATTTAACACTAAAACAGAAAGATCTCACAGTTATTTGATTCCGAGGTTTCTGTTTCTTCAACCAAGTTACAAAAGTTCTAGCCGCTCTAGGCCATCACAAAAACTCAAGTGAAAGAAAATTTCGAGAAGAGAAGAGAGAGAGGCGTGGTCCCCCAAAACCTACTCTGATCTCCCTTTTAAAATACTTTAAGAATTCAAATCCCACTCAATCTCCTAAAAGAAATATTCTCCTATCCTAAAATAACTTAACCTAATTTAATTCTATTGGAAATAAAATAAAATAGAGTCCTAATAAAATAGGAAGGTGGTGTTTCCAGCTGTAATTTTCGTGCAGCATGTATGTCTTCAAAACGTGCAATAAAAGACTGACTTGCATAACACGCTCCAGGACGTCGGTAATGCAGGTGCGTCAACTTCAAGCTCATTGCAACCTTGATTCAGTCAGTATCTCTAAAAACTCAAAACTGAAGTTGTAGATCTCTTTCTTAGCGTTCCACAGCACTTTGAATCATCTCAATCGGAGCTCGGATGAGAGAATTATGCCCAGAATACGAAGCAGGCGAAACTGTCCGAATTCCCCTAATTAATTCCGTTTTCAATTAACACCTCCATTTGCTTCCTAAACCAAAATAAAGTAATAATGAGTACAATTAGGAAACAAATACATATAAAAGACTAAACATTAAGGGGGTTAAATATGACTTTGCATTCCCATCACATAGCTTGATCAGAAAGCATGGAGAGCTTGATCGACAGCATTGCTCGATCAGAAAGCATGGAGAGCTTGTTCTAAGAGCATTGCTAGATTAGAAAGCATTGAGAGCTTGGTTCTGAGAGCATGACTTGATTAGAAAGCATGGAGAGCTTGATCTGAGAGCATTGTTCGATTAGAAAGCTTGGAGAGCTTAATCTTAGAGTATTGCTCAATCAGAAAGTATGGAGAGCTTGTCTGAGAACATTGCTCGACAAAAAACTTTGAGAGCTTAATCTGAGAGCATTGCTCGATCAAAAGCATTGAGAGTTTGATTTGAGAATATTGTTCGATCAAAAGCTTGGAGAGCTTGATTTGAGAGCATAGCTCGATTAGAAAGTATGGAAACTTGATTTGAAAGCATAGCTCGATTAGAAAGCATGGACAGCTACATCTGAGAGCTTTGCTCGATCAGAAAGCATGGAGAGCTTGATCGAGAGCATTATTTCTCGTCAGAAAGCATGGGGAGCTTGATTTGAGAGCATTGCTCTATTAGAAAGATGAAGAGCTTGATCTAAGAGCATTGTCGATCAGAAACGCATGGAGAGCTTGATCTGAGAGCATTGCTCGATCAGAAAGCTTGGAGAGTTGATTAGAAATCATGATGTTTGATCTGAGAGCATTGTTGATCAAAAGCTTGGAGAGCTTGATCTGAGAACATTGCTCGATTAGAACGCTTGGAAAGCTTGATTTGAGAGCATTGCTCGATCAGAAAGCTTGGAGAGCTTGAGAGCTCGATAGCTTAGGAGCTAGAGAACTTGAGAGCGATTTGGCCACGCGATCTGAGAGCTTTGATTTGGAAATACTTTAGTATTTTGATGATAACTTAAGCTGCAGACCTCGAATTGGATGATTCTTGGACCATCGAAAAGCTAACTCGAAGGGCTACAATTCTTATGTTATTGCTTAGCTAGATTCAGAGTTTATTCGCTCAGATTTATATTTGATAATGTGATTCTAGATTAAGAAGTTGAGACTTGTTGAAGAAGTTGGACTTGCTAGAAAAACATGGAGAGTTGCTATAAATCAGACCCTCCTTTAACGCCAAAAAATTGTACAGAAATCTGCATCAACCAGAGAATTCTGATTGACCTTGTCAGAACCGAATGGATGTGCGCGTGATTAAGATAACCAGCAGTAGATGAATAATAAATGTAATAAGTGAATGGCAGAGAGATTTTTAAAGTGGTTCGGCAAGTTAGAACTTGAGCATACGTCCACTGTTAGTTATTGTTTCTCAGAGCTTACAAAAAACAGTATAATTCCGAGGAAGTTTTGCTTGAACAATTTCCCAGCCCCCTTGAAAATAAGTTATGAGGGTTTATATAGCACCCATTTATGATAGAGTTGAGATAAGATTATGATGTGTTTATATAGCACCTATTATATGATAGAGTTGAGATAAGATTCAAATACATAGAATTAGGAAGTTGCATGATCTTCAGCTGCCTTAGTTGGAGTCTAAGTCAATATGAACATCTTCTTTCCAAATTGAGTCAATCTAAATATTTTTCTCCTAATAGGGAATTATTATCTCCGGATTGACTGCACAACGCATATATATCTCATTTATTTATTATTTCTAGAATAAGGTTCTATCCTCCACATAATTTTGTCTTTAATAGTAATCCTGTCCAAATTGGTCACAACTTTCTACTATGAATATATACCAAAAAAACCGGCTTTTTATTAACAAATATTCAAATTAGTGCAAAATTAAATTGTAAAATAAAAAATAAAAAAAGAAATCTAAGTAGGGCCTGTCGTTTCGAATGCTATGAATCTTTCTTTTGACAATCAAAGGCAATCAACAATAAACTATTGACACTGTTTATTTTATTTAATATATTTAGATTCCAAAGGATTTAATTTAGCCTTCAAGAGACTGAGTTTCACTTAATTAACAAAATTAATTAAAATACTCTTGATTGGCGGCTTTCTATAAAGCAGCAAAAATAAGAGCGGTTGATGTTAGTTTCTTGGAGATGAACATGAAGAGGTGAATTGTCAAAGGGGGTGATGATTCATGTCTCGGAAATTAAATAAGGTTGAAAAGATTGAGACATTTTGTGAGCATAAAGAGAAAAAAGTCAGTGTGTAACGTGACTAAATTAGAAAAAAAATTGGATCATTCTTTATTTATTTCAATCAATAATGAACTAAGACTTTTTTTGTGTTCATTGGACTCTTTAAGCTGCGGCTTGACCTTTGTTCTTTTTTTTCTTTTTGATGTAAAGTAAAGCCAGTGATTAGGAGACAAACCTCTGTTCATCCCACGCGTTTGCTTGCTTCCTAATGAAGAAGACTTCCTTGATCTTTGTAAATCAATTTGAAGAGATTTTGATTCATTCCGAATTAAAGGATTCAGAATACTAGATTGAAAGGTTTTGTTTTCGGAGTTAAAGAATTCAAAATGTTTCGCTTTATCCATTAAAAAATAAAAATAAACTATTTGATATGTATGTGTTGATATCTAAAAATTACCGTCAATACTTGATAATGGGTGACGTCTATATCAATTTTCACATGATCTTCGATATTAGACTTAAAAGAAGGAATTGATAACAAATTGCCTTACCAACTTTAATACAGCCCCAAAAGTAATGCAACATGAAGTCACCACTCACACATGCAACCCAATAAAGCAATTAAGAAAGGTTAAAGGTAGAAATGCACACAAATAGAAATAATATTAACTTGGAGCAACATCTGTTTTGACAAAGGAAAAAGAAGGATAAGCACGAAATTTCAACAATAAATGTTCCCACAAAGACAAATATTCAATATTTCTGTGATCTGTTGCTTCTCCGAACTTATCCAATTCTAGAGGACCCTATTTCATTTAAATTCTCCTTTCGTGACCTGATATTCATGTGAAAGAGACAACCAAATGATGACGACCCGTTACCAGATACAAATATTTTCAAATATTTGGTAAAACAATTAAACATTATAAGAAATGCGGGGATTAATTTATAGCCCAAAGAGTTATAGAACTTTTGTGAGAGAATAGGAGGTTTTAACATAAACACCTTAGTGAAAGAACAAGAGACTCATAGGTTTCGGAATTGAAGGCTTAAAATCATAATTATGAAGCTAATTTCACACAAATCTTGGATACAACGATGAATATACCTTTTTTTCTGTCTTATATCTTGCAATAAAAAGAGTTGATTTTGACATTTGTGAAATGATCGAAATATAAATAATAAAATGTTAAAACTTAACATTGATAAGATATAATGAACTTTTTATTTCTTATTATGTTGACAATTTTACTCTTATACTCATTATGTTTGACAAATATTCGTAAATTATAAGAGTGTAAATAATTCTTGTCGAAACTTCTGGACATATATATATATATATTAGAATTTGGTACTGGTACAGATGATTTCAGCTCCAGCCACACATTTATAGAGGTATAAACTATAAACTGGGCTGGACCGCATGGTGATAATATTAGTTCAAAATATCGGCGAATTTCAGGTACAAATAATATCTCTATATAAAAATAAAAAGGTTTAATAATACAAATAGAACAAATAATATAAAGGACCTTTCGGTGATTTGTTGAAACTAGATAAAATAAATTATAAAAATACACAAATTTCGACCGACAGGATTTATAGGGACTTGTGAACTGCGTTAGGTCCTATTAAATAATTAGCTGGACATTTTGACTCTAATTTTAAGGTCTACTCAGGATCTTGAAAGTCATGTAATTGAACCAGAACTTTGGACTAAATGTGCAACGGAAGGACGTTGGCCTCTAGAGGGCCTTAGTGTGGTCATATTTTATAAAAGATAACTGCTTATAAATCGAATCATATTAAAACTCGTCAATAAACTTACTGAAGACGAACTAAATAGGGGCAGAAGTGTAGTTATATACATCAATAAGAAGTACAAATTATTGAGAAACTTCGATATGAAAAGATAATACTTTGAATACATTCATCTCTTCGATAAGTTTGTAATGAGCAATACCAACCCTATTGTCGTTAGAGAGAAGAACTATGATAATTAAACACTTCCAATTTGCAAGGCAGATTATATAATCTATATTTGGCTATTGATCGAGATATTTCAAAATTGTCGGATTCTCATCTTTCATAACGATACCTTTCAATTAATATATAACATAGTTTTAAAAACACATTTGACATAATAATATTGTTTGGCTGGATTGAAATGGCAATGATATGTTTTCACGTAATCTAATGATCTAACATTGATACAAAATTCAATTGGTGAATTAAGTCTTTAACAAATTTTCTAATAAGATTTAAAGGATTTGATTACAAAAATGATCTACCCAACTTTAAATATAGCCCCTACGTAAGGCAACATAAAAGCACCACATGTCAACCCAAAAAAAAAAAAAAAAAAAAAAAGAAGTTATGATATAGAAATGAAAAAGCAAAGGTTAAGGTAGAAATGCACATGATTTGAAGGTGAACTCATGATTTTGAAGGTCATGTAATTGGAGAAGTATGAACTATCATGTTACCAAAACGTTTGGTGATTCATCATCGTATAAACAATGGCAATAATTAAGGCAAAGATGAAAGATCTCATAGGTTGTTATCCTCTTTACACCACGGAGTTTTTGCTCAAATTGCTAGTTTTCTTCATATTAAGTACTATGAAGATTGCAGAACATCTCTGTCCACACATAAAACCTGCATCACTCAAGTAACAATTACATCCAAATAAACTATAGACTGGAGTAAATCAAGTCTAAACATATATTTTCCATATTATAGTCTTCTCTGTCTAACGAGTAAAAACTGTGACAGAAAGATATTAACATTATACATGGTTGGGTGATTTCTAGGAATCAAGTAGATTAAGCTAGTTGTCCAGAAACCAAACCAGCTCATTGTCTGACCTACAAACCTGATGGTGAGGGGAGCCAACATGCGGGCAACTTTGGCAGTGTTGGGTATGTCAGTGTGCCGAGATAAACAGTTGAGACTTAATAAAGCGACGCATCAGAAGCAGGTTTGTTCTTAATGTGGGAGAAAAACTGAACAACGCTTTTCAGTGACATGCCAACCACTGTGAAAGAGCCACCACAAGTGGCATGCAAGGGTCTTCAGCTTCCAGATAATATTCCAACCAAAAGCGATAACACCGCACTAAAAAGAGACTGTGAAAGTGCAATTCCTCTCTGGTCAAGCACTTCATTCATTCCTATATTTCGTGGGATAATACCAGGTATATAAGAGGGGATGGATTCGCTGCTCGCTGCAATTCCAGTCTTTAAGATATTGAGAAATTCAGTATATTCTTGCTTTCACCTGCCAAGCATCTTTGTGCGTCATCAACTTGGAAGAAGAAGTCAGTCCTTAGATTGGATTTCCATGACGGAAACCCATATGAAATGCCATAGTTGTCAGCAGCAACGCCAACTTTTTGTCCATTGTCTTTGTCATGAACTTTAAACCCCACCCGTTCTTTACCACAAATTTCCTTCAGCTTGAAAAAAAAAAGTTGTATTAGAGAGGCCAACATGTCAAGTCAAGTTTAGAGGAAAAAAGATATAGAATACGAATGTAACACTATTACATTATCTATGCTATCATTCAGTGAATTTGTGTCACTTTTTAAGTTTTTTTTTTTTCTCGTCTATTTTTAAATTGGTGTCACTTTTGAGTTTTTGTTGTATATCATCTAACTTTAAATTAATTGTGCTTATAGTGATTAAATATAATAACTATTTTGCATATGTGCATTGACTTATTGTACCATGTCATTTACACATATTCTCCCCATTTTTAATTGGTAGTGGACACGTACAAATTTTAAAACTAGAAAAGCTATAACGGCCTTTCACATAATATATTAGTTGAATCACTAACTTAGATAATTTTGTGAAATAGAAAGACGAGTGGCAAGTAGAATAAAGGCCAAGAAAAGGCGCCGGTAACTTGGGGGATGTGTAAATTGTCGCATATGGCGCGCTCTATCCCACAGGAGCTGGCAGGCGCTTAAAGAAAATGGGCATTTTCCAGTTTGTCCCTATTGCTCTTTTCTATAATGCTCTTTCCTCTGATATTACTATCACCAATTGCTACGAAAACCAAGTTACAACACAACCCAATGAAATGAAAATAGCCCACCACCAACTTTTGTCTTTTGTCTCCACTATCTTATATCTATGTGGGGGGCAACGGAAATACGGCATTAGAATATGCCCACCAATGCTAAATAATTGTATTTTGTGTTTGGAAGGCAAGAGAATAGAAAAGCTGGAAACAACTTTCTGTGTGTGGCACTGCTTTGTTACCTTTTTCCAAGGAGATTTTTTTTCTTTGAATCTTGCACTACTAGTCTCAGTTTGAGGGGACACTCATTTCAGTTTGGACACTAGTTTAAGGTAAACAGAGTGTACGGTTTTCATTGAAACAGATTTATATACACATTGTATATGCCTGACAAGTGTTTTCCCTACATGGATATGCTGAATTGAAAATTAATGGGTCAAAAGGCCTAGACGCATTTACCTTTGCAAGGTGGTTACCACCAACATCAATAACCTTTGCAGCTCTCAAGTCTGAACAGGTTAAGATTATTGAAATAAGCCAATTTTTTTTAAATCACTAAAGCCCAATCTGGTCTTATTTTAAGTCCAATTTATATTAATGGACCAACATAGGCTCATTTCTGTGTTAAACCCCCCAAAGCTAAAGCCCATTTCAACGACCTTTGCTATCCAACGAGAGCGGAGTTCCATAAGAAGTAAATCATTGATGAAGTTATCAGTTTTTTAACGAATGTTTGCGTTAAAGGCTTCATTTCTTTGTCATAGAGAAGAATTGTTTCCATTGCTTCCTGACCACAAATTAAACAATCTCCTGTGTGATATAACTTCACTTCACACACCATCCAATAAGAGACTCCTTTTTCAACTACAACATACTGGACATCTCTTTTCTGCCCACAATCTTTCCGCCTTAAGTTAATTATATTATTTTCTCACAGTATCCTTTAACTTCTAGAACTCTCTATTTGATCTCCTAATTACCTGCTGATTATCTTTTCCTCTGTAATATTGTTCAAGGACAATAATCTTGTTAAAAAGTGAATATAGGAGCAACTGAGTCCAGAATGCAAGATCATAAAAGATTGTAAAGTTTAAGACCATAAAAGCCTCAACTCGTGAACTTTTAGTCTAACAGAGTCCAATACAACCAGAATAGTCGATGCCAAAATTGTAGCTTGCAACACTCAATCCACAACTTTGTGTAAATGGAACTCTCAACATGCAGACATAGCCATTACAAAGCTAAAATGATTAAATATTAAACAATGACATAAAGAACAGATGAAACAAACTCTACTTTTTTGGCCATGATGGGACTCATTTTCTAGTGCAGTTTATTAAATCTAACAAATTGAAATTCTATGTCAGATGAGACTCATCCATCTACCAAGAACAGAGAAAAAGAGAGATGGAGAAGAAAGAACCAAAAGTGTGTAGTTCATACAAAAATGAAAACTGGGAAAACTATTTTAAACACTCTTAAGTTTTGTTTGTTAGCAAAGAAATATATACATATATATATATAATTAAATTGGAAGAACACCACCAGTCCTGATATGTAAACCCGGTCAAAAAGGAGAAAAACATACTAACATAATCAAATAATCAACATCAATTCTAGAGTTAGACAAATCCATATAAATGACTCGTATAGAAATAAAATCCTAAAACTGAAGCAACCTGGACCACCCTGAACAAAATGAGATACGCTATACTAAACAGACAAACTACAGCCCCCTGCTTTCCTGAAATCCTCATTGCTGCCTCTGATGTCACACCAAACTTGTCTGTAAATCAGTCAAAATCACACTAACAAATAGCGATGATGTGAGGAAATAAGCTGCATGGGATTTAGTCCAGCCATTCGTTTAAGTTCTTATTGTCCAACGTGTAAGAATGTCATTTAATCCAAAACCAACTCCATGTAGATAGTTCCCCTAATTATAGATGAAAACTGGCTTACTAAAACACCAAGTTAACATGCTACTAGTAAAAGCGATAGCTATGAAATAAAAATGAAAGCTCAATATAGAGATAGATTCTCCAACTTATGTTTCCTATCACATCGATTCATTGTCCATAAGTATCCAAATATGAAACTTGAGTCATCACAATATGAAGTTCTACAAGTCTATTATTTAAGGTTAACAGTATACCAAATTATTCAACTTCAGAAAGCGAATTTGGCAACAAATCTACAATAAAACAGTTATTAAAGTGCGAAGTTTTAAGTCTATTATTCAATGATACAAGTCTTCGGTCTCCCCTAAATTCATTTTTTTTTTTTTTTTTTTTTTTTTTATAAACATCAAAGCAAATATTGCATATTCTGCTGGGCAAAATATGTATGCATATATAGCATCCAAAACTAACATAGAATTTGTTCTACTTCAAACTGAGAGCAAATTATACTAAATACACTTAGATCAAGCAATGAGATATACCAAATTCATCTCATATAAATTTAAATTCGTCGTAAAGAGATAAAAAGGATCTAAATCTAAGAGATGTAGATCGAAATTAAACCAAATTATAAGGACCAAATAGCAAAATCCCAACCTGAGATCTGAAGATAAAACACAAGATCCATGCAACCTCTCACCTCGGTCTCCGATTCAGTTGATGCAAGGCGGGATCCAATTTGCTTTTTTTCATTCACTTATTCCACCAATCACAGTACGCCATATGGCTTAAAAATTTTCGATCGATAAATTGAAAAAGAATAAAATAGCAGCCAATCAGTTCCCGACCTGCACCAAGCGAATTAGAGACCGCCGGTAACTGAATCATTTCTCATCTCCTCCGCCAAGCTGAAGCTAAAATGAATGCTCTGAAGAAGATGAAGGCTAATAAAATTTTTGTTTAAAGCCTATTAACCCTATCAGTGGGTTAGGCGAGAGTTAGATGAGGGTTATTTATACATGGCACAGACGAACCTGATACGCACACGTGTCAGAACCAATAAATCCTGTGATTGTTGAACCGCTTTTCCACCCATCCAGAAGAGATCAAAGCGGGAATCCGGAAAAGGGGCGGGACGTTTAGGAGAATTACGAGAGTACCACTACATTGATCCTACGTGGATACACAGTGATTGCACGTGCACGTGGTCTGTAACGGCAACGTCGACTGACTTGTAGAGAGCAAAATTTAAATGTAAATTGTTTGTGGCCGTTAGAGTGGAGCGTAATCTTTGCCTGATAAAATATCTGATTTTTATCTGATTTCGGTTTAATCGAAGAATAATACTATGCATACATCATTCTCATACAATATTTATCATATAATATTATATGGTAAGATATGATTGGATAAAAATTTAATTTTAATTTTAAATTAGCCAATCATATCTTGCCACACAATATTGTATGAGAAATGTTGTATGAAAATTATATATGTGTAGTATTACTCTTAATTGAAAGGCATATTTTAACTAATTTTTAATTTGTTGAAAGTAAAATTTGATTTCATGCTTCTAGATTTTATTAGAATTTATATTCATATTATTGATACAAAAATCTGCACCAACTAGAGAATTTTGATTGACCCTGTCGGAACCAGAATAGATATGCGCGTGATTACGAATAAATAGTAATGGATGAATAATAAATACAATAAAATAAATGGCAGAGAGATTTTTAAAGTGGTTCGGCAAGTTAAAAATTAAGCCTACGTCCACTGTTATCTTATTGTTTTTAAGAGCTTACAAAGAACAGTGTAATTCCTAGGAGTGCGTAATTGCAGTTCAAAAACTCATGTCTTTGATCTAGATGGCTGTCGCACTATAGGCTACAGTCTCGAATTGAAGAACTTGAGTTATGTCTGGCGCAATCTAAAAGATCTGAGAGATCTTGAACACGTGATCTCAAGTGAATGAGCGAGCATATGAGCTTAATCAGGGAGCATAAAGAGCTCAATCAGAGAACATAAAGAGCTTGATCAGAGAGCATAAATAGCTCGATCTGAGAGTGAAAGGAGTTTGATTAGAAAGCGCGAAGAGCTTGATCTAAGAGCATAACTCTATCAAAAAGTATGAAGAGCTTATCTAAGAGCATAGCTCGATCAGAAACATGGAGAACTTGATATGAGACCATAGCTCGATTAGAAAGCATAAAGTGCTTGATCTGAGAGCATTGCTCGATAAAAAAGAATGGAGAACTTGATCTGAAAGCATTGCTCGATCAAAAAGCATGGAGAGCTTGATCTGAGAGCATTACTCGATCAAAAAACATGGCGAGCTTGATTTGAGAGCATTGCTCGATCAGAAAGCTTGGAGAGTTTCATTTGAGAGCATTGCTCGATTAGAAAGCATGGAGAGCTTGATCAAAGAGCATTGCTCGATCAAAAAGCATGGAGAGCTTGATCTGAGAATATTGCTCGATCAGAAAGCATGGAGAGCTTGATCTGAAAGCATTGCTCAATCAGAAAGCTTGGAGAGCTTCATCTGAGAGCATTGCTCGATCAGAAAGCATGGAGAGCTTGATTTGCTTTCTGTTCGAGCATGGCTCAATAAAAAAGCATGGAGAGCTTAATCTGAGAGCATTGCTCGATCATAAAGCATTGAGAGCTTGATCTGAGAGCATTGCTCAATCAGAAAGCATTGAGAGCTTGGTCTAAGAGCATGACTTGATCAGAAAGCATGGAGAGCTTGATCTGAGAGCATTGCTTGATCTAAAAGCATGGAGAGCTTAATTTGAGAGCATGGTTCGATCAAAAAGCATAGAGAGCTTGATCTTAGAGCATTGCTCGATCAGAAAGCATGGAGAGCTTGATCTGAGATCATAGCTAGATCAGAAAGTGTTGAGAGCTTGATCTGAGAGCATTGCTCAATCAGAAAGCATTGAGAGCTTGGTCTAAGAGCATGACTTGATCAGAAAGCATGGAGAGCTTGATCTGAGAGCATTGCTTGATCAGAAAGCATGAAGAGCTTGATTTGAGAGCATTGCTCGATCAGAAAGCATGAAGAGCTTGATTTGAGAGCATTGCTCAATCAGAAAGCATTGAGAGCTTGATTTGAGAGCATTGCTCGATCAGAAAACACGGGGAGCTTGATCTGAGAGCATTGCTCAATTAGAAAGCATGGAGAGCTTAATCTGAGAGCATTGTTCGATCAGAATGCATGGAGAGCTTGATTTGAGAGCATTGCTCGATCAGAAAGCTTGATTTGAAAGCATTGCTTGATTAGAAAGCATAGAGAGCTTGATCTGAGAGCATTGCTCGATCAGAAAGCTTGTAGAGCTTGAACTGAGAACATTGCTCGATCAGAAAGCTTGGAAAGCTTGATCTGAGAGCATTGCTCGATCAGAAAGCTTGGAGAGCTTAAGAGCTAGAGAGCTTGAGAGCTCGATAGCTTGGGAGCTAAAGAGCTTGAGAGCGATTTCTAATCTGAGAGATTTGAGCTCGCGATCTGAGCGATTTAGCCATGCGATCTAAAGCTGAAGATCAGAGTAATCTAAGCACGTGATTTGAGCGATTTGGCCACGCGATCTGAGAGCTTTGATTTGGAACATGCTTTAGTATTTTGATGATAACTTAAGCTGCAGACCTCGGATTTGGATGATTCTTGGACGTCGAAAAGCTAACTCGAAGTGCTACAATTCTTATGTTATTGCTTAGCCAGATTCAGAGTTTATCCTGCTCAGATTTTCATATTTGATAACGTGATTCTAGATTAAGAAGTTGGGATTTGCTGAAGAAGTTGAGACTTGCTGGAAAAACATGGATAGTTGTTATGAATCAGACCCTCCTTCTAACACCAAAATGTTGATATAGAAATCTGCATCAACCAGAGAATTTTGATTGACCTTGTTAGAACCGGAATAGATGAGCGCATGATTACAAATAACCAGCAGTAGATGAATAATAAATGCAATAAAATAAATGGCAGAGAGATTTTTAAAGTGGTTCGGCCAGTTAAAACTTGAGCATACGTCCACTGTTAGCTTATTGTTTTTCAGAGCTTACAAAGAACAGTATAATTCCTAGGAGATTTTGCTTGGAACAATTGCCCAGCCCCCTTGAAAATAAGTTATGATGGGTTTATATAGCACCCATTTATATGATATAGTTGAGATAAGATTCAAATACGTAGAATTAGGAAGTTGCATAATCTTCAGCTACCTTAGTTGGAGTCTAAGTCAATCTGAATATCTTCCTTCCAAATTAAGTCAATCTAAATATCTTCTCTTCTAATAGGGAATTATTATCTCCGGATTGACCGTACAACACATATATATCTCATTTATTTATTTATTTCTAGAATAAGGTTCTATCCTCCAAATAATTTTGTCTTTAATAGTTAATCCATATCCAAATGTTGTCACAACTTTCTATTATGAATATATACAAAAAAAACCGGCTTTTTATTTAACAAATATTCAAATTAGTGCAAAATTAAATTGTAAAATAAAAAATAAAAAAAGAAATCTAAGTAGGGCCTTTCGTTTCGAATGCTATGAATGTTTCTTTTGACAACTTCAAAAGACAATCAACAATAAAACATATTGCACATGTTTATTTAATTTAATATATTTAGATTCCAAAGGATTTAATTTAGCCTTCAAGAGACATTGAGATTCACTTAATTAACAAAATTAATTAAAATACTCTTGATTGGCGGCTTTCTATAAAGCAGCAAAAATAAGAGCGGTTGATGTTAGTTTCTTGGAGATGAAGTCATGAAGAGGTGAATTGTCAAAGGGGGTGATGATTCATGTCTCGGAAATTAAAATAAGGTTGAAAAGATTGAGACAATTTTGTGAGCATAAAGAGAAAAAAGTCAGTGTGTAACGTGACTAAATTAGAAAAAAATTTGGATCATTCTTTATTCATATTTCAATCAATAATGAACTAAGACTTTTTTTGTGTTCATTGGACTTCTTAAAGCTGCGGCTTGACCTTTGTTCTTCTTTTTTCTTTTTGATGTAAAGTAAAGCCATGTGATTAGGAGACAAACCTCTGTTCATCCCACGCGTTTGCTTGCTTCCTAATGAAGAAGACTTCCTTGATCTTTGTAAATCAATTTGAAGAGATTTTGATTCATTCCGAATAAAAGGATTCAGAATACTAGATTGAAAGGTTTTGTTTTCGGAGTTAAAGAATTCAAAATGTTTCGCTTTATCCATTAAAAATAACCTATTTGATATGTATGTGTTTGATATCTAAAAATTACCGTCAATACTTGATAAATGGGTGACGTCTATATCAATTTTCACATGATCTTCGATATTAAGACTTAAAAGACGGAATTGATTAACAAAATTGATCCTTACCCAACTTTAAATACAGCCCCAAAAGTAATGCAACATGAAGTCACCACATGCCAACCCAATAAAGCAATTAAGAAAGGTTAAAGGTAGAAATGCACACAAATAGAAATAATATTAACTTGGAAGCAACATCTGTTTGACAAAGCAAAAAGAAGGATAAGCACGAAATTTCAACAATAAATGTTCCCACAAAGACAAAATATTTAATATTTCTGTTGATCTGTCTTGCTTCTCCGAACTTATCCAATTCTAGAGGACCCTATTTCATTTAAATTCTCCTTTCATGACCTGATATTCATGTGAAAGAGACAACCAAATGATGACGACCCGTTACCAGAAACAAAATATTTTCAATAATATTTGGTAAAACAATTAAACATGGTACCTTAATTTATAAGAAATGCGGGGATTAATTTATAGCCCAAAAGAGTTATAGAACTTTTGTGAGAGAAATAGGAGGTTTTAACATAAACACCTTAGTGAAAGAACAAAGAGACTCATAGGTTTCGGAATTGAAGGCTTATAACTTTATAATTGATGAAGCTAATTTTCACACAAATCTTGGATACAACGATGAATATACCTTTTTTTCTGTCTTATATCTTGCAATAAAAAGAAGTTGATTTTGACATTTGTGAAATGATCGAAATATTAAATAATAAAAATGTTAAAACTTCAACATTTGATAAGATATAAAGAACTTTTTATTTCTTATTATGTTGACAATTTTACTCTTATACTCATTATGTTTGACAAATATTCGTAAATTATAAGAGTGTAAATAATTCTTGTCGAAACTTCTGGACATATATATATATATATATTAGAATTTGGTACTGGTACAGATTGAGTTTCAGCTCCAGCCACACATTTTTATAGAGGTATAAACTGGGCTGGACCGCATGGTGATAATAATTAGTTCAAAATATCGGCGAATTTCAGGTACAAATAATATCTTCATATAAAAATAAAAAGGTTTAATAATACAAATAGAACAAATAATATAAAGGACCTTTCGGTGATTTTGTTGAATAACTAGATAAAATAAATTATAAAAATACACAAATTTCGACCGACAGGATTTATATGGGACTTGTGAACTGCGTTAGGTCACCTTATTTAAAATAATTAAGCTGGACATTTATGACTCTTAATTTTAAGGTCTACTCAGGATCTTGAAAGTCATGTAATTGAACCACGAACTATGGACTAAATGTGCAACAGAAGGAGGTTGGCCTCTAGAGGGCCTTGGTGTTGGTCATATTTTTATAAAAGATAACTACTTATAAATCGAATCATATTAAAACTCGTCAATAAACTTACTGAAGACGAATCTAAATAGGGGCAGAAGTGATAGTTATATACATCAATAAAGAATGTACAAATTATTGAGAAACTTCGATATGAAAAGATAATACTTTGAATACATTTCATCTCTTCAATAAGTTTAGTAATGAGCATACCAACCCTATTGTTTCGATAGAGAGAAGAACCTATGATTAATTAAACACTTCCCAATTTGCAAGGCAAGATTATATAATCTATATTTGGCTATTGAATCGAGATATTTTCAAAATTGTTCGGATTCTTCATCTTTCATAACGATACCTTTCAATTAATAATATAACATAGTTTTAAAAACACATTTGACATAATAATAATTGTTTGAGCTGGATTGAAATGGCAATGATATATGTTTTCACGTAATCTAATGATCTAACATTGATACAAAATTCAATTGGATGAATTAAGTCATTAACAAATTTTCTAATAAGATTTTAAATGGATTTGATTAACAAAATTGATCCTTACCCAACTTTAAAATATAGCCCCCACGTAAGGCAACATAAAGGCACCACATGTCAACCAAAAAAAAAAAAGAAAAAAAAAGGAAGTTATGATATAGAAATGAAAAAGCAAAGGTTAAAGGTAGAAATGCACATGATTTGAAGGTGAACTCATGATTTTGAAGGTCAATGTAATTGGAGAAGTATGAACTATCATGTTAACCAAAATGTTTGGGTGATACATCATCGTATAAACAATGGCATATAATTTAAGGCAAAGATGAAAGATCTCATAGGTTGTTATTACCTCTTTACGCCACGGAGTTTTTGCTCAAATTGCTAGTTCTTCTTAATATTAATGCACTATGAAGATTGCAGAACATCTCTGTCCACATATAAAACCTGCATCACTCAAGTAACAATTACATCCAAATAAACTATAGACTGGAGTAAATCAAAGTCTAAACATATATTTTTCATATTATAGTCTTCTCTGTCTAACGAGTAAAAACTGTGACAGAAAGATATTAACATTATACATGGTTAGGTGATTTCTAGGAATCGAGTAGATTAAGCTATTGTGTCGAGAAACCAAACCAGCTCATTGTCTGACCTACAAACCTGATGGTGAGGGGAGCCAACATGCGGGCAACTTTTGGCAGTGTTGGGTATGTCAGTGTGCCGAGTATAAACCAGTTGAAGCTTAATAAAGCGACAGCATCAGAAGCAGGTTTGTTCTTAATGGTGGAGAAAAACTGAACAACGCTTTTCAGTGACATGCCAACCACTGTGAAAAGAGCCACCACAAGTGGCATGCAAGGGTCTTCAGCTTCCCAGATAATCATTCCAACCAAAAGCGATAACACCGCACTAAAAAGAGACTGTGAAAGTGCAATTCCACTTCTCTGGTCAAGCACTTCAATCATTCCTATATTTCGTGGGATAAAACCAGGTATATAAGAGTGGATGGATTCGCTGCTCGCTGCAATTCCAGTCTTTAAGATATTGAGAAATTCAGTATTATTCTTGCTTTCACCTGCCCAAGCGTCTTTGTGTGTCATCACATCTTGGAAGAAGAAGTCAGTCCCCTTAAGATTGGATTTCCATGACGGTAACCCATATGAAATGCCATAGTTGTCAGCAGCAACGCCAACTTTTTGTCCATTGTCTTTGTCATGAACTTTAAAACCCCACCGTTCTTTACCACAAATTTCCTTCAGCTGAAGAGTTTCATCCTTCAGACACTGCAACTATAGATGCACAAATGTACACAGATTCAAGACCACTGTCAACCAAGCATAAATTAAAAAAATTATAGCATGGCAAATTTCTTATAAATTCCATGCAATAAATTAACAATAAAGGAAAAACAGATAGACAGTAGTAGATTGTACAGATCAAAGCTTTTGAGGTTCATTCGGACTATCTAATTGCAACATAGTTATGCCCTTTCCTAAGCTCTAAGCATCTAAAATCTTTTTTTTTTTTTTTAATTATGTTACAATTAACTAGCATGAAAACTGATGCAAACTGCCATAGTCAAAATTAACTTGAAAGAAAGGCACCTTGCCACCTCTTGCCAAGACTATATATTCATGTATACTTGAAAATAATTTTACTGTAGCACAGCTTACGGAATCAAAAGTTACTTCAGCTAAAAATTTTGAGTAATAGAATATTGTCACTGGTTCAGCATGATTATATTTAGAAAGAAGAAAAAAAAGAAAAAAAAAAGGATGATATGAAGACAGGATAACCTATACCACTCTGTCACATCAGCTGCTATGTATAAAATATGGCAAAGCAGTCGTGGGCTACTTCAGACATACATTTAGGTATTACAGTTAGATCCAAATAGCAATGCAACTTTTGACTCTCTCCCTTTTTTCCAATTTGGTCTGGAAACCCCAGATATTACCATTTCATCAACTCTTGATGCAGTATTAAGCAAGAATTTTCCAAATAATAAACCACTTAACGCATGAAAAATAAAGGCAAACACAAACTGTTTTGCTATGGTGTTATGAATGATACGTGGTAACATCATAAGTATTACTTTAATAACTATAGTAATACATTCACAATCCAAACCAAGGAAAACTAATCACAACGGCAGGCAAAACTTATCCAAGGGCTGCAAGAGGATAATATTTACCTCGTCCTCTAATAATTCAATTTTTGCCATAGCTTTGTCATTTTCATCTTCAAGTTCAGCTAGCATGGACTCCATAATTTTGCATTCTTTAATGGCATTCTGAAGATGGCCTTCAAGTTCCTTCCTATCCCAGACAAGAGTCTCCAACTCTAACTGCATTTCATGCAGTTGCTGTTCCAGCTGTATATCATAAAAGTCCTTATATTACAAGAAACAATTTAAAATTTAGACACCAAGAAGAATTAGGAACTTATAATGGCTTGAGAAAGTAATGCCAATGGAAGAGATATAACAAAACGATTAAAATTGATAGGAAAACCATGTAATAAAGGAAGAGGCAGGCATAACACAAATGTCTTATACTCTAGGAGGCCTATGCATTTTCTCCATCAGAAATTGATTTATATATAAAAAGTATTGCAAGAGGCATCAGACAAAACAGTTCTCATAGGGTTCAGCCTGATGGGAAAAAAAAATGGAGCCTGACTCTGAAAAGACAATTTTACAACTTTTGTAACTCCAGAACCCATCTTTATTCAGTATTAGCAGTCATAACTCATAAGTTAAAGTTCTCCACCTGTTTTAACTATGCACAGCTCGTCCTGCAACCAAACAGGTAACCCCAGCCACCATTCTAGTAAATATTTCTTGAAATAGTCTTATCCATTATGAGATGACATGTCTGTATTACTAATGGAAAATCTATATCGAAGAAGCATAGCTTACTTCCGTTTGCAAACAGACAAAGACATGGTAATATGAATTTTTGTGCTGATTTCAAGTTACTTAAATAAATTTACATTAAAAAAAAAGTACAAATAGATATTAGATAAAAAACTGTAGATACGAGTTATTAAACGAAAATAGTAAAAAATACCAGTCTCTCCCTCTGCAAGGCGGTAAAAACTCGTAGAGGAAGAGTTATAAGAGCAACTGTCCAAGACATTGTTCTGCATATCATGTTCACATGGAAGTTGGTAGTGACATTGACCAGCTCTATCCAGCTATGAAGGACAAAAAAAGTGGTTTTTAGACAAAACAAAATTGCTGACTTGCAAAGGCAAAAGGGCTTCGTCACCAAGATCATTATCATAGCCATCAAATCTTGAAACAAAGACATCAGATACACCATTCTCCAAATATGAAGCTTCTTGCTCCCTCAATCACATGCTGAAAAACACATATTTAATCACTGGCATCCTGCACAAACTATAAATTTTTCAAAATTTTGAAAGAAAGTTATGCCAATAATCACCAAAATAAAAACTAATAATAAGCATCATTAGCACTCGAGCAAGAAATTGATAAAAAGCAAACACAGAAAATCATGACTAAAATTTAAATTAATTAGTAGCATATAAATATTTATTTGAATATTTAGAATCACTTTAAAAACATGCATAATATCATTTCAATTTTCTTTATGAATATAGAACCTTATCGGACTTGCTATTTAAAGATTTATGCGATTTAAAATTAATAATTTACAGGAAAACGTATGAAACCTTACAAACATTGAACAAATTGATAAACAATTAACAATAAAACTTTGAAAAGAAGCGAACAAATCAAATGCAACATATGTCACAGTCTCAGTTTCTGAATATACGAGCAACTCATTAAAACCATCGACAAAAGTTTACGAGTCGTAATAAGAAGTATGAGCTGAACTGAAAAGTAGAGAGCTGAGAAGAGTTAAAGAAGAGAGACTTACAGAGAATTTAGATTAAAGGCAACTGAGTCTGAAGTGAGCAGCGCAGTGGCAACAGAGATTTGATTTGAGAGAAAAGGTTGAAAAGAGAGGAGGTGGCAGCAAGAGCATTGCTGTGTTTGACACGTACCAGAGTTACATGCTGATGGTGCAAAATTTCGTCTCGCCTAACCGCGGACGAAACCGATTAGTAGTGGGCCTGGCGATGGGTGACCACAATTTAAGCCCAGTAATCTGAATAATTTCATTAATTGTGTGAATCCAATCCATCTCCAATTAGACAACTCAATATAACTGAAATCATATAAGAGTTTATTATATAATTTTGGTCATATTTATAGTGTTTTAATCCACTTAAGAATCTTTTGATGACGATATAAGGGGGCGCGGGAAAGGGCCCAGAACAAAATGATGACCTAACAAGGATATAACTATGGTGTAACACCTCATCAACATTGAAGAGAATGATAGGTCTCAAATTCAGAGAATAAAAATGATTAGATAATTTGTCTTTTCTTCGGGTGAGAAACGTACCACAATTTGAATAAAAATGATTGCTTGCCTTCCATTGATAATTTTCGGCTGCTTAAATAAGCAAAGCCACTTACACTAAAACCAAAATAAAAAGGAAATTATTAGCTAATAACTGAACTACGACCCACGTGAAACAGATCATGCAAATGCATAAGAAACAAAACATAACTAACGGAAATGAAATGGATGTAAAACTCGCAACCACTGAGGACCCATTCGCACGTAAAACTCTCAACTGCCATGACCCAGTCCATTCCTGCTCTTCACGTGTTTAATGGTACCATTTGCTAGCATGCAAGGAACGTTCTTCACGTCCCAGCTTATCCCAAGTATTTGGGATTTGGATTACGGCCCCTCTCCAAATGTCGTGGCCTAACAATACCTCCCCCAGCAAGTGGATCCTTGTCCTCAAGGTCCAAATTCGGAAACCTCTCCCTTAACTTCTTTGTTTGCTCCCACGTTGCCTCCTCGGCTGGAAGGTGCTTCCATTGCACTAAGCTTTCTTCGACCGGCTGGGTACCTTGCTTGATCCAACGGTAGTCTAAAATAGTTTGTGGCTTCAATAAGACCACCCCTTCATCGGTGAATGGTGGTAACTCAACCTGTGGCGTTTCAGCGTTGTCCCCGTTGTCTTGGTATCGTTTGAGTAGGGACACATGAAACACTAGGTGAATGCGCGCCCCTTCCGGTAATTATAACTTATATGCGACAGGGCCGATCTTCTCTAGAATCTGGTAGGGTCCATAAAAACTGTTAGCTAGTTTTTGATGGACCTGTTTGAAGACCGTTTGCTAGCGGTATGGGTGTAGTTTCAAAAGTACCCATTCGCTAACATCGAACGAAACATCCCTTCTCTTCTTATTTGCCATCTACTTCATTCTGTTCACCGAGTTTTCTAAGTTGGCTTTCAGTTGTTGTAGCAGTTCATCTCGGCTTATGAGTTGCTGATCAACTTCATATACCGGTGAAAGTCCGTCTTTGTACGTCGGAATGGGGGGCGGCGATCTTCCATATAGCGCTTGAAAAAGGTTCATCCCTGTCGAAATATGGTATGTCATATTATACCAATATTCCGCCCAAGGTAAATAGTCGCTCCATTTCCGTGGTCACTGATGAACAAAACTCCGAAGATATTGCTTGACACAGCGATTGATGACTTCTGTCTGGCCATCTGTCTGTGGGTGGAATGCGAAACTGCGCTGTAGTTTGGTGCCCAACAGCCTGAAAAATTCTTTCCAGAAGTTACTGATGAAGATTGGGTCCCGATCACTAACAATTGATTTGGGCATGCCGTGAAACTTGAAGATGCTTTCCATAAATGTTTCTGCTACAGTTTTTGCACTAAAAGGATGACTTAAAGTAAGGAAATGAGCGGACTTACTAAGTCTGTCGACAACCACCATGATGGTGTTCTTTCGCTGCGAAACCGGTAAGCCCTCAATAAAGCCTAAGGTGATGTCGTCCCATACTTGGCACGGGATTGACAGTGGTTGAAGAAGCCCAATTGGAGCTAATGTCTCGGCTTTTATTTTCTAGCATACCTCGCATCCCATGATATAGTCTTGCACTGATCTATGCATCCCAGGCCAATAAAACTGCTGCCCCAATTTCTTGAACATACGTAAGACGCCCGAATGACCTCCCACCTTGGTGTTATGCATTTCTTGTAACAGTTTGGCCCTTAAGGTGGCATCGTTCGAAACAATGACCCTTCCTTTGTATAGTAATCGCCTTTGGCACTATGTATATGATCCTCCAGGTTGTTTGGTGGCCACACGGACCTTTGACTGAATGTATTGGTCTTCTTCGGAAACTTTTTTTATTTCCTCCCATAACTAACCTGCGGAAAGAAAATATGATGAAGAATGGGACTACCCTGTTTTCGAGAGAGAGCATCAGTTGCAGAGTTCTCACGGCCCGGTCTGTATTTAATTTCATAATCGTAGCCCAAAAGCTTAGCAACCCATTTTTGTTGCTACAGAGTTGCTATTCGTTGCTCTAGAAAATATTTAAAACTAAGTTGATCGGTCTGAATATAGAATTTTTGGCCTAGAAGGTAAGGCCACCAGGTGCGTATGGCTTCGACGATAGCCAACATCTCCTTAGCGTACGTTGACCAGGATTTCTTGGTCACTCCGAGGGCTCGACTCATGTATGCCATTGGTTTGCCTCGTTGAGACAGGACTGCGACCGCTCCAATTCCTTCCCCGGATGCGTCCGTTTCAATAGTGAAAGCATTGTTGAATGGCTAATATAGGTGTGGTCATCATGGCTTGTTTGAGAGCAAGGAAGGCAGTTTTAGCTTCTCCATGCCATCCGAATTGGCCTTTTTTGAGAAGATTGGTAAGAGGCCAAGCTATAATGCTGTAATCTTTGACGAACTTTCGGTAATAACCTGTCAAACCTAAAAACCAACGTAGTTCCGAAATGTTAGTAGGTCGAGGCCAGGCTACCATAGCAACGATTTTATTTTCATCCACTTTCACGCCCTGACTAGTGATGATGTGCCCCAAGTACTCCAATTCTTGCTGCCCAAATGCACATTTGCTAGCTTTAACAAAGAATCTGTGCTGCCTCAATATTTCTAAAGTCTGCCTTACATGCACTAAATGTTGATCCCAATCCGGACTATAGACCAAAATATCATCAAAGAAAACTAATATGAATTTTCGAAGATGATGTCGAAAGATGGAGTTCATGATAGCTTGGAAGGTTGAAAGTGCATTACATAAGCTGAATGGCATAACCAAGTATTCGTAATGTCCATTATGTGTTCGGAAAGCAGTTTTATGGATATCACATGGTTTAACTCATACCTGATAGTATCCCGCCCTCAAATCAAGCTTGGTAAAAATAAGAAGCATCGTAGAGCTCATCCAACATATCATCCACTGTGGGGATTGGAAATCGGTCTTTAATGGTTGTGGTGTTGAGCGTGTGATAATCTGTGCAAAAATGCCAATTCCCGTCTTTCTTTTTTACCAGCAATACGGGTGACGAGAAGGGGCTAGTGCTGGGTCGCACAAGCTCGAATTGCAACATATCTTGGACCTGCTTCTCGATTTCGTTCTTTTGATAATGTGCATACCTGTAAGGCCGTACATTAATCGGTTCGGTTCCTTCCTTAAGGGCAATGTCATGGTCAATCTCCTATGTTGGTGGTAAGCTTGAGGGCTCTGTGAACAAATCTGAGAATTCCTGCAATATCTCATGCATGCTTGAATGAATATTCTCTTACGGTTTCGTATGGGCAACCTGTAAGCATAAAGCAAACAGAGCATGGCTAGGATGAATTTCTTTAGTTAACTCTTCGATTGATGCTGCTTGGATATTTTGCCTGTCGATGCCTGCCAATCTCTTAGTCTAGTTTTCCACATGAATTCCATGGTTAACTGCTTCCAATCACACACCACAGAGCCAAGTAGCTCAAGCCATTGAATTCCCAAAACTACGTCCAACCTTGTGAGAGGTAAGGAATAAAGGGTTAAGGAAAAAAGGGTGTCCTACAAATCGATTTGTACATCCTCAAACCTCCCATGCTCCATTAGCAACTCGGACCGTGAAGGTTTCCGTAGGCACCACCGGTAGACGCAGCAGATTGGCCATACGCTCACTAATAAAGTTGTGCATCGATCTGCTATCGATTAATACAATGACATTGTGGGCACAGGTTCTGGCAGCGATCCTCGTGGTTTTGGGTGCGGTCCATCCTGTTAGTGCATGTAGCGTAATTTCTAGTTTAGAAGGCCCTTCATCATTCTCTGCAGCTGGCTATTCTTCGGTGACATCGTCACATAACAGGTTGTCGCTACCCTCGTAACCCTCCAACAAGAGTATCTGTGGCCTTTGACATTTGTGTCCTACAGTAAAACAGTCATTTCAATTGAAACACAAGTTTTGGGCTTGTCTCCGCTGCATTTCTTCCCAAGTAAGTCGCCACACAAGGACGGTAAGGGCTGGTGGTGCTGCTCGATTAGTAGGGGAAAGAGTTAGAGGAGCTCGCGTTGGTGGTGCAGGCCTTACAAACGTCCTTTGTCTAGTAAGTTGATCATCCTTCATTCTTGCTAAACTGATGGCTTCTTTTAATGTCTGAGGCTTAAACATCTGTATGCCATCCGAGATGTCAGTCTTTAAGCCACCCATAAAAGTTCCTACAAGAGCTCTTTGCGTCCATCCTTGTACTCAATTGCCCAAGCACTCGAATTCCCGCTGGTAATCCCACAAAGAACCAACCTGCCTTATCCTCGAAAGAGCTTTATCAAAATCTTCGCACTCCGAAGGCCCAAAGCGAGCCCAAAGTTTGTCTTCAAAATTTACCCACGTGAGAGCTTGTCCTTCTCCTTGGAACGTCTTGCGGATCCATTGACACCATTGGTTAGCCTCTCCTTCCAAGTGATAGGAGGCCAACGAGACTTTTTGGGCTTCAGGAGTATTCTGGAAGTAAAAAAATTGGTTCACACGATTGAACCACTCCGTCGGATCATCTTGAAAATCGAGGAAATTCAAGCTTTGCTGTTTTGGAAGATACCACCAGTCGTTCCCTATTGTTGCCTTCGCGGTGATGGTTGTCATGGTTGGAGTTCTCCTGGTTTGTGAACAAGACATCGGAGAGGCGGTTGAGAGTTTCTTCCACATGACGAAGCCTGTTGGCCATGCCGAGGTCTATCCTGTGTAACCCATCCTGTACTCCACCAAGCCCAGCTTCCAACTGCTTAATATGCTCTTTATTGGTTCCCATAAATAACCTGGCTCTGATACCGATGATAGGTCACAAATTCAGAGAATAAAAATGATTGGATAATTTGTCTTCTCTTCGGGTGAGAAACGTACCACAATTTGAATAAAAATGATTACTTGCCTTCCATTGATAATTTTCGGCTGCTTAAATAAGCAAAGCCACTTCCACTAAAATTGAAATAAAAGGGAAACTATTAGCTAATAACTGAACTACAACCCATGTAAAACAGATCATGCAAATACATAAGAAACAGAACATAACTAACAGAAATGAAATGGATGTAAAACTCACAACCACCGAGGACCCATTCGCATGTAAAACTCTCAACTGCCATGACCCAATCCATTCCTGCTCTTCACGTGTTTAATGGTCCCGTCTACTGGCATGCAAGCAACGTTCTTCACGTCCCAACTTATCCCAAGTATTTGGGATTTGGCTTACGGCCCCTCTCTTAATGTCGTGGCCTAACAGAGAAACACTCTACCTGTCCATCAGAACCTCAATTAATTCTCCACAACCACTAATTGCTCATACCTCACGCCAATCAATTATCAATCACAGAATTTTAGCCAAAAAGACCTAAACTCAATAACATTTTACAAAAATGGAAATGAGTTTTAGCCTCATCATAAGGATTAGTATCCTTTTTTAAATTTATTTTTAAGTTTAACCTTAACACATAATAATTTATAAATACAATCATAATTAATTGGAGAAAAAATAGGGTAAATAAAAACCATAATTAAATATAGTTATTTTTTTTTATAATAAATAAGATTTAAAGAGAATCTTTTAAAATATAATAGGGATTTTGATCAATTTGATAGAAGGCTCAAAATCCCTTGCTTACAAAAATAGAAATAAGCCCAATCACTAAAAAAGTGTAAAATATTTAATATGTATATATTAATGTTTTTTTATATAAATTATATTAAAAAGAGCAGAATATGTTCGCTTCAATTTGTAGTACATATATTGAAAAAATTGAACAATATTGATAGATATATCTCCATAACATTATGTAATTAATCTGATCAAAACTAAAACTGAAAGGAAATATAAAACTTTTCAAATATAAACAAGTAACATAAACTTTGAATATTCCATAATTAAGGGAGAAATTAATCAAGCCAAATATGGGTCTCCCTTGAACTATATATAGTACTCATTAATCTTTAATATGTGAGTTACATTTTGACAACTACAGAGAGTCCTTCCCTGCTGCATTTTGTCTGATTCATACTATTGTTACCCTTGCATTCGATCCAGTTTGAACATCAAACTTCCCAAGGATGGTCGGATCTGGTGATTCAATCCACTCCCGAAATTGATGAAGGCCTTCTTCCTCAGGGAATGCATTTACAACCTCAATGGCATTGACAATACCAATCCCGTTGCATCAAAATATATCCCATTGAAATTCAAATAACTAATATACAAATTAAGCACGCCTACTTAACAAGGTAAAGAAGCATTTCACTTCCAAAACTAGAAAAAGTAATTGTTAGGTCTAAAAAATCAGGGCTGACATAAGGAAGCGTCAATCAGAGTTCAGGAAGGTTTTACACCATCTAGAGTCTGTCACGTTGCCTAAGACATAAAGAAAATAGCTGTCAACAATCCCACCAACTCAAGTTTTGTCTATGAATGAATTTGGTTAGCACACATGTCAAGCCCTATTTAGTTTAAAGATATTTCTTAAGTTCTTAGCTAATGGGACGTCAAGAGAGATTTGCATGACACCAGCCTACTTGCAGAAATGTAATCATTACCTTGAGCTTAGCGGGTATAAATCGGCAACTCCCCCTCACAAATGGAGATCAAACACTCTAAATTCAACAAAGAAAATAGCAAAGACAAACCACGGGAAAAAGACTAGCTTGATATTCTCTAAGAACACTTAGAACACCAAACACCTGTAACCCAGATCGCATTTCGCGACCTCTTGTAATCTTGGCTGATAACCAAGAACACACTAATGTAAAAGAAAACAGTGGATGTAGGAATCGCTTTAAGCATCCGAACCACTATAAAAACTTTTGTTGTCTCATTTACCTTTACGTCTTTGCATGCTACTATGAGAACAGTATCCCATTCAACTCTCATAATCGTTCATGTGTAATTTCTAAGACTTTCTTAGCACTTTACACGTGCGAAGTCGTTGGTGTCAAAATCCAGCATCAACAACAGTAAACCACAAGAAAACATTCCCCGCTTAGTAGTTCCGCAAAGGAATTTGTACATGAAAAGGAAAATAAGGGCATTTTAAAACCACCTTGTAAAATTGCCCCTTTTTGGAAAAAAAATTAAAATACACAGAAAAGTTTCACCATTATTTTTCATATGCATGTTGAAAATACGTAGTTAATTTCCATGTTTTCTCCATGCTTGAAAAAATAACTGTTTCCAGTCCCCAAAGAGAAAAAGCAAAACAATAAAACAAAATTATGGAGAGCAGCGCAATTCATAAAATTTTCTCAAGCCCCCTGCTCTTTTCAGGAGCTGCTGGTGGTAAAACAATTGCCACTGGTTATGCCATTTAAAATTTTCATGGAGTATGAGGTGCAATGGTGGTAAGGTGGACATTTGGAGCACTTGGCGAGAGGTATTGCAAAGAATGGTGATGTAGGATTGTAGGTTTTAAATAGCAGAACTAGAATGTGTACTATTGGCCTTAGGGGTGTGGAAATCCGGTTAACCAAACTGGATTGCACATTTTTCAAACCGAACTGATTTTTCAGTTCAAAGGATAATCGGATTATCCTTTGAACCGCTTATTAACTGAACCGAATTATCGCTTTGGTTATCGGTTAACCGGTTTTTAAACTGATTTTAATAAAATTTGAAGTTGGACTTTTTAGAATAGCAAGGACACCAAATGGGCGCCTCACAACCGTCGATTTCAAATACCCCAAATCACAATTTAACACTTACATAACAAACAAACCAACACCTAAGATGCACATAATCAGTCTCACTTAGTCTCAGATTGAGACATCTCATAAACAAAAAGGTAGACGCAGAGCTTCCAAACAAACCCTAAAGCTAAAAATATAACAAACCATCGAAGAAGAAGAACGCTGAAGTCTGATCATGGCATTCTCTTCTCGCTTCTTATCCAAATCCAAACAGAAAAGTAGTGAAGGAGAAGAAATGGAGAAGATGAAAAAGAAAAAGAAAAAGAAAAAGGAACAAAAAAGTGAAAGGAGAAGAAGGCAAAAACGAAAAAGGAAATTGGTGAAGGAGAGGAAGAGAAGAAGAAAAATTGAAAAGTCCGAAAAGAAAGAGAAAGTAGCGAAAGGAGAAGAAGATGAAAGAAAAATAATTGAATAGAGAAGTTGACTTGAGAAAATGTGCAGGAGAAGCAGACTGCAGTCTGCATACCCAATACTGTAATGCCCACATGGAGGTACGTAATTTAATTTATGCTCTTATACCGTTAGTTGATTTTATTGCTAAAGTTATTTTGAGAAAATGTGAAGAAAATGCCTTAAACTTGCATTAAGGGTAAAATGGTCTTTTCACTCAACATTAGTTGAAATTGTGGGGAGTGAAAAGAGATAGAATTTCATGGAGAATGCAATAAAAATGAGGGCATTATGGTAATTGAATAAGGGACATAGATGGAATTTTAAAAAAAGTGCAAGGGCAAAATGGGAAACTAATATATAATTTTATGTTATATCAAGGATTGAAGAGTGAAACCCTAGCCATTCTTCAACCCATTTTCACGCCACCTTCTCCTCCAAATCCTCTTAATTTCTTCACTTCTTTTTCAAAAGAATTCATAGATTTTGGGTATTTTTGAGTAGATTTTCAATCCCAAGCAACTTTAGGTAAGATCCTTGCACTAAGAAGTGATTTTTAATTTTTAAAGTGTTGAATTTTGATGGTTTGTGCTTATAGGATTTAAGAGGAAGAGAGTTTGATCAAAGAAGATTCTTAAAGGGGTTGGATTGCTCATATCAAAGGTAAGTAAATCCCACCCAAGTTATGATTTGAGAAATCAAGTGTGTAGAGATTTTACATACATGTATATGCTTATGATTTGATACTTTTTGATGAAATTGATGAATTATTGATGAGTTTGATGATTATTGATGAATAGATTTTAGCCATGAGAAGTGGTTTTGGTTGTATGATGATTAATTGAAGTTTGGTTGAAATTAGAAGAATTTTTGGGAGTGTATTGTTTTGGACAGGTTTAGTAATTTTTTAAGGGAGTTTTACTCCAAATATTGGTGGCTTGAGACAGAGATAAAATTGTAGTCAAAGTAGAGTTTGATTATGCATGCAATATGTTTGATGAAATGTCCAAGAGAAGTGTATGCATGAGTTTTATTCATTTATGAATTGATATGAGTTTGTAGATGGTAGAGAGAAACTTATTTTTATGCTACATGGCATCCTTGCATTTAAACATTTGCATTTAGAAAGAATTATAAGCATGAAACCATCTACATGCATACATCTTCATAAGAGCATGAAAAAACACTAAAATATGTTAAAGAGAAAATAGAAAGAAATGGGAATATTAAAGATATTCAAATCTGAAATTTTAGTTAAAGAAGTATAAAAAGATAAAAAGAAGAGAAGGTTGTTGCGATGGGGAGCTCGTAAGTGACATAGTCCCACATGCACGCCGCCTTTAGTGAGTAGCCTCAGAATTCATAAAGAAGAATTGTACAGTCCGTTAGAAGTGTGTGTGGATGAGGACTGTACCCAGAATTAGAGAATTCACTCACACGGCCAAGGCTCCAAATCCATGCCTCAACCGAGTCTGATCGACAAGAAAAGAAAGAATAGAAAGAAAGAAAAGAAAGAATAGAAAGAAAGAAAGAAAAGAAATAAAGAAATAAAGAAATAAAGAAAAAGAAACAGAAAACAGAATGAGAAAAATACAAAGAAAATGCATAATCTATGCATTTGTGCATTTGCATCATGAATATGCATAATACCATGCTCATTATCGTGAGTAGTGAAAAATTAGAAAATTGAGAGAAAAACAGTGAGCAAAATAGAGAAAGAATGAGAAAAAACAGAGAAAGAACAGAGATAAGAACAAAGAAAGAATAGAGAACACTCGAGAAATGAGTTATAAGGAAAGAAAATTCAGGATTTAAGCAACGGAGAGAGAAGGGTAGCATAGCGGGTTTACTTACTGAGCAATTAGTGCTCACTCCGTTGTTTTCAATGTTTTTGCAGGTAATAGGTGAGTTGCGGTCACTCGGAACTTCACGTAGTGGAAGGGTGGGCTACATTGTCAAGTTGCTATTTTGAGTATATTTTGTAAATATTTGTATATAAAGAAAATTTTAATATGAGCCTATACTTTATTACTCGTTTATATGTGTATTTTCATATATATATTTTTAATGAGTTTTATTGATTATTTTACGAGTATACCAGCTAGAAAGAAAGTATTACAAATACCCAAGAAAAAGTGAGGGAAAAAAAAGTAGCAATATTTTTATTTATTTATTCTTTCAAAATTGGTTTAATATTGCCCTTAAATCGTTAATTGAAGTTATTTTTGAAAACCGAAACTGAACCGGTTAATCCAGAAAATCAGTTTTTTGATTCGGTTTCGATCCAATTTTCCTGTCCAATTGGGTTTTTTTTTTTTTTTTTTTTTTCAGCCCTAATTGGACTATTGGGTGCTGCCATAGATCCACAAGACTAGAGGCATACTTAGAAGAAGTCGATGGCTCGATAGATTGAGGTGGTCCTTCACAAGGGCAGACCCACATGGAGTCACGTGGGGTCAAGTGACCCCACTTGGGTTTTATTTGTTTAAAAAAAAATTAATTTTGCCTCATAAAAAAACTAAATTACAAAATTACGGTAACTTAAATTAATTAAAAATTTTGACTTTCTCTAATAATATTTTTGCCCCAATCCTAACTTTTTCTCTTGCTTAGCGTGCCCCACTCCATCTCTCAAATCCCTATTTTTTTCTAATAATATATTAAAATTGATGCAATCATTTAATTTTATGTTTAGTCTATTTATAATGAAAGATTTACTTAGCTTTACAAATGAACTTTCTCAAGTACTATAAAGAAAGAGATCAAGATATTGTAAATGCTATGAATTTGATTGAAGCGTGTAAGCGAGCTTTACAATTGATGAGGGATAGTTGATGAGAGAATTTACTTAGCAAAGTTTATTCTTTTTGTGCCAAACATGACATTGATATTTCAAATATAGATGACAAATTTTTTATTCAAGGGTGATCATAACGGAAGACTAAAGGTATCACAAACGTGCATCATTACCGTATTGAAGTATTTTATAGTATTGTAGATATGTAGCTTCAAGAGTTAAATAATCGTTTTAATGAGGTAAACACTGAATTATTTATTTGTTTGACATGCTTATGTCTAAATGAAAATTTTGTTGCTGTTGATAAGTAAAAATTGATGCATCTTACTGAACTTTATCTAAAAGATTTTTCTAAGTTAGAACTCATAGCACTTGATTCTTAATTTGATATTTACATTTTGGATGTACGCTCCAATGTCAAATTTATGGAATTGATTGAGATTGGAGATCTTGCAAGAGTGATGGTTGAAACTAAGAAGGATAGAGTGTTTCCATTAGTTTATATGTTGATAAAATTAACATTGATTTTACCGGTTGTCACTGCTAGTGTAGAGAGAGCATTTTCAGCAATGAATGTTACGAAGAATCGTTTGCGAAATAGAATGAGTGATTAATGGTTGAAAGATAGTTTAGTTGTGCATATAGAAAATGATGTATTTGATAGTATTGATAATAAAGTCATTATTTAATATTTTCAAAGGATAAAATCTCGTCAAACACAATTATAAATATGTTAGTTAATGAGAATTTTATTAATACAAATATTTGTGTGTATTTTTATTTTTATTTATGTTAATTGTTACTTTAACTTTTGACCTTCTAAGTTTCATTCCTAGGTCCCTCCCTCGTCCTTCATGCTTCAAACATAGTAATTGGCCAACAGTTTGACAAAGGGGGCAAGAAGACCTTGAAGTTGTGGGGGAGACAATGATTGTGAGACGGTATAGCCGTATAGGCAGTGGCCAGAACTCAAGACATTTAATGATATCAACAAAGTGAAGCTGTATTGAGTTTTCCATGTCCCAGTCATTCAGTACTTATTACGCCATTTTTATACATTAGATGGTTGAAAATCATATCCATGCCTTCACCAAAATGAAGTGAGCAGTACTTACTACTTAGGACATGATTTTAGGTAATTATAAATGCTTTTGTAATTGTGAGGGATTTTTGTGATATGTTGTCACTATTATTTTCAGACATGCTATCCGTTGCATTGCCAAATCTTGAAAATAAAATAAAAAAAGCAATTTTCAGAAAAAGAAAAAGAAAAATTGATAAAACGTTACTAATTGGGCCCTAAATAACTTTAGAAAATCCAAAATGCATAATATAATATTGCAACATAACTAACATAATTTCCAAATAGGAAATATAAAATTGCCATAGCAATTACCTAATCCCTTCAGTATAAATAATCACTCCCAAGAAGCAATGCCATGCAAATAAGTTTTTCTCCTTTTCAATGTTCTAAACCGTTTTCAGCACGATCGCGATGAGAGTTTGGATACTTTATAATACGATATCAACACAATTGCAATGTGTTGTGTATTGTAATATAAAGTCCACATTGCTGATAACAGAGTGTTTAAATAGGACTAGTAAGTCTATATTCATGTTAGATACCCAATCTTAACCAGCAATTGTCACTCACAATAACAACATCCCAGAACACTTCTACAACCACACAGAACTTCAAGTCACACGAGAACAATCCAAGAACAATAGCAAATATTGAATAACATCGATTTATATATGTGATAACCAAACTACACCAAGTCAATTCCATCTTCAACTACAGATCAACAAAAGAAGAAAATAACCATAACTACACTGAGAATAGAATGAAAACCAACTGGACTTCCGAGGCCCAACCCTTTTCCCTTATTACTTTTCTGAAAGAATCCCTCGAAATCCCTGCAATTCTCTTTTATTCTGCTTTCTCACCATAACAGAATTCAACCTTCCCTAATCATCACTTTTTCACTCTCTCATAAAACTGGTACCACACTCACAATCATGCATAATGCCTGACAAGATCGTCCGTCATTCTCCTTTCACGCCTTTATTTTTCCTCCCATACGTTAATATGTTAATGGTCTCATCAATTTAGTAGAGGCGTTTTGGGCTTGAAGCCTAGGAACAAAACTATATTTGCGAACACTACAATATCTGCTGAGCTATTTATAATACACCCGCTGATTTTAGTGCTTTTCTTGTTTTTTTTTTTTCAAGCAGTAATTGAGAGACAGAATTGTCATTTGGTAAGAGGAAAAATATCATGATCGAGTAAAAATTTTTTAGAACCCCCTAATATATATGTTATTTTATTATTTAATATAGGGTATGTCTATCTTTTTTATAACAACATAAAAAAGTTTATGCTTAATAATATTTTAAAATTATAATTAGTACTATGAATCTATGATAATTCTACTATTACAACACAAAATACAGTGACAATGTAAGGAAATCTGGCTCCAGGCAAGAATTGCTCGGAAGCAATTCCAAACACCAAGCTTATACCGCAAAAATAATGGTGTCGGTCAGATTGCTACTCTCACTGGAATCAGACTTCTCGCTACTTTCTTCGTTTAATTTTTAATAGGGAAAGAGCTCCTCTTTCNTCACCAAAATGAAGTGAGCAGTACTTACTACTTAGGACATGATTTTAGGTAATTATAAATGCTTTTGTAATTGTGAGGGATTTTTGTGATATGTTGTCACTATTATTTTCAGACATGCTATCCGTTGCATTGCCAAATCTTGAAAATAAAATAAAAAAAGCAATTTTCAGAAAAAGAAAAAGAAAAATTGATAAAACGTTACTAATTGGGCCCTAAATAACTTTAGAAAATCCAAAATGCATAATATAATATTGCAACATAACTAACATAATTTCCAAATAGGAAACCTAAAATTGCCATAGCAATTACCTAATCCCTTCAGTATAAATAATCACTCCCAAGAAGCAATGCCATGCAAATAAGTTTTTCTAGTCAAACCGAACTCCTTTTCAATGTTTTCAGCACGATCACGATGAGGGTTTGTATACTTTATAACACAATATGAGCACAATTGCAATGTGTTGTGTATTGTAATATGAAGTCCACATTGCTGATAACAGAGTGTTTAAATAGGACTAGTAAGTCTATATTCATGTTAGATACCCAATCTTAACCAGCAATTGTCACTCACAATAACAACATCCCAGAACACTTCTACAACCACACAGAACTTCAAGTCACACGAGAACAATCCAAGAACAATAGCAAATATTGAATAACATCGATTTATATATGTGATAACCAAACTACAATACTACACCAAGTCAATTCCATCTACAACTACAGATCAACATAAGAAGAAAATAACCATAACTACTACACTAAGAATAAATGAAAACCAACCGGCCAACTGGACTTCCGGGGCCCAACCCTTTTCCCTTATTACTTTCTGAAAGAATCCCTCCAAATCCCTGCAATTCTCTTTTATTCTGCTTACTTTCTCACCATAACAGAATTCAACCTTCCACTAATCATCACTTTCACTCTCTCATAAAACTGGTACCACACTCACAATCATGCATAATGCCTGACAAGATCGTCCGTCATTCTCCTTTCACGCCTTTATTTTTCCTCCCATACGTTAATATGTTAGTGGTCTCATCAATTTAGTAGAGGCGTTTTGGGCTTAAAGCCTAGTGTGGGCTGAGAGTTTCACACCTAAAAGGCTAATCTATTAGGTGGAGGGACTCTCCCCATTTATAAGCTTAGAACCTCCCCAATACGCTTCTGATGTGGGATTCGTTACATTTTTCCCCACCTAATCTTGTGACGCCCTCGTCACAGGTGGGCCCCCCTGTCTACCCGTCTATCTCACTCTCGTGTGGATCCACAATCACACGTGAATGCCCCTGCGTGGGCGCTTGACGAGACATCAAAAGACGGATCGAGTCTACTCTGATATCACTTGTCACGGGCTGGGAGTTTCACACTCAAAATGTTAACCTATTAGGTGGAGGAACTCCCCCCATTTATAAGCCCAGGATCTCCCCAATATGTTTTCGATGTGGGATTCGTTACACTATAAACAAAACTATACTAAAGCGGACAATATTTGCGAACTATTTATAACACTACAATATCTGCTGAGCTATTTATAATACACCCGCTGATTTTAGTGGTTTTCATTTTTTTTTCAAGCAGTAATTGAGAGACAGAATTGTCATTTGCTAGAGGAAAAATATCATAATCGAGTAAAGAAAATTTTAGAACCCCTAATGTATATGTTATTTTATTATTTAATAAAGGGTATATTTATCGTTTTGATAACAATATAAAAAAGTTTATGCTTAATAATATTTTAAAATTATAATTAGTACTATGAATCTATGATAATTCTACTATTACAACACAAAATGCAGTGACAATGTAAGGAAATCTGGTTCCACGCAAGAATTGCCCGGAAGCAATTCCAAACACCAAACTTAGACCGCAAAAAACATGGCGTCGGTCAGATTGCTACTCTCGCTAGAATCAGACTTCTCGCTACTTTCTTCGTTTAATTTTTAATAGGGAGAGAGCTCCTCTTTCAAGCTCTCCATTTTTTTCTAATTATTTTTAGAGAGTAAACATTTCATTCTTCCCACTTATTTAAAAACTGTTTTCAAATTAAAAAATATAGAAAACAACTTTTTAATCATTTTCCAATTGTACACTAGTTTTCAGATTGTAACAAAAAAACTATTTTTTCAAACAATTTTACTCATTTTTACCATACATATTTTCACAAGATTTATTGTATCCCTTATTTTAGAAAGTAAAACACTGTATTTGAACTATATCAAATGACCCTCAATAATTTTATACTTGATTATTAAAAAGAATGTGACGTAGTTAGTATGTAAGAGTTTGAACAGTTTTTGAAAAGGCGTTGGTTGTTTGGTATAATGGGACAATACTACATTTATAACTAAAACAATAAATTTTCTTTTACAATCTCAACGTGATAGTTTACAATTAGTTTTTGATAAATTTTTTCATCAAATCAATTGCAAGTTGCCACATTGAAGGTGTGAGAGAGAGTTTGTAAGATTTAGTTGTAAGTTAATTTTTATTAGGTATAATATATGCATACTTAGCGACAAGGGTATTTTCTGAAAATCTAGGGCGATGGTCTGTATTAAGGCAATGAGATGGATATATAAAAAATTTATGCAAATTATTATCAACAATCAGGAGTGCGTCTGGTTCATTATTTGGATAGGATTTTGGGAATAATTTTGGGTAGTTGGATAGGAGAGTATTACGAGGTAAAATTTAAAAATTTATAAAAAAAACCCCAAGGTTTGTTAATTTAATTAAACACCCAATATGTAAAATGACAAAAATACCCCCACCACCCGCAGTGCTAAATTCTGGCCACCACCGCCGGAATCTGGCCGAAATATTTCGTTACGACATAGACCAGTCGGATCTGTGCTGTAAAGCATCGCTGTGGTGGATCTGACCGAAAAAGGCCAGATCTACTCTCAATTGAGAATATGAGTAGAAATACTTAACCAAACACACCCCAGAGTGGCACAACGGAAGCCAGGTGGGCTCAAAACCCGTAGGTCTATGAGCGAAACCTGGCTTTGACAGATTGGTTTTCGTTTTTTTTTTTTTTTTTTTTTTTTTTTAGCCTGAGTCATAAGCTCGTGTAATGTTTGGGCCTCAATCATAAGTTTGTACAACTTTTGGGCCTGAATATCAGGCTCATCAGCCTTGAATAATTTTTGGGCCTAAATCATAAGTTTGTATAATTTTTTAGTGTGAATCATAGGGCCAGAATCATCAGGGCTCATCAGCCTTGTACAAAGTTTGGGCCTGACTCATCAGCTTGTGTAATTTTTGGGCCATCAGCTTGTGCAATTTTTGGGCCTCAATCATAAGTTTGTAAAACTTTTGAGCCTGAATCATCAGGCTCATCAGCCTTGTGTAATGTTTGAGCCTGAATAATCAGCTTGTGTAATTTTTGGGCCTGAATCATAAGCTTTGTACAACTGTTGAGCCTGAATCATAGGGCCTGAATCATCAGGCTCATCAGCCTTGTATAATTTTTGGGCCTGAATCATAAGCTTTGTAAACGTTTGGGCCTGATCATGGGCCTAAATAAAGTTTTAATTAGACCAATTTCATCAAGTTAATTTTCCTCACTACACAAGTTCCTCGCTGTTGAAAGTAGACATAGTTGAATGAATCTCATCAGATTTGCATTACTTGCGCTTTATAGCATCAAAATCATATTTTCATCCATACGGTTTTGAATATAAAAGAAGGCAATATCCTGCTACTGAAAAAATGTTGTATCTCAGGCTCAGGCATACATCAACTAAACTACTCTTTGTACTAAATCCTGAACCATCTTGAATTTGTGATTAATTGTTAGCAAAACATAAAACTACATAACATACAACACAAATGTTATTTTGATAAAAGAAAAAAAAGAAACAATATATGATTGCACTTTCTAAAACGACAATGGCTTGAATCTTGATCGATCGTTTTAGACTGCAACTTCAGTAGATAGTTGAGCCTCAGTTGGCTTGTCGTCTTGAACTTTTGTCGGTGTTGATCTATAGTAAAATGCATATATTATGAGTTGTGCAAGACCTAAAATTGTTCCAAGACCATTGCTTATCTGCCATTGTTAACCAGATATAATTGTATTAGATCCTCCTGCAGCTAACTTATTTGGGTATTAATATTTTGTTAAACTACTATTACTGTGATTAAATTGGCTGCTGGGATTTAAAGTGTTACCAGAATAAAATAGTCCAACTTGATGAGAGCATAAGCAGACCAAATGCAACCATTAACAAAGCCTGCTAGTGAGAGATAGAACGGCATGTACTCCACACTCTTGGTCTTTATAACTTTTCGCTGTTAAAATCAAGGAGAGACAAGGAAAGATTCAAGAAATGAAATGAATTACAAGTGTAGTTGAGTATTATAATAAAAAGCTTATGGAATTGGATTCAGGAGATGCATACCACAATGGTGAGAGGTGAAGCATACATAATAATGTTGAAGACAACACATATAATTCCAACCAAAAATGATCGGCTGGTATGGGTGTGAAAAGCCAGCATATTAATGGTAGCAACGGCTGCAACCAAAACGAACTCACCTATAAGACCAATTGCAATCTTCTTCTGGAAATAGAGAAAGAGATAAATAGCAAAATCAGCATATGCATTTCCAGGTTGCATAAACTGTACAAAGTATCATGCTGGTTATCCATTGGTCTAGATTAGACATGCCTGTATTGAATCAATTTCACCTATGAGATAGACAAGTTATATTCTATCAATAATCGAATCTGTTGAAGTGACATCTTTTTACTGATTGGTTTCATTCTCTAACTCAATTGAAGGGCTATAGATTATACTTGTCAGAGCAATGTGTGACAAAATTCATACATAAGGCAAAGGCAAACCTACCCTTGCTTTGTTCTGACGATCATAGAGGCAGAATATTGCTAGATATATCAACTCCATTGCAAGCCCAACAGAGTTGATGGTGATGACCAGTATGCTGTCCGGATGAACAAATGGCAGACCATAAAGGATCCAAAACATACAATTCAAACATGTTGCAATATAAGCATACGGCTGGAACTCCTCCACCGATTTCCTCTTGATTATATGCCAAAAAGTTGGACTGACACAATTATATAATTTCAAACCATAAGATTAAAAATCAATCTTGTTGAAGTTAATTAAAAAATTGATACTCAATAATCCATTTCACAAACATTTAGCATTTGCTACGAGCTTGGGTTGAACATAAAATCAGTAATAAAAAACGCAGAAATGATATTTTTTTACTATTTTTCAGTAACATTTTTGCAAAACAACAGTCCATTCTTTACAAGCAGAGATAATCAATTATCAATTCAATAATCTCGAAAGCTTATTTCAAATTTTCAATTGACCAAAGAGTAAAACTTAATTACAAAATATAACGCTTTTATTTCTTTTAAAGTCGTAATAAATCAGTTCTTAATGGCCTAATTTTCAAAATCTACCTCAGTCAAGAACTGTAACACATGATTAGGAACTAAACTAATAATTAGTAAATTCAACTAAGTATCAGAGCTTATATTATTAAAGCGAGTTTTCTGATTTAGTGATTAGCTACTTTCTTCGTTTAATTTTTAATAGGGAAAGAGCTCCTCTTTCAAGCTCTCCATTTTTTTCTAATTATTTTTAGAGAGTAAACATTTCATTCTTCCCACTTATTTAAAAACTGTTTTCAAATTAAAAAATATAGAAAACAACTTTTTAATCATTTTCCAATTATACACTAGTTCTAAGATTGTAACAAAAAACTATTTTTTCAAACAATTTTACTCATTTTTACCATACATATTTTCACAAGATTTATTGTATCCCTTATTTTAAAAAGTAAAACACTATATTTGAACTATATCAAACGACCCTCGGTAATTTTACACTTAATTATTAAAGAAAATGTGACATAGTTAGTATTTAAGAGTTTGAACAATTTTTGAAAAGGCATGGGTTGTTTGGTATAATAGGACAATACTACATTTATAACTCAAACAACAATTTTTCTCTTACAATCTTGACGTAACAGTTTATAATTGATTTCTGATGAATTTTTCCACCAAACTAATTATAAGTTATCACATTGAGGTTGTGAGAGAGAGTTTGTAAAATTTAGTTGTAAGTTAATTTTATTAGGTATAATATATGCATACTTAGTGGCGGGGGGGTATTTTCTGAAAAATCTAGGGCGGTGGTCTATATTAAGGCAATGAGATGGATATATAAAAAATTTCTGCAAATTATTATCAAAGCCGGGTGGGCTCAAAACCCATAGGTCCATGAGCGAAACCTGGCTTTGACAGATTGGCTTTTGACAATTTTTTTTTTTTTTTTTTTGAGCCTGAGTCATAGGCTTGCGTAATGTTTGGGCCTCAATCATAAGTTTGTATAACTTTTGAGCCTGAATCATCAGGCTCATCAGCCTTGAATAATTTTTAGGCCTGAACCATCAGCTTGTGTAATGTTTGGGCCTCAATCATAAGTTTGTACAATTTTTGAGCCTGAATCATAGGGCCAGAATCATCAGGCTCATCAGCCTTGTACAATTTTTGGGCCTCACTTATCAGCTTGGCTTTTGATTGAATAATTTTTGGGACTCAATCATACAAAAGTTTGTATAACTTTTGAGCCTGAATGATCAGGCTCATCAGCCTTGTGTAATGTTTGGGCCTGAATCATCAGCTTGTGTAATTTTTGGGCCTAAGTCATAAGCTTTGTATAACTGTTGAGCCTGAATCATAAGCTTTGTAAACGTTTGGGCCTGATCATGGGCCTAAATAAAGTTTTAATTAGACCAATTTCATCAAGTTAACTACACTAGTTCCTCGCTGTTGAAAGTAGACATAGTTGAATGAATCTCATCAGATTTGCATAACTTGCGCTTTATAGCATCAAAATCATATTTTCATCCATACGGTTTTGAATATAAAAGAAGGCAATATCCTGCTAGTGAAAAAATGTTGTATCTCAGGCATGCATCAACTAAACTCTCTGTACTAAATCCTGAACCATCTTAAATTTGTGATTAACTGTTGGCAAAACATAAAACTACGCAACAAACATTATTTTGATAAAAGAAAAAAAAAAAAAAAACAATATATGATTGCACTTTCTAAAACGACAATGGCTTGAATCTTGATCGATCGTTTTAGGCTGCAACTTCAGTAGATAGCTGAGCCTCAGTTGGCTTGTCGTCTTGAACTTTTGTTGGTGTTGATCTGTAGTAAAATGCATATATTATGAGTTGTGCAAGACCTAAAATTGTTCCAAGACCATTGCTTATCTGCCATTGTTAACCAGATATAATTGTATTAGATCCTCCTGCAGCTAACTTATTTGGGTATTAATATTTTGTTAAACTACTATTACTGTGATTAAATTGGCTACTGGGATTTAAAGTGTTACCAGAATAAAATAGTCCAACTTGATGAGAGCATAAGCAGACCAAATGCAACCATTAACAAAGCCTGCTAGTGAGAGATAGAACGGCATGTACTCCACACTCTTCGTCTTTATAACTTTTCGCTGTTAAAATCAAGGCGAGACAAGGAAAGATTCAAGAAATGAAATGAATTACAAGTGTAGTTGAGTATTATAATAAAAAGCTTATGGAATTGGATTCAGGAGATGCATACCACAATGGTGAGAGGTGAAGCATACATAATAATGTTGAAGGCAACACATATAATTCCAACCAAAAATGATCGGCTGGTATGGGTGTGAAAAGCCAGCATATTAATGGTAGCAACGGCTGCAACCAAAACGAACTCACCTATAAGACCAATTGCAATCTTCTTCTGGAAATAGAGAAAGAGATAAATAGCAAAATCAGCATATGCATTTCCAGGTTGCATAAACTGTACAAAGTATCATGCTGGTTATCCATTGGTCTAGATTAGACATGCCTGTATTGAATCAATTTCACCTATGAGATAGACAAGTTATATTCTATCAATAATCGAATCTGTTGAAGTGACATCTTTTTACTGATTGGTTTCATTCTCTAACTCAATTGAAGGGCTATAGATTATACTTGTCAGAGCAATGTGTGACAAAATTCATACATAAGGCAAAGGCAAACCTACCCTTGCTTTGTTCTGACGATCATAGAGGCAGAATATTGCTAGATATATCAACTCCATTGCAAGCCCAACAGAGTTGATGGTGATGACCAGTATGCTGTCCGGATGAACAAATGGCAGACCATAAAGGATCCAAAACATACAATTCAAACATGTTGCAATATAAGCATACGGCTGGAACTCCTCCACCGATTTCCTCTTGATTATATGCCAAAAAGTTGGACTGACACAATTATATAATTTCAAACCATAAGATTAAAAATCAATCTTGTTGAAGTTAATTAAAAAATTGATACTCAATAATCCATTTCACAAACATTTAGCATTTGCTACGAGCTTGGGTTGAACATAAAATCAGTAATAAAAAACGCAGAAATGATATTTTTTTACTATTTTTCAGTAACATTTTTGCAAAACAACATCGTTTCACTCAAAACTAGTTGATTTTGTGGGGAGTGAAAAGAGATAGAAAATCATAGAGAATACAATAAAAGTGAGGGCATTTTGGTAATTGACTAAGGGACAAAGATGGAATTTCTTTCTAAGGGACAAAGATGGAATTTCTAAGAAAGAGGAAGGCAAAAATGGGAAAGTGAGGTTATAAAATAAAATGTTAAAGGGTTTGAACCCCTATTTCGTTCATACCACCCCCACACTCCCTCCTTTTTCTCTCAAATTTTCATTCACTTCTCCAAGAATTGAGGGCTTTTGAGTAGATTTTCAGGATTTTGATTAAGGCATCAAAAGGTAAAGATTCATGCTCTTTATCTATGTTTTATTTGTGTAAAAGTGTGAGTTTTTGAAGTTTATGATAGGGTTAAGAGAAGGTTTGAATCCAACAAGAGTAGAGAGCTTAGGGAGAGACTACTCAAGCAAAAGGTAAGTAAATTCCACTCAAAATCCAACTCAAGTTAAAGTTTAAGAAAATCAAGTGAGTAGAGATTTCTTTAAATATGTAAATGTTATGATTATTGAGAAATTGAGATGAGATGGATGATTATTAGCTGTTGTTGGATATAGTTGAATATGAGGAGTGTATGTAATGGTTTGATGATGGGTGTGAAAGTGGAAGAATTGGAGAAATCTTTTGGAGTGTTTGTGCCGTGTAGGTGTGGTGATGATTCTCTCAATTTGGATGATTTAAGAAACCAATTGAACGATAATTGAATTAGGGTTTGTTTATGCACAACTATTGTTTGATGAAATGCCTAAATGAAAACAGTTACCAAAATGCCCTGTCACAGCCGTGGACTTCTTAGTGATTTTAGGCATCTTGCAATTGAACTGGGGTAGACCAAAACATAAAAGTTATAGCCCTGTCTCTAAGCTTTAAAACGAGATAAATATCGTAGCAATTCGATGTGTTAAACTCAAGTTATGCCTTATGAATAAGACTGTGCAGAATGACTACTTGATGCAACATTGCATTTGTGGCATTTCATAAGTGCATTTAAGTAAGAAATTTTAAACATGTGCCATCCATATGCATATAATTGTGATTGTGTAGAAACATAAGAAGAATAAAGAATAAAGACTAAAGAATAAGAATAAAGAAAGAAAGAATAAAACACTTAAGATAAAAAGAAAAGAAGAATAGCATTAAAGAATTAAAGAGTGTAAAGAAAAGTAAAGAATAGGTTGGTGATGGGGAACGTGAGTGTAAGAAGAAAACTCCCACATACACGACACCTTAATTGGGTGGCATAAGAAGAAGAAGAATTGTACGACCTGTAAGAGTGTATGTGGATGAGGGTTGTACCAAAAAAGAATTGCTACATGCACGTCATCTTAATTGAGTGGCCTAAGAAGAAAGAAGAATTTGTACGGTCCCCAAGAGTGCATGTAGATGTGGACTGTACTCACTCACATGGCCAAGGTTCGAATCCATACATCAACCGAGTCTGATCAGCAAAAGAATAAGAAAAGAAAGAAAATAAGAAAAGAAAGAAAAGAAAAGAAAAGAAATAGAACAAGAAAAAGAGATAAGAAAGAAAACATTTTTGTACATTATTGCATATGCATTTTATTCATGTACATTGCCATGAATTTCATCATGGTTAGGAAGAATAGAAAGAATAAGAAAGAAAGAATAGAGGAGAAGTAGAAAAGAAGAAAAGAACAGTGAGAGTAAGAAACATAGAAAGAAAAAGAAGAGAAAGAGTAGAATAAGGAAAGAAATTAAAGAGTGATGCAGGGGAAGCGGAGTAGAGAATGAGCATTTTTGTGCTCATCCCGTTGCTTTCTATGTCTTTGCAGGAAATAGGTGAGGATGCGGCGTCGGATGGACGTCGGCAAGCAGAGACATGGCTACACTGTCACACATTTTCATAGTTTTTGTATATGTTATTTTGTACTGTGTAAAGAAGTATATATTAAGTAAAGAAAAAACTTGGGCCCAACTACTTTTAGTCAATATATAGTATTTTTATTAAGTTATTTTAGAGCATATTAGTAGAAAGAAGTCATTACATTTTTGGTATCAAAGCAAAAATTTGGGATTTGACAGTGTTGCCATTCTCACGGCCGTGATGTTCCGAAGCCGACCACTGTGAGTTAAATTTCTTTCCTTACTTTAAGTGTTGCATATGTTGATTAAATGTGGTTGGTTTGTAGATGAGAGGTAGAGGTAGAACCCGAGCAAGTAGTAAGAAAACAATGAGTATGGGGGAACCTTCCAACCCACCAGAACTTACTCCCCTACCCTTGAGTGAAGCTAGAATTTGGGGGATTGTACAGCAAGTCTTAGGAGAAAGATGGGGAGAGTCGAACCAGAAAGAGAAAGAATTGAAAACCCGTTCAAGTACTGCCCAAGAGAAGAAAGAGAAAGGTCGGTACCCGACAGTACAGAATCGGATTGAGCGCGATTTATGGGCTTCCAAGTCAACATCAACCATTAGAATTTAAAGGTACAACGGATCCTTTAGTGGCAGAAGAATGGCTTAGATCCGTTGAGCGTACGACAGCATTGTTCTTATGATGGACAGGGGGAGGATCCGGTGTGTGCCAGTTTCTTGTTTCGGGGTGATGCCCGAATTTGGTGGGAATTAATGGAGAGACACCCATGATGTTTCTGTGATGACACTAGGGTGAGTTCAGAAGAGAATTTGAAGCTGAGTATAGAACAGAAGACTGAGTTCATGAGAAGGTTCAAGAATTTATCAGCCTACAGCAGGGGTCTAGCAGGTTGAAACTAAGAAGGATAGAGTGTTTATGGAATTGCATGGGATTAGAGATCTTGCAAGAGTGATGGTTGAAACTAAGAAGGATAGAGTGTTTCCATAGTTTATATGTTTGATAAAAAACATGATTTTATCGGTTGCCATTGCTAGTGGTAAAGAGAGCATTTTTCAGCAATGAATGTTGTGAAAAATTGTTTGCGAAATAGAATGAGTGATAATGGTTGAATGATAGTTTAGTTGTGTATATAGAGAATGATGTATTTGATAGTATTGATAATGAGAGTCATTATACAATATTTTCAAAAGATGAAATTTCGTCAAGAACAATTATAAATATATAGTTAATGAGAATTTATAATACAAATATTTATGTGTATTTTTATTTTTATTTATATAATTGTTACTTTAATCTTTGACTCCTCTAAGCTTCATTTAGCTCGTCCTCGTCCTCCATGCTTCAAACATAGTAATTGGCCAACAGTTTGACAAAGGGGGCATTGTGAGATGGTATAGCCGTATAGGCAGTGGCAAGAGCTCAAGACATTTAATGATATCAACAAAGTGAAGCTCTATTGAGTTTCCATGTCCCAGTCATTCAGTACTTATTACGCCATTTGTTATACATTAGATGGATGAAAATCAGATCCATGCCTTCACCAAAATGAAGTGAGCAGTACTTACTACTTAGGACATGATTTTAGGTAATTATAAATGCTTTTGTAATTGTGAGGGATTTTGTGATATGTGTCACTATTATTTTCAGACATGCTATCCGTTGCATGCCAAATCTTGAAAATAAAATAAAAAAAGCAATTTCAGAAAAAGAAAAAGAAAAATTGATAAAACGTTACTAATTGGGCCCTAAATAACTTTAGAAAATCCAAAATGCATAAATATAATATTGCAACATAACTAACATAATTTCCAATAGGAAATATAATTGCCATAGCAATTACCTAATCCCTTCAGTATAAATAATCACCCAAGAAGCAATGCCATGCAAATAAGTTTTCTCCTTTTCAATGTTCTAAACCGTTTTCAGCACGACGCGATGAGGTTTGGATACTTATAATACGATATCAACACAATTGCAATGTGTTGTGTATTGTAATATAAAGTCCACATTGCTGATAACAGAGTGTTTAAATAGGACTAGTAAGTCTATATCATGTTAGATACCCAATCTTAACCAGCAATTGTCACTCACAATAACAACATCCCAGAACACTTCTACAACCACACAGAACTTCAAGTCACACAGAGAAACAATCCAAGAACAATAGCAAATATTGAATAACATCGATTATATATGTGATAACCAAACTACACCAAGTCAATTCCATCTTCAACTACAGATCAACAAAAGAAGAAAATAACCATAACTACACTGAGAATAGAATGAAAAAACCAACTGGACTTCCGAGGCCCAACCTTTTCCCTTATTATTTCTGAAAGAATCCCTCGAAATCCCTGCAATTCTCTTTTATTTCTGCTTTCTCACCATAACAGAATTCAACCTTCCCTAATCATCACTTTTCACTCTCTCATAAAACTGGTACCACACTCACAATCATGCATAATGCCTGACAAGATCGTCCGTCATTCTCCTTTCACGCCTTTATTTTCTCACCCATACGTTAATATGTTAATGGTCTCATCAATTTAGTAGAGGCGTTTTGGGCTTGAAGCCTAGGAACAAAAATAAATTGCGAACACTACAATATTGCTGAGCTATTATAATACACCCGTGATTTAGTGCTTTCTTGTTTTTTTTTCAAGCAGTAATTGAGAGACAGAATTGTCATTTGGTAAGAGGAAAAATATCATGATCGAGTAAAAATTTTTAGAACCCCTAATATATGTTATTTTATTATTAATATAGGGTATGTCTATCTTTTTATAACAACATAAAAAAGTTTATGCTTAATAATATTTTAAAATTATAATTAGTACTATGAATCTATGATAATTCTACTATTACAACACAAAATACAGTGACAATGTAAGGAAATCTGGCTCAGGCAAGAATTGCTCGGAAGCAATTCCAAACACCAAGCTTATACCGCAAAAATAATGGCGTCGTCAGATTGCTACTCTCACTGGAATCAGACTTCTCGCTACTTTCTTCGTTTAATTTTTAATAGGGAAAGAGCTCCTCTTCAAGCTCTCCTTTTTTCTAATTATTTTTAGAGAGTAAACATTTCATTCTTCCCACTTATTAAAAAACTGTTTTCAAATTAAAAATATAGAAAACAACTTTTTAATCATTCCAATTATACACTAGTTCTAAGTTGTAACAAAAAACTATTTTTTAAACAATTTACTCATTTTTACCATACATATTTCACAAGATTTATTGTATCCTTTATTTAAAAAGTAAAAACCATATATTGAACTATATCAAAGCCCTCCGGTAATTTTACACTAATTATTAAAGAAAAGTGACATAGTTAGTATTTAAGAGTTTGAACAATTTTTGAAAAGGCAGGGTTGTTTGGTATAATTAGGACATACTACATTTATAAATCAAACAACAATTTTTCTCTGACAATTTGATTAAAGTTTCAAGTCTCTTAGTTGCAAATCTCTCAAGTATCTTATATTTCTCTCTTTATTAAGGATATTAGGAGGTAAAGTTCAACTCCTTATCTTATATAAATATTGTGTATTTCAAGTTATTGAAGTTTCCTTATAATTTGTGTTAGGATAAGGGTCAATTGGAGATAAGGAGGAGGAAATTTGCAAAGGAGTATGGTTTCTTGACATAAGGTAAGGGAAACCTCCCTTTAATAGGAAATAAAAAATCAGGTTTCTAGGTTCAGTAACCGTTAACCAAACCAAAAATTCGGTTTAGTTGTTTTTGAAAACCGAAACCAAATCGATTAATCCGGAAAACCAGTTTTTCGATTCGGTTTCGATCCAATTTTACGGTTCGGTTTTTTTTTTTTTCTTTCAACCCTAATTGGCCTATTGGGTGCTGCCATAGATCCACAAGACTAGAGGCATACTTAGAAGAAGCCGATGGCGGGATAGATTGAGGTGGTCCTTCACAAGGGCGGACCCACATGGGGCAAGTGACCCCACTTGGTTTTTTTATTTATTTATTTGCCTCATAAAGAACTAAATCACAAAATTACGGTAACTTAAATTAATTAAAATTTTTGACTTTCTCTAATAATATTTTTTCCACAATCTCAACTTTTTCTCTTGCCCAGTGTGCCCCACTCCATCTCTCAAATCCCTATTTTTCTCTAATAATATATTGAAATTTATGCAATCATTTAATTTTGTGTTTAGTCTATTTATAATGAAAGATTTACTTAGCTATACAAATGAACTTTCTCAACCACTACAAAGAAAGAGATCAAGATATTGTAAATGCTATGAATTTGATTGAAGCGTGTAAGCAAGCTTTACAATTGATGAGGGATAGTTGATGGAAGAATTTACTTAGCAAAGTTTGTTCTTTTTGTGCCAAACATGACATTGATATTCCAAATATGGATGACAAATTTTTTATTCAAAGGCAATCACAACGGAAGACTAAAGGTATCACAAACGTGCATTATTACCGTATTGAAGTATTTTATAATGTTCTAGATATGCAGCTTCAAGAGTTGAATAATGTAACACCCAACATTGAGGTACATGGTTTAAATTATGTTGTATAGCCCTTAGTTAAATTTTGTTAGAATTATTTTAAGAGAATATGAAAAAAATGCCTTAAACTTGCATTACAGGGTAAATATCTTCTTCACTCAACACACTAGTTGTTTTTGTGGGGAACGTGAAAAGAGAGAGTGAAAAATCATAGAGAATACAATAAAAGTGATGGCAATGTTTTGGTATATGGACTAAGTGGACAAAGATGGATTCTCTTTCTAAGTGTCCAAAGATGGGAATTTCTAAGAACCTTAGAGTCAGGCAGGCATATACATGGGAATGTGCGTTTATAACACTAAAATGTTATAAGGGTTTGAACCCCTTATTTTCGCTTCATACCACCCCACAACTCTCTCCCCTTTTTCTCTCAAATTTTCATTTCACTTTCTCTCAAGAATTCTGAGGCTTTGTGAGTAGATTTCAAGGATTTTATGAAAATAGGCATCAAAAGGTAAAGATTCCTGAGCTCTTTATCTATTGTTTATGTGTGTAAAGTCGAGTTCGTTATGAAGTTTATGCATGAGGCGTTAAGAGAGAGCGTTTTAGCATTCCAACACAGAGTAGAGAGTTAGGAGAGGACCTACCAAGCAAAATGAGCAGTAAATTTCCACTCAAAATCCAAACAGTTAAAGTTTAAGAAAATCAGTGGTAGAGAGATTTTTTTTAAATATGTCATGTATGATTATTGAGAAAATTGAGATGAGTATGGATGATTATTTATGCTTTGTTGTGGATATAGTTGCGATATGAGGAGGTATTTTTGTATGTGGTTTGATGATGGGTTGAAAGTGGAAGAATTGGGAAATATCTTTTGGGTCGTGTGTGCCGTGTAGGTGTTGCTTGATGGATTCTTCTCAATTTGGATGATTTAAGAACCAATTGACGTCATTATGAATTAGGGTTTTTTATCACAAACTATTGTATATGATGAATGCCAAATGAAACAGTTACACCAAATGGCCTCTGTCCAAGCAGCTGTGATCCTTCTTAGTGATTTTTAGGCATCTTGCATATTGGACTGTGGTTAGACCAAAACATAAAAGGTATATAGCCCTGTCTCTACAGCTTTAAAACACGAGATAAAATGTAGCTTCGAGTCGTGGATAAACTCAAGTTATGCCTTATTTGAATAATACCTGTGGCAGACATTGACTATCTTTGATGCAGACCATTGCATTTGGGCATTTCATAAGTGCATTAGTAAGAAATTTTAAACAATTTCGTCACATTCCATATATGGGTATGTATTTGTGTCGCACCCTCGTCGGTAGAATTTAAAATATAAGAAGGAAAGACTAAAGAATGAAGAGTAATCAGAAGGAAGACAAGAATCCAAATCTCCAGAATAACAAAGAAAAGAAATAGCATTAATTAAAGAGTGTTGAGAGAAAGTAAGATAGTTTGGTGTATGGGGAAACCGTAGATGTTAAGAAAACTCCCACATACCGACACCTTAATTGGGTCATAGAGAAAAGAAATTGTACGACCTGTAGAGGGTAGTGGAGTGGAGGTTGTTTCCACCAAAACAGGTTTTGCTCACATGCACGTCATCTTAATTGAGTGGCCTAATGAAGAAAGAGAATTTGTACGTCCCCAAGATGCGTAGATGTGGACTGTACTCACTCACATGGCCAAGTTCCGTCTCCATACATCAACCGACTCTGAATCACACGATCAAGAGAAACTAAGAAAATAAAAAGAAAAGAAAGAAAAGAAAAGAAAAGAAATAGACACAAGAAAAACTGATAAGAAAGAAAAAAGCATTTTTTGTACATTATTCATATGCATTTTATTCATGTACATTGCCATGATTTTCATCATGGTTGGAAGAATAGAAAAGAAATAGAAAGAACGAATAGAACCGGGGAAGAAAAGAAGAAAAGAACAGTGAGTAGTAATAACTAGAAAGAAAGAATGAAAAGATAGAATAGGAAAGAATTAAAGATGAGCGGGGATAGCGAGTAGAGTAGCATTTTTGCTCATCCCGTTGCTTTCTATGTCTTGCAGGAAAAGGTGAGGATTGTCGTCGAGATGGACCGTCAAGCAGAGAGCAATGGCTACACTGTCCACCATTTCATAGTTTTTTGTATATGTTATTTGTGTTTTTTCGTATTTTCAGCTTTAAAGATATTCGATTTTAAGTGCAAAAAAACTTGGCCCACTACAATTTTTAGTCAATATATATGTATTTTTTATTATAGTATAGTGATAGCTATTAAGTAGAAAGAAGTACTTACTTTTTGGTAATCAAAAAGCAAAAATTTTGGATTTGACAGTGTGCCATCTCTCACGGCCGGTGATTTTCCGAAGCCGACCACTGTGTGTTTAAATTTCTTTTCTTACTTTAATGTGTTTGTCATATGTTGATATAATGTGGTTGGTTTTTAGATGAGAGGTGAGGTAGAACCCGGCAAGTAGTAAGAAAAATGAGTATGGGGGAACCTTCCAACCCACCAAACTTACTCCCCCTACCCTATGATGAGCTAGAATTTGGGGGATTGTACAGCAGTCTTAGGAGAAAGACTGGGAGAGTCGAACCGAAAGAGAAAGAATGAACCCCGTTCAAGTACTCGCCCACTAGAGAAGAAAGAAAAGGTCGGTACCTCAGACAGTACAGAAGGATTGAGCCTGCGATTTATGGGCTTCCAAGTCCAACATCCACATTAGAATTTAAAGGTACAACGAGTCCTTTAGTGGCAGAAGATATGGCTTAGATCCGTTGAGCGTACGACCAGCATTGTTTCTTATATGGACAGGGGGAGGATCCGGTTGTGCCAGTTTCTTGTTTCGGGGTGATGCCCGAATTTGGTGGGAATTAATGGAAGACACCCATGATGTTTCTGATGACCTATGGGTGAGTTCAGAAGAGAATTTGAAGCTGAGTATAGAACGAAGACTGAGTTCATGAGAGGTTCAAGAATTTATCAGCCTACAGCAGGGGTCTAGCAGGTTGAAACTAAGAAGGATAGAGTGTTTTATGGAATTGCATGGGATTAGAGATCTGCAAGAGTGATGGTTGAAACTAGAGATAGAGTGTTTCACATTTATTATATGTTGATAAAATTAACATGATTTTATCGGTTGCCATGCTAGTGTAAAGAGAGCATTTTTCAGCAATGAATGTTGTGAAAAATTGTTTGCGAAATAGAGATGAGTAGATGAGTTGATATATAGGTGTGATATGATTAGATTACAATATTTTCAAAAGATGAAATTTCGTCAAGAACAATTATATATATTAGTTAATGGATTTTATTAATACAATATTATGTGTATTTTTTATTTTTATTTATATTAATTGACTTTAATCTTTGATCTCCTCTAAGCTTCATTCGTAGCTCCGTCCCTCGTCCTCCATGCTTCAAACATAGTAATTGGCCAACAGTTTGACAAGGGGGCATTGTGAGATGGTATAGCCGTATAGCAGTGCAAGAGCTCAAGACATTTAATGATATCAACAAAGTGAAGCTCTATTGAGTTTCCTGTCCCGTCTTCAGTACTTATTACGCCATTTGTTATACATTAGATGGATAAAATCAGATCCATGCCTTCACCAAAATGAAGTGAGCAGTACTTCTACTTAGGACATGATTTTAGGTAATATAAATGCTTTTGTAATTGTGGGGATTTTGTGATATTGTTCACTATTATTTTCAGACATGCTATCCTTGCATGCCAAATCTTGAAAATAAAATAAAAAAGCAATTTTCAGAAAAAGAAAAGAAAAATTGATAAACGTTACTAATGGGCCCAAATAACTTTAGAAAATCCAAATGCATAATTAAATATTGCAACATAACTAACAATTTCAAAATAGGAAATATAAAATTGCCATAGCAATTACCTATCCCTTCATTATAAATATACACTCCCAAGAAGCAATGCCATGCAAATAAGTTTTTCCTCCTTTCAATGTTCTAAACCGTTTTCAGCACGATCGCGGAGGAAGTTGGATACTTTATATACGATATCAACACTTGCAATGTGTTGTGTATTGTAATATAAAGTCCACATTGCTGATAACAGAGGTGTTTAAATAGGACTAGTAAGTCTATATTCATGTTAGATACCCAATCTTAACCAGCAATTGTCATCACAATAACAACATCCCAAACACTTCTACAACCACACGAACTTCAAGTCACACAGAAACAATCACAGAACAATAGCAAATATTGAATAACATCGATTATATATGTGATAACCAAACCACAACCGTCAATCCATCTTCAACTACAGATCAAAAAGAAGAAAATAAACCATAACTACACTGAGATAGAATAAAACCAACGGACTCTCGGGCCCACCCTTTCCTTATTCCTTTCTGAAGGAATCCCTCGTCCTCTGACAATTCTCTTTTATTCTGCTTTCTCACCATAACAGAATTCAACCTTCCCTAATCATCACTTTTTCACCTCTCTCATAAAACTGGTACCACACTCACAATCATGCATAATGCCTACAAGATCGTCCGTCATTCTCCTTTCACGCCTTTATTTTTCCTCCCATACGTTAATATGTTAATGGTCTCATCAATTTAGTAGAGGCGTTTTGGGCTTGAAGCCTAGGAACAAAACTATATTTGCGAACACACAATATCTGCTGAGCTATTTATAATACACCCGCTGATTTTAGTGCTTTTCTTGTTTTTTTTTTTTTCAAGCAGTATTGAGAGACAGAATTGTCATTTGGTAAGAGGAAAAATATCATGATCGAGTAAAATTTTTTAGAACCCCCTATTATTATGTTATTTTATTATTAATATAGGGTATGTCTATCTTTTTTAAACAACATAAAAAAGTTTATGCTTAATATATTTTAAAATTATAATTAGTACTATGAATCTATGATAATCTCTAATTACAACACACAAAATACAGTGACAATGTAAGGAAATCTGGCTCCAGGCAAGAATTGCTCGGAAGCATTCCAAACACCAGCTTATACCGCAAAAATAATGGTGCGGTCGATGCTACTCTCACTGGATCAGACTTCTCGCTACTTTCTTCGTTTAATTTTTAATAGGGAAAGAGCTCCTCTTTCAAGCCTCCCATTTTTTTCTAATTATTTTTAGAGATAAACATTTCATTCTTCCCACTTATTTAAAAACTGTTTTCAAATTAAAAAATATGAAACAACTTTTTAATCATTTTCCAATTATACACTAGTTCTAAGATTGTAACAAAAACTTTTTTTCCAAACAATTTTACTCATTTTTACCATACATTTTTCACAAGATTTTTGTATCCCTTATTTAAAAAGTAAAACACTATTTGAACTATATCAAACGACCCTCGGTAATTTTTTACACTTATATTAAGAAATGTGACATAGTTAGTATTTAAGATTTGAACAATTTTTGAAAAGCATGGTGTTTGGTATATAGGACAATACTACATTTATAACTCAAACAACAATTTTCTCTTACAATCTTGACTAACAGTTTATAATTGATTTCTGATGAATTTTTCCACCAAACTAATTATAAGTTATCACATTGAGGTTGTGAGAGAGAGTTTGTAAAATTTAGTTGTAAGTTTATTTATTAGGTAAATATATGCATACTTAGTGGCGGGGGGGTATTTTCTGAAAAATCTAGGGCGGTCGTGTCTATATTAGGCAATGAGATGGATTATAAAAAATTTCTGCAAATTATTATCAAAGCCGGGTGGGCTCAAAACCCTAGTCCATGAGCGAAACCTGGCTTTGACAGATTGGCTTTTGACATTTTTTTTTTTTTTTTTTGAGCCTGAGTCATAGGCTTGCGTAATGTTTGGGCCTCAATCATAAGTTTGTATAACTTTTGAGCCTGAATCATCAGGCTCATCAGCCTTGAATAATTTTTTGGCCTGAACCATCAGCTTGTGTAATGTTTGGGCCTCCATCATAAGTTTGTACAATTTTTGAGCCTGAATCATAGGGCCAGAATCATCAGGCTCATCAGCCTTGTACAATTTTTGGGCCTCACTTATCAGCTTGGCTTTTGATTGAATAATTTTTGGGACTCAATCATACAAAAGTTTTGTATAACTTTTGACCTGAATGATCAGCGCATCAGCCTTGTGTAATGTTTGGGCCTGAATCATCAGCTTGTGTAATTTTTGGGCCTAAGTCATAAGCTTTGTATATACGTTGAGCCTGAATCATAAGCTTTAAACGTTGGGGCCTGATCATGGGCCTAAATAAGTTTTAATTAGACCAATTTCATCAAGTTAACTACACTAGTTCCTCGCTGTTGAAAGTAGACATAGTTGAATTGAATCTCATCAGATTTGCATAACTTGCGCTTTATAGCATCAAATCATAATTTCATCCATACGGTTTTGAATATAAAAGAAGGCATATCCTGCTTGAAAAAATGTTGTATCTCAGGCATGCATCAACTAAACTCTCTGTACTAAATCCTGACCATCTTAAATTTGTGTTAACTGTTGGCAAAACATAAAACTACGCAACAAACATTATTTTGATAAAAGAAAAAAAAAAAAAAAAACAATTATGATTGCACTTCTAAAACGACAATGGCTTGAATCTTGATCGATCGTTTTAGGCTGCAATCTCAGTAGATAGCTGCCTCAGTTGGCTTTCGCTCGAACTTTGTTGGTGTTTGATCTGTATAAAATGCATATTATGAGTTGTGCAAGACCTAAATTGTCCAAGACCATTGCTTATCTGCCATGTAACCAATTATTTGATTAGATCCTCCTCGCTACTTATTTGGTTATTAATTATTTGTTAAACTACTATTATGTAATTAATTGGCTACTGGGATTTAAAGTGTTACCAGAATAAAATAGCCAACTGATGAGAGCATAACAGACCAACAACCATTAACAAAGCCTGCTAGTGAGGAGTAGAACGGCATGTACTCCACATCTTCGTCTTTATAACTTTTCCTGTTGTTAAAATCAAGGCGAGACAAGGAAAGATCAAGAAATGAATGAATTACAAGTGTAGTTGAGTTTATAATAAAAAGCTTATGGAATTGGATTCAGGAGATGCATACCAACATGGTGAGAGGTGACCATACATATATGTTGAAGGCACACATAAATCCAACCAAAAATGATCGGCTGGTATGGGTGTGAAAAGCAGCATATTAATGGTACAACGGCTACCAACGAACCACCTATAAGACCAATGCAATCTCTCGGAAAAGAGAAAAGATAAATAGCAAAATCAGCATATGCATTCCAGGTTGCAAAATCGTCAAATACTCTGGTTACCTGGTCTAGATGGACAACCTGTGAATTGAACATCACCATGAGAGACAAGTAATCTCCAAACGAATCTGAAGACATTCACGATGTTCTATTCTTTAATCAACATGTGAGGGCTATAGACAACTGTCAATGAAGTGCACAAACTACTAGGCAAAGGCAACTCACCCTTGCTCGACGATCAATGAGGCAGAATATGCGATAATATATCAACTCCATTGCAAGCCAACAGAGTTGATGGGGATGACCAGTATGCTGTCCGGATGAACAAATGGCAGACCATAAGGACCAAAACACAATTAAAACATGTTGCAATATAAGCATCGGCTGGAACTCCTCCACCGATTTCTCTTGATTATAGCCATAGTTCTGCAGCCACAATATATAATTAAACCATAAGATTAAAAATCAATCTGTTGAAGTTAATTAAAAAATTGATACTCAATAATCCATTTCACAAACATTTAGCATTTGCTACGAGCTTGGGTTGAACATAAAATCAGTAATAAAAAACGCAGAATGATATTTTTACTATTTTCAGTAACATTTTTGCAAAACAACACACAGTCCATTCTTTACAAGCAGAGATAATCATTATCAATTCAATAATCCGAAAGCTTATTTCAAATTTTCAATTGACCCAAGAGTAAACTTAATTACAAAATAAACGCTTTTATTTCTTTTAAAGTCGTAATAAATCAGTTCTTAATGGCCTAATTTTCAAAATCTACCTCAGTCAAGAACTGTAACACATGATTAGGAACTAAACTATAATTAGTAAATTCACTAAGTATCAGAGCTATATTATTAAAGCGAGTTTTCTGATTTAGTGATTACGAGAGCAGAGTTCTTATAAACTTGGAAACAGAAAAAAAGTTCTGAGCATAGAGAGAGAAATTGTTACACCGGGGAGAGGAAGAGGCCGAAAGAGATCACATTCCCTGCATAACAAAAACAAAACTATATCAAATTACTGTAAAACCGAAACGTGTTTTTCATAGTCATAGTAAGAAATCATAATAAAAATCAGTAATTTGCCACAATTCTCATTCCAATGCACCGAACTCAATCGAAAAGACGAAATCATGAAAACAAAACAAAATCTCACAACCACATAGATTGTTTCTGAAATGGGAAAAAAAACGAAGTTAAAATAACACAAAAAGAAAAGGCATTACACGTACCGATGATGCCAACGATATAGGGAGGTATCGGGTGTCACCATTTTAGAAAATTCAAGAAAATTGAGTTTGTTACTGATATTTTTTCAAATGACCGTGTGAGAAAGAGGTTTTAAATTTATTATGGGGAAATGAAATGAAGAACTGCAGTTAGTATTTAGTTTGTTATAGAAGCGAGTATCGCATTTGCATGAAAATTGAAGGTCTCGTCCACCTCAGTTTGTTAGCAGTTATAACTATATTTCAGTCTGCCTGAATTACTGTTTGCTGGCTCTGATAATTTGACTAATTACTCATGACTAATATTTAATATTAAATTAATATAACATTCTCTTCAATTTGTAGTACTAGTACATATATCGACAAAATATATGGCTAATCAATTAGTAGAAAACGAATTCCTTAGACTGCTTTTAACATTACCTAGCATCCATTTCCTCCACTGATTATCGCAAGTTGACTGTCAAAAACATTTTGATTTCATTGTTTTGACAATCCACGTTTTGCCGTATTGTTAAGACGAACTCGGTGGAGGTCAATTATGAATGTGATAAAAAACAAGTTTTTATAGGAAAATTAAAGTTTAGAATGAGTATTCATAGTTTTTTTTTTTGTTGCAACCTAAAATTTTGTAGGTAGGAAAGGTACGTTGATTGATATAACATGAAAGAACCCAAAAGTGGTTGCTTATAACAATCAAAACACAAAAACTAAGTTTGAAATTAGAAAAAATAAGGGCAAATAAAACTTTAAGTAACCTAATGATATTAAAAGGCTTAAAGAAATGTTTTTAAAATAAATAGAGTGTGATTTGAATTTTGATAAAGGTGTATGTAGAAATGGGTGATTTTATCAATTTGATAGAGGGCCAAAATCACTTCCTTACAAAATAGAAATAAGCCCAATAACTAACCCAGAAGTGGAAAATAGACATTGGGCTTAAAGCCCAATAATTCGGGTTCCTTTGGGTTCAAAATGGGCCGGGTCATATTGGTCTAAAAACCTTTTCAATAATTTTTATTTTATTTCAAAATTAATTAGGATCATCCAAGTTCGTTGAAATTCTCTTGGAGCTAGTATTAGTTAGCCATTGCAGTGAAAAGATATTGCAGAAACGAAAGGAAAAGAGTTGGCATAAAATAGCCCAACAAAGGAAAAAAGAGATGATCTCTTTAATTACTTGGTATCTTTTTTGTTCAGCTATTCTATTTCTGCCTTGTGGCAGCAGCATTTTACTCATTAGAATTGAAAATAATATCCCTAAACTATTGCAGTCACCACTTGTGCATAAAATGACAATTACAACTTTGGGCGTAATTAAAGACCAATATAGCTTCTTCAAGAAAGTACGTTTTATTATATCATTTGATTGAAAGAGAAAAAGAAGCCTAAACTTAAGAGAGAAGAATTGTGAAGAACCTGATCCTCTAGATATTAAGTACACATAGCAAATAATCATCAGCAGTGTTGTGTACATAACGTTCAAATAAAGAAACAACAACAATAATAATAAAATTATTTTGCCTTGGAGCTGCATCATGAAGAAGGCACGTAAGAGCCATTCAAAATATGAAACCGAAGTTGACAATCCAAATGACACCAGAATTTTACAGAGCCAAGAGGCCCTACTCTCCATCTAGCTCTTGAACTTCCCTTCAAACCAAACTTAACATCATCCTTCTTCAAAGAAACGTCCACGAGCTCTTGCAGGTTTGGATCTAATGGTATTGGATTTGACTGAACGACGTAATGAAAATTAAGAGAAATGTTTTTACTTACATCGAAAGGGAGAGCGACGAGTTTGGCAATTTCGAGTCCATCAAATGAGAGAATGAGGCTGGTATCGGAGAAACTAGCGTGAGCCCTTTGGTTACCATTCTTCATGTTGAGGATGATGGTTATTTGCGTTTCGAGAAGGCCGGCGAGGTCATACTGAAAGAGGTCGAGATGAGCGTCCATGACGCTCATAACGGGGACTCGAGGGTGGAGAACTAGGTAGCCAATGAAGACGACAATGCCTACAACGATGACAGCAATGGCGATGATGGTGCAGATGATGGCTGCAAACCAAATCAAGGGATGGGTCTTGCGGCGCCGCATATGAGGTTCTAAGTACGTTGATTTCATTGGAGGTGAAGAGCTGGAGCTGGAGGTGGGGGTGTAGCTGAAAGAGTGACAACATGAAGAAGAAAAGAGAGAGGTTTTGAAAATGGGTTAAGTTTTATTAATGGGGGGATGGCGAGAGATGGGGAAGGAAAAGAATGTTAGGTTGGGTACTTGGGTGTCATTGGTGGGGAAGGTTTTGGTATCTTCCTTTCCTGATATTAAAGCTTTTGTATGGTGCTATTTGTAAGCCTCCCTGTTAAGGAATCTATGGTCACTTTTGCTTATGGAAAAAATACCAAACTTGCATTGCTAATTACCATATCTTTGCCTTTCTTCTTTCATCAAATATACAAACTCACTTCCACTATTTCATGAATTGATTAAGATCAACGCTTGCTTTGCTTGAGAGATTCAAGTACAATCATTTTCCTTGAGCCCAAATGAAGATACTAGAGCAAGCTCCTAAAAGAAATGGAAATATAATACTTTAGTTTAGGCAAGTTATTATATTAAATATGGATCGGGTTAACATTTTTTATTTTCAAGAAACGGCATTATTCTTAAACCTTAAGGAAGTGTCAGTTACCCAAATAATTATTTTAACTTTTTCATACTTTTAATTTAACCTAAATGACAGACGAAGTTTATAATCCACTCGATTAACCTCTCCTACCTTGCTATATTCAGTTAGTTAACATCATTGAATTGTACAAAAAATAGCTCATCTCCAAATCCAAGCCACTAGAAGAACAGAAAATAAACACCAAAAGTGCATCGAAAAGAGAAAGACTACAAGGATAATCTCTCTCTCTCTCTTTTTTTTAACACCCAAAACACAGTGGGTTACTCACATTTTCGTCCCTAAGGTTTTTGTCTGAGTCCCATTGTTTACCTCAGAGAAGTCCCGGCAACAAATTATAGTCAACATAACAGAGAAGGGTAATTATTGTACAGATGATGAATAGAAAATTTATTTTTCTTAACTTGAAACTACCCAAACAATGTATCAATGAGTTTTCCAATCCCGAAAACTGGAGCATAAATACAATGAGTTTATGGTTATCATAGATACATAAAAGGACCATCTCAAAAGTTTACGTAAGTTGTACAAATGCACACAACATCTTAATTGGCACCAACTCAAGCAAACCAAACTATATAAGAAACCCACTAGTGGCTGCGCATAGGTATCTTTTCACGATAAATAATACACATAAACAACAAACAAGTTCATATAATCAATAAAAATCAAGAATCCCAAGAAAGGCACCATTCATTCACCAATATTTTTCAATAACAGTTAGCCAAAAACTAAAAGGAAGAAAATGCCTTTTTTTTTTATTATTTTCAAAAATTAAAGATCATAGACCCTCAAGAACCTTAAAACTACATAAAAGTTCAGGTCTTACCTTGAGATAGAGCGAGTTCAAAAGAATTCTGGAGGCAGAGATCTTCAATCAGAGGTGATGAGCTTCAGGACTTGCCTGACATGGTGCATCCAAATTTGTGTTTCAGCCTTTCAGGTTGCTTTAATTTTAACTGTATATTCCCAAGTTTTTTATTCAATTTTTTCATGCTTGTAGTTTATAGAACCAAAGCAGCTTAAATTTTCCAAACTGCAGCACACTCCCGTAAGGTTTTGGGAACTGCAGTATAACAGAGAGGTTTCCAACATGTATTGATACCTACCCCAAGTTCTTCAATTGACGGTAGAAATTAAATGATCATGGGCATTTCACTCGTTTTTATTCAGAGTTAACTTTCATAAACAATAAAAACCCCTGAAACAGAAGCTTCAAGTGCTGCTTCTTGGTACTAGTGTGCATGGCGAACAAAATAGAACCCAATGGAAGCCAAGTGCGCCAACTCCATGCACCAGGACATCATTACCAAAACCCCAGTCTTCTTTAAGCTTTATGCTGTAAACCCAATCCTTTTTAAGCTCCACCCTTCGTTTGTGCTAGTGGTGTAGGCCACAGTGTCACAGTGGTCACACTGTCTAGATAACTCTCATTGCTAATCATCAGGGATGTATCAGTATATTTTGGAAACTGTTGGGTTTTAAAACACTTCCCCAAACCTCAGGTAAGTATAACGCAACGAATGACTCCTCTTCTAAATAATTAAAAAAAAAGCCTCAGTTCTGAACTGATGAACACATAAAACTAGTTGCAAAGATTTTGGCTATAGCAATTAAGAATACAACAAGACAATAAAGATAAAAAATAAAAGGGAAATACCACAATTCCCTACAGCATCAAAAGCTTGGACACAGAGAGAGAGAGAGAGAGAGAGAGAGAGAGAGAGAGAGCAGAAGCTGGGCTTCTAGATTTGAGTAGCTAAAAGGCAACCCATATTACTGATGGAATAAAATAGGGCAATGGAAGCAAAAAAACCTTGTTGTACTTGAAAGTATCTTCATTTACTAACTGCCAGAAATCTACAATATATTCTTCTCAAGAGTACCATGAGTAAAAAAGTTAAGACTACACAACAAGATACTTACACCGATCATATACGAACTGTTTTCCATTTCCTTGCAAGGCTATCATACTTATCCCTCATACTTCTATTCTCCTTATAGAAAGCATTCTTCAACTTCTGCATCGTAACTTCATATACAACAATTCTTCTATCAAGCATATCTTCTGCAAATCTCCTAACCTCAGACAACCTACGCAAATTACGAAGCCCAATAAGCAAGGCATTGGCACTCTCTTCAAGAGGCAAGATACCATTATCTACCATATAGTTCCATATCTCTATTGCTGTTTCAGGTTCATCACAGTCAAACAACATGGAGATGGCTGCAGCACAATTTAAATGTGTTGGTGGCCACTCATTCTTGATCATTTCACAGAAAAAATTTCCCACCTCATGAACTCTCTTGTTTTTTATCAAACATTTAAAAATCATGTTATACGTCAAAGAATCTGGAAAGGCTCCATGAAACACCATCTCATCAAGAAATTGAAAAGCCTTATCTATGTCATTGTTGTTGCAGAGTAATCCAATCAATGCATTATACATAATCAAATTGGGCATCAAGTCAATGCCTACCATTATATCCCATAGCATGACAGCATTGGCAGAATCATTTTGCTTAACAAGAATTTCAAGAGCATTAGAGAAAAATTTAAAACCTGGCAAGCAATTTTTCTCTATCATAACCCGAAGAAACTTCAGGGCCTCAACCGTCTGCCCCCCACGAACAAGCATAGTCAAGAAAGTTTCATATGAAGAAATGTGCTGCAGACTCCACCCAAATTGTGCCACCATATCACCAAAAGTCTTCTTGGCCTCCACCACATTGCCTTCTTTATCCCATCCTTCCAACAAAATTGCAAAAGAATCCACATCAAGAGGAACACTGTCTTTAACTTTACCAAGAAATTCCAATGCTTTCATCATCTGTTTGCCTTCTCGGCAAAACACACTTAAAATGGAATTGACTGCGACAACATCTTGTTCAACACCATACATGCTCATAACATCAAAACTCATAAAAGCTTCATTGTATCTACAAGCTCCACAATAGCTATCAAAAACCGAAGCAAATGTTGCCAATGACAAAATACCTTCTTGCTTCATCGATCGAATTGCATCCCACATTTGTTCAAACATCTCATTCTTCCCCAGAATATCAACCATCAGATTCCACGCAAATGGCAAAAGCTTCTGGCCTCGTCCTGCCCACCTAAAAAAATTAACAGCAGAGGAAGGTGAATTGTAGGAGAGCTTCAAAACTTCATTGACAAGCTCATGAGTGGCGACAATTTCCATGCCGGAGAGCGCGGATTCAATGTCGTCTGGCGAGGCGTGAACTAGGGTTTTACAAATTATTCGAGCAGTCGGGGAAATATCCGGCACGTCATAGTATGTAGAAAACCGGGTTCTAGGGTTACGCGATGGGGAGGTGGTAGTGGAGGATGAAGTTGGGATTATTACTTGATTCCGAGCAGAAACTTTGATACTGTTATTAGTGTTTTCATCAATTGCCTCCATTTATGGATTAAACAAGGAAACTCAGATAAACCCTAACGATATCAATGTTATGTAAGAGCATTGCAACATAATTGAATTGATTGATAAATTTATTGATACATTAAATTAAATTTAAGGAGAAAACTTTGGACAGATAAACTAAGAGAGAATGAAGAGAGAACCTTGAGAGCCTGGAGTATCTTGGTCTCTTCAATGGTGAGATGAGTTTGAGCCTCAGTGTTTTACTGTGTTCTGCGTAACGGGAGAGTGTTGGACTTGGGAGAGCGTTGAAAGAGGGAAATTTTAGTTTAGGTTTTCTTTTTTTTTTGGGTAAGTGAAAAAAATGTATTTGTGTTTTCAAAATTTTGAAAATGTTTTGTTTGAAATTTGAAAACGAAATTGTTGATGCCTAATTTTGACACCAACTAATCACACGTGTGAAATGCTAAACTAACTCAGAAGACACACATGTATATGGGGGGATTGAACTGATTAAGAAAAAAAGAACAATGTTTAAAGTGGTTCGGATGCTTAAACAAGCGAATCTTACATCCAATGGTATTGTATTAATATATGAGATCAGGTCACATTCAACGAGCTGATTTATAGTCTAGAGAATACAAGTGAATACACTAGAGACAGAGAGAATGTATGTTGTTTTATAGAAAAATTAGCTAATCCCACAAACGGGAGAAGAACCTTCTATTTATAGTGGGATGAATTGAGGTAATGATTACTAAATTTGCAAGTGGGTCAAGCTGCCATGCAAATCCTTCTTTGTGTCTCGTTATTCACCTACTCGAGAGATTTCCTCGACTTGCGTAGAGATTGGACAAGTGGAATGTTTCCAACCTTTCGCCAGCCTGGCGTATACCCACTACACTGGTAAGAGTAGACCGCTCACGTCAGCATGCGACGTGGCTGCGTTTGAACCGTTGCAGAACCTGCCCGAGTTTTGACCGCTCACACTGACAAAGCTTGGCGTCAGCCCTACTTTTTTAGGCATAACAGAAGTCCCCTAGTTTTTAAGGTTTGAGGATCGAACCTTGAAAACTACACAATTATGCCTTGATTTGATGCGTCGAATGGACACTAGTCGATCCGACCTGGTTGCAAAGAAGCAGCAGAAACATTCCCATGCGGACGACCTGAAATGTTCTTTCTCAAGGTCTGCGACCTGACCTAGGTCTTATTCAGTGCCATAACGATGACTGGTCTTCGACCGTGGTTCTCGACCTGATTACACTTGGCGAATCTTTTGTTGAAAGCAAAGTCACGTCGCTTTGCAATTGACATGCGACGAGGGCAAAGAGTCACGTCGCTTCGCGACTGACGCGACGAAGAGTGGTTAATGTAACGACCTCTTCAGATGTTATCCGTTGCACTTTTGCAGCTGATACATTAAATGAAACACCTTTTGCTCTGACAAACATGTCCTGTGCGCAATAAGTGCCAACCATGCACATTAAATGCGAGCCATGCTGAAACGACATTCCCTATCAGAGCATTAAATGCGGATGTGAGCGCATTTAATGTGGAGGAGGGAAACGAGCCGTCGCTTGAGTGTTGCAATAGAAAAGGACGACGATTTGGTTTCTCGAAGCGTGATGGTCACTCTTCTCCGCCAATTAGCGACACGTGGTCGCAATCAATGGTGAGAAGAGATTTCCGCCCAAACGTCGTTTGACTTCGGGAAAGCCAAACGCCATTTTCTTCACTATAAAACCTCAGACTCGCCTCTGGTAATGTCACAATACTCACATCTTCAGAGAGAGCAAGAAACTTTGGTGAGCCTTGATTTTTCGTCTTTCAGACTAGTGCGCGCTTGACACTTAGAGCAAGAGGATCAATCTTCATATTCAAGAGGTAAGGATGATTCTCCTATCATTTTCCTTTTTCTGATTTTTTGACGATAGCCATGCGATAACGATGATCGTTTACTGGTGGTTGGCTGGAGAATAAGTTTTCTCCTAGGATTTGAGCCATTGGGGGTGGTTCAAGGAGTCTTTTAGGGGTTTTTCTAGGGTTTAAGGGAGAAACAATTATTTTTTCCTCCACGTCATCGTACGAAACAGTGTAGGACGACTGAGTGATTCCTACATGTCATTTTTTCAGACCATAGAGGAATAGATCCTTCAACGACCAGGACAAATGAGGGAACCAGCTCGCCGGTGTAGGATGCCCCAGCAGGTCCCTCTCAGGAAATCCTATCGACAATCATTGCCGAGGAGATTTAAAAGGTGGTAGACCAATACGCCCTCAGCGTAGAGGTCTTCTAGCATAGAACGTACACAGCTCGGAGTACGTTAGAAGGAATGGCTGAGATCTCCGAGAATATCTTTAAGAGCAGGGGGTTGATCCCTTTCCACCCCTTCGTTAGGTCGGTCCTGAATCGCTTCGGGATCGTACCGCTATAGCTTACGCCCAATGCGTTAGAGCTCGGTTGCTCGTACATCCTAAAGAAGAGTAAGGACAAGGATTCATTCTATCTCTCGAAGCGACCTACAATCGAAGTGGGAATACATAGCTATCCCAACAATGTTGTGGCATACGAGATGAAGTTTTTCTTCTTTCGATATGATGACATTTGCCAATTTCAGGAGCCGAGTAGGTTTTTCTTCCTTTGAGTTCGTGAATTTCTTTTTAGTCTTCACTAATGAGCTTTTTTCTTCTTCGCAGTTAACAAGACGACCAGGTTATCGGCTCTCGAGGATTCTGACAGAATTACTGCTTTCGGCTTTTTGCCCGAAGAAAGTCACGACGCAAGATTGCTCGTGACAACCGCGAATTTGCAGAAATACGGTTTCTTCAATCCCAAGGCGACCTTAGAGACCATACCGAGTAAGTATCATAACCTTAGCTTGTTCTTTTTTAACTTTGCATGCAGCGAACTGTTTCACTAACGATGTTTGCATGCAACGACCATGCCTCCCAAAGTGCCCAAGTCGCCACGACCAAGGCAGTTCACCTTCCCCCGAGTAAACGTCACTGGACCAGCTGGAGTGGCTCCCAGCGGTCCCCTCGTCAGAGGAACACCGACGGGTGCTCCGGCTCGACCTGTAAGCATTCCCTAGCCTTCAGCTGTTTGCCCGAAGCATAAGACCATGACCCAAATGTCCAAGAAGTGAAAGTAACTTCGGACCGAAGAGTCAGAGTCCGAACTGGAGGGCCTGTGCGTTCAGCCTGAGAGGTCGTAGCCTTACGAAGTGTTCCGCTCGGGAGGGCCTTCTAGGGGTGCGTCTGACATCTCCATTGCTCCGAAAGAGCCTCGAACAAGGCATAGTGAGGTCGCGGATCATGGGAGGAGATCGGGCAAGGAACCAGCTAGCGATATGCTTCTTGCTGTAGGTATAGGCACGAACACACCTATGCTGGACTCGATGGGGCAACTTCCGGATCATCTGCACCCGGTGGTTTTTACCTTGCTGGAGTGCGGGCTCGTGGAGGCGTTTGAGAAGTTCGTGGCTTCCAACCCTGTGGACCTGATGTCCATATCCCTTCAGCACTTGAGCCAGGTAGAGTGAGCTGTCCTCGGCGAGGACCTTACATTATTCTTTTCAGTAGCAAGGAAACTGACTTGTTACTCTTTTCGTTCACAGGCCCTGCTCTCCATGCACTTGTCCCTGTAGAAGGTCCAGTTGGGAGCTGCTGAGAGGCTAGTCGCGCTGAGAGAAGAGAACGCGTGGCTTAAACGGGACTTAGAAACCGCTGAAGCAGAGAAAGACTTATCCACCGTTTCAGCGAACTAGTACCTAAATGAAAGGAATGATGCTCTTCACAAGGTGGATTATCAGAAGGCCAAGCTGGAGAAGCGAGGAGAGGAAATAAAAGAGCTCTAAAAGACAGTGGCCAGACTCACTAGGGAGGCTGGCGAGAAAGAAAATGAGCTACAAATGAACTCCGAGCGAGCCTTGCAAGTAGAGCGGGAAAGGACGGAACTATGGGAGACCACCGAGAAGCAAAGGTGGGCGCTTGAGGCCGAACTCCAACTTAGTCAGGGTCGCGTCACTTTGCTGACCGAAGAAATGCGGCGACAAGAGTTGGAGATTGAGAAGAAGGCTGCTGAATGGGCAATTCAGTCCATTTATGCCCTATGGCCGAAGAATCCTGAAATCGATCTGACCGACCTCTCGGAGGAATACCAAGACATCCTTACTTCCTTGGCGCGGATTGAGGATGAGGAGGCAACAGAGGCCGCTTGAGGACCTGACCCAAAAGAGCATTCGGAATATGTCCCAAAGGAGCCCGCGATCAGCCAGATGGTCGGCGACCAGACTGGGAACGATGAGGTCGCACCTCCGAGACTTGGGGATGAAGGCCAATGATTGCCTTTGCTTTTGTACTGCCCTTCCCATGCTCGCTTTTTGTACTTCTTTTTTATTTTTATTTATAATAAATAAAGACATCACTTCCTAAATCTTTTGTGAGTACTTATAATTTTTCGTACCCCACAAACGTTACACATGAGGTCGCATTCTAACTGCTTACAGTAGCATTTGTACAAACAATATCTATGCGAACAGAATTGTATATGCGGAGAAAAGCGATTACAAAAGAACTTATATTATTTACAAAGCTTGAGAAAAGTAAAATCTTTACAAGGAAAAAATGAGTTCAGATTTTACTGATAAGATGGGCGGAGATGCTCAGTATTCCAAGCTCACGGTGCTTCAGAATCGTTTAGCCTTTTGAGGTGATAAGTCCCCGGTCTTATCACTTTGGCAACGCGGTATGGGCCTTCCTAATTCGGCCCCAATACTCTCGCACTTGGTTCTCTCGTATCGAGAAGGACTTCTTTTAGGATGAGGTCGCCGACCTGGAAGTCTCTTCTTCTAACCTTAGAGTCGAAGAACCTTTTCGCATGCTGCTGATAGGTTGCTATTCTTAGCTAAGCCTTACTGCGATGTTCTTCAACTAGATCTAGACTTGCGCGCATGAGCGCCTCATTGTTTGCTTCGCTGAACAGGTCTCTCCGAAGTGAACCAGCTCCTACCTCCATAGGGATCATTGCCTCGCAGCCATATGCTAGTGAGAAGGGAGTTTCTGAGGTAGAGGTTCTCGGAGTTGTTCTGTATGCCTATAGGACTTCAGGGAGGTCGTCGGCCCAATTTCCCTTGGCTGCGCCAAGTTTGGCTTTCAGAGTGTGCTTGATGGTTTTGTTGACAGCTTCAACTTGATCATTTGCTTGGGGTTTTGTGACTGAGGCAAATTTCTTATGGATACCCAGCTCGTCGCAAAACTGGTTGAATTACTCGTTATCGAACTGCTTCCCGCTATCGGAGATGAGAGTATGAGGAATCCCATAGCGGCACACAATGTTCTTGAAGACGAAATCCTTAAGCTTTTTGGTGGTGATCGCGGGCAATGGCTCTGCTTCAACCCACTTGGTGAAGTAGTCTACTGCGACCATCGCATACTTGACTCCTCCTTTACCAACTGACATAGGTCCAATGAGATCGATTCCCCACATGGAGAATAGCCAGGGGCTGGACATGGTTATCAGCTGGTGGGAAGGAGCTCGCAGTACGTTCATGAACCGTTAGCACTTGTCACACGTTTTAACAAAGTTGTAGGTGTCTTCTTGAATCAGGGGCCAGTAATACCCTTGACGAACAACTTTGTTGGCGAGGGAACGTGCGGCCGTGTGATTACTACATATCCCTTCATGTATCTCCCTCATGATATAGTCTACATCTTCATCAGTTACACATCGGAAAAAAGGGGCGCTAAACCTTCGCCTATATAGCTGATCCCCTATAAGTGTGTAACGAGCAGCTTTGGTTCGTAGGGTTCTTGCCTCGACCTTATCGTTAGGTAAGGTCTCATCTCGGAGATACTGAATGATAGGGGTCATCCAAGAGATTGACTCGATCACATTCACGGCCTGTTCAGGCGAGCTGATACTAGGGGCCTTTATGAATCGAACAGGAATGCTCTCTAGCGCGTCCAAGTCCAACGATGAGGCTATATTTGCCTAGGCATCTGCAACAGAATTGCTATCTCTAGGAATCTGCGTGATCGTGAAGTGCTTAAATGGCTCGAGTGCGGCCTTAGCTTTCTTCAAATAGCTGATCATGTTTTCTTCCTTGGCCTAATACTCCCCCAAAATCTGGTTGACAACCAGCATGGAGTCGCTGTGGATGCTGATCGCGGTTGATCTCATTTATCTTGTGAACCGTAATCCAGTGAGTAGAGCTTCATACTCGGCCTCATTGTTGGTCGCTTTGAACCCGAAATGGAGAATGCCATGAATGCAAGTCCCTTCGGGACTTAAGAGGAGAAGGCTTGCCTCGACCCTTTTCCTGTTCGAGGATCCATCAACATAGAGGCTCCAGGTCGATAGGTTCTAAATAGTTTCCTAGGAGGCTTCGCTGGCTTGTTGCTCAGATTCCTTCATCGAATGATATGAGAATTCTGAGATGAAATCGGCAACAGCCTATCCTTTGATGGTTGCTTTCGGTCTATATTACAGATAGAACTGACTTAGTTCCATGGCCCATTTGAGCAATTTACTCGATGCCTCTGGCTTCTGGAGGACTTGCTTGAGCGGGTAACATGTCAAAATATGGATTGTATGGGCGTGGAAGTAAGGTCACAACTTTCTGAAGATGATCAGTAGGGCATAAGCCAATCGCTTCATTTTCGGATACCTCATCTCGGCATCTAGCAGACACTTGATCGCGTAGTATACTGGCCATTAAACCCTGTTTTCTTCTCGAACTAAAGCTGCATTGACCGCGTACTGAGAGATTGACAGATACAGGAAGAGAATTTCCTACGGGAGAGGCTTGGATAGAAGAGGTGGCTTTCCAAGGTGTTCTTTAATGCTCTGGAATGCCTGTTCGCACTCGAGAGTCCACTCAAACTTTTTATTGGCCTAGAGTATATTGAAAAATGGCAAGCAGCGATATGTTGCCCTCGATATGAAGCGATTGAGTGCTGCTATTCGCCCATTGAGACTCTGAACCTGTTTTCGGTTGGTCGGGCTTTTCATGTCGAGGAGAGCTTGGATTTTCTCGGGATTGATCTCTATTCCCCTCTGGTTAACCATGTACCCCAGGAATTTTCTTAAGGATACTCTGAATGAGCATTTAAGAGGATTGAGCTTCATTCCGTGCTTCTAAAGTATGTTGAACATCTCAGCGAGATGTGCTATGTGATCTGAAGCGACATGCAATTTGACCAGCATGTCATCAACATAGACTTCCATAGACTTTTTGATTAGCTCGGAAAACATCCGATTAACTAGTCGTTGGTAGGTAACTCCAACATTTTTTCGGCCGAAGGGCATAACCTTGTAGCAATACAGCCCCCGATTTGTAACAAATGAGGTATGCTCTTCGTCCGACGAGTACATTGGAATCTAATTGTATCCCGAGTAAGCATCCATAAAACTTAGCAGCTCATGCCTGGAGGTGGCATCAACGAGTTGGTTAATCTTTGGCAAGGGAAAGCTGTCTTTTGGACAGGCTTTATTGAGGTCGGTGAAGTCGATGCAAGTCTGTCATTTGCCGTTGGGCTTCTTTACCAAAACTGGGTTGGCAACCCAGCTCGAGTAGAGCGCCTCCTGGATGGATCCATTTTGAAGGAGATTATCTATCTCAATTTTTAAGGCAGCATATTGCTCCGGATCCATTACTCTTCTCTTCTGGCGGACCGACTTGGCTTCACTATCGATGTTCAGGGCATGGCAAATGATATACGGGCTGATCCCGACCATGTCGGCATGAGTCTATGCAAATACATTGATATTTTCCTTGAGGAAGTTAGCTAGGTCGCTGGCGAGATGGGGGTTGAGATTGCTTCCGATTCTTAACACTCAGCTCGGCTCGCTTTGATCGACTGACACTTCAGATAAATCCTTAACCGACCCACTGGAAGGGCCTTCCTGAATATGAGGATCTAAGTTATCCTCTGCTGGACCAGGCTGTGGTTCGATCCGACTGATCACCATTGCCTGTTCGGGAATGCCATGCTGAGTGTTTTTCCCCTTGCACGTCATCTACACTGCCCTTACATAGCAGTCGCAAGACACGCGCTGAGATCCGCTTACTTCCCTTAACCCGGTCGGGGTGGGGAACTTCATCTTGAGATGGTAACTCGATTGACTGCTTTGAAGTTTCTCAGTAGAGGTCGCCCGAGGATGCCATTGAAAGCGGATGGGCAATCCACTATTAAGAACTCAGTTATCTTGGTCACCTCGTCATAGTCACCCAATGTGACTGGGAGCAAGATCGTCCCCTTAGGGATTAGGTGATCCCCGGTGAAACTATATAGAGGGATGGAGGCTGGCTTCAGGTCGGTTTCATCCAGCTTCATTCTTTCGAATGCTTGTTGGAACATGATGTTCATAGCGCTTCCGTTATCCACTAACATTCAGTGGATGTCGCAACGCCCTATATGGGGCATGATGACGAGAGCATCGTCATGAGGATGATGCAATCAGACTGCGTCTTTTTGGGAGAAAGTAATTTCCTCCTCCCTGCGAACCTTTAACGGCCGCGACGTCGTGCTCATTACATGGATGGGGTCATGATGGGTTGCACGAGCATACCTCTCTTAGGCACCTCACGAATTCCCTCCGAGGTGTGGTCCCCCAAAAATTATTCCTACGCTGCAAATACCCTTGCGATCACAACGCTTCTTACTCGGTCCCTCTTGATTTTTCTCCCGCACGGGAGCAGAGACATCTACATACTCTTTGAAGTGCCCCTACTTAATGAGGTCTTCAATTGCTTGCTTAAAGGCCCGACACTCATCGGTGTGATGCCCATTATCCCGATGGTAGCAATAGTGTTAGTGTATATTAGTGTATGCCCTAGAAACCATTCGTGTTGTCGGTTTCAAAGCATTTTGTCTTGTATCTATATATATCATAAATAATAGAAGAAAGAGTTCTTCAATTCATATATGTAAATTGCTTCCTTTATTCAGTCATGCATTTAAAATAAAGTATGTATATGAATTGTCCAGATGATTCATTTAATAGGTAAATGAATTATCGAAAAGGGTTCCCTACGGAAGCAATATAAATTTGGGCAACTATATTGTACAGTAGGCATACTGAATGCTTCCGAAAGATATCATGAGTTGATATAAGTACGGATGACAATGATAGTCATGTCACTGGGGCATTGGTATGGATTAACGGTTGGTGAACTGTTTTTCGAACGTGACCGAATAACGACAAATCACTTGGAAAAGCATGTAGTCAATGATTTATCGTTTGGTTATATCAGTGCACGATGTAGTCCTTTGACCTGAGACATTGTAGTCGGATCCGATATGGATGCGTATGGTTCATACGGTGTATAAGTACGAGACTAATCATGTTTCGTACAATAAAGCCTATTTGGTCATGCGTTGTTCATATGCGGAAACGAACGATGGTCAAGAGGGGATCCATTGACTCGGAAATATAGGATCGGGAGTACCGCTGACTCCATCCGGATTCGAGTTCCTAGACGAACATCGATAAATGTCGGAAAACTGAATCTCTGGCCAGAGTCTATTATTAGTCATACAAAAGTAAGTTTGTGATGACAAGTTCCGGACATATTGATCGACAATTCGGTAGAAGATCGAGTTTAGGATTTTGACGTTCCATGAATCCATACTCGATTAGGATATCTCAATGGAGGGACTTTACCTGCATGGTACGTATGATCTGAAATGGGTTCGATGAAGTATTTCTTCATCGTGGTTTAGGGACTATGGCACATTGCTAGATGTTTACCATAGTCGTTGGGCCTCCGGACGGGTTTCCGGATTCATCCAGAACCGGCTCACGGCTAATCCACGGTGGACCTACATGGTCACACCAATAGCCTTGGGAAGTTAGAGAAGGATGAGAGAGAGAAATGATTATCCGAAGAGGGCTAGCACCTTCCGAGGGTAATAACGGGATTTCTATAGTAATAGTTACATAGAAAACAATTTGTGACATTTTAAGGGTTAAAATGGTCAAGCAATAATTAATTATATTTAATTATTATATCTTAAAGTGTTAAGATTAATGAGATGAACAAAAATAACCTTTTAATAGTTAAAGGGTAAAAAGGGTAAATTTATGGGTTGTTAATGTAAACTAGTTTAGTTTACATGGGCCCTTGAATAATATTGATTATTCAAAGGGTAGCATATTAAATTCGTGGGGTCCCTTTATAAAATAAGATTTTATTGGGCTTGGAAGTGAAAAATAAATAATTGCAAAATAGCCCAAGTATATATAAGTGCAAAATGTTGCATTTTTGTTCATTATTCACTTGTTCACTCAAACACAAACTAAAAGCTCTCTCTCCCTAGCCACGATCACTCTCTAATCCTCTCAAGGTGGTGTTAAAGTGTGGAGGTTTCATCCTTTTGAAGCTAATCTTCATCAATCCAAAGCAAATGAGTAGGTATAATCTCATATCCAAGCTTTGCATGTAAACCCTTTTTTTTAATCCATGCTTTCATGCTTTCATTCTCCATCTCCACCACTCTTCATGCATGCTGAATATTTCAAATAGTACTTTTTACTGTTTCTGGCTAAAGGGGGATTTTTCATGGACTCAGGCTCCCCGAGCAGACTGGCCTCTTCAGACTTATCAAGAATAGCAGAGACAGATGCATTCAGAGGGGTGTACTGACTCTTGTCACGATCGTGACGAGGGACTGGGGCGTAAGATTTCTTGGGCACATATCGCTGCTTCTTTCCTTTCCGTTGATCATCATTAGCTCATTTACGATCAACCCTCCTATTTTCCTCCCGACCAGGCGCACTGCCTGAAGGACCGGGGTCATGGCAACTGAGCGTCGCCACGAAATTCTCAATACGTAGGTATTTTTCCATTAGGTTGTAGAAGCGGGTGAGGGAAACATCGTCTTTAGATTGCAGCACTTTCCACAGGTCTGTCTGTGGACGAACTCCCGCGATGATGAGAGTCCGAACGGACTCTTCGGGAGTGTGAGCTACTTTATAGAGCTCCCGATGGAACCTATCAATATAGGATTAGAGGGGCTCATCCCTCTCTTGCCTTATGTTGATGAGATAGCTCAAAGGCATTGAGAACTTCCTGTTCGCTTGGAAGTGTCTCAAAAATGTCGAGCTTATCTGAGTCCACGAGCTGACGGATCTCGTTGGGAGCGACCTGAACCATCGCTTGGCATGAGAAGTCAGAGTGACTGCCAAGCAACGACATTTTGCCAAGTCAGAGACTTGGTGGAGTTCCATCATGTCGTTGAATTCGTATAGATGATCTTGTGGATAAGAATTTCCATCGAATGCTTGCATATCGGACATTTTGAATCTGTATGGAAGAGGGGCGGCTAACACCGTCGGAAAAAAGGGAGACGCCTCTGCGACCTGCCCTTCCTCATTTTGCTGAGCCTTTAACTGATCCAGGGCTCGTTGCAATTCCTCAATCTGAGGCAGCGGAGCCATCTGGGGATTGCTTTCCCCAAAGCGGGTTCGACCCTCGCGGTTGCGGTTAAGGAAAGTCTGTAAGTAGGATTCCTCCTCGCCTCGGCTGGCAGTTCCGGTTGCTCTCGACACACACTGGGTAGAGTCATGTGATGGCGCTGAATGGTCCAGGGAACCTTCCTGACCCCCGCGGTGGTGCGAACTGATCCGTGGACGGTGGGAACTTCCCGCACAACGACTATCAGAGTCGTCATTTTGGCGATAATGGGAATCTCCCCGCCTTGCACTTTTGTGGGAATGCTCACGCGATGTGGCACGGGACAGCTTGGGCCGTGACATGTCACCGAGTCTTTGCACCACGGGTATTCTATCAGGGGTGCGGTTAATGTTTGCTGGTCCCTCAGAACCTCTAGGCCCGTTGTTCGCCACCTGTTTTCCCTTTATTTGACGCACTGTAGTGCGCGCAGCACGGGCTATTGCCCTTTTTTGCGCTTTCATGTGACTTGCAGGCATTTTTTACGATGGCACCGCCTCATTTGATTTGGGTGGCATGACCTAATCCAAGCGGTCCAGCCTTTAGCTGATCGTTTTGAGAGTATTGTTGAACCTCTCCAGGTAGTTCATGACGGCTAGATCAAGCCGTGAGCTTGAAAGGATATCCCCCACGAGATTTTACGGAACCGGGGGAATTTCGGAAGAAGTGTCCTCTTGTACCTGGGGGATCTCTTCCTCACCGCGATTGGTTCGCTCAGATTCAACTTGGCGAGCCATTTGCTGTAGTGGAACCGATTAGTCAGAGATTCTCCTGATGAAGAATAAGTACTAAATCAGGCCCTCCTTTTAGCACCAAACTGTTGATGCTTGATTTTGACACCAACTAATCGCACGTGTGAAATGCTGAGCTGACTCAGAAGACACACATGTGTATGGGGGGATTAAACTAATTAAGAGAACAAGAATAATGTTTAAAGTGGTTCGGATGCTTAAACAAGCGAATCCTACGTCCACTGATATTGTATTAATATATGAGATCAGGTTGCGTTCAGCGACCTGATTTATAGTCTAGAGAATACAAGTGAATACACTAGAGAGAGAGAGAGAGAGAGAGAGAGAGAGAGAGAGAGAGAGAATGTATGCTATTTTATAGAAAAATTAGTTAATCCCACAAACGGGAGAGGAGCCCTCTATTTATAGTGGGATGAATTGAGGTAATAAATTTGCAAGTGGGCTAGGCTGCTATGCAAATCCTTCTTTGTGTCCCGTTATTCACCTGCTCGAGAGATTTCCTCGACTTGCGCAGGGATTGAACATGTGGAACGTTTCCAGCCTTTCGCCAGCTTGGCACACACCCATTACACTGATAGGAGCAGACTGCTCATGTCAGAATGTGACGTGATTGCGTTTGAACCGCTGCAGAACCTACCTAAGTTCTGACTGCCCACGCTGACAAAGTTTGGCGTCAACCCTACTTTTTTAGGCATAACAGAAACAACCTTTCTTTTGTAAGATATTTTTATATTAAATAAAAATGCATTATTCAATAAATCCCCCAACATTTCAAGATTTTCAAACCTCCATTGGTTTCAAATATTGTACCATACCTCCATTCCGTTAGCTTTTAATAAAATTTTATTCACATTTTTAGACGGAAAAGGGGTTATGATTAATTTATCAAACTAGCGGGTGAACAAAACATTCGGAGGTTTATCGAAGTTGTACATCAGTGGGACTTAATATATTAAATTTGTGTTAATTAAGTACGAATCTATAGTATATAAAATGGGTATGAAAAAAAATGTGGAAGAAATATATAAAGCATCATTAAAACATAATATATGAGTGGTCACATTTAATTAACTATATATTATTTTGATTATAACCAATTATCCAGATTTAAGTATGATGAGAATTTAAATAATCATCATTATTTAATTTCATTACTTAAGAATTTAATTCACTCACTAATAATATAATTGGATTGGAATTTAAATTATATCCTCTTTAAAATTACTTCCATTTCATTGGATATTTAGATTTCACTCCAACATTAGATTAGAGTACTTAAAAGATTAAAAGCTAATAAATTTCATCCATGTGGCTCCACAAATGATTTTAAAAGCCATCTCTATCTTACACGTGGCTATCCATTTCCGTGAATCTTTTAGACTTTTCATTCAGTTAATCAACTATCTGGCTTTCACTTGCTTAGTTGCTGAGCTTCTCCTCCGTCCACTTTTCACTTCCTTCTCTCACTTCAATCACTCACTCACTCGTTTTTATAACTCGCCGCCGACTCAGTCCCTCCACTGTTTCATGCCACAGCTTTCCTCCTTTCTGATTAGCTGACCATGAAACCATCTCGACCGTTAATCACAAGACCCATCAAACCACCACCACCACCACCACCATCCTTATACTTAACCAGAACCTGCAAATTGAATCCAAATGTGAACCGGGTCTTTGATTCCCGGCCTCTTTGTAGCAAATTCCCAGTGACCTTGATGACCAAAAGCTCAAGAAATGAAGCTCCTTTGCCCGCATCGACACACTCTTCATCACCAGTAATTTCGTCCAACATGGGGAGGCTAGAAGCTCTAGAGGAGAACATAGAGAAGGTGGTCATTTACTTGGTTTCTGGTATTATTTTTTGACCTTTGTAATTATATCGTTTAGGGTACTAATAATTTTGTTTTTACAGGTTATTTATCGATTTCGGTTCATGGCGCTTCTCGGTGTGTTTGGGTCTTTGATTGGTTCATTTCTCTGTTTCATCAAGGTAATTTTTTTTTTTTTTTTAAACACCCAAGATTGTTTCAAGGTCCTATAAGTGTTTTTTTTTCAATAGATATACCAATTTATGCCATAAATCTTATCAATAAAATAAAAGATAAACCGATTATTTAATTGAAAGAATAGAACCAGAGTGACTAGCAGATAAAATGAAAACTCTAATAAATTTTGTTGCAAAGTTGTGAAAAAATGTATTTAATAAATATTTGGTATTAGAATGGCTAAAAATTTAAATTTCTTACTAGTGATGATGACAAAGATTTGGATATATTCTTTCAGTGGCATCATAGATACGCGGATTTCATTTCATTGTAATAATTTTTTAATGATTGTTATATTATGCTGCTAATAGCTACTAGTGTTCTACTTCTAAACTTTGATTGTATCCCTGTTGTGCGAGTTCTGCATCTTAGAGTTAGTGGGGATTATTTGGGTTGAGTTATGCAAGTTTTAAGCTAGACTGCTAGAGACAGACATATGTAAAATTGTTGTCTCGTCATGAACCACATAAGCCTTGTGAACTCTCTGTTATTTTTTGTTATTAATATATTTTATCTTTTTCACTTGTCTTTAAATTTAATATATCATTAGAAAGATAGCTTGACTTACTACTGATATCGATGCTATGATAACTTTGTGTAGTGTAGGAACCGTTTTGCAGTTGATTGGTAACTGTTTCTGTTCAACTAATAGAAAATTTATAGCAAATCTTCCTAAACTAACAACTACCACATCTAGCCTAAGCTAATGACACATCAGTTTGTGTTTCTTCAAGATTACATCCATCATTAGGCTGAGTTATGAGGCTAGCTATATGTAATGGTGCATAATTCAACAATAACGAGAATATATAGATATTCAACGGTTTGCCTTTTTATGTTGAGCTTTGCTGTCAAGAAATGATATGTTTATCAAGGACAGCTCAAATGAAGGCTTCAAAATGGATGAATGGTATGAAAAGGAAAGATAGAGTTTACCATTCAAGCACTTATTTGATAGAGCTTCATCGTTGTAGCTTTTCACGACCCTAATTTCTAAAGGTTTCTATATTATATAATTTCAGTTGGATTCTATGCAAAAATGGAACTTGGAATATGGGAAATTAATAATATTGGTGAACTAGTGGATTATCTTCGATTTACTGCAAATATACATTGATGCATATATTTCATAATTTTTTATCTGTAATCAATCGGGTTTCTCATCAACGTATTGATTTATGCTGTTGACCCACCTCAACATGCAGGGTTGCAACTTTGTTGCGTCATCTTTCATGGAATATTTTGTGAATCGTGGCAAAGTGATTTTATTGCTAGTCGAGGCTATTGGTGAGTGTTTTTGATTTATTATTTGTATCAATGCTGTTATTGTGTTTACTTCTCTTATTAAATATGTTTTTAAATTTTTTACTACCATGAAACTATACGATTTGAAATTCTGTTACTTTCTCTTGTATTGAAGTTTCTTCTATATATCTTATAAATATATTAAATTTAAAATTTTGTCCTTAGAAACCCAGAAGATAAAATAACTTTTAATCAACAGCACAATGATTGCATGATGTGGATAGTGGGCAGTATAAAATTTGAGTTTTAAAGTAATGAATCTGTTATCTGTGTGAGTCAGAAATAATTAAACAACAATCACAATTAATTTACAGTAGATGTTACCTCATTTTAGTTGGCTATAGATCTTAAAAGCATTATCGTGCTTCTATTTTTGTCTTAATAGGATAATATACATATAAGTGAGATGCAATATTAATCTAGGATTTATTTCTAAAGTCCAACTTGGTACTGAGACCCCAATGCAAGTCCGGCAATAAATTAAGGTAGTTGAAATCAGTTTTGATGTCAAGATAATTGTGTGTCAACACTGTCACTGCTGCAGCAAGTACCGGGAACTTGCTGTTGGCCAGTGAAAGCATGCCAAAAGTGTAGTATTACCAGGAGAAGAAACTATGAGATCCCAAAACCCACACAATCAACATCTCATAATTTCCTGGTACAGAATAGGTACAAGCTGCAAAGTCAATGGCCTTGCAGCTAACTAGAAGAAATGTGCTGTAACTGCAGCATTGAAAGAGAAACTACGATCTCCTTACATCATTATGATATCACTTCCTTGCTTAAGCTGTTACAGGTGGGATGTCTGGAGGCATTTTCTCACTTTGGTTTCTTAGCATATTAAAACTTTAAGAACTGTATGCAGTGTAAACAAAATCATTGCTTCTCCATATCCTGGATCTGAAATTTCCTTGTTTATTATTTTACTACAGTAGCAAGGCATGATTTTGGGAGGGTTACGCCAGAGATAAATGAATGAGTTGAATTTTTATTTTTTTTATTACTGTTGTTCTTTTCTTTATTGCTTGAGGCATTTTGCCTAGGGCAATTTAGATCTATGTCTGCTTTGAGGCACTTTTGAGACAACGGAACTGGCCTAGAATGAGAATATTTTGGTGGAGAATGTTGAAGATTTTCATAGCTTCTCTAGAAACCATAATTTAGCAGTTCTTGGCAATTATCACTGAATTTAATTATAGTTGAATTTCACTTTTTTTTTTTTATTCACACAATTGTTCAAGTATAAACTGATACCAACTTCAGTAATTATAACTTATGAAAGCAACTATAGATGCATCATATATGATACATTCTCCAACTAAAGTTTGAGAAAGTCACAGGCCTTGCTAAAATTGGCAAATCCATTACCTCCACGAGATAATGTCGCTTACCAAGGAAGTCCGACATATTCATATCCTGTTGTTTGAGATGAACTAAGTTGGACACAACATAATATAAACGTTGAATGTCATTTGTATAGAGAAGTTTAGCCTGACTCCAAATATCAACACAAGAGCGGTAAGATTTGTAAATAGGGTGGAGGGGGGGATCAATAGTTTGCCATAACATACTACACAACAGAGCATCAATTTTACTCCAGGAAGACTTATCTGAAGTAATATCGGCAACCTTGGTGGTCAAGTGATCCTCCAGACCTTGACCCATATACCATAATTCGACAGAGGCAGCCCAGGATGAATAATTAGCATTCCCAATTAATTTCTCAGTGGTGATGGGCGGGAGAGATAAAAAAGAAAAATCACTTGGATGTGACTAAGAGGCTGATTTAGGGGGATCCATGAAGAAGATCAGAGTGTCTTGAAGCTGGCAGAAAAGCAGAAGCTCACGCTCGTCGGAAAAACAGAACGCTTGTCGGAAAAAGAGATCGGAGTAGAAACTGACGGAAATTCCTTGAAGGGTTTTGCCGGCGAGGTGGAGAGGAATAAGATGTTGGTGGCGGTGAGAGCTCACGCTCGTCGGAAAAGTAGATCGGAGCAGAGGCTATCGGAAACTCGATCGGCACGTGAGGGCGCGTGCAGCGGCGGCCGACGACGAAACCACTTGGGTTATGACAACGATGAGGAGACGATCAGTTTGGTATGATTAGACCAGATCTTGATCGTTGCTGGAGAGCGGTTGCCCAAAAAAAAAAAAAAAAAAAACCGAGAAAGAGAGAAAAAAAAAATAAAATTAGAACTTTAGAGACCTAACTCTGATACCATGTGAAGAAATACTTTGTTTTATTACTTATTTCACAATGAAATGTACAATGAATTTATAGCAAAAAACAAAAACTAATCTAGGAAGTAAATTGTCACATTCCTATTATAACTGATCTAATTCTTAATAGTTTTGATCCTAATCTAATATAGAAGATAGTCTTTAATGAGAATAATCATATTTCCTATTTTACAATGAGAGTAATCTTATTTCCTATTTTACACTTCAACACCATTCAAGCACTTATTTGATAGAGCTTCATTGTTGTAGCTTTTCACGACCCTAATTTCTAAAGGTTTCTATATTATATAATTTCAATTGGATTCTATGCAAAAATGGAACTTGGAATATGGGAAATTAATAATATTGGTGAACTAGTGGATTATCTTCGATTTACTGCAAATATACATTGCTGCATATATTTCATAATTTTTTATCTGTAATCAATCGGGTTTCTCATCGACGTATTGATTTATGCTGTTGACCCACCTCAACATGCAGGGTTGCAACTTTGTTGTGTCGTCTTTCATGGAATATTTTGTGAATCGTGGCAAAGTGATTTTATTGCTAGTCGAGGCTATTGGTGAGTGTTTTTGATTTATTATTTGTATCAATGCTGTTATTGTGTTTACTTCTCTTATTAAATATGTTTTTAAATTTTTTACTACCATGAAACTATACGATTTGGAATTCTGTTACTTTCTCTTGTATTGAAGTTTCTTCTATATATCTTATAAATATATTAAATTTAAAATTTTGTCCTTAGAAACCCAGAAGATAAAATAACTTTTAATCAACAGCACAATGATTGCATGATGTGGATAGTGGGCAGTATAAAATTTGAGTTTTAAAGTAATGAATCTGTTATCTGTGTGAGTCAGAAATAATTAAACAACAATCACAATTAATTTACAGTAGATGTTACCTCATTTTAGTTGGCTATAGATCTTAAAAGCATTATCGTGCTTCTATTTTTGTCTTAATAGGATAATATACATATAAGTGAGATGCAATATTAATCTAGGATTTATTTCTAAAGTCCAACTTGGTACTGAGACCCCAATGCAAGTCCGGCAATAAATTAAGGTAGTTGAAATCAGTTTTGATGTCAAGATAATTGTGTGTCAACACTGTCACTGCTGCAGCAAGTACCGGGAACTTGCAGTTGGCCAGTGAAAGCATGCCAAAAGTGTAGTATTACCAGGAGATGAAACTATGAGATCCCAAAACCCACATAATCAACATCTCATAATTTCCTTGTACAGAATAGGTACGAGCCGCAAAGTCAATGGCCTTGCAGCTAACTAGCAGAAATGTGCTGTAACTGCAGCATTGAAAGAGAAACTACGATCTCCTTACATCATTATGATATCACTTCCTTGCTTAAGCTGTTACAGGTGGGATGTCTAGAGGCATTTTCTCACTTTGGTTTCTTAGCATAGTAAAACTTTAAGAACTGTATGCAGAGTAAACAAAATCATTGCTTCTCCATATCCTGGATCTGAAATTTCCTTGTTTATTATTTTACTACAGTAGCAAGGCATGATTTTGGGAGGGTTACGCCAGAGATAAATGAATGAGTTGAATTCTTATTTTTTTTATTACCGTTGTTCTTTTCTTTATTGCTTGAGGCATTTTGCCTAGGGCAATTTAGATCTATGTCTGCTTTGAGGCACTTTTGAGACAACGGAACTGGCCTAGAATGAGAATATTTTGGTGGAGAATGTTGAAGATTTTCATAGCTTCTCTAGAAACCATAATTTAGCAGTTCTTGGCAATTATCACTGAATTTAATTATAGTTGAATTTCACTTTTTTATTTTTATTCACACAATTGTTCAAGTATAAACTGATACCAACTTCAGTAATTATAACTTATGAAAGCAACTATAGATGCATCATATATGATACATTCTCCAACTAAAGTTTGAGAAAGTCACAGGCCTTGCTAAAATTGGCAAATCCATTACCTCCACAACATCACCAAAAAAAATAGTTTACACTTAAGAGGAAGAGGCTTTGGAGGAAGATGCAGCATATGTAGCCCAACAATTTAGCTGCAACATTTATTTTCTGAACTATTAGATTTACTTGGAATGAAGAGATGTGATTCATGTGAATGTTTATTTGTTCATTATGGTAGATGGCATCCCTCTTTAGTTACTGATGTAAATGCTTTTGTTTGGTACTCTTTAACCTTAGTCGCTAACAACCACTTTATTGCACTTCTAGATGTTTATCTTTTAGGAACTGTAATGCTGGTGTTTGGGATGGGTCTCTATGAGCTCTTTGTAAGCAATCTTGACATTGCAAAGTTACTATCAAAAGATGAAGTTCATCACAGATCAAATCTCTTTGGCTTATTCACTCTCAAGGTCAGTTTGTCAATTTATACATTCTTTTACTCGGTTATGCTTTTTTTCAGCGGCAATGCTTGCACCCTGCAAAATGAAATTATTTCTTTCTCTTTTTTCCAGCATTTGATATAGTGCACTTTTTTTCTTATGTACTTTTCACGTCTGAATTTCCAGGAACGGCCGAGGTGGTTAGAAATAAAAACAGTGAATGAATTGAAAACAAAGCTTGGGCATGTGATAGTGATGCTGCTTCTGATAGGACTGTTTGATAAGAGTAAGAAAGCTGTTATAAATTCTCCTGTGGATTTGGTTTGCTTCTCAGCTTCTGTGCTTCTATGCTCTGGTTGCCTCTTTTTGTTGTCTAAGCTTAATGGCCCCAAGTGAAAAAAGCATTGAAATATTAAGAGACAGTGTAGCCATATATATAATCTGTGTATTTGTAAAAAATTATGTATTTGCTTCTTGTATGTTATTATGTTGTATATTTTAATAAGCTAGCCATAATAAACTCAGTGAAATTCTATATATTTTCAACTTCTGTAAACCTTAACTAATTTTGTTAAAGTTACAGTTAAAAGCCTAAATTAATGACCACTTATATATAAAAAAAATGAAATTTATCAGATTGTTTTCTGCAGTTGAAGAATTTGAAGACGAGTCATGAATTTTTGCTACTGTTTTTGGGTTCGGAGATTAGTTAAGAACTTGAAGGGAAAAAAGGTGCCTTAGATGGAGTTCCGTAATAAGGCTTGCTGGAGACCAAATATTGTCAGCAACTCGAATATAATACTAACAATGTAATGTTATTTTCTAGGAGCAGTTCTTGAATAGTCTGTAAAAGTTTAACTTTTGATTGTAGTGGCATTGGCGATTTGGCATGGCATTAGACCAAGTATTGGAAGACATGAGTGGAAGAAGGATAGGCTAGGGTTTCCTGGAAAAATGCAAATTTATTAGTTAATGCGATTGACTAGATAGTTTGACTACTGTGCACCAACCTGTAGCAATGGCCTTTGAATTCAGCACCAAAATATTCTTCTACCACAATAATCAACAGTAAATAATGTTATGTATCTAGAATCTCCAATGTAATTTCATTTTCATTCTCCCAACTTCATCTTGCATATTATTAGGTTCAAAATGTTTAAAGTAAATCGTTCAGAATACAACAAGTACACTATTATTATATAAAGTATGCGTTATTATTTATCAAAATTATTTTATGTGGCATAAATTCATTATCTTGTCATATCTATACTCTTATTTGTGTCAAATATTCTAATTTGAAAAGAGTTTTTCTCCCCTAATTATAAATTTAATGATTGTAACCGCATGAAAAAGTTTTGAGAATGTCATTCTTAAAAAATATATATTTATTTATTTAATACATTTAGTCAATGAATAATAGTGATTATTTATTTATTTATTCGAGGAAGCTAAATCAACATAAACTTGATAGCATTGAAGATGTTGTTATCATTTCTGAACCGTAGTCCAAAGAATGGCGGGCCATATTGATAAAAATCTTTCATATTCTTTTAAATTTTTATAATTTTTTAGGGTCACCACTTTCAAATAAATTATATGAATATATGATTGCTTAGAAAATGATTATTGATCATCATCAAGATCGGATTCTGGACAACAAAAGCTTATCTAATTATTCTAATTTACAGATTTAATTAAAGTATTTGTCAAACAAAGGGACAGTGGTGCACTAGTCTTGACTAATTCTTAATGAATTCAAAAAAGGCGAGGGTTATTGACCAAAGGTTAAAGTATTGGGTTATGTCCTAAGAATGCTGTGATTTTCTTGAAATAACGTAGACAATTATTAAATAAATAAAAATATTTTATCTATAATATAGATAAAACATTTTATTTATTGTCATCATATATCTCCCTTTGCTATACATGTGTATATGTATATTCGCCAGCGGTCAAAGGTCCCACAGCTACTAAATAAGATTAAATTCATTTATATGAAGCAGTCATATATGGGAAGGTCATCTCATTTTAGTTGATCCTGGGTATAAGTTTGAGTTAACCGGATTCTTGCAACGACTCCTTAGTTTCGACCCCATCATAAAGGTTAATTGATTTCTAATTCTACGGTCTATCTCTCCATGAAGAGATAGAAGAAGTTAGTGAAACCATTCACGGCAATTTCTTTACAGCCTCATAATTTTTTATGTTGGGAGATTCTTTATTATAATTAATGAAGCTTTAAGAATGATTATTCTTTGGTATCGGGACGCAAAATTATGGAATATATAGTGAAAATAACGTCCAAATTGGTCATGTATACTAGAGTACTATTTATAAAAACGTTACACTGTTAACTTACTAGTAAATAGTACAATCATGGAATGTCAGTTTATAACATTGAATAAATTACGTACTAAATCAATTATGTCATAACACAATGTATTTATGCCATCTATTTATATTCTCATCAATGTTGTTGGTTGCTATTAAATTGAAAATATGTATTAATTGATACCCTTACAATATCATAGATTATCACAATATGTATAACATTAGAGAATTGATCATAGTGTTGAGTCTGTTGACATTTCATGTTCAAGGACATTAGTTATAACATTCCATTTTGTCATATTAATATGAATTTTAGAGGAATCCTGAAGTGCTTATATTATCAGCTTAATGAAATTATTAGATTGATAATATAATCGGTGGATTGAATTGAATTAAAATACATATGGTTGAATCCAAATAAATATAAAAATTCTAAACATTGGTAAGTTAGTAAATATTATTATTATATATCATAAGATATAATTAATCACTGTATTTTATTGTATTAGGTTATGCAGAACCCAAGAAGCTATAGCTAGTTCTTCACGTATTTAAGAACAATGACCTCCAAGAAAGAGGGGCAAACGCCACATATAATAGCTGCTACTATTGCTTCAGAAGAAGATCTAAGTTCCCAGTAATTTGTTTCAGTAATTATTCATCAAACGTTTAAGTATAAATGAAGGTGAGATAGCTAGGTTTTTTTTTTTTTTTTTTTTTTTATCCAGGCATTCAAATATTAGTTAAGAACATAATCCTTTATTTATTTATTATTATTTTTAATTTAAGTTTCCTTATACGAGCTTCCAAAGCAAATCATATAAGGATACGTTTGATATTAATTATATACGAAAATGAAAGATTTTGATCATAATAAAAGCAGATACATACATGTACAAGTTTTTTAAAAGCTTAAGTTAATTAGGAGATTATTCAAATTGTTTTTATATCATAGATTAAGCTTTAATATATAGATAACCTAAACTTAAAAGAAATCTCTAAAGTTAAAGAGCATGATTCTATATGAAAATTAATAAAAATCTATCAGAAGACAAATACCTTCAATCAAAAGACTGTTAATTAATAATAAACAAAATATGTTTTACACCAATAGAAATCCTATATCATGCACACTTGCATACTACAACCTTCATTTATATTGAAGGAAGCGACGCCAGTAGTAGTATCTTTGAAAAACCCTAGAAGACCGGAACACCCTTTTGAAGCAAATCTTATTTTATTACTTGAGAACAACCTTTCACCATAATCATCTCTAATTATAAGAATAATATTGTAGAGAACCCAACGGGCTGTGACTGAGGGGATGCTTTCAAGAAGCATGTGGTGGTACGTCATGGCCAACACCAGGGCTATGACCAGGACTCGTCGGGCGGAAAGCGTCAGCCTCCGTCTTCTTGTAACGATTTATTGTATAAGAAATGGACGCCGGAGGTTTAACCTTGCTCCACTTGGAGCCTAAAGGAAGAGCTGGTGGGTGAAAATCACCATTACCAACAAGTGGCCTTGTTGCTTCTATCAAGTAAAAGTGTTTGTGGAGAAGAAGGAGAAGAACAACAAAAGAACTTAACGTGAAAATATTGTGTGCCGCCATGAATGAAAAGGTTTAAGGCTTAATCTCACCAAATCAAGAAACTATAGTTACAAACTAATGTAAATTGTTATCAGAAGTGAGAGGGTGAGAGTGGTATTTAAGATGAAAATAAGGTCCCACGTGCAGCCGTATTTTGTTCTCAACATGGAGTAAAATAAGGGTTTATGGTGCACATGGTAGGGTTTATAAGATATTAATGTAATATGAAGGTCAGAAAGCAAGGCATGGGAATAATTTCTAAAAACGGCAAGCCTAGGACTACTTGGTTCATTCCAATCAAGAAAACTTTTGCAACAGCCATTCGTCGGAATGCATATACAACTTTTAAGGAAAGAGCATTCATTTCGATTAGACAACACCAAGAACAACACTCACTCACTTTAAGATTTTCTCTGTTTTATTTAGTACTTTGAGAGAAAGAGACTCAAGTCTGCAACAACAAGATAACATCTAGGTAAGATTTTCTAAAGAAAATGCTTCTTCCACTAAAATTAGTAAGGATTTGATAAGATTATCAAATTTTCTCTTTTGTCTTTCTCAACATATATTGAAATTTTTTTCGCACTTGCACATTTAAATGTTATATTCTGTAAGTTTTCTTAAAATGGAGAGGCTTTCAGACCCAGATATATACATTCTGCTGCCTGCCAACTGTTTCATAGTTAACAATAATATAGTTTTAAAAGAAATAGAAAATAAATCAATCTTAATTTATTCATTAATATATAATATATCGAGTAAGGTTAATCCTACCCTAGATAAATCTTGATGTTAACCAAAGTTTGTGTGCATTAGTGATGAAATTTAGTCCCTTTGATCGACTGTTAGCCTCAATTTCCAACTCAATGGAATCACATGTTCATGTTTATGGCATTGGTTGTGAGAGAGAGAGAGAGAGAGAGAGAGAGATTCCATGAGTGCTCGGGGCTCTTCTCTTCTCTTCTCTTCCCTTACTTTTGTGCACTTTTGTCTCCCTATACATAAAGAGCTTCCTTTTCTGACACTCTTAACATTATAAAATCAATTCCAACAATTTTCAATGCTCTTCAATCACCATCAATCCTTTCTTTTTTGTTTAAGGAAACTCTAACCTCAACCTCAACATTCAATAAATATTTGTATAGTGGCTGAGTTTATAGCCTATACCAAGCTACACCTACAATGAGGATGATGCATGCCTATTATTTATTTATTTATTTTTTTCCCTTTACATGCCTAACCAATCCCAGATCAGGAACCACATCTCATTCAGTGCCATATGATGTAATCAATCCAATGGCAGTAAACAAATGAAGATTAAGTAAGAGATTAATGAAAAGGAAAATGTTTATATCTCCCCTTAAATTAAAGGAAATTGCCCTTTAGGATCTGTAGGCCATGTTTGTTCTAGTGGTAGCCCACCAAAAATCTGAAACTTAGTTCTTCTGAGCTTTCACTTTACAACAAGGAATCATATTCTTTGAAGGGCGAAACTTAAAGTTGAATGCTTCTCATATTTTTGCAATTAGTTTGATAGGTTGACATAAGGGCTAGCTATCTGTTGAACAAAACAGTGACTGGTAAACTAAATTAAACTTTTCTTTCACAATAAAGAAAAGAGTTTTGATATATGAAAGTTTTTGGAGCATAATTAATTTGGATTTTAATGTCAATAAATTGTTTATGATAATATGATGGGGTGTTTGAGCAATAAAACATACATCACAAGAGAAGATCAAAACTCATACATGAATTAGAAACTTCAATTTCTCCCTAAATCAACAAGTTATAGATAAAAGCCAATGGTCTATCAAAAGGGATATGGAACTTGTGATTATATATCTAAAAATTTAAACTGAAGTCTCAAATAAAAATTGCCCGTTTGTTCTTAGATTTTGTCTTCATGCATGATGGGACTGTTTTGAATCAGAATATTTTCAGATTATTTGAGTATTCCTTTTGTCTGCAACTTGATATTTTTTTTTTTAAAGTACGGAACAATTAATCAAGCCGTTTTTCTGCTTGTAAAATGCTTTAAAGATTTTCATGGTACTGCTTGTAATTAAAGAACAAAAGCCAGCAACTGTTGGAGATGCTAATAATATTAGGGTTTTCGTAAAGAGAAAAAAATAATAAAGAAATCTAGTAATGACTCAGCCACCAAACTTCCATTATTCAATTGTCGTCTTCGTATGCTTTGATTGCATTGAGAATATTTTTTAAAAACATATTAACTTGGGAGTCCCTACCAATATCATTTTGGAAAAGAAAAAAAGGATTATAATTAAACACATAGAAGATATTCTTGATTTTATTAATGAGCATAATTGGCAGAAAGATCAAACGGTTGGAGTGAGTGGCAGCTGATGAACCACGCACATGCTTAACCAAAGTTATGTGTAAATGACAAGTGCAAAAAATTCTTGTATTAATAAGCATATATGTCTTAATATTTATGTTTTGATTTGATGATATATACTTCACTAACATATCCATGAAAAGACTAGACATCATAATGGCTAACACTCTGCTACCTTTAAACAAGATAAAGAAAAAAAAAAAAAAAAACAAAAACAAAAAGAAAGAGAAAGAGCTTCTGTTGATTTTGAGAACTTTCTGTGATGAAGACCCGATGATTACATATGACATATTATGTCGACAGATTACATGAAAATCGTCACAAATCTCCAACGACTTTCGTATAATTAAATGATATACCTGAAACCTTGAAAAGCCTCTTGAAAACGGGATGAAAAAATTAGTCCACTTTGCCTCAAAGAGCTTTTGATCGGCTAGCCTCTCTCAGTTTTGGGTTTACAGATGGGATTGTTAATTCAAGCATAAATTTAATTAGCCTTTACTCGTAGTAGAAACAATGGTAAAGAATAAGATAAACCTTTAAATCAACGAATCCTGAACATGACAACACTCTATTCTAGAATTTGATAATGATAATTTAAAGTAAAATAAAGATGAATTCTATCGAGATAAACATTATTCTAATCATAAGCTTTTATCTTCTAAATTGACCCTTTCATTAATTATTTCCCCAAGGCCTGCAATTTATCCTCCAACTGGACTCTCTACATTGGACAATTTGATCATAGCAATTGGCCAAACCAAAATCTTCTTCCTCCTGTTGAAGAGTTCTATTTATTATTATTATTAGTAATTTGTATCAAGTGTTCATGAAATGTGAAAGCCTAAAACCCATGTTGGGCTCTGGTGGGCTAAGATTCTATGGCCTCCACAGGCCATCTGCCTTGTAATGGATCGAGGATGAAGGAATTGACTTTGTCTTAAAGTTGTCCAAAATCTAATTGGGTAAGTTACAGGAATTAAAAGATGTGTTTCCCGGATATTGGTAAATCTAAATAACCCTTTATTTTAAGAATAGTACGACACTTATACAAATTTTTTCTTACAGATTATAATTAGATAAATTAATATAAAAAATCAATTTAATAAATACAAAATAAATGATAGTAAAACCATATAGTAATTCAAGAATAATGCCAAGTCATTTTATAAGTCTTATAAACTCAATGATCAGTTGTTTAAAAATGGTGAATTGTTGTAGCCTTTTTTCAACATAAACATCTATTTAATTACCTAATTTGCATATGTATTTTAATTCTACTAAATACCGATAAAAATCAAGATTAAGAGAAAATCTTAATTCATAAATTCTACAAGAAGGAGCAATAATACATTAAACAAGAACTTGTCAAACTGAAAACATAAAACATAAAGTTCATTTACAAGCGTCAGAATGAGAATCACACCCAGTCCTGTAAATTTTACAAAAGACTACGTATAACAGCAAACTCAAAGCACTCCCCAAAGCTAGAACCCAATAGAATTTATCCAGTCGAGCTTCTCTCATATCATCCGAAAACCAGCTGTGTCCACCGCTTGAACTTGACAAAACTTCAATGATTGAGATCAATAACGCACTCATGAAACTCCCCACCCCAAAAACACTCGTATATAAAGCAAACGCCATTGTTCTCATTCTCACTGGCACTTCATTATAGAAGAACTCTTGCATTCCCACCACTGTAAAAATGTCTGAAATTCCTAATAAAATGTACTGAGGCAACAACCAGAAAATACTCAGCGGCACCATTTCGGATTCAGACATTTTTCCCATTTGCTTGCTCAATTCTAGCCTCTTTGTTTCCACAATTGCGGCTATGGTCATTGCTATAATGGACAGAAACATCCCGACTCCCATTCTCTGCATTACGTTGATACCTTTTTCATTTCGGGTGATCATCTGTGTGAATGGAATCAAAACCGTGTCGTATAATGGCATAAGAAGTATTATTGAGACTGTGATTGTGCTTTGAAGTGTCGCCGGTGGGATCTTGAATTTGCTACCGATGTTTCTCTCCATTGTCATGCCTTGTTTAGTGAAAAATGTAGGGGGTTGTTGGAAGATTACCGCAAACATGAGCAGCATTATCCATATGGGCAAAAGTCGCAGTACAACTTTTGCATTTTGGAGAAGATGGGTGCCGTTTGTGGGATTCTCACGCTCAACCAAGTCCTTATTGCTGCCCAAATTTTGAGGACAAAGAGGCTTCTCCTGAAGCCTGTCATGCAGGGAAGTAGAGTTTATTATCAGAACTCATGGACAGTTTTACAAAAGTTATTGATAAAAGAATGTATACTTACTCTAGCTCCACCGCATCAGGTTTCTCCATCGCCAAGGCGGTTTCGCAACCCATCACTTTTGATGCAGCTGCTTTAATAGCTTGAATGATGTTGAGAAAAGGCTTACCTTGTATATATTCCTTTGATTTTTTTCCACACATCCGACCTCCAAATGATAAAAATACCATTGATGTAACCATGGCAACTGTGGGGATGGCAAATCCCAATACCCAGCCAAAGGTGTCTTGAATGTAGGACATGACTGTGACACCCAAAAGGCTGCCGCTGCAGACTCCGAAATACCACCATTTGAAGAAAAAACTCTTGATGCTTGACTTCTGATCATCTTTGCTGGTGGGCAATTCTTCATCACCATTATCTAGTTGGTCTGCTCCCAATGCTTGCAAAGATGGATTGTATCCACCTTGGCCTAGCGAAATTAGACAGAGGGACCAGAAGAGAAAGGAAGAAGAGCTCGTGCTATTTGTAGGGGACCATGCCCAAGTAAATGCTGTAGATGTCAATGCCACAAGCCCCTAGAAAGAATGTGAAATTAAAAAATTATGAGTAGAACTATCAACTTAAACGAGACATTAACGTCACTGTTCAAGTAATTTTCTTTTTAAATTCAACTGAGTTCTTTTCTTTTAAAGAGTATATTCCGCAAAAGTTATGGTATAGATGATTGGTACCTCGTGGTGTTCTAGATTTTTCCATATATTCCTCAAAATCTGAAATTCCAACTTATATAGGAAGGAGTTGTATAAAACGCAAAATCTTGAACTCTTTTGCCAAATCTTTCTTTGAAGAATTGAATGAATCATCCCACTCAAGTTAATTAAATGAGAAAGCAAATGACTGTTCATGCCATGCGTTTGACATAATTGAACAAACAACAGACCACACGATGAATCATCCCACTCAAGTTTTTCCAAAGTAGGTATGTTACTGGCTATGATCATATTCCTTGTGAGTAACTGGCAATATTAGATTATCTATAATTGTCTATAAGAAATTAAAAATATATGTGTATAAAGATATATGGTATAACCTTATCTCCATTTTGCATCATCGCTATATATAAATAGCTATTCCAATATCGATCATAAAGATGAAAAAGTTATTAGGCTATATATGTATAAATGACTATTCCAATATCATAAAGATGAAGAATTTATTATATACGATAGCGGTGTGAAGTTGGCTAAGTTACTAGCTAGGTGAGTTTCCAAATTTTCTTGTAAAGGATGGTAATGGTTAAAAGGTTATCATCCACACCTGCCGAAAATTTGAGAAAGAAACAAGTAGAAGGAGAGCCAACAAAAACATCAAAAGGTATTAATAATTCGTGAAAAACACACGACGAATGTTGTATTTAAAGGAAAAAAATAAAAATATCATTTTTTTTGTCTATAACAAGTGTTATTAAAATTACCTCAAAAAAATATAAGACTCGACAAAGCACTACTTACTTAAAGTCATTAAAATCAAAGTGAGTGTAACTTAGCGACAAATTTTAACCTCATAGTCATCGTAGTCCCTTAAAATTTCAATTTAGTGGAGTGTGGGACATAACAAGATAGTGTGGTTGTACATAGCGACATTAATAGTCGGAAAATCCTAGCCAGAATCGTTAATTTAAAGAAATATTTCTGATTGATCCTCCAAGACTTGACCACTAAATTTTGCCGGGCACTCAAACTAACATTTCTTGAAAGGATGTTATTGATCAATGACTAGACTTACTCTATAAGAAGATTGCCATTAATTAATAAAAAAAAAGGTACCCCACCAACCCATGCATCGTATTTAAAATATAGAAACCAGAAAAATGACTTACTATTAGTGAGAAATATTTTAATATAGATGCATGATAACTTTAAAAATATGCAGCAATTCCCAAAAAAAATGAAGTACTCACCACAACATAGATGAAAGAGAAGGCAAGTATGGTGGAGTATCGATCCCAATAAGAGTCAGCAAGGGGTGCTACAAGCAACGGCAGCATGGATGTGAAACCACACCAACTGTTAACAGTCTTGGCTGCAGAAGAGTTGCTCATTTTCACAACATCTGTGAGATAAGTTACGAGATTTGATGCTACCCCTTTGAATGCAAACCTCTCTTTACCAGCAATCACTATAAATACATCAACACAGAAACATAAATTTCTATTCAGAACTCTTCAACCAAGACATGTATTAGTGAAGATAGAGAGCAGAATTATTACCTATAAGCATGATACATGATTTGCTGAGCCCTTTGTGTCTGTGTTCTCCAGCCATTAGAAAGAAATACCAAATAATGGGAAAAGAGATAAGTTTGAGATTATAGATAGAGAGAGAAGAGTAAGCAGAAATTATATGAGCTTATGATGTTGCCTCAGCCATCACAATCTCGTATTGTTATTCACAACAAAGTATCAGCCACCTCCAACAACAAAAAATTCCTCTCAACTTTGATTATTGGATCCTTTTCCTTTTAAAAGATTTGGATTTTGTGTCTTAATGGAGCACTAGACAACTCCTAAAGCTATTTTTTTCCCAATGTAACTTGTATTATTTAAGACGAAAAAGTAAAAAGGCCACGCACTCTCATCAGTTGGAAATGTTGTCACGGAGATGTTACCGAGGGAAGAGTGAGTGTCGCATGCATGGAGCTTTAATATGTCAGTTTGAGATATATATCTCATACGCGTCACTTATATAGTTGACATGTAGCATCTTTTGACACGCTGGAGGACCACGTAATCCCTCTGAAAGATTCCCCGGGTAAGAAAAATTTAAGAGTTAAATGGTATTTTTTTGGATTAAATATATGTTATATTATATATACATATAATATTTATCCCCTAGTACATGATATATATATATGTATACCCTAATCATTCAATCAGAGAATCTGTCAGTGAGACAAACTGTATTACATATATATACTTGAAAAATATTGGATAACAATGATTAGGAAAGGTAAATGAATAAATTTATCAGACATACGGTAGCATATTCTCTAATATATAAATTACAATGAATTAATATTTCAAACCTGCAATGTTTATATGCAATTCAAGTGCATAATTGTATAAGGGTTTAGCTAAAAAAACAACTTCTCAAACTATAAAATACAAATGATAATGATATGGTACTAGCAAATTAGTACTACGTACAGTCAACTTGTTTCAGATCATGCATGATTCATGAGGTTGTTTGTACTACAATCAATTAGGAGTAGAGATGACTGATGTGGATTATTTTCTCTATGATATAAAGATTGTCGTTTCATCCACTACAAATTATAACAGATGAGGAAACATAGACCTGGGCATAAAGCTAGAGCGTTTCTTGGCTTTATTTTGCGTAACGTTTGAGGACTACTTTAACTATAGGACATAAAATATCAGAATACGTTACGTTACAGTAAGCTAAGAATGGCACGCAGTTAACTGTTACAACGCACAAGCAAGCGCACAACATACACACATGTAAAGAAGAACACAATCAAACTCAAATATCGAAGTGGTAGCTGACGAGGATTGTCTTTCATAAAGAAGATGGTTACTTGTAATTGCCATTTCTCTGCTATGTAGTTTCTATAAAGTCTAGTGACGACTAACCCTTATCACTTATCGGTTTAATTAGTGGTTAGTGATATGGATATCACTTTCTTTAGTTTTATTATCACCACTACAACAACAGGACGGAAAAATATATGGCTACCCAGAAGAATGGCAAACCCATTTCCTTTAATTATTGTGCCACCAAAAGGCATTTATTCCTTCTGCTTACGTATTGCTTGTGATTGATATAGTCCTATCAAATAGCTACAAAACTGTAAAGTGAAATAGATGGTAGTGTTTCTTGACGTTGATATTGATATGTGTTTTTATATCTTTTGTCTAAGGAATCATTCAAACTGTCCCTATGTTATTCGCTCTATAATATTTGATACATGGTAACACAAGTGCAAAAATGATTCATCGAATTTATCTACATGAAACCCCAAAATTCTATTGGTATTTACTTTCTGTCAATCTTAAAAGCATATGTTCTTATCTGTTCGGTTAAAAGATTGTTGCCTGAATATTATCTGCCAATCCTAAAAGCATAGGTTCTAATCTTATCTTATTGCCTTTAATTCATAACCTAATATTCCTCTTTTCAATTGTATATCCTTTCAAGATGTAACTCCCACTCAATCCTTTCAAGATGTGCACTCGATTAAAAAAAAATAATAATAATAATAACTTAAACGAAGAGTTATATAGAAAAAGTTAAACTATCCCAAAATTGATCTCTTCTTAACACTAGAAAGGAAAATCCACTCCTATTATTGTTTCTGTTAATTGGTTTTGATATCAATAGAAACAACCAATTGACAGCCAGATTCGCGTGACACAAGTTAGCAAGATGTCATTTCAACATTAAGACTTCAATTAGGTCTGGTTTTGATAGTTATGGTCAAGTTGATTAACGTGTACTATCTTCAAAACTCTCCTAACCTAAAATTGATCAGTGCGATGAAAAATTTAAAGAATTATGTTAAAAAATGACAAACAGCGCTAATCAAGTACGTACCTCATATGAATTTGTTAGCATCCTCGAAAATAACATCAAGAAATTTCAGCTCCATTAATGGTGGAAGATGTGACTAGCCAGATTTGTTAAGAGCTGTATTAGAATATATTCTTTGTTTGCATTTGAAAACTCAATGAATATATAATATATTAAATGAGACGGGATCTGAAGTTGGAATAACAGAATTTTGTGGAGTACCTTTATTTAGCATTAGCAAGACGATTGCGTTTTGGAAAGTTTCAAACTTACGGTTTAATATGAATTCGTATCATTTTCAAAAAGTAATTATATTTTTATTTTCTTTTAAAAGAAATTTGGCGCTTTAATTGCTTCTGCCTTCCTATAATGGTGGTATGCTGGAATCTGAATCTCCTTTACGAGCCACAAAACATAACGAACAAAAATGGGAGCGCGAATGATGTGAACATTGTGAAGGTAGAACAATTTTTTAGATGCATTCGGATTAGGTCAGTGTAATCTTTGGGTTATAATTCCGAGTTTATTCTTTGGATTATAATTCCAAGAATTAATTCCCAATAAGTAAAGCGAGAATATTGTATAAGGAGAGTGAATTCCATAGAATAAAGTGAGAATAGTTTTGGATTTGGATTGTTTTAGATTATCTATAAAACTGTTTCTTGTTTGTTGTTGTGCTATAAAATGTTAGTATAGGACTAACTATGAATATATATTAACAATTTATCATATTTTTTTTTATTTGAATATAAATTGACTTATAATTGAATTTTTATAGTTAATTATTATGAATTAACAATATTTTAGCTTTTATTTTTTAATTAAATTTACAAAATAATGCTACAAATAAAATAAAAATATATTTATTTACATTAAAATAAGTATCTCAGGGTTAATTTTTGGATGCTAATTCCTTAGAAAGCCATCAAATAGAGGGCCTGGGATATCATTTAGAAAGTTCATTCTTCAGTATCCAAATCGAGGCCATAAAATTTTGTAGGAGGTTATATATAATTTCATTAATACAACATTGATGTGTTGGTTCTGTAACATGTAATACGTAGCAAGTGCACTAGTTACAAAAAGTAATAAAGTGATAAGTATAATATCATTCTCACGAAGATAGTGTTACTAAGTATCAATTTCTCTAGTTTAAGTCCTAACTGAAGCAACAATAAATTGGATTGATGGAAAATTAACAACTAAATACAAATTAACAAAATATAAATGAATGATAATGAAATTAAAGCAAAACCCAACAACTTAACTAATTAAACAATGCTAAAAAAATGCTAGGGTGTTGATTGCACCTAGATACGCTAACTCAAATCATAGAATCTATTACCCAAGTTCTAATTCTTTGATTGAAAATCGAATTCCCTAAGTTGTAAAACATACTTTCTCAGGCTATATTTTCCTATGTATCCCTATTAAGCTTCCGCATCCAACAAAATAAAGATTAATAGTTCAAAGTTTTTTAAGCTTTATGGAATTCTATCTAGATTTCATAGATCGCGTTTATCTATCTCTAGTTTTCGCTCAATCTATAGTATTTATCCCAAGAGGCACAATCACAAATCACTTCTCAGTCTCATTGTGAACAACATATATTTGAATGGTGATCAAACATCCAAAAGTCATTAAGCAAAGAGATAAACACTTAATTATGAAATTAAAACTCAAAGTAATTCAAAATATATAAATTTGAATCATTGAATCAAGTTTACATCAAACCCTAGCTAAACAACTCAGTTCATACTCAAAAACAAAATAAAATAACAAAAACAAACTGAATCAAGGTTGTCATTGAAAAACAAGCAAATGATGGAGAAATCTTCTCTAATTTGAAGCCCACATTTTCAATAATCTTCTTCTTCCAAGAGCTGCTTTCCAAATGACGAACCAAAACCTTTTTTCCTTCCTTTTCGTGCTAATTTATACCTCTTTCACTTAAGAACGAAGCCCTAGCAAGCCAAAATGTGTCATTTTATTTTTCACATCTGACGCAGTTTCGCCGCGGTGAATATTATTCTTTGCCGCAGTAAGGATCTTTCGAGCTAAATTTGAGCATGCTAGATTCTGAATCTGGAAAAGTGGTAAACATATGAATTGTAGCCCTTTCAATTATCTTTCTGTTCGTTCAAGAATCAACTAGATCAAAGGTCTAAATCGAATGTTATGGCCAAACTACTGAATCACATCCAAAGACATTTTTCTTCATATCCTAACACACTATTCATGACTTCAAGCCAAGTTTTCACCCTCGTCCAGTCAGAATTAGGAAAAACCCAAAACATGAAAGTTGTAGCTCTGCTTCTTAGCTTTCCAAAGCTTCTAAATTTAGGTCATTCCAAGTTTCCAAGCTCAAGTTACGCAATTTACGTTCAAAACTGTCATTTATGCTCAAAATCATAGTTTAGGCCTGCAAAGAAGAATTAATAGAATTAGGTAGCAATTATGGCCCAAATTGTATTAAAAGTATCCTAAATCCTATTGAAATTCAATGCAAAATCATAGGGAAAAATAGGATTATCAAACACATATACACTCCAAAAGTTATTTTAAAATTCTCAAGCTAAGTAATGTACAATTTTATGTGGTATTGTAATGTAAATAAAAAAAAGATTTGCTAAATGATATGACATACTATATAAGAGACTAAATAAGATGAGTAATGCTATACTTACATCATTCTTTTACACAATTTTCATTACATCATGATGTGGCATATGTAACAACCACATAAATTTTTAATTATTTTAAATTTTTAATATTATAATAGAATTTGTATGGTTGTAGCATATGCCACATCATGATATTTACAAAATAGTGTAAAAAAATAGTGTAAGTGCAGCATGAGAGTTTTAAGATGTATAATACTAATAAAATACTCACTCCGTTTCGATATAATTGTCGTTTTAAGCTTCTGCACAGTTTTTAATGAATCAATTTTATCTCTTTTCAATTTGACTTTTACCATTGATATTGCAGGTGAGAAAATTTTGTTTTTCCGGCTGCACAAATAAGCAAAATATTGAAATAACTTTATATATATAGTAATGCTACATCAACTAATTTTCTCACTAACCCTTACATACCAATTGACATGGCAGCTGATATGGATGATGTCACATCATCAACCAAATCACCACCTTACCACGTCAGTTCCCTCAAAAACCGAAACAAAATTTCAAGCTCCCTCCTTCCCGTAAATAAAAATCTGTCCTAAAATTTAAACCATAAAATTCAAATTTCACTCCTTCCCCTGAATCAAATCTCTTTCCCAAAATCAAATTCGAACCCAAATTTTATTTCAAAATAACAAGCCGAAACGACCACCACCAATTTGTTCTCTTCCACCCCCAACGCCGTCAGTCCTCTACCACCATCGTCGTCTATCGTCTTCCCCCACCACCACTCTATCCTTTACAAAACCACAAGTTTCTTCTCCTTCTGCCTTTTCCTTTTTATTTTCTCCTTGAGAACAGGGCTGTTGTTAATGGCAAATGCTAGACCAAACACCAATGTGCATTGACTGGTTTTGTCTACATTTCTTTGGGATTTCTCAAACTCATATCTATGCTTTTTCTTTTCTTCACAGGTTAAATGGCCACCACGTAGTCTTTGGCAAGGTGCTTTCGGGGATGCATGTTGTCTGCAAGATTGAAGCTGAACGAAGACAGAGTAGGGAGCCTACAAGTAAAGTTGTTATATTAGATAGTGGTGAAATGCCTTTGTGGTTATTGTAAGGTGATTAATATACATATGTTGTGTATGAAACTTTGGTGTCTATGCTTTGATGTTAATGATTTTGTAAAGTATTAATTGTTATTGTGAATGGGTTTTGTCTTGTGGCAGAGATGAACCCAGATTTGCAGTTTCTTCTAGTGAATTATGAGGAGCACAAATCCATGTGTTATAGTCTTAATGTTCATGTGCTGCCATTTTTCTAGTTTAACGGAGGAACGACTGTGCAACTTTAACTATTTAAGATATGTTTTTGTCTTCCAATTATCATGTGAAGACCAGTAGTGAATTGGGAATGATTATTGAATGAATAATCAAACTACTTGAGAGCTTAATTTTTTAGAAAATGTATTAACTTTTGAGAAGTTGAGTGTTGGTGCTTTTTGATATAAAATAGTGAAGCACGTTCAATTATTAAAACCTTTAGGATTTGTGACTCCTTTTGTTTTTATCCATGGACTCATTGCATGCACTTCTGTCAATATTCTTACATGAATTTGCAACTAGCATATCAAATATCTTTCTGCATTTGTAAGAACATGCTTGGGCTAAGTACTTGATCATGATAGTTATATTCATGGATGTGCTAGAGTCAGGCTCATTATTGTTATAATCTCCTGAAAATTTGTGTGTTATTGTATGATAAGCTTGAGTACTTGCTTATATTCATACTACCAACAGGAACGGCGATGTCTAATAGTCATACCATGTATTATGATCTTTCCTTTTTTTTTTGGCTGCTGTCTTTGCAATCTAGAACACAAACTCTTTGTAGGTATGCTGACAAAGAATGTTTCTGAAGCTAAAGTTTCTGCTCTGTTCTCCAAATATTTTCGTCCAATCATCAAAAAGAAATTTGTCCCCGGGGAATGACAGGTCAAACTTTTTAATAGGCTTCCTTGTTATCAAAACTACCAATCTCTGAATTGCGGGAATACTCTAAATCGGTCTGCATTCTGTAGGATATGACGATCACAGTCTACGGTAGCACCCGCAACTTCTTAGGGAGGCTTGGAATTTTTGTTATGATTGTGGCATTTATCTTTAGTGCTCTTACTTCTTGTTAGATGCTTTGTACACGTACATGCTTAAATGTAACTGATTGAACCAGCATGTGTAATATGATGATAATTAGTAAAATTCGGCATCATTCCACAATATCCAATTGTTGTTTTTCATTTTAATTGATTGAGATAATAGTATTATATGATGGCATTGCCCTGTTATCCACATGACTCAGCATGAAACAGATAAGAAGCACATATTTGCTGTCATTTCACCTAGTTTAAAGATACAGTGATCCATACTTGCTTCTAAAACATTAGAGATGTTTGTAAGAATTGGAAATGCTTGTTTATGGAACCACTAATCAATAATGACTCTCCAAATCAAAGTGTACCAAGATACATTACATAGGCTGCAGTGTTTTCCATGTTTTTTACTCTCATTTCCTGAATTTCGTAGAAAAGCATAAAACACAAATAAAGTGTTTAGAGGCAAGAACTAGAAGCAATTAATGAGATCATATAACCATTCACAATACTACATTGAATCTATGGCAATCAGAGTTACATATAACAAATTTTACAAACTTTAACCTTCTTATCAATTATTTTAAGATTTAAATATCTCATCTCTCGTTTCTTCACTGCTTCTTGGAGTGCAGCCTTTTGATAAGCCTTTTAGATTAACATCATTCGTCTTAATAGTTGAAAGCACCTAGTCCAGTGCCAAAGCCTACAACAATAAAGATTATGAAATCAAATGAGCAAATAATTATTTAGTTTTTTCTATAATTATTTACCCCAAAGCCAACTCCTCAATCATTTTGATACATGATTTTTATATTACAAAATGAGTTTCATGGGAAAAAAAATAGGGTGTAAAATGAAAGAAACCTAAAGAATCGTAAGCACCTGGAGTTGTTGCCCTTCAGTTGTTGAAGACGAGCATCCAACTTCCTGTAAGTCAAGTTTGTTTGATTCCTATGCAAGATACAACAACTCAACCCCACTTTCGTAGAATTCACATGTAAACATCAACTTAAATAAAGAAACAAAAATAAATTACTTACCTGAGTTGCTTGATTAAATCCAATTCTACGACGAGGATTCGAAGTCATAGCAATTGCTTGTTTTTGCAATTTTTTCTCTTTTACTTTACGCACAATTTGTTCAAATTTTGATTGCTTTCGTTTGAATGGAGGATGACCCTTGCTGCAAACAACCCGTGGAGTAAGAATATTACTACTCCCCTCTCTAGAAGTACCAGCAACAACTTCACTGTTCGTTCTATTATTGGCTGACATATTTAGTCTTGTTCTTCATATCATTGATCATTTCTATCACCATATTACAATCATCCTCAGTGTTTGATGCCAAATCTACTATAGTGCTGAATAAATTAGATAACTTATCAAATCGTTGTCTTTGAACATTAGTGCTCCAACTATTATAATTAATCTTAACCTTTGTATGACATCTATTTATATTCTTCCTCCATTGCCTTAAAATGTATTTTTTTGGTGCATGAGAAATTTTCTTATGAATCAACCCTGTAATTGCATGTCGACATAAAATTCATCTAAACTCAAATAGTCGACAATAGCAACGAACATCACAATTTGCTTCATTAAAGCAAACCACAAAAGGAACACTATGGTGAGTCTCTCCAACCATCATCTTTTCTTCTACTATAAACTCCATATAGGAATCAATCTCTTTGGAAGACGATAATTCACAATAGAGCTTAGCAGCAAGCTCTTGTTGAAACTCTTTGAATTTTGCAATGTTATAGGCATCTTGAAATTGTTTCTCAATAGCATAAGTGCTTATGCAAGGGATCCATGATCTGAAAGATTTAAAATCAGCCTCCTTTTCTTTTTCCACTTTATCACGCAATGCATTCTCATATTGTTCAACAAACTGTTTTAAAGTGGTTTTTGAATTAACATATCCATCGAAGAATGCATGCATACTTTTACTGCGTTGAGTAGTAGACATACCTGCCCAAAAAGTATCTCTCACAAATGCTGGCACCCAACGTTGTCTTTCATTATACAATCCAAGTAACCACTGATTGTCATGAAGGTTTTGTTTATCAATGAACCTATTCCAACGTTCTTCAAAATCTTCATGTGTCAATGAATCATACACAATATTTTGCAAGGAAAACTTAATATATTCATATCCACTATATCTTCTTAACTTTTCAGGCAATTTCTTCATTATATGCCACAAACACCATCCATGATGTGTATTAGGGAACACAATCTCGATTGCATTTTGCATTTCCTTATCTTAATCAGTGATTACTGCCTTAGGAGCACAATTCAACATACATGCAAGCCAAGATTGAAAAGCCATACAAATGTCTTTGTGTCCTCATTGGAGATTAACCCATAACCAAATAGTGTTGAATGACCATGATGATCAACACCAACAAATTCACCAAACGGCATATCATACTTGTTGGTCAAATATGTAGTGTCAAATGTCACAACATCACCGAATTCTTGAAATGCGGCCCTACTTCTTGCATCTACCCATAAAACATTTTTCAATCGATCCTCTTCATCTAAATCCATTGTGTAGAAGAAATTTGAATTCTCATTTTGCATTTTCAAAAAATATTTTTGCATTGTGGAAGCATCTCTAGCACTAAGTCGTAGCCTTCTAACTTTTTCAATATAGTTCCTACAATCTTTTTGTAGGAAAGACAAATTCTCACCACCGCCAGCTTCTATTAACAAGGAGTTGAAATTTTTATTAGGTCTAAGCCCAGCCCTATCATTCACTTCAAGCTTCCTTTTCACGCATGGTTGTAGTATTCGATTACTCTTGAAAAATCTAGTTTTGTCAGGGCTACTCAGTTCATGGTTATGATCAAATACAATTGAACATATTTGCCATTTTCCATCAGAACGTACGGATGCATTAACCCGAGCCTTACAATTCGTTTTTGTCACTGCAGGCATTTTAAAGGCATTTCTGGACATACTGCTTGACTTTCCACTACAAGAACAAGCTAGTGTTGCGTTTTTCATCTCTCCATCATCTCCTTTCTTTGAAGATCTTTAAAAGCTTCAAAACCCATTTTATTTGCATAGCTTTTATAGTGTTGTAGAAGAATATCAAATGAATAAAAAAAAATTCCAGGCTTAGGTTCCCCTTCCTCTTCAGCACTGTTTCTATTTTCTACTTCGAAATGATTGTCCTAATTTATAATAGCTAGAATTAGAATATAATAATGCAACAAAAAAGTGTAGAAACAATACCATAACAAAATTTTAAATCATATTATTGCATAAAAAGAGATTTCAAACAAATATTTACCTCCACAAATTGGGAAGAAGAGTTATCTGATTCTTTAAGATTGAACTCTTCCATGTTTGGTACTATGATGCAACACGATTACTATTGCTGTAAGGGGACCAGTCAAATAGGAATGGTTAATATCCACAATGACCAGATAATGAACCATTATTACTTTCAAACAAACAAAAGTAAAATTTCAGAAATAACTTCCAGAATATTGTTATGATAACAACAACAGCTGCAACATAAGTTAAACAAACACAATATAATGTATTATGGAAAACGTAGATCCAGAAACAAAATTGTTCACCACCACCTTGGAAAAAATCATATGTGCCGCAATATGCTGAAAAGAACCAAAGCATAATTATACATTAGACTTGCTTGTCCTATCAATTTGACTTAAAAAATTAACTTAATTATGTCAATAAGTACTTTGTGTTATATTAATTAATTACAGTCTATTCTTGAGTTAATTATCTTATTATTCATTAAGGAATCAAACTAACCTTTATGAAAAGTTTTTAACTCAACTTGCGGTTCATTATCTTTTACATGAAAACTGGTTTATCTCATAATCTCACATGCTACAAAATGACAGCAAATATATAATTGAAAAATGAAAGATGGAGCATGAGGGCTTTATGAGAAAAGAGAGAGAGGACATTTTTTTTTAAGTCTTGATGGGTCCTTTTTGTTTAATCACCTTTCATGGTAAATTAGCTTATACCTGGAGGAAGAGACTGCTTCAACTTGTCAGGCTTTAGTTACATCAAACACACAAACTGTGTAAAGTTACTTGGAGCAGCGAACCTTAAACTTAACCACACCCCTGCTCCTCTAGATTTTAATAGAACGAGCATCCTTCCTTCTTGCAGTAAGAAGGAACACCCATTTTATCTCGTGAATTTGCTTTGGCTATGGATCAAAAAGCAGGTTTTAATGACCTCGGGCATTCTCAACCATTTACATACAAAAGAAACGCTATGACACAATGATAAAAACATAGGACTGAAATAATCTACAAACACACTAAAATCATGTTTTCTGAGAACATTTGTCAAGTACATCTTTTAAACAAATACTTACACAATCAGTTTAACTGCAAGTGCAACTTCAACCACTGTAGTCAAAGACATGAATCACTATGACACTATAACTTTGGATACATATATCGACAAAGCTAACCTGAGATAAACACATATTTAATATACTATAGAAATCTAACCCAAATATTGATTTTTTGCCAAATATTTTCGCAACATATGAGCAAAGAGCATAAATGTAGCACAACCTCATAACATCCCTATACGGTTCTGGCGAGACGTGGCGGCATCTGCTAAGTTTTGGAAACCAGGCGTGGTGGTGTCCGGCGAGGAAACTAGGTTCGGGTTGTTTTGGTGAGGCGTGGAGAACAATGGTTTTGGCGTGCAATGGAAGAAATTTTCTGTTTTGGTTTTTAAGGGAACTGACGTGGTAAGGTGGTGATTTGGTTGATGATGTGACATCATCCACATCAGCTACCATGTCAATTGGTATGGGAGGGTTAATGAGAGAATTAGTTGATGTAGCATTACTGCATATATATTATCATTTTCTCTCTTCTATTGACTTACTTCCAGTTCTTTTATTCTGTTCGTCTTCATCACTTACTTTTCTTTTACTCTTTTAGTCACTCATTTCCATTTCTTTTATTCTGTTTGTCCCTCACCATGACTATCTCTTTTTACTGACTTTCATCTCTTTGATTCTGTTCGTCACTCACCATGGCTGAACAATGTAATATTAGAGGTGTGCTTGGGGAAATTGATTTGAATGTTCTTCCAACATTAGAAGCTACAAATGAAGTTGATGACATAACTAAGGAAGTTAATACACATGTGAGCTGAAAAAACCTCACAAATGAACAAAGGCAAGCAATTTTTGAATCTCTGTTGAAGCGAAGTGTTAATGGACAATTGAAGAAAAACATTACATCTGAGGTGGCTCAATTATTTTCAGTTAGTATGCATACAATCCAACGCATTTGGCAACGAGGAAAAGAAAATGAAGTATTGGATTCTAACACTAATGTGTCTAGTAGAAAGGCACTCAATTGCGGGCGCAAACGTCATGTTTATGGTTGCAGTGACACGCCCAAGGTTTGGTGAATCAAGGAATGAATTATTTTCTGGAAAAATCGGGATATTTCCTTTCATAAATAAAGAACCTGCAATGAGGAGTAGTAAAAATCATTCTGCCGTAACCATGGAGACTAAAACAATCAATTCTATCAATAAAGAAATTTATCGATCTTACATAGTTGAGAAACTCTTGCCGGCTATCAGAGATAAGTGGCCAAGAATTGATGCAGGAAGTCCAATATTTATCTAACAAGACAATGCGAAACCTCATACTGGTTTGGATGATGAGTATTTTCAAAGTAATGCTACTAAGGATGGCTTCGACATATGTTTGATCTGTCAGCCTCCGAATTCTCCAGATATGAATGTTCTAGACCTTTGTTTTTTTAATGCGATACAGGGACTACAATACCAACAGGCACCCAACTCTTTAGATGCGCTCATAGAGGCTGTTCAGAAGTCATTTGATGAATACTTGCCAACAAAATTGAATCATACGTTTTTAACTTTACAGTCATGTATGATTTCAATTTTGAAAGCCAGAGGTTCGAACAAATATAAGGTTCCACACATGAAAAAACATAGGTTGGAGAGACAAAATTACCTTCCTAGGCAATTAAATGTTGACCCCGCGTTAATTGGAGAAGCAATTACTCAATGTCAATAAGTGTTACAATTGACCTATCTAGTATTGTAGACTATTTTTGTTTTGTCTATGATGTTCATATGGTTATGATAAGATATTGTCTTTTAGGAGTAGTTTGTGTTTCATTTTGATTTTTTTTTTTTTTTTTTTGCTATAAAGAAATTCTATTCCAACGTACAAGAAAAGAACTTGTTCTATTTTGTAATATAAGCTTTTATTATGGTAATATATAAGAATAAGTCCAAACCAAAGGACCCTACAAAGTCACGGTCCTTGAACAAGCCCAAGAAAAAAAAAAAAAAAAGGATTAAAGTCCTAACAAAACATGTAGTTAGTCTAAGAAATACTAGACAAAAAAGGTCAGCAGTTAAAAAAGCAGGCCATCTAGGCACAAAGCAAACTGCACAATCTATATATAAAGGTTCACAGCCAAAAAGTCTTAAAACTCCAACCACCCTCAAGGAAATCCAGTAAAAGCTTCAATCCCCAACTAAAAGAAAAACCAAGACTAAACAAAACAAAACTCCTACAAAGCACAAACCCAAGGAAAGAAGAAAAAAAGCAGCACCTCCTGGCAAGAATGGAAACTCCAACAAAGAAGGTTTTGTAAACAAATCCATGACCTGCAACTTGGGGCAGCCACATGCCCTTCTCAACACCAAAGGCCCCGTAGCATAGGCTAAAACAAAACATAGGCAAAAGTCACAAAAATTGAGCCAAAACCCAAATAAAAAGTAGCAACCGACTGAGAAAAATTGAAACACCTGAAACACCCAACAATCACTCTCACCAAGAAGTACAAGGCCCGATCATCTCCTGGCGGCCATGCGAGCCATAACATCAGCGAACATATCCACACTAACAGGCAATTTATAAACTTCGACATATGTAAAGGAATCAAGCAAATCACCCAATACACATTTTTTTCATCATTCCTATTAAGGTTGTCAATTAGTTCTTGAGAGTAGGACAAACATTGGACTTCTTTAACACCATTTTCATGAGCAACACACAGTCCATGATATAAGGCAAGATATTTTTTATGTAGTGTGTTAGAAGCTGACACATACTATTCTAGTAAAGTCAAATTTCCACAGCGCGTATCATGCATTACAATGCCCACTACTGATTTTTCCTGGTTATTCCAAACTCTAGAAATTTCAATTTTGACAATCGGTCTTGATGCACCTTCTACATTGTTTTTTGCAACATGTACTATATAAGAGAAAATTTTGTAACTAATTAACTGAATTGATGAAAGCAAAAAAAAAAAAAGTGTATTGACATCAACCAAAGAAAAAATCAAATAAAACCTCCACTGTTGACATCCACCATTCTAGATTGATTTGCAATGCTTGTACTGCCTTCAGTGTCAATTAATTTGGCCTCATTGTTGATGCTATGATTATCTTCAAAACCTAATCATTCATAAATTAAAGAGTTAAATGAGTTATGCAACAATGTACCATTATCACTTTTAAGAATAAATAACCTTAAGAAAACACAAAAAAAGCCACTTACATGATAAAGGCACCCATATCCTCTTTTGTTCTAATTCTTCATTCAAAAGTTTATGACTCATAATCTCCACTGCATTTACAGCCTGATGTATTTACAGAACCTCAATTTGTAGAACACAATAATGCAACAACATCAACCATAACATTTTTTTCTTTATCGCACACATTTTACTTCATAAACAAAGAAAGCACAAAACAGTGGCGGCAATGCAATTAAATGCTATCAAAGCAAGGAAGACATACCTGCCACTCAACCGTCTTCCAGACTGCTAGATTGAGTAATGCCGAAGTCACAACATCAAGGTTTGACCAAATTGAGCAAGGGCAGCCACTTCACGTTTGAGAATCTCAATAACCTAAACAAAAATGCAACTTTATCTTTAAAAAAGAAAAAAGAAAAAAAAGGAGAGGCTATAGAGTACACAAGAGATCATAACATACATGCTTTTAATTGAAAGGTGTTTCCTTCCCTTTTGCAGGTTCTACAACCTTAGTACATACAGAGAGAAAGGAGATAAGGGGCGGAATAGAGAAAGAGACAAAGGGGACATCGGTGATAGAAAATGTGGAAGAGAGGAGATAGGGAAGAGATAGTGAAAAAGAGGGAGGAGACATGGGCCATAGAAAAAAGTGGAGAGAGGAGATGAGAGGCAGAGTAGAGAAAGGAGATGTGGGCAATGGAAAATGTGGAAGAGAGGAGATGAGGGGAAGAGATAGATAAAGAGAGAGAGAGAAGATGTGGGCCATAGAAAAAAGTGGAGAGCGGAGATGAGGGGCAAAGTAGATAATGGAGGTGTGGGTAAGAGAAACATTGAAAGAGAAAAGACAGCGTCATTTATTTTGAAAAAAATTAATACCCTCAAAATGACATTTATAAAAAAACAAAGGGAGTATATATTTTCATAGAATTTTTATAATATACCTAGACATAGATCAGGCTTATCAAAGCACGGACAGAGTCTATTGTAGGCTTGCCCCAGTCCAAGTATACCACCAGCCTTATTTTCTAGGCCCGAACATGAATAAATGCTAAAACAAAATATCCTTATTTTCTTTGTTTCTTATTCTCTTATCATTTTCAATAAATAACGTTGTTCAAACAATTATTTTTTCATTAATTTTATCAAAGAAATGAGAAATATTTTTGAATCGTTTCTCCATTTTTAAATGTCCAAATCTCAAAAAAACAAACAAAACAAAAAACAAGAAAAAAGTTAAACAATGTGGTATTTGAATTTCCTTATCAGCAAAACAATAAATTTATATTTGATATTACTTGCCCATAAAATAAAATATCTTAGAGATATCCTTCAATATAGGAAATAAAATCATATATTAGTAAAATATCTTAGGTTCTAAAATTTATATAAAAATGATTTATATCTTAAATTATCATATATATCATAAAACTAATTACCCTTTTTAAATGAGACCTTTCAATGTAGCAACAAATATATATATTGTGTGACTTTTCTATCAAGCTCGGAGAATTGCGAGGTTATAGCTCGATCCAGAACCAGCTCGATTTTACTGATTGTCCAACCCAGCATAAGCTCGTCGAGTATAGCTCGACCTAGCACAAACTAGTCGCGACCAATCCTTACGAATGTTCAACCAGCTCACAAATAACTCCAGATCTCGGATATCTTGGAAGGGATCAGATCGACAGCAATCTTTGCTCAATCATAACGCCTAATCGCGAGAATATCAGAGTTGCAGTTCAAACTGAATTGTAATCCCTTTATTTTCACTCTTTCCTTTGACAAGTTCTGTATATAAACTCCCTCCAATGATGAGAAAAGGTTAGCAATTCATTCTAGGATTGTTATTGTAAGCTCTCACAGCAAATACAAGAACAGTGGACATAGGCTCAACAGTTCAACTTGTCAAACCACTTTAAAAACCTTTTTGTCATTTCCTTTATTGCATTTTAATTGCTTATTCTTTGCTAGTTACCTGTAATCACGCACACATCAGTTTTGATTCTGTCAAGGTCGATCAAATCACTCTAGTTGGTGTATTTTTGCATCAACATTTTGGTGCTAGAAGGAGGGCCTCCGCCAAAATCGCAGAATTTCTGACAAGCAATCACAGTGACCCGATCACTCCAAGCCCACAATGGTGTGTACAAGATCAAAAACCACAACCGAAAACCATGACAATGTGGAAACCACCCATCAGGAGGTGCAACAAGACGCCGCTAACATCGACCACTAGTGCCACCAATTCAACAGGCCGCAAATAACCAGGGAGCAGGGACATCAAATCCTGAGAACGACCAACTGGTAAATATGATCAGAACAATGGTTGCACAGGCGGTGTAACAACATGTGGTTGAGTTCAGAAAGCAACAACATGTGGTTGAGCTGACCAACCGCACAGAACCTTGACCAAGCACACTTCACCGATACCACCTTAACAAGTCAGAATTCAGCTAATGATTAGTCTGGTTCATTGGCACCAAGGGGCGTTGACACCCTTGACGTCACAGAGTACACTCTGCTCACGAGCGTGAGTCCCGCGGGCAAACTAACCTTGGGAAGCGACCAGGAAAAGAGCCAATGGGGGAAAACGAAGGTAATGGTCTCCCACAAGACGCTTAGCCTGCTCGGCGGTATCCCCATCATCAGTGTGCCAATTTTAACCCATGCCCAAGGCAGGCTCAAACCACGCAAGCTTGCAAAGAGAGTCATGTGCGCCAATCTGGCAATGACCGACATTCGGGTTATAATCGACATCGGGAGCAACGCACAGACGAGCATGATAACACCTACTAGCACAACCATCATGACTCAACCTCACACATCAATGTGCATAATGGAGGGGGCTTGTAAGTAATTGATTTGCGAACTCACTTGCTCGAGGTAAGGCTAAATAAAGCCAGCTAGGGCATCCTTATATCGAAGACTTAGATTGGTACAAAAAATGTTTGACAATCTAAGAGCTCGTAAGAACAATGCAGTAGAAGAAATAGTGAGCTCTCCTTTCATAGAGGAAGTTCCCCAGGCCCCGCTTCCCCGAGGATTTAGGATGCCAGAAAGTAGGTTCGATGGGAAAAGAGATTCTAGAGACCACCTCAACACTTTCAATGATTTGATGGAGCTGCATCAGGTCTGTGATTTAGCGAAGTGCCGCTGCTTCACGGTCACATTAGTAGGGGATGCCAAAAGGTGGTACAAAAGACTCAAGGTGAACTCCGTCAGTTCTTGGCAACAATTCTCCTCATTGTACCTACAACAATTTCAAACGAGGAGACAGTTCGCAATGCCGCTTAGCTATTTGAGCAACATTTATTAGGAGAGAGACGAAACACTGACCTCATATTTAACGGGATTCCAGAACGAGCAAGCAAAGGTCATGGATGCACCTGAAGAATCAATCTGGACTTTGCTAATTGCAAGCATCAAGCCACAAACAAAGTTGTGGAAAAAGCTCCAAAGCGAAGACCATGTAAGCCTGGCTAGGTTTTACTAGATGGCTGCTAAGCATCAGCGAGTAGAAAGCTCGCTAGAAGCCTTAGCTAGAAGCTCGCCACGAAGAGCCCTGGATAGGTGACAAGATCACCTATCAAACAAGCGAAGGGGCCAAGACCATAATGATAGGGACTGGAATAGGTCCCAAAAGAGACAGAGAATAAATAACCATAGAGACAAGTAGCCTTTCTCGCGATATGCAGAATACACCCCTCTCATGTAAGATATAGCTCATATTTATGAAGTCTCCTCTGAGGCTAAGAGACTGGTCGCTCTAGAAAGAATGAGGGGGGCTCTAGGCAGAAGAGAATCAAGAGATCAGCAGAAATATTTTCGATACCATTGGGACATCAGGCATAATACCAACGAGTGTTGGGCTTTAAAGGATTCTATTGAAGATCTGATTAGAAGGGCCCACTTAAAAGAATTTGTATAGAGGCACCGACTTGCGAAAATACTGGCGAGTAGAATAACCAAATCCAGCAAGTCTCGGCCAATGCCAACAATGATGTTCTGATAGGTATGGTCTACGGGGGACCTGACATTATAGGGATCTCAAGGCGCTCTAGTGATCAATATGATCAAGAGGCCCAAACATATTTTGTCTCCTGAGTAATGAGTTGTGAATAGAAGCTGTCGAAACGGCCCAAGCAAGAGAGCGAGGTGATAGGATTCATAGTAGACGAGTGTGAAGAATCTCCTCGCCACAATCATGACGTGATCATAATTGCAGCCAGGATCGACAATACTAGAGTACTACAGGGTGATGGTCAATAATGAGAGTGCAGCGAACATCATTTTCTTAGGAGCCTTTCAAGAAAATGAGGTTCATAGAGAGAGATTTGAAGGCATGCCCATCGTCGCTTTATGGATTTACCAAGGACAACCTGATCCCCAAGGGAATGATTAACCTACCCATGACTATAGGGGTAGAACCCAAAATTAGGACGGTGATGACAAAATTCTTAATAGTGGATTGCCCAACCAATACAATGTTATCCTCAAAAGGTCGATCCTAGATAATCTGAGTGTAGTCACTTTAGTACGCTACCAAGCAATGAGGTTCTCAACTCTATGCGGGGTTGTGACGATCAGAAGCTACAGAAAAGAATCTCAAGAATGTTATAGTTGGGACATTAATGCTGCACTAAAATAGCCGCTTCCAAGAACCATGGTCATTGCATAGTCTGAGCCACACCCCGAACCTTTTTAGGATACCATAGATCCTCACATCCATAGGAAAAAGCTAGCAGCAGGGCTAACAGAAGAGCTGTGAGAAATATCTATCAGCAAAGAAAGCCTAACTCGCATATTAAAGATCCGTAGTAGTCTGAGCATAGAAATGGTTGATGGTCTGGTAGGGTTTCTAAAGAAAAACCTTGATGTGTTTGCATGGGTGCATGCGGATATGGTAGGGGTCAGCCTCGAGATAATGAGTCACAGATTGAACATCGACCCAAAAGCTCAACTAATAGTGCAAAAGAGAAGATCTATGGATGCAGAATACTCTAAAGCGCTCAAAAATGAAGTTGACAAACTCCTGAACATCAACTTCATTAGAGAAGTGAAGTACCCGGACTAGCTTGCCAATCTAGTCCTGGTGAAGAAGTCAAACGACAAGTGGTAGACTTGCATTAACTTCACAGATTTGAATAAAGCTTGTCCCAAAGATAGCTTTCTATTACTCCAGATCAACAAATTAGTAGATGCAACAGCCGAGAATGCACTACTCAGCTTTATGAATATGTACTCGGGATATAATCAAATCCTGATGTATCAGCCCGATGAAGAACATACTTCATTTATTACTGACCGAGGTATTTATTGTTACAGGGTTATACTGTTTGGCCTGAAGAACACTGGGGCGACCTACCAGCGTTTGGTGAACAAGATGTTTATCAAAAAAATCAGCAAGACACTGGAGGTGTACATCGATGACATACTTGTCAAATTAGTCATCGAAAGCCATGTTGAGCACCTAGGGGAAATGTTTGACATCCTCATAAAATATAAAATGAAACTCAACTCTTTGAAGTGTGCTTTCGGAGTAAGCTCGGGAAAGTTTCTAGGATTCCTAATAAATCAACGAGGTGTCAAAACAAACCCAGAGAAGATTCAAGCTCTCCTGGACATGAAAAGTCTGACCAGCATAAGGTAGGTACAAAGCTTGATGAGGCGTGTGGCCATACTTAGCAGGTTTGTTTCCCGAGCCACAGACATGTGCTTAACATTTTTTGAAACTCTGAAAGGGAAAAAGAGTTTTAATGGACAGAGGAGTGTAAGAAAGCCTTCCAAGAATTGAAGAAACATCTGGGACAACTTCCTTTGTTATCAAAGCCCATCTGGGATGAGTCACTACTGCTATATTTATTGGTATCCAAGTCCGCGATTTGCGCGGCTTTGGTATGCAAAGAAAGGGGAGTATAGTGACCAGTATATTATGTGAGCAAGAGATTGCTCGATGCGGAGACAAGATCCCCCAAGATAGAGAAGCTCACTTATGCCCTTGTCATCACCGTTGGGAAGTTACGATCTTACTTCTAGGTGCACTCCATACATGTGCTGATAAAGTTTTCGTTGAGAAAGATAATGTAGAAGCCCGAGGCATTGGGCAGATTGATCCAGTGGATAATGAAAATGAGTCGGCATGATATCAAATACATCCCAAGAACAACAATCAAAGGTCAAACTGTGGCAGACTTCATTTCAAAATTCTCTCATCAACTAGAAGGAGAAGTAAGCCCATTAGGGGTAAGCACCTCAGAAGAACGCAAATAGTATAAGCCAAAGTTAGACGATCTATGGCAGTGGACTCTGTAGGTAGACGGGTCCTCAAATGAGAAGGGGCAAGAGTTGGGATCTTGCTCGCAAGTCCTGAAGGAAGCCCGATCAGAGTCGTAATAAGATTCGGGTTCACCACTTTCAACAACAAAGCTGAGTACGAGGCATTGATCGCGGGGTTCCGTCTTGCCAAGGAAATGGGGGCAGAGTCCATCAAGATTTACAGCGACTCCCAACTCGTACTCCACCGGACTATCAGGGAATATTAGGTGAAGGAGGATAGAATGACATCCTACCTCCAGTTGGAGAAATCTGAGTTTGAGTAGTTCAAATCCTTCACTATTCTTCAGATCCCAAGGGAGAGGAATTCAGTGGCTAACACTCTAGCTTGCCTAGCCTAGCCTTTGCAATGAGCCGAGAGAAAACTGATTCAATACCTGTTAAGTGTTATTGTGTGCCCTAGGAACCAATCGTGTCGTTGGTTCCAAGGCATTATGTTTTGTATATATATGTTAATATATATATTTTGTATATATATTTTATCTTATCAATAGAAGAAAGTGTTCTTATTTCACATGCGATTTATTGCTTCATTTATATATATGTATTACATGTGAAATGTCCAGATGATACAAATCTTTAGAAGATCAAAATCATCAAAGTATTCCCTACATAGATAATATTAAATGGGCAATAATATTACATAGTAGGCATGCTCAAGGCCTCCGTAGAATATCATGTGATGGTATTGGTGTGGGTGATTATAAAAGTTATATCACTAGGGCATTAGCATGGATAAGCGGTTAGTAAATTGTTTATCGAATATGACCATTTATGATGAATCACATGGACATTTAAAATGTAGTTAATGAATTATCATAAGATCGTACTAGTGTATTATTAATCCTTAGACCTGAGATATCACAGTTGGATTCTGCATAAACACTTATGGTTCATATGGTGTATATACACGAGGCTAATCATGTCATGTGTTAATAAGCTGATTTAGCTATGTGTTGTTTATGTGTGAGGACAAGTGATAGTCAAGATGGGATTTGTTGGCTTGGTATAGATTGATATCAAGTTCCTAGACAAATGTCAAGATACATTGGAAAAAAGAAATCTCTGGCCAAGGTATATAAAATGTTACTTGAAAGGTTGTTTCATAGTGACATGTTCCATATGTACTGATTGTCAATTTGATATAAAATTAAGATAAGGATTTTGACATACCATGAATCCATTCTTAATTGAGATTAGACAACAGAAGGATTTGATTATACATCGCGTATGATTATAAAAGGGTTCGTTGGAGTATATCTTCATTGTGACTTAGGGGTTATGGAGCATTGCTAGATACCTACCATAATCGGTGGGAGTTTTGTTCATAAAGATTTATGACAAAATATATCGAAATATACTATGATATTGGGCAAACGGCTTGGCCACAGTGAACCTAAGAGGTCACATATAAAAATTAAAGAGAATAGAGAGATAGCCAAAGAGAGTTGATTATCCAAGGTTGGCTAGCATCTACAAAGGGTAATAAAGTTATTTATATTATTATTATTGAATTAGATTCAATTGAGGGTTATATTAGTTATTATGAATAATTTAAGAGTTATATTGCTAATTGGAATTAAATGGAATTCTAATTCATAATTAATCATTTTCTTTATATTAAATTGGATTTAATAATGGGTTGTAATTATAAACATATGAATAATTTAAGGGTTTAATTGTTATGTAAACAATTTAAGAGTTAAATTGTTAATTGTGATTAAATATTAATCCAATGTTATTATTTAAAGAAGTTTAACAACTTCATGATAATTATGAAATTATTTACAACTGCAAAAACAATTAAGGAATTGTTTAAGGAAGTCTAAAACAATTATTGAATTATTTATAAGGCTACATAGATAAAGAAAATGATATATCAATTTTAGGGTAGAGATCAAAATTTCTAAGAACCTTAAATGTCTCTCTTGGCCTAATTCTTATTTTACCTTAGTGTGGATACTCTTTTATTTAATTTCTCTTGAAATTAAAAGTCTCCAAGGTTGCTAAGGACTTAAGGTAACATGTTATACCTTACTTATTTTCAATTTGATTGAATTTTTTTTTTTTCAAACTATGAATATACATGTTATAGTATCACATGCATCATTCTCCATGTATTCCATCTTTCATTAAGTTCTTGCCAAGTCCAAGCATCTCCGCTCCACAAGAACCAGTCTTAATGACAAGTCAAAGATACAATTGGATGGATGTAATAATTGCCTACTTGAGAGATGGAATAGTGCCCGAAGGAAGAAATGAAGCCAGAATGCTCTGTGCAAAATCTTCTCGATACACACTCATCAATGACAAACTGTATAAGCATGGGTTCAATTCATCGCTCTTGCGGCGTGTTGACCATGAGGACGCAGACTACGTTCTAAGGGAGATTCATGAAGGCATATGTGGGAACCATGCAGGGGACATATCTCTAGCAAACAAAATGCTTTGTTAGGGCTATTATTGGCCTATAGTTTTTGACAATGCCAGATGCAACAAATGCCAGAGTTTTGCGGATGTTCCGCAAGCTCCACCCCAAGAGTTAACTACTTTGACAAGCCTCTGGCCATTCGCAATTTGGGAGATCGACATGATAGGCCATTTGCCTCATGAAAAAGAGGGTGTTAAGTTCGTAGTGGTCGCTGTGGACTACTTCACTGAGTGGGTAAAAGCCAAGCCTTTAGCTACCATCACGTCGAACAAGATGAAGGATTTCATCTACAAAAACATCATTTGTAGATTTAGAATCCCCCACACAATAATAACCGATAAGGGAAAACAGTTTGATAGTGAGAATTTTAGATCTTTCTGTGAACCAACATTAAGAAGAGTTTCATCGCTGTTTATCGGCCTTAAGCTAATAGTCAAGTAGAGGTAGTAAACAAAGTGATCAATCACACCATTAAGAAGAAGCTCGAAGCCTTAAAGGGAATATGGGTTGAAGAATTGCCCAAGGCCTTGTGGTCTTATAGAACGACAATCAGAAACTCGACAAGAGAAACCTTATTCTCTCTATCATACGGGTGTGAAGTGATGGCCCTAGTTGAAATGGGGATTAGTTCATTTCGGAGGAAAGTTTTCAATGAAGAAATAAATGAAGATCTTCTCTGCCTGGGGCTAGACCTAATCAAAGAATATCAGGCCAAGTCTCAATTACGACTCACTTCGTATCAGTAGCGAGCCAAACGATACTTCAATACCAAAGTAAAGAACAGGGACTTTGAAGTGGGTGACCTAGTCCTCAAAAAGGCTATCCAACATACAAAAAACCTGAACTTAGGATCATTCGGGCCCAGATAGGAAGGTCCATTTAGGATCTTTAAGAAGCTCGCACCAAGAACTTTCCACCTGAAACACCTCAATGGTGAAGCCGTTCTGCAAGCCTAGAACGCCGAGCATCTGTGAATGTATTATCAATGAGTAGCTTGAGTTCCAGGCATGTTTCATTGTAAAGTCGTTTATGGCCAAAAAGTTCTATCAATAAAAAGGTATTATTCGTCAACTTTTCTTTGTTTGCCATTTTTCTTTTTTATTTACTTAATGGTTATCATTTATCATCTATCGCTTCAATTACGAGATCGCGTCCAAAAACTCAGAGTCAAGATTTTAGAAAAAGGACGCTTAGCTCGACAAGCCAGTCCAAAATCCAACTCATTAGTGGTGGAATTCCCCATATCGACAAAGTTACACTTGGAAAAATCCAAGTAAAACACGTCAAAGGAAATCAGTCATAAGGCGGCGACCAAAACTTGAGATAGACAATGAGTTTGAGGTAAGAATTGTCACATAAGATTTCCTTGCCTATATTCGAAAAGTTTCTCAAAAAGCGAGTTACGCATAACTTGGAGCGAATTCGAATTTTTTTATGACAAGTCCAATTAGGATGATCAAAACGACTCTGCAGAAAAAAAAAATTGCTCGACAAGATATATGCAAAAAATATATTTCATTGATTGTAAAGTTTGGTTACAAACTTAACTGAAAAAAAAAAGATACAAAAATAATTTTTTTTTTCCCTAAACAGTTGGAGGAGCGGGGGCATCGTTGCCATCAGGATCAGAGAGATTGTCGCCGATTTGAGCAAAAGAATCCTCGAAAGCATGAGTTTTGGCAGCCTCTTTAGGGGTAGGAGCTCAGATATCTTTTAGAGCCCCACCCAAAGGAAGTTTGACAACAATGAGGGGAAGTGTGGCCAGAAGAGTCGGACCCTTGACCTCCTACTTAGGGCTAGTGTCCTCCTCGCCTTCCTCCTAGCCCTCACCATCAGGCTCGGAATGATCCGAGTATACATAGGCCATTCCCTGAGCCTCAGTCCTTATCCTATTGACCTCATTCTAATAAGCTTGTGGAAGAAAGGGGAAGTTGATCAATGGATGAGTTTCTTACAATTTCTGCACAAGGAAGACTGACGTCTCCCAAGTTCTGTTAGTGATGGCCTCATTCAACTTGTCGATTCGAAGCCTAAGCTGCTCAGTCTTAGCCTCAACCACGACATTTTGTCAACCTTTCGCTTCCTGGGCAAGGTCGAGCGAGACCTGTTTGAACTTTGCCTCCCAATCCGAGGCAGTTCTTTGAGCCGAGGTGAGCTCATTGTTCAACTTATTATTGACACCTCACTGTTGTGCTAAACTCTTCTCAGCCTCGATCATTTTGGCTTCAGCAATCGCCCGACTAACCAACCTCACTTACTTTGATTTTGTCAAGGAACTCCTTCTCCTTTACCCCGAAGGTCACCATTTCTTCCCTAACAGCTTGAGCTTGGCCTGCTTCATATCCTTCTCCTTCTCTGTTACCTCGACCCTAGCCAAGACGTCCTTCTTAAGCGTTTTTGCTTCTTGTCATCCTTGATGAGTGCCCTTTAATGTGGGGTAACACTTATCATAAAGAAGCCTGCTCGCCATGCAAGCCTAAAAAAGGAAAATGAAAGTCAGCGAGAAATAAAGAAAATGTATGTAAAAGAAAGAGAAGGGGGATAACTACTGGTACCTTTACCGCATAGTTGCACACCCAAGCCAACTACTGTGAGTGAGATGAATCCCTAACACTAGCAAAAGTTTGTGGGGTTACGGCATCCCTGGTTGCTGCAGCCCCAATGTTGATGTGTTTAAGGAGTTGATCGATTAATGCATTGACCGTAGCTTGAGCTATCTCGTCCATCTTTTTGCCTCCCTGTTGAGGCGAGCTTGATTTACTTCCCATGTTAGTAACAGCTTCGCCCGTGGGAATAGACTTCTTCTTGGCCAAGTCCTTGGCCGTTGACTTCTTCAGGCCAACAGCCTGGCCTACAACCTCTTTGCCTGAGCCACCCTACCACTCGAAAACCTTTTATTTTCCTGAGCCCCCTTAAGGCTCGATCAATTTTTCCTTGCCAGAGCCATCATGTTACTTGGGCACTTTCTGTTTTTTCGAGCCTTCAGTTGGCTTGGATACTTTCTTTGTTAGCCTCTTTTGGGGCTCGAAGGAACCTTTCTCGCTGACTGCCTTAGAGGCAATTGCGAGCTTCTTAGCACTTGGGCTTTCCCCAAGCTCACCCCTGTTTCGATTGAGGGCCAGATGTGAGGCACCCTACTCGGCTGATCCAGCAGCATCAATAGGCTACTTCTTCGCCTGCGCAACTGACGGCTTCTTGGCAACTCTGGAAGCTGCCTTTTTTTTTTTTTTTTTTTTTTCAGGCCCTTTGGTTTCTTGGCCCACATTTCTACGAAAAGAAAGACAAACTATCAATAACCTACACACACACACACACAAAAAAAAAAAGTGTGCGAGACAATAAACGCTTTACCTTTATCAAGGACGGTGATGAAATTTGCTCTATCCGAGAAAAAGCCGTATGCCTTCAGTCAAGGAAGCGAGATAATCTCTTTGATGTTGCGCTTCCTGTCAGAGAAATCGTTGAAGCCTTTGTAAGATCACCTCGGGGAGAAAATTTTGTTCGACGTTTACTACACAACAAAGAAGTTTGGTTAGTTCGACCATCGAACTTGAAAGTTCTCCTCGCACTCACTGGAGGTCAAAGTCTTACTAGCTTTTGAAGAAAAAACGTCAGTCTCCCTGGACTCATAAAAGAAAAACTGAGAATCCCAATGCGAAACCTTTTTTGGAACGTCGACTAGACCATTAAAATGTACATTCCTCACCTTGGAGAGGTAGTATGTTTGGTCTTAACCTTTCTTTAACCTATACAAATGGACGAGCTTCTTAACAAATGGCTTGCCTAGCTCGGCAATTTGATATGCTATGTACAAACTTATAATTATGACGTATGAGTTTGCGGATAGCTAGAGAGGGACGATGTCGAACTGTCTCAAAACGCTGTCATTGAAATGATGACCGAGGATAGATAGCTCGCACCTTAGGAGAGACTTAGAAACTGCCATGTAGCTCGTGGGGGGATTCTTCTAGGAGAAGCCTCCCCCAACCCTCAAATTAAGTTGAGGCACATAAGTCTCAGTTATGCGCCTCATATCCTTGATCTCGATCGAGGCTGAGCGACCTCCGTAGAGGCATGCTCAAAAGAGTCCGTCGCGTCAGGGTTTGAGCTCCATGCAACAACATCCTTGCAAACCTCCGGGATTATACCTCTAAGGACTACCGAGCCTACAGGGGAATCAAACATGTGATCAATTGTGTGGTTGCTTGACGAAGACATGATTATAGCTTGCCTCTAGGTACCTGAAACAGAAGTGAACATGTGTTAGAGCTCGAAAAACTCAGCGACTTATCCACACTTTGCTTTCAATTCAGGCACTCGAGATAGCTCATGTCAGACAACAGATGCACGTAACCTACTAGGGATTCCAACGACCGTCATAATAAACCCTCTTTAAACTCAGATGTGTTGGAGACACACTTAAGAACCCTAACAAGGCCCTAAAAGACTCAATGTGGCCACGACAATGGCCACCTAAAATCGTAAAAATCAAGAAAACAAGCAAAGGAAAGGAAAAGAAATCTTACTGAACTGAAACATGTGATGAACTCGCTGGAAAAGCACCGTGGAGATGGAGAAGTAGCAACGAAATAAGGAACAAAGCTTGAGACGAGTTCGCCCACTTTTATAGTGGTTTGCATGGGAGACGAAAAGGCGGGGTTCGCGATCTACAGTAAATCTCAACCTTCCATTTGTTGAGCAATCTCGACCCTTAGACGTGGCCATGTGTCGATCATCCACAAAGGGCGATCAACCATCTGACTGCCATAATCATAACTGTCGTCACATATCACCTCAACTTCGCTTGTGGACAGCTACAGTCACCCACACGTGATGAAAAGTAGCTGCCAAAGACTATCGCATTTAATGTGACATGGCTGCATGAAATTTACACAAGTATCATTTCTTTTCAAATTCCGAGTTTGCCAAGAGTGTCATAGAAGAGAAAAGGTCAAGTGTGGAGTATGTTGATTGAGTATGAGTCTGACTATCGAAGCTCGACCGAATCTACATCTAATGCCCTACCGATGAATACTGAGCCTGATATCAAGTCGATCAATAGTCTTCAAAGCTCGAAACGAGTACCGAACACTAGGGGGCAGATGTTGTTTGTGACTTTTCCATTAAGCTTGGAGAATTGCGAGGTTATAGCTCGATCCAGATCTAACTTGACTTTATCGATTGTCTAACCCAACATAAGCTCGTAGAGTTATAGCTCGACCTAGCACAAGCTAGTCACAACCAATTCTTATGGTTGTTCAACCAGCTCACAGATAACTCCAGATTTCAGAAGGGATCAAATCGACAACAATCTTTACATAATCACAATGCCCAATCACGAGAATATTGGAGTTATAGTTCAAACTTAATTGTAATCTCTTTATTTTTGTTATTTCCTTTGTACAAATTTTGTATATAAACTCCATTCAACGATGAGAAAGAGGTTACCAATTTATTCTAGGATTGTCATTGTAAACTCTCATAGCAAATACAAGAACAGTGGAAGTAGGCTCAAGAGTTCAACTTGTCGAACCACTTTAAAAACCTTTTTGTCATTTCCTTTACTGCATTTGAATTGCTTATTCTTTGCTGGTTACCCGTAATAACACACACATCAGTTTTGATCCCGTTAAGGTCGATCGGATCACTTATATATATATATATATATATATATATACACACACACACACACACACACATCAGTTCCGATCCCGTTAAGGTCGATTGGATCACTTATATATATATACAAACGTGTATTTTATATTTATCAAATTCATTTAATAACATAATATATGGAATTCCTTAATAAATAAGGTGCGTTTAGACTTAGGGATCTGGGAAGATTACTCTTATAATATATATTTTATTACGGGTATTACGTTGTTTGGCTGTCAAGTAATAAAAGATTACGGTAATCTTTCATTGCCAATAATTGTTATTGTTGATAATATAGTGGGTAATCAGATTACATTCTCAATAGGTGTTATAAAAAGATTACCGGAGTAATCCATTGTTTATACCAATTTTACCCTTAATTAAAAAATACTTTGGACATAAATGCCCTCATATGTCTACCAAATAACAATTAGCCCAACTATGAAAAATGATGTCTATAACCTCATAAATTAATTTTTTTGGATAGAAATGCCCCTCACTATTTATATGAATACCCCATAATTTTTTAGCCATTGTAGACGATTGCCAGTTTCCGTTGGAACGACAGACGATCGGTCGAATCTGGCCGATCATGCGCCGATATGGTCATGTAAAACCCTATATGGAAAAATAAATATGAATTATGTTCAGCAATGAATGATAATGATTCAACCAATATGGGTAAACAATAATAAATGAGAAGGAGATGAATATGAATATGAGCAATAAATATGAGTATGATGATGATGCTTCAAGTGAGCATGAGATGAGTAATAAATGAGTTGAGAGAGAAGAAATGCTTAGAGATTTATAGTGGTTTGGAGCTCTATCCACAAGTCTCCTACGTCAACTTCTTCAAGGCAACCTCTTTAAAGTTCCACTAAAATCGAATTTCGCTTTTATAATAGTTTTCACGGGATTTCGCCTTTACAATAGTTTGACATGATTTCACCTCTAGATTTACAGGATTTCGCCCACAAAGTGTTTGATAAAAGGTGTGAGAAAGATTGCCTCTTAACTTAGGCTTGAACACACAATAAGAACAATACTCTCAAAGGATAACAAATGAATACAAGAGAGTGATGCTTTGATTTGGATTTTTAGCTCAAAGGATTATGTGAGAATGTTTTGATATGACTTGAATCTCTAATATTCTCTCTACTTTTCTAAGCATTAAAGTGCTCTATTTAAGCTTGGCTTCTCCCTTGGTTGCAAAGAGTCGTTGCTGTATTTAATGCATGTCTGAAAAGTCTGCAAACACATAGGAACGACTATTCCATTATTGCAACGGTTGTTCCTAACACCAATGGTCAATTCATACAACTTTAGGGTTTCTGGTATGGTTGTTCCACCATGAGGAATGGTCTAACCATTGGCTCATTAAAATCCATAAAAAAATCCATTAGCATGAACGACTACCTGGAACGTTGACGTTCAGCCAAGAATGATCTTTGAGTGTGAACGATCGTTCTACCATGGAGAATAGTCATTCTACTTTTGATACTTGAATCTTCAACTTGATCTTTAAGGCTTGTCTTCCAAGATTCGTTAAAGGCACGAAGAGTTTGATTTCTAAGAGCTTTGACTTTTGACTAGAATGGAACAGGCGTGTTTGGTCGTGCTGGTGTGAGCGACTTCGCTCCATTTTGGATAGAAGCATGCACGATCGCACGAAACATTGTCGTGCTAAGAGAAATGTGCACCTGGGCAATTTTAATTCAAAGGAACGATCGTTCCTTTATCCTGCACGATCGATCCAAAAGGAAAAATTGCATTTTGTTTTTGGTTTTAATTTTTGTTCATACTTAAGCATGTTTGTTAGAAATTGATCAACTCTTTGATTAGTTTTGGCACATCAAAACACATAAGGGCTCAACATGCCATTTATCTGGCCGTTTTTGATCAGATCCACGACCATCTAGCCGTTTTCGACCTTCGATTTGGCCAGCAACGGCTAGACCAACGCACGGCTGGCCAGATCCGACCAATCATACTTCATTTCGGCGACTATCGAGGACGACTGGTGGTGGTGGTCAATAGTCGTTTGTAGTAGCTAGGGGTATTTTGTAAAAATTTAAACTTTTGTTGTTGGTGTGTTTTAGCTAAATTCTTAAATATGGGGGGTTAAAAGTAATCTATCTAAATAATAATTATAATAGTATTATTATTAAAAAGGAAGGACAATTCAGTAAAAGCCTCAATTGATAATATTATATTCCTTCCAACCAAACATTTTAATTATTTATACCCACCAATCTAACCAAAAATATTGATATAACATTCCCCCATAATCTTCAAGGTAATCCATCTCACTAATAATCCTATATTATTAGCAATAAAACATTCCCCGAACCAAACACACCCATGGTGATAATTGTGTGGAATCCATCTTTTAACCTTATTTTTATTATCGTACACAAAAGTTTGACAATTTTCGAGGAAGGGACCGTAATGGCCATTTTTTCCCGACCTCATACATGAAAATCTTTGAATTGCTTTTATTACATAAAATATTAGTTATAATTAATTTAATATATCAATTAATTATATATTTAATATATTATGTATTTTTATTTGGGACAAGGCTTTATTTTACAAGTTTTCACCTTTTTGCCCCTGTCTTTGGTTCCGGGGTATAATTATCCCATCCGACCTCAACCCTGAACTTTTTGAGGAGTTCCCTGTTCAATGAAACCGATTTTTCCAAGTATCCAATCCCAAATTTTTCTATCATCTCTATCATAAATACTAAATAAGCAAGATAGTGGAAATTAAACTCTAAGGGGTTGGTATGGTGGTCAAAGAGGTTTGCTCCATTTATTGAGTTTTTGGGTCCAAACCTTGAGGTCACCTATCATAATGATATTTTGACTTACCTGATCCTTAATGCTTGTAAGGTGTTTAACGGACCATGTAGATTAATTGAGGTGCACGTAAACTGGCCTGAATACCTCGGTTAAAATAATAATAATAATAATAATAATAATAATGGAAATTATATGCTACGCTGTGCACCTTCCTAAGAAAGGGTCAAATAAATAAAATTTCTTTTTTATATCAATCAATGAGTTAATGTAGTACCTATGGAGTACAACATAATATGACCAAAGATCATGGATGGATGGTCAAAAAATGAAGGAATGAGGATACATTATAAAATTAATATGAAAAAAATCGGAGGGTGCCAATTCAAGAGGTAAGAATGTTTGATTGAGACTTTGAGATGGTTAAAATTTACTTAACAAAATATTTCTTTTTAAGACATAAATACATGTATTAAATAGGAAGTTTTTTTTTTTTTAATAGCATCTAACGAAGCCATTAAGAAGTGGTGAGCAGTTCGGGTACCCTCCATTTTTGGGGAACCGGAACCGGAACCGAAACCGAAACCGGAACCGAAACCGGAACCGAAACCAGAACCGAACAGTGCAGGTTTCCAAAAAAAGGAACCGGAACGGAACTGCACAGTGCAGGTTCTTCAATAGGAACCGGAACCTAAAATGTGGTTCCGGTTCCTTTCCGGGGTACCCTATAAAAAATCAATTACCCCCTATTAGTTTAAAAATGACAAAAATACCTTAAAAGTTTACAAATACACCCCTAAAAAAATACTTTGGGTTTAGGGTTTAATTCTAATGTAATATTATAATTAATTAAATTGTTAATCATTTAATTAAGTATTGTAATATTATTTATAATAGAATGTTATAATTAATTAAATAATATACCATAAATTTATATGTAATGTTATAATTATAAAATTCTAATCATTTAATTAAGTATTGTGTAAATTGTAAATTACTAATGTTTATAATATATGTCATAATCAATTAAGTAATCTTTAATTATGTAATGTTATATTAATTATATGATCATACTATAATAGTAAATGTAATGTTATAATGAATTAAGTAATCACACTATAAATCTATAAATATTATAATTAATTAAATTTCAAATCATTTAATTAATTTACTAAGTTATAATGGAATGTTATATGATTAAGTAATCATATTATAAATATAAGGTAAGTTATAATTAATTAAATTTTTAATCGTTTAATTAAATAATGTAATATAATAGTAAATTACTATATTTATAATGTAATGTTATAAATTCATAACTAATTATGTAATCATTTAACTATGTAATGTTAAATTAAGTAAGTGATATTAATATAATATGGTATAATTTAATTGAGTAATTATTTAACTATAATGTAATGTTAATTAATGTTTACAATGAATGTTTATAAGGTAATATTATAATTAATAAATTTCTAATCATTTAATTAAGTATTGTGCTAATGTTTATGTAGTAAATTAGTAATTACTAATGTTTAAAACATAATATCATAACTCATAATCAATTAAGTAACATTTAATTATGTAATGTTATAATTAATTATGTGATTATACTAAATGTAATGTTATAGTGAATTAAGTAATCAGATTATAGATATTTAGTGTTATATTATAATTAAAAATTTTAATCATTTTAAGTAATGTAATAAATAAAAGTAGTAAATTACTAAGTTTATAATGTGATGTTATAAATTTATAATTAATTAATTAATCATTTAATTATGTATATATAATTAATAAGTGATCATAATTAATGTAATATATAATGTATAATTTAATTAAGTAATTATTTAACTATATGTATAATTACTTAATTAATCATTGTTTATAAGTAATGTTATATTAATGTTTATAATATAATGTCATAATCAATTAAATAATCATCTAATTATGTAATCAACTAATTAATTATGTAATCAACTAATCATACTATAATGAAATAGTGAATGTTACAATGAATAAGTAATTATACTATAAGTCTTTAATATAAATTATAATTTATTTATTTATAAATATATATAATTAATTAAGTAATCATTTAATTATAATGTAATGTTACAATTAATACATAATCGTACTAAAATTTATAATGTAATGTTGTAATTAATTAATCTAATCATTAATTAAGTATTATGTAATGTTTGTAGTAAATTAGTAATTATAATATTTATAATATAATGTCATAATCAATTAAGTAATCATTTAATTATGTATGTTATAAATTATATAATCATATTATAATGTAATGTTATAGTGGAATTAACTATTAAGTAATCATACTATAAATTTTTAATGTATATTATAATAATTAAATTTTTAATCATTTAATTAAGTTGTATTAATGTTTATAATAAAATGTTATAATTGACTAAGTAATTATACTATAAATCTATAATGTAATGCTATAATTAATTAAATTTTAATTATTAATTAAGTAATATACTAAATGTTATAACTTTAAGTCAATTAATTAAGTAGTAATCAAAAATGTAATACTATAATTATTATAATATAAATCAATTAAGTAATGTTATAAAATTATAATTAATTAAGTAATCATTTAATTATAATGTAATGTTATAATTGATTAAGTATGATATTTAACTAGTAATTAAATTTATTAATGTTTATCAATTATTATAATAATTAATTAATTACTAATTTATTATAGATATACTTAGAACTTGATAATTGAAATAAATAACTAAATATATTATTACTCAATCAAATATACTATTTTATTAAAAAATAATTTTTTAAAACATAAAAATGTAAAACACTTTTAATTGGTTCATAATTCTAATTATTCACTTAATTAATCAAAATTTTAAATAATATTATGAATATTAAAGCTTTTAATTGGTGTAATTTATTGTAATAAGTATAATTGTATTCGTATATTTACTTAACTAGGTTATTCTAAAAATTTAACTTTTTCTATTTTAAATTTTTTTATATGTAAAATAATAAAAACCCTCCATTATTCACATTTCACAAATATTTTATTGTAGTTCAGGTTCCAAAACAGGTTACAAACAGGTTCCAAAACAGGTTCCAAAACAGGTTCCAAACAGGTTCCAAAAATCGGTTTCAAACCGGATAACCCCTACAGGTTCCAAACAGGGTACCCTTTTTACAGGTTCCGGTTCCTCCATACACAAGAACCGGAACCGCACAGTACCGGTTCCAAAAAATTGGAATCGGAACCTACCCGCACAGTACCAGTTCCAGGTAGGTTCCGGTTCTGGTTCCGATTCTACCCCCCGGTTCCGGTTCTCCCCGCTACTCGTGTTCACCCCTAATTAAGATATTTTTAAATCAGAAAAATTACTGATAAAATCATATTAAAAGTTATTATTCAATCTTCATTGGAAAAAAAAAAAAAAGAAAAAAAAACACCTAAATATATATTTTTAACCGTTTAAAAACTGACCCTACGTTAACGTAGACGACCAGTCAAGAATCAAGATTTTTCCACAAGGGAGACATCAGACGGTCCAAATTTCATAAATTGCTTGACTTCAACGGTCCAGCTCAGCCGACGAAAAGTCTGCGGTGACCATTGGTGACTCGGCAGTCTCTGCACGCAGCGATTATTAAACTAAAACCCACCCAGCACACAGCTGACTCCACACTCTCTTGATCTCTCATTCACCATGGCCGATCACAACCACCATCGCCACCACCGTCCCCACCGCCTTTCCGTCCCTCTTCGCCCCTCCGCCACCTTCAACACCACCACTCCCACCGCCCGGTACCCTCCGTTTCCATACCCTTCGTCGACCCCAACGTCAACGCCGTCGAAACTCCGGTCCCTTTCGTTTCCCTCCAAACCCTCCAACAAATCTTCTCTCTCCTTTCTCTTTCTCATTCTCTTTTCCCTTCGTTCTCTCTATTCTCTCCTCCCTTTTCTCCGCTCTTCCCCTTCTTTCTCTCTCTTCCCTTTCACTTTCCTCGTCTCTCTTCTCTCCTTCCTTCTCTCTCTTTCTTTCACAATCTTCTCTTACCCCTCCTCGAAACAGCAACGGTTTAGTCTTAATTTAAAACAGCACCAATCCGTTCTGTCTTTTTCGCTAATCTCCCCTGCTGAGAATAAATTTTTATTTACTAAATCATTTGTTTTGGCGCTTGTGTTTCTGCTCAGATTTCAGGCTCTTAGATACTGTGGCACTGCGGCGATGATCTTGGCTGAATTGTCCGGTAATGTTACCGGACGGTTTCTAGCTGAGGCTAGGAAAAATCAGAGTTTAAATGATTGGAGTAAGTTCTCTAGATTACGTGGGTTTTTGTGTTTGTTTCTTGGGTTATTTTTGTTATCAATTAGTTGGGATCGGATTGAATGTTTCCCGTTTTCGAGTTCTTTACGGGGTTCATCTATGATTTACGGAGAGAATTGTGTTAGAGTTTGGCCAATGTTGTTGCCGTTTTTAGCTGGGTTTTTAGGGTGTTATGAGAGAGTTTCAATGAATTGGGGAACAATTAGGCAACTGAATCGTAAACAGGTTAGGTTAATTTGTTTGTTTTATACAACAATTTTTCTTTTTATTCCTGCTGTTGTGAGTTGGATTGTTTTTGAGAAGGATGGTGAAGGTGTTTCCATTGCAAATTTGGCTTGGCCTTTGGCCAATACTGTTGTGTTTGGAGTGCTTTTGAGTGAGAATTATAGTGATGAGAAGCTAGTGAGTTCTACGGATTTTCAAAGAGAGTTTCTGGTTACCTCTGTTTGTACTATTGTCTTGGAGTTGTTTTATTACCCTGAGCTCTCGCTTTTTGGATTGGTGATATGTCTTTTGTTATTGTATTTTGCTATTAGAGAATTGGATCCTCTTCATTGGAATTATCTTCAGTTGGGGTTTGAATCTTCGGAGTCATTTAGTTCTTCGATTATGAAGCCTATCCACCACATTTTGAGTGAGAGGAAATCTCGTAAGATTGCACTTTTCCTTTTGATTAATACTGGTTACATGGTTGTTGAATTTGTTGCCGGGTTCATGAGTAATAGTCTTGGATTGATATCGGATGCATGTCATATGCTGTTTGATTGTGGTGCATTGGCAATTGGGTTATATGCTTCATATATATCACGTTTGCCTGCAAATAATCAGTTTAATTATGGTCGGGGGAGATTTGAAGTTCTATCGGGGTATGTTAATGCTGTCTTCCTTGTTTTGGTTGGGGCATTAATTGTCTTGGAGTCGTTAGAGAGGATATTGGATCCTCAGGAGATATCAACTAATAGTTTGTTGACTGTTTCAATTGGAGGGCTTGTTGTGAATGTAATTGGTTTGATTTTCTTTCATGAGGAGCACCATCATGCCCATGGTGGTGGCTCATGCTCTCATTCTCACTCCCACTCCCATTCCCATTCCCACTCCCATCACGATCACCAGCATTCACATGACCATGAAGGTCATAGCAAGCATCAGGAATGTATCTCTATCTCCCATGGAAGTTCTGAAAAATGTTGTTCTCTCAAAGATGATCATCATGGCAACTTTCATGCCACTTACCAGCATGACCATCATGAAGGTACTCATAAGCAAGAGCTGCCTCGTGGACATGCACATGAAGACCTTTCTCATCAACATAACCACAAAGAACATGCTCATGGACATGACCACCACGACCATTCTCACGGACATGACCACCACGACCATTCTCACGAACATGACCACCACGACCATTCTCACGAACATGACCACCAAGACCATTCTCACGGACGTGACCACCATGACTATCAAAGCTTGCTCCATATTTCTTCCAGAAGTTTGCAAAATCACTCTAATGAGGAACCACAGAAGCATCGCCATCAACACATTGACCACAATATGGAAGGAATCTTCTTGCATGTCCTGGCAGACACCATGGGAAGTGTTGGAGTTGTTATATCAACTCTTCTAATTAAGTACAAGGGATGGCTTGTTGCTGATCCTGCCTGCTCAATATTTATATCCGTTTTGATTGTATCCTCAGTTATCCCCTTGCTTAGAAACTCTGCAGAACTTTTGCTTCAGAGAGTTCCTAGGGCTCATGAGCTGGATTTGAAAGAAGCTCTCAATGATGTTGTGAAGGTAAAGGGGGTATGCGGCATTCAGAACCTGCATGTATGGAGCTTAACAAACACGGATGTGGTTGGGACACTTCATCTTCATATCTCAAAGGAAACTGACAAGGCTTTTACGAAGGCCCAAGTGTCTCACATATTACATGATGCTGGAATCAAGGACTTGACTTTGCAGGTGGAATATGTCAAGTAATTTATGTAGTAACTTCTGAAGTAGTGTCCGCCTTTAGAGAGTACTTGAAGAGAGCCTAGTTCATTGAGCTTGAGGACTGAATTTGACTGCAGATTATAGATGCTCCCTTCTCAGCAGTCTCATAAGTTCACTAAATTACACAGTTTCAGATAACTTGAAATGGCTTTTGCAAGCACTAGTGGGATTCTGTTGATTATCTTCGCATGGAAGTTCAGCATGCAGTAACCAGTCAGGGAGGACAGTTGTTCGCCGTTTGGATCATACGATGACAGATTATTTGGCTGTAGGCACAAGGTACTTGTGCAGACAGTAGACATGTAAAGAAGCATGCAAAGGATACTAAATTACTTGGGGTATGAAACTTACTAATTTCATTAGGTATACTGGTATGATTTATGTCTGTGGTTCTTTTGATATCTGGACTGTGGCTTGATATGTCAGTTTGAAGACAATTTTACATGTTTAAATTTCCTGGTATTAAACAATAAATTTAGTATAGTACGCTCGATATTGTGATTTTGTTTATGCTTTCCAATTAAGCAGAAAAAGAACTGCTTCGTTAAAGTTTCATTTGGTGCAGGATACAAAAGTCAGAGCAGGGTTCTAATCCGAGATGCTGAAGACACAGAGAGAAGGCAATATATTTGATATGGGAAAGGAAGAACAAAATATAATTGAATAGAACAGCATTTTAAGCTCGTTTAACATAGTTTATGTATTGGTACGGCAAAATGCAGACGGGTTACCATCAGCTTGGTATTAGTTATTCAAACTTAAGCCAAAGAAATTTGAAGTTTCTACGGTTATGTAGTACTTGATTTTCACAAGTTTTGACAACTTAAACGTCTAGAAGCATTCATTTTTTTCATTCACATTTTCTCTTTAATCAATGAAGGATTTTCCCATAATGCATTAATCTTATTAGTTGACACAAATTTGCATGATCAATGTAACTAAGAACCAAAGAAAACTGTTTCAACTTTCAAGAGAAATAAATGGAATACTTGACAAAGGAAAATGTAAAGAAATGGGAGTAGTTGGTTAGTTCTTAAAACTTGGGATGCTCTTTGAAAAAAACCCTTGTAATCAATTTTTTAAACTCTAATAATAGAGGTCAACGATCATACAGCCAACGGCGTCCACATCGTTGTTTATTCGTCCGTGGTTATTACGATAGATCGACCACATGGGATCAGCAACGCTTCAGCCAACGGTACAACGCAGTTAAGAAGAGGAATATTCGACCAGACAACAATCGTTTTGACAGTTCGTTTTCATAACAAACTCTTGCTCCCGGAAACAACTCCCAGCAGTCACAGAGAAAGTGTGCTGCTCAAGCTTGTTCCAAAACGTTTCTCTGTTGTCTTAACGTCACTTGAAACAAGTTGCTCTTTCTTTTTACTTCACTGAAACTGCTATTTCTGCTTCATCTTAACGAGAACAAGGGCTTGAAAAAGTTTCAGTTTGTGAAGTAGGGATCTAGGGTTTCTAAATATGGAGAAAGTGGTTGCTGTGATCATGGTTGGCGGACCCACCAAAGGTTTTGATTTTAATTTCTCATAAAAGTTTGTACTTTGTGGAAATCTTGTTCTTAGAATTGGAAGTTGATAATTTTTATTTTTATTTATTTATTTTATTTTTTGGTTTGAAGGGACTCGATTTCGACCCTTATCTTTCAATACACCAAAACCATTATTTCCATTAGCTGGTCAGCCAATGGTTCATCATCCAATTTCAGCTTGCAAAAGGGTTTGTGGTTTTTTTTTTTTTTTCTTTCCCTTTATGTAAGTAGAAAAAAATTGTGATGTTTTTATGGAATGATTTGGAGAGGTTTTGATCTTTTTTGTAGATTCCAAACTTGGCTCAAATATTTCTAATTGGGTTCTATGAGGAAAGGGAATTTGCATTATATGTTTCTTCCATCTCTAATGAGTTGAAACTGCCAGTGAGGTGATTACTGAAATGATTGTCAGGTTTGATCATGATTATAAGCTTTTAAGTAACATGGATGGAGTTTAATTTTGTTCGTGTTAATTCTGTTGCTTTAGATACTTAAAAGAGGATAAACCACATGGTTCAGCTGGTGGCCTTTATTACTTCAGAGACATGATCATGGAAGACAGCCCGGTTCGAACTTTGAACTTGTTCAATTTTAATTCTTTTTTAATTTGCTTTGTCTCTTTGTCTCAATGTTTAGAAAAAAAGATCCTTTTTGTTTTTAATTGTTAATCATTTTCATTAAATGTCTGTTTCTCTGATAAAGTAAGTGGCTGCAATTGCTTTTATTCCAAAAATTGTTTATACTATCATATATATTCTGTTTGTATCCATTTGTATATATCTCCTCACAGATACATTGCATTTACTTTTATTGAGCAGTCACATATATTTCTGCTGAATTGTGATGTTTGCTGCAATTTTCCGCTCACTGACATGCTTGGTAAGTTTCCTGCTTGTATTGGTTAAATGTCTTATCTGTGCTTGCTTATACAAAACCTATACCTAACTTTCTTGTATTTCTGTTGGAGGTATTGACTTAGTGACTTGTTAAATCATAAATGAGTAATTAGAAAATATAATTGCTTTTTTTTTTTTTTTTTTTTGGCAGAGGCCCATAAAAGAAGTGGTGGGATGGGAACAATGCTAGTAATCAAGGTTGGAACATTTACTAATTATTTTTGTTTGAATATTTATTTAAAATTTTCAGATTTACATTACAGCGTCATTCTTTGTTGCAAGCACTCTGATTGTCATCATAATATGATTTTCCCCTCCATCTGCAGGTTTCTGCTGAGTCTGCCCACCAGTTTGGTGAGTTGGTCGCTGATCCAATCACCAAAGAACTGTTGCATTACACAGAGAAACCTGAGACTTTTGTAAGAACGTGATTCAGTTTTTCAATCAGCGAACTGCAAAGTAGTTCTATGCTTAGTAGTCCTGATGATTTACTTGATTTTTTTTTTTACTTGATTTTTTTTTTCTGTTTCCTTAAACATTTGCATTATTCATCAAATGCAGGTAAGTGATTTAATCAACTGTGGTGTTTACGTCTTTACCCCAGATATCTTTACTGCCATTCATGATGTCTTTACTCATCGGGAGGATAGAGGTTGGCCTTTATCCATTGCTGATTAGTTGAAGATTCTTGTTCTTCCTGGTTAGCAAATAGCTAGAAGATATTTTTATTATTTCATACATTTGAACATGGATCACCTTGCAACAAACATTTATAATTTTCTTGTGTGTATTTGCATGAGAAAAAATGTATGGATTTTAGCAAAAATATGCTATTCCACAAGTCAGTCGAAGTTTTCGTGGCTTCCTTAACTATCATTTCTCATCTTTGTAGGATGTACTTCATTGTTTCTTGGTGTCCTGCATACTTATTATAGATTTAGCACCTCTATTTATGTATATTGTTTGATCTACTAAGATGCTTTGCCTTTAGTTTGTATCAGCGTCACACATGAGAAGAGTAATTGAAATCATGTGACTGCTAATTATTGTGTTAAATGTTCATTTGTAAGTAGATTATGCTCAAAGTTTCAATCAAACCTGGGCTTGATACTAAGAAGCCAACATCAGACCTTATTAAGCGAAGAGGATGTAATACAAACTTAAACATGCTCACAGTGGCATCTATGGGTTGAGAGTCCCTATCAATTTCGTTTCGCTCTGTTTTGTTTTGGCTGACTGATTGAACATGATTGGGAAGTCACAAAGGAGAGGGCTAGAGTTTGATACCTATGCTCTTCGATTTGATACTGGAACACATCTTTCTTGCTTACTTAAAATTGGCAATTGTGACCATTTATAACTGTATTTGTTCTTTATACATTCGTGTTCTAGGTGAAAATAAAGGGTTGCAGCAGCCAGTGGGCAAATGCCCTGTTTCCATTGCAAATCCTAATATATATTCATTTTTGTTTTCAGAGGAAAAAATGATTTCATATTTGAATGTGCAAACCTGCCTCCCTTTTTTGGCCTTCTCTTTTCTTGGCCTGTGTCATTATGGGCCAAAAAGTGTTGAAAGAATCATCTTCAATATAAAAAATATAAGTTTTCACTTATTGAGTGTTTTATGGCTTCTTATAATGACAAAATCGTCCTCAACAATGATTATGTTTTTCTTCCATGTGACAAAAGTTTTTATGTTCAAAAACATTCTCTATGCTACAATCAAACAATCATTACTGAATAAGCTATGTAATGCTTATCTGTAACTCTGTATTCATTATCATGTCACATCTAACAAAGTGTTGGTTGTTTCATTTGATTTTCTATATCTGGAGAAATGTTTTCTATTCTCTTTGGTACCTACCATGGGATTTGTCAATTGCAGCTAATATACGCCGGGTGTCCAGCTTTGAAGCCCTCCAGGCTGCTACAAGGTGCATCATATTTTTCAGTTCTTGTATCTTCTTACTACTCTTGCTTCTGAAATTTTAGGAAACATATGAGAAAAAAATGTTAACTGTTGCATTTTAACAAGCTGAGAATATCATGATTTTACTTTTACGATAGTATTGATGTTGTTCATATATATGCTCAAATAGTAATCTATAAGCTAAAATTTGTTCTCCAATGTTTATTATATACTCTTTTCTTCATCAGGGCCCTTCCTGTAGATTTTGTAAGGTTGGATCAGGATATTTTATCTCCTCTTGCTGGGAAGAAGCAACTTTATACATATGAGACCACGGATTTCTGGGAACAGATCAAGACTCCAGGGTAAAGTTATCCTGCTGTAACTTTTTCCTTTTGCTACTCCTATACAATAATCTGCCTTTACTAAATCTGCTTAACATTACAGGATGTCTCTGAAATGTTCAGCTTTGTATCTAGCACAATTTAAAATGAACTCTCCCCATCTTTTGGCCAGGGGAGATGGAATAATGAATGCTTCAGTAACTGGTGATGTGTTCATCCACCCATCTGCTAAAGTACATCCAACTGCAAAGGTAGTTCCATCTCATCTCCTGCCAACATATGTATGCTTTCTAGTAACTGTTTTTAGTGTTTTGTACTTCTACAATTTTAAAATAGTATTTAAAGGGTTGAACCATTGTTGCTTTTCTCTTGTTTCAATTAGGACATTTCACCAAACAAAATTATTCTTCCTTGTAAGAATGTACTCTTAAATGCCAGACCTGTCCTCACACATTTTTGGTAACTATAGCTCCTATCTATTATTTTCCCCTTAGAACCGTGAAACCTGCCCTTGAGAGACAATGGTACAATGTTAAAATGTAGTGCCGAGTTTTCTTTTTCCCTCATTTCCATTCCCCTGCCCTTTTGGGATTCATCTGCATATATTCTGATGCAGTTTTTAATTTTTAATTTTTTGTAGTCTTCTTCTGCCATATTTTTGCTAACTTCTTAGTTTCTTTCTGAACAGATTGGGCCAAATGTCTCAATTTCAGCGAATGTTCGTGTAGGAGCAGGTGTGAGGCTTATAAGTTGCATCATCTTGGATGATGTAGACATTAAGGTATGTAATGCATACACTAGAATTGTATCTATATTCCTAGAAAAGGGTAAAAATTGTAACGCAATTTTTCTCCTGACAGGAAAATGCTGTTGTAATAAATTCTATCGTTGGATGGAAATCTTCACTTGGGAAATGGTCCCGTGTTCAGGCAAGTGCACTATTGCAGATCAACATTTGCCAATCAACTTTACAGATTCTTTAAGGATTTTCCTGATGTAGTTAATTTTATTAAAATGAAAGCTTACAGATCATAGGATGAAGAAAATAGTTTAAGAATCAGTAGCAGATCACTTTCAGTTTTTGATGGGGTTGAAAGTTTAACATATGATATGCTTATAAGTGGTTAAAAGTGAGTGTTCGAAATTCATATGATCATTATATGTTGTACATCCAAACTTATGACAGTGCTTTTTGGTACATTAACAAGTTAGTGATTGGAATGCATCAATTCTAGTATTAGTTGCTTATTTGTGAAAATAATTTCAGTAATTCTACTGAAACATGTAACTTTAAAATCAAAAAATTTGTTATTCAGAAGACTTTCTTTGCAATTATGTATTTTCTTTAATCAATTACCATCACATTCTAGTCAAATTTTTTTTCAAGTTTATATGTAGAAAATGATTTACTTGACAATATTTTCTGAGGATGCTTGTAAAACCAGCTTCTAGATTTACCTTAAATTTAGGATCTCATTGTTACCCTTGTGAATGTAAATTAAAACGCATGCTATTGCTGGTTATTGTGACTGATTGATATTCCAATTGACTGGTTCAGGGAAGTGGGGACTACAATGAGAAGCTTGGAATCACCATCCTCGGTATCTATCATTCCTTTTTCGTTTCTCCATTCAATGATCCAGTATCATTTATGCTATGCTTAAAAGTAGAACTTCATTGCGCTTGAACAAATGGTTGAGTCCTGGTTTATAATTGTGCAGGAGAAGCAGGTACTGTAGAAGATGAGGTTGTGGTGATCAACAGCATTGTTCTTCCAAACAAGACTCTTAACGTCAGTGTACAGGAGGAGATCATTTTGTAACAAAAAGAGATATTATTAAGCCTCCTGGTCAGCGTTTTAACTTAATCCCAGAAAGCAAAATTGTAAGGTTGAGTTGGAATTCAATTGCAGGAAAATTTTTCCAATCACAGGCTTTTGATGTAATCTCCCATTTTGACTTTCATCTGTATTCTAAAATTGTTCAAGTGAGAATGAAAAGGTTTCTGATTTAATGATTTTGTTCATTTGGCTGAGCCTTTTTGATGCTTTACGAAGTTCTGGAATAGATATGTGGCACAATACTGTATTGTCACTGTGAGAACAATATTGCTTTATGAATATGAAACATATTATGAATCTGTATAAAATTAAAAAAAAATATTATTTTTTTATTTCCTAAAATCCTACTTTACACCAGTTCAAAAAAATAACCTCCAGCCGCAAAGAATCTTCCAAAATTTCAACGAAAAAACTTCTCTAGAGGTTTAAAGAGTTCTCTAAAACATACATTGAGATCTGTAAACAGTTAACAGTCAATGAAGGATGGGATACAGGAGCAAATTGATCACAATCTGAAACTTTTTATCCAAAATTTTTCTTGATATGTATCTTAAAAGCAACAAATACATCACAAAAAAACTATCTTAGTACACAAGTATAAGTCGACTACAGAAACATTCTGTTCACAGCAAAATCTATAAGAGAGTAAAAATTGAACCTCAACCTGATTTTGACTCTTAGTCTGGAAGACACAAAATCAAAAGGTTGTTTCCCAGGCAAACTCAGACAAAAGTGTAGCAGATGAATTTTCCTTCTATTATCTAATTAATAATATCAATTGCTGACTAAATGGAAAATCCGGGCCACATATTTCAGATTACTTCCTCAGCTAGGTACCACCGGACTGTTTCATTGACTGACTCCCCTTTTACCACTTTTCCGATAGTATTTGCCATGTAATACTTGATCAGAGATTTCAAGAAATAGAAACAGATAGATGTGTAAATCCTGAAATGTCCATGTGGGATATGAATGTTGCTCTTCTTTGCTTTTTGCTAACCACACTTCATCAGCATCAATGAGAACAAGGTCACTAAATCCCTAATTGTCATTCACTCGTTTGGTCGCAACTCCAGCTTGTATGCTTGTATTTCCATGGGCGAAATCATTACATGTCCCTCGTGAGTATTATCACCTAACTGCTCAGGGTACCCAAGCATTCCTGTGTCTTCATGCATGAGATTTAAAGAAGTTGCCCTTACATTTGATACTGTAAGTTCCTTGAACATGAAAAACAAATTTACAGGCTCATCAGCAACACTAATGCACTGTGATCTGCCCTTCCGACAGTACGAAGAATCCCAATGTCGCCTCTGAAAGATTAAAACAAACCTAGAATCTCCAGGTGCCTGCTGAGAATACTTTGATGGCCGGGGAACCTTAAAATTCACAATATGCAAGTCACATGGCAAGGAAGCGGCTAGAGGACAGAAGGATCTAGGTGGGGGCCGCACAGATAACTGCTGTGGCTTCTTGGCAACAAATCCATGTAATGGATAGTTCAAGTGAGCACCAACAAGATGTGATAGAAGAGAGGGGCTTAAGGGAAGTGGGTTGGAAACATGATTTGAAGTAGAAGAAATGTTGGATTCCACAAGGATGTGAAAGATTACATTCATTGCACGGTTATCCAACACTCCTTGCCCAAGACCACGGCCATCATCTCTTACCAAACGTCGGTCAAGCATAATCTCTAACCATCCATCCTTGGGGCTTGCCACACCCAGTGACTGCCGAGAATGAACAGAAAATCGCTGACCATTGGAACCTTGCATGAATGCAAGTGAAGGCATAGGGTAGTAATTTCCCTGCAACGGGATCTTGTCATAGGTTTCTCTCCTGCTCATCTGAAAGCCATTTAAGTCGGAATAGAATATCCTGCTATTATCAATATCAGTTTTGTACCTAACTATCAGCTCCTTGTCATTGAAATCATAGCCAAGAAGCTCAACATGATATTCTTTCTCAATGACAAATTCCTGTATCGTATTATCTCCATTATAAATGCGAGTACTATGGGATATGGGGCTTTTCTCCCATTCAGTCCTTGGGTAAGAGTATACTTCCCGCATCAAAGGTCCTTCAGAAATAATCATCAAGCCACCAGTTTCGATAATAGGCTGAGCATCACCGATGGGTTTGAATAGGTAGGCCCCACTTTCCCGAGTAGAATACATACCTATTTCTTCATGCACAACATTTAGGGAGCCATTTATATGGCTTACTTTCTGCAATAGCCCACGCTGGACATCAAAGGTGAGAATGTGATGTCTATTCCGGATTTCAGCCACATCACCTTCTACTTTTGAGCAAGCATAAGGAGTAGGGCAAGAGAAAGAATTGGACTTTGATAAGTATTTTAGTTTTGACGGTTTTGCTATTTCACACCCAGCAAAACCATTAGCAATGTAATATATTTGCAACCCCATGGCGGGAATAGAAGCTTTCCAGTGAAGACGGTGCTTCCCAGTAAAGATTTTGCTCCTATCATGCTGCACTTCAGGAGAAATCTGGCTTTGTACACAGGTCCAATTTGAGTCCAAAACAGTAACATCTGGCCTATTAACAATAATCATTACAACCTCTTCCCTTGTTTGCTCCGAAGGATTAAAAAAGACCACGGATTGTGATGTACCTTCATGAGCACTGATTGCTTTGTACATTGGCTGAACATCATATTTAGATCTCAATTGTATTGGCTCAAACTGGGATACAGTCTGATCAAATTTTTCACGCATTCCAATCAGGACTTCAATAGCTTTAGACATGAAAATCTGCAAATCCTGTAAAGAAGTATGCATCCGGGTTCCATAGTCCTGAACAACATGATCTTTTGCAGTACCGGTTACCCCATCATGATGTTGGAAAAGAGCTAAATTCCTCCTTGCTGCTGTCAGCTTGTAAGCAAAACTTGTGGGGAACTTCTCACATTGTGGCCTTTGACAATAACCAAGCAACAACGCAATCATCATTTCTGTTGCACGAAGAGTTTGCTCTAGCACCCGATCAACAGCCTTGAAGAAAGGTCTTGAAACATAATAGCCACTCCAGTAGTCCTGTTGTCTATCAGCATAAGTAAAGAAGTCACCCGACAGAGAAGGAAAACCTACAATCTGACTAGAGCCACCCTCACCAGGACCAGAATAATTTATTCTGTCAGCCTCCTCACGAAGTGTTTGGAAGTAGTCATCCAAAGTACCAAATTTTGCCTCTGCATTTAAACTGGGGTTTGAGTTGATATAATCAAATAACAATTGGTAATTCCTAAACTGTGCTTCAGCTTCGTCAATGGTGACGTAACGGAAATCATCTCCAAGAGGGATGAGAAGTGTATTTGTCCGGTATAATGTTGATTTCTTCCTATATTGATCCAAAAGTTTCAGTGCCCTCTCCTGCACATTCTCCTTCTTGATCTCAACTGGATGTTGTCCCCATGGACACAGTTCATAAGAAAAGCCAAACATTCGAGCAAAATCAAACTGACAACAGATAGCAGGCTCTGGTCCACAAGTATGTGGAACATCATATGAATAGAAAGGCATCATGTGCACTAAAATGTCAGTAGTTTCATCAACATCCCAAGTTTGACGCCATACATATTCCAAATTTTTGTGCAAAGCCAGTTCTTTCTTCAGTTCATAGTGGGTCCTTTGAATAAGCATGTTCTCAAAACCCATACGACGGAGGAGATATGCCATTGTAGCCGAGTAACCAAATGGATCAATTGCCCAAGAATTCTTAGGAATAAACCCAATGGTGTCATTCAACCACATGTTCCCCTCGGCAATCTGATAAATGGATCAAAATAAACATTAAAATTCTAGATCTATTTGAGGACACGGTTATCGCAAGTTAGAAAACTAGCTGATCATCAACATGGATACAAACACAAGGACAGCTGTCACATGTGATTATGGGTGTCGGTATGGCTGTGTGAGTATATGTGGATGTGTATGTTATTGTGTCCAATAGCACCTTTTTACATTGATAAGCCAAAAACATAAATCTATCTCTGGATTGGCTATAAAATATCTCAATTCACAATAACATATTGCAAAGGAGCTAAAATATCAAATGAGACCTGAACCTTTCAAAACATCTGCATGATTATAATAAAAAGTAGAGCAAGATAGAATGAACATTATTTACCCCAGTATGTATCATCTACTCATCAACATATCATTGTGTTACATAAGCCACCACAGAGGATTAGAAAACAAAATAACGGCCGGTAGGAATACAGAAAAAATACAAGATTGAATGTTATCTTATTTTGAAAAAAAAAATTTCTAAACCAATGGAGGCTTGAAACCATTCTAAAGAATGTTTCAAAAATGTACTGCACCAGAAAGAAAATAAAAAATTCAACTTAGATCTAATTCATGAATACTTTTCTTAGATATTTCAATTCAAATGCAAATCATTCAACTTTCTTCTCTTTGGAACTCTAACATCATTGTATTTTGACCTTTCACAAAAAATTAAAATCACAAGAGAAGTGTCTCAAATGCTATAAGGAAATTAAAAGCCATCCAATATTAAATAATATTAGCACGAACAACTCAATAAGTTATGAACTAAATGCACTACATAGCCACTCACATCAAAAAATTGATGATATAGAAACATCCAACCAATCAATTGAAGCTGCATGCTCATCATATAACCAAGGAACATATTAATCTCTAAAAACTATTTAAGGAACACTTTAAGTTCATACCTGCTCGATGATAGCAAAATAATGTGAATTGGCCTACAACAAGAGGAACCAACAATTTGTCAATTCAAACCTCAATACAGAAAAATTATTCTAAAATAATTCCATTTTCTCAGAGTAGTAAGTGATTTTTTTTATTCAAACAACAGGAATATTTTACCTCATCATTCATGACCCAACCACCTCCAACAATTTCCAACTGTCCATTCTTCACTAAATTGGTAAAAGATTCTCTTTGGCTCTCTGTAGAATCCCGCCACCATCTCTCCAGATAAGACATCTCTTCCCATATAAACTTTCGTCGAACATCCTGCAAATCCCATATCCAAACAATCCTTATCATTCTCATAGCTATTAAATACTACTAAACATAAACACAAAACCCAACTGCATTAGTTCTCCCAAAGTTAATAATTATAAACCAAAAGTTTTTCTCTCTTATAAGACATCCAGACCTTAACTCAGAAAGGTTAAAAGAAAAAATTTTGCAATTTCCAATCAACTTCGCATGAAAGAGTTTCGCAAAATTTTTGCCTTTTGATGAACAACTTTTTAGGAGTACAAATCAGGTTTTTTTTTTTTTTTTTTTAATGCAACAGCAACCAGATTAATCCAAACACCTCAAAATCACCGTAAACAAAAGAATTGAAGAAATGCCCGCCAAAAAATGGATCACCTTTGATAAAGTCTGCACAATGGTGTCAAGTATATGCCTAGATTGGCGTTCATAGTACTCTTCAACAGTGAGCTTCCAACCAGGATCGTTATGCGAGTGAGGCACCACAAAGATTTTCAATTTCTCACTATCCCACTCATCACCTCTGTATTTAACAACCCAACCTTGCTTCCAGGGCCCGCCATCTTCGTCCAAAAACTGAATCTTGTCATACAAACCCTTGGTGGTTATATCAGCTCTGGGCTCGGAAACGGAGCCGTTGTGGAGATTCCGAGAAAAGGGTTTTCTGGGCCGGGAAAGACGAGAAGGAGGTTTGGATTTGAAGTGGGAAGAAATGGGTTTGGGGACGCCAAAGAAGAAGATGGTTAAGAGGAGGAAAAGAACAGAGAGTGAAAGAGCGATGGTGAAGAAATGGGTTAAGAGGAAGTTGATCAAGGCCGTCCGTTTACGTGACTTCCTGGAGGAGATTTTAGATTTGGGGGTGGTGGTTGAAGGGAGAAGGGAGCGAGCCCACGTGGAGGTTCCACGGCGAGTGTTGGAAATGTATGAAGAGATGGGCATGGTTGAGTTGCTGTGTGAGTTTGTTTGGATGGTTGGAGAAGAAGATGGAGTGATCGGATCTATGTATGTAAAGCTCTCAAAACTTGTAAGTATAATTTGGTTTGGTTAGTGGTTTTTTTTTTTTTCCAAGTCTTGAGTCAATTATCAAAATTTTGATTTTTGGGACATTTCAAGTTTGATCATGAAATGTTTTCCAATTGATGTGAGAGGCAGTCGAGAGATATTAATGCTGTTTGATTTTTATTTGAGGAATTCTTTTTGGATTTTTTTTTTTTTGGCTTTTACATCTATGGCTTATTTATGAATTCCCATTATGACAATGGGGTACAGAAGGCTATTTTTTTTTTAATTTTATTATTATATCAAATTGATAGTATTTTAGAGTTTTTACCCAAGAAGAAAATTCTCTATCTAACCATAATTTGTTCCGAACGGCTTTTGAGAAGCAAAAAACAAATGGCAAAATAATTGCGTGAAGCTTAGTTTGGAAGGCGCAAGAGGGACAGCGGCCGGCTTTCGTTAATATAAGCAAGACCCAAATGAAGAGGTTTGTCCATGGACAGTCCTGAGGTTTAATGAAACAACAAAGAAACCCACTGATTTCGGATGGAATACTTAACACTGTTAATTGATAAATTTTTTGTGCCCAAAATCTTGGTATAATGCTTAAAATACCCTTATTTTGATTTTTTTTTTCTATAATAAAAGAAAGTTAATATCTCATATTTGTCGCATGATCAAAATATTAGATAGTTACTTTTCATAAAATTCAATCAATTACTAAGGTAAGTGTCCATTACGAATCTACAGATTCTACATGGGTTGTAAGCGTTTCAGTCTGAAATGTGTGAATCCTTTTTACTTTTACTAAACTATAGGGGGTACCATGTAAAAACCTCCCAAAATGAATTAACAGAGGTTTTATGGCAAAATGGTAATAAACGAAAATTCTAGTGGCATTCTCTCGCTCAGAACCCTAAGGTTCTGTCTAACAGTTTTTTTTTTTTTTTTTTTTTAAGGACTTTTAATTAAACTGGTTTTGAGGTGTTTTAAAATCATTACTTATTAGATTTTTTATACGGGTTTGACTGGCTCAAAAATCCTTTGGAACTAGTATAGTGTATTTTTGAGCGGTTTATAAAATACCCTAAACCAGGGTGTTTTAATTATAAAATTTTATTCCACAAATACCCTATCCACTATAAAACTATCCTAATTATATCCAAAAAAAATTTACCCATATAATGCACGTCTTCAACCATATTAAATATAAAATAATTTTAAGTAATTATAAAAAAATTATTAAAATCTCATTTCTATATACTTTCTTGGAGAAATGGAATTACAATTTTTCAATTATTATAAATGTTGCAAAGAATGACGAAAAATAATAAGAAAACTTTATCATTTGAAGTTATAAAATACTAATAAGTAAAAATAAATAAAAAACTTTTACTTTATAATTAAAAAAATAAAACTTTCAAATACTAATTAAAATTAGATACTTTTATAAATATATATGTAAATTTAACATTTTAAAATTATGTTAAAACTGTTAAGAAATAAACTCTCGAATATATTTTAAAAATTGCTACTAAAACCCCTTCCTAAGCTCATAACCGTTATAATCGTTTATCCTCGGATATCATGAAATTGCTAACCGGACCCTAAGAAGAAAATACTTGGCGTTGGTGGGCTAAGATAAGTGCAAGACAACAGACACGAAAATATAAAAGGGTAAAAGCGAAAAGATTCTTCCACATCAACACGAGGCGGAGAAGAGCTCGTCGAAGCTCACCTCACCTCTTTACATGGCAACCGCAGCTCGACCTTTCACTCTTTCTCGCGTCACCGCCCTGTCACCTGACCGTCTCCACTCTCGCCACTCGTTTTGCCGCCACCATCACCACCTACTCCGCTGCTTCCCCGTCCACCGCCGCTTCTCCGCCTCCTTTTCCGCCACGGTCAGCTGCATCAGCGGCGGCGGTGTCTTCAACGACGACTTTGTTTCTACTCGGATGTCGAATTTTGACCGCGGCTTTCTCGTGATTGCGAATTTGCTCAAGAGAATTGAGCCTCTAGATACTTCCGTTATCTCCAAGGGAGTTTCTCATGCTGCCAAGGACTCCATGAAGCAGACCATCTCTACTATGCTTGGCCTTCTCCCTTCCGATCAGTTCTCTATCAACGTTAGGGTTTCTAAGCAACCTCTCGATTGGCTTCTTGTGTCTTCCATCATCACAGGGTAATTATTTCTTAAATTTATATATTATTTTATAATTAGTTAATTCTTCTCTGATTTTATAGTTTTGGAGCTCAATATTTTACTTTCTAATCTTTAATTGCATACTTTTATTTCCGAGTTCTCTAGGTTTTAACTTCTATGGAATTTCAGTTTTCGAGTTCTTGAGTATTGAAATTAAGTTGATTTTATAATGGATTAATACTTAATGGATTGGTTTTTGGTGCGGGAGGCATGGCATACTTGTTTAGGTGATTGAATTTATCTTTATTATTATTTAAGTTTTTGAGTTTGTAAACGTTGAAAGTTGAGTAGAATTCTGAATTGATATTTGTTCTTTTGGTAGGTATACGTTATGGAATGCCGAGTATAGGATTTCGCTGATGAGGAATTTTGATATATCGGTGGATGGTTTAAAGAGGTTGAGTGTTTCAAGAGAAAGTGAGGTTTCTGACAAGAAATGTGAAAAGACAGCGAGTAAGAGTGGTCAGATCGGCGTTGAAAAGTTGGAGGAAATAAGTCCACAAGTTTTTGGGGGTTTGTCTCAAGAGGCTTTGAATTATGTACAGCGGCTGCAATCCGAGTTATCTGATGTAAAGGAGGTGAGTAGTGAATATTTTATATTTCGCTTGATGCTTTTTAGTTTTCAATTTAAACATTCATCTTGTTACGTGACTTTATGGGGAAAAAACAATTGGATAATCAATGAGTATTTGGAAATTAATGGAAGATATCAGGTCATCAAGATGAATGATGCAGTTATGGTTATGATAATGTTTTAGGGATATGTTAGTCATAGAAACAGTAACAGAATTCATTGTCTAGCATGTGAAGACAGATTTGTATCTGGATTTCTATCTATTTGAATTTTGATTTCTTTGTCAAATTGTTAATGGTTGAAAACATTTTTGTATTTTTTATCTGCCCAGAGCAAATCTGTTAAATTATTGAAATTTGCTTCATGGTCTAATAGGATGACTTTTAATATAAATTTAATAGGAAATGTTTATATTTTATTTTATTTTATTTTGTAAGGAAGTTTTCAGAATATTTTACCATGTATATCTTTTTCTTCTAAGACTTGGAAGGTGGGGGTTTTAGGGCCTTTTACATTAACTATAATTGCTGTGTCTAAGAATTAAATGTGCAGTATCAACAAAAACCTGATGTGTTAGTTTATTTTCCCTTGGACCCAAGTAAGAACTCATTGGTGTGCCCATTTGGGTTTTGTACTAAGTCCAATATGTATGTTTAATTGTTAATATGAGGTTTTCATTATCCCGTGGCCCTAGTTTTTAGAGATAACAGATGATTTTGATAGTTATAATTGCATCTCTATAGAACGTCACTTACATTTCAAGAACTACACATATAAAATCATGAGATCTCCCGGTTTTGCTCTAAGTGTGATATTGACCTTTTTTCTTGTGATTAGATGATTTATTGTTTGATTGGAACTTCATTTGGTTTTGGTAAGTGATTGTAAAAGATACCCATTATTTTCTAATTTGTGGTGAGAAATTGTTTTATACATGTTGACCTATTTTTGTTAACATTCCATGTATACCTTATGGAATTGAAAGTTGTTGCTAAGAAAATTATTTATGATCTAAACAAGTGCTAGAGATTGGATGGTGGCAGTTATGATACTTATGCGGCAAAAGATCCACTTTTTCCTAAATGGGAAAAAAAAAAAAAACAAAAAAAAAACAAAAAAAAAAGGTCTTGGAAACACTTGATAACATCATGGATGCACTTGAAGTGGGCAACATAGCTCAAGATTGTTGTGAACATAAGGCAAAAGTTCATCCAAGGGATTTGGTGATTTTGCACCATAGTCCAAGGGAGTTAGCTTTGAGTGCAGGAGAGACTAAAAGGTGGTAAGAAGCATAAAGACAAAATGATTTGTTATAAGTGTTACTGATTAGGACACTTTGCTCATGTGTGTATCGAGCCAAAGAAGTTACTTAATGATTCTATTTCTTGCATTGACTTTCTTGTATCTAGTGAACCTTTAGACGCTCATTCTCTACATCCTAAGATACAGGCTTTGGAGCAATCAATCACATAATGAGCTGAAAAGTGGGTGTCATTGCCATACACACTTTTTTTGCTTCTTTTTGGAACTTTGATGTATGGTTGGTTGCTATAAAGTCTGTAACTTATAAATGATGAGAATGAACTACTAAACCTGGACTATGTATACAAAACAATCAGTGAGAGAAGTAAAAATTAGGGAGTACTTGTTTTGCCTCAATGCACTTACCCTAACTACTTTTCACAGTTATAGCAACTCATATTGGTTTTTTTCTTTCTTATGACCTCCCCTTTTGCTTCTCTTGTGCTTGAAACTAACTTTTTAAAGTTTTGGTGCCCCATTAAATCCTTCCTTGGAGCACACTTGACCTTGTTGTGTTTGAAAGCATGTCTTGTATGAGCAAGATTAGAACAAGTGTAACCATTTGTTTTAGCAGTCTCTATCTGCTTAGTTTCGGTAAATGACATGATTTTCAAAGTCTTATCACTTTCATTGTATTGTCATGTTTTGCTTCATGTGCTCCCAAGAGACCAAATGACGACCTAAACCTATTGTGTATCAGTCAAATGGTAAACCACAGCTCCAAGTGCATGTGTCATAGTTTATATAACTCTAGGACCGTGTTTCATTGACTGATTTGCCTTTAATAAGAACCAAAATTTTTGTAAATTAGATTAAAAGGAAATATTTTCATACTATTCCCTCATGGCACAAATTCAAACAAATTTCTTCTCTATTCTTAAAAAAGAAACAGATTTGGATGTCCTAAGCTTGTAATATTTATCACATACAATACATAATGGCATGATATATTAAATAGTAGCTTTGATGTGTGTCATACATGTTTTTCAATGACCACAAACCAATAACAGTAGCAGAGATCCAATACAAAGTGATTGGAACACTCAAACATATTGTTCAAATGACAATACTCATTACAAAAACAAATAGACATCTTCGTCTTTTTCTTTTAATGCCTTTGTGGTTCTTGAAATGTATGTATTATATAGAGATATATAACTACCCAAACAATCTCTTAAAAGCACAAAGTGAAGACGTATGCATGGCCTGTTTGGATGGAAAAAAAATTCTTGCAGTGTCATTTTATTTTCTCGTTTAGGGTTATATGTGTATGCATATCCACAATTATTTGAATGCTTTGTGGTGCTTCCATTCATATTCAGAAGACATGTAGATTGGTATTTCCCTTTGGAACTGATCAGTTTCTTTTGTTCAGGAATTGGATACTTTCAAGCAGAAAAATAGGAAGATGGAATATGACAGGGGAAATAGGAACGATTTATTAGAGTATTTGCGATCCTTGGATCCTGATATGGTAAAGTTCTAACACCTTTTGTTTGATATATGGTTACTTCTCATTGATGTTAGAATTCAAAATTTTCATAACCTGAAAAAATAAGGGTAAGTTCTGTAGTGTAAGCCTTTATTTGGTTTGGAATGTCTTATTGTACTAATTCTTTCCAACAGGTGAATGAATTATCCCAACCGTCATCAGTAGAGGTGGAAGAAATTATTCACCAACTTGTTCAAAACATTTTGCAAAGATTTTTTAAAGATGATGCCACATCAAAATTTATGGTAGATTCTGTCGTTGCAAACATGGAAAATGAACAAGATGCCGTTGATGAAAATTGTCACACAGTAGGCACATCCCGAGACTATCTTGCAAAGTTGCTTTTCTGGTAATGTGACCTTTCTTCTTAAATTTTCATCAACCTGCTCTTATAAAAGTTTATCATTTGAATTGTTCATTACTGCATTTACCTTATTCTTCTACTGTGCACATGCACACAAGAAAGAAGTTTATGAACTTAACAACACTCAAATTCGTAATAATGCCATAGGAGTTATAATTACAAAGTACCTCCCCTTGCTTTGGTTACATTAGATAATTACTTACTGTTATAATTTCTCTTGAATTATCATAAAATTTGTGTTTGCCTTACGAATAAATCCATGGATCACATATTAAAGAGTATTTTTTGTTGGCAGGTGTATGCTACTGGGTCATCATTTGAGAGGGTTGGAGAATAGACTACATCTAACCTGTGTTGTTGGATTGTTGTAAAGTGAAGGGTAAGAGGGGCATGTATATTCTTTCTGGTTTTCTTTTTCTTTGGTTCATATGTTTAACTTACAATTTTCAAGTTAAAAGCAAAACAGTTCATAGTTACCACGCATTGTTGCTTTGAGCATTTTCCCGAGAAACATTCAATCTTCCATAAAACAAAATTACTATTTCCATGCCTATCATTGGGTTTAGTCGTTGCGATGTCTGCTCGTGATATACATTAGTATTTGTCCAATTCTTTGTGCTTGTTCTTTTGGTTCAATGCATTAGATGGTCAGATTTATTATTGTTATTATGGAAATGCCCATATTTTCTTGAATTTTTTTTAATCAATGGCTTTGCCAGGTTATCGTCATGTTTTGCAATAAATAATCTAATGTAAATAAGCTGCTCAAGACCTGACTTGGTCCAATTCCAAATACAAGATTTATGTTTGCCCTTGAAATTTATATATCCAAGGCTTGGACGATTCATCGTCGCCCACCGCACTACTCAACCGAAGCTTCAAGTAAATTACATTGCAATGTGTTGTGATGATATTGGGTTGGTGCTGATGTTTGACCCCAACCACTTTCCAAGTCTCTGGCTATCCAAAAGTCCATTGTGAAACTTTCCAATAATTTGCATAACAGACTTTTGATGCTTCTGTTCACAATTGGGATGGAGACTGAAGAAATGTTCCACGGCTTCTGGGAACTGTTGAGTCAGGAGATCATTTGGTTTCCTTTGTGTTTACAAGAGCTTCATAGATATTGGGTTTAATGCATGGCTTTTAGTGCAGTATAATGTTTTTAAAGCAGTTAAGCTTCATAGTTCAGTGATGAGAAATCAATCAATTGACTAAGAATTTGGTTAAAGTATCTAGAAAAAGAATAATAAAATCAATGAATTAAAAGATATTGGCAGTTTTGAGTCTTGTAAGAGAAGCTTGGATCTGTTACATATATAGGTTTTTCCATTGTTTTGATCATCATGGCCTTGCAATTTTGGTTCGGTTTGAGTTGGTGCAAAGCAGAGTATGGTTATAAGCACCAGATCGCGATTTTTCTTATAACTTTGCCATACTATGATGCTGATTGATCACAAATCACACAGACAAAAATAACAAAATCTTCTACTTTCTTCCCACCAAAATCATTTACAATAATATAACAATACAGAAAAAAATTAATAATGAAAAAATGTATTTCTACATGAACTCTGTGTCTCTGTCTATACAAAAAAAAAATTTAGACTCATCAAAAACCAAAAGAATGAATCAATATTTTTGCTGTCACTGTTCTTGGTTCCCAGAATGTTTACCAAACTTATAGAGATCATAAGGTGCCCACAAATAATCAACTGGACAAGGCTTCTTCGCGTCAAGCCTCGCCCAGGGCTTCCCTTTCCCACTCCAATGGAGCAAACTCACCGGCCCTGGGTGCAATCTTCTGCAACTATTCACCACATTATCTCCTCCAAGTCCATGTTGATTCCATCTATGATCAATGGCTTCCACATCTCCACCAAATACTAATAAAAATGGTGGAAGAGAACCCAGCTCATAAATCCTCTTCTCCTTCTGAATTTTCATCCACTTCTCAATCTTTCCTGTATAATTATTCTCCCTCCATCTCTTTAAATCCATTATCATCACTCCTGTGTTAAAGTAACAAGGATTTTTCCCTTCAAAAACCCTGGAGAAATCACTGTTAAACCAGAACTCATACGTGAAATACTTGGTGAAATTTGCATGACAATACTCTGGAGCTCCAATTGTTCTTGACCCAGATAAAGAAACCCTCCAAAGTTTCTGAATATCATCAACAACTATTGTATCAGAATCCAGATAAATCACCCGCTCAACACAATTTTCAAGCATGTCGGCCAAGTAACTTCTCGCATAATTCAGTGGATTCTCAAGAGCTTGACGGATGGAGGAAGAGATAAGATCAACAACAACAGATTCTTTAAACTCATAAACCTTGAACGTCAAAGAAGGAAAAGCGACCCGAACAATATGAGAAAGTTCTTCAGAATGAAGAGAGCTCGAATCGGAAGCAATGAAGTGAAAGAAAATATTTTCCGGGCAAGAAGCGTGCTTGAGAACTGAATGAATTGCAGCTAGAGTGCCTCTTAAATATTCTGGATCAAGTGTCATTGCAACATGAACAACCAAAGGATCACACACCAATAACAAAGAATTTGAGGCCAAAACTGGACATTCAAGACCATTTTGATACACGGGTGCCTCCGAAAACTGCATAGACGTATCAAATTCAATCCGGGTTTTATCTCCATTACAATCAGCTTTGTCTGGAAAGGATCTGACAGCAAAAATAACAGCTGGAAAGACAAAGAAGGAGACTAAGAAGATTGCTGCAAAGTTTGTTCTCATTGAAAACTAAATCGTGTGGTAGAAGAGAAGCTGTTGAGATCGAAATAAGAAAGAGAAGAGAGAAAAAATGAGTTTATGGAAGGAAGGAAGAATAGGAAGTGGAATAGAAATGGTCAAGAGAAACACAAACACGTCAAATAATTATATGAAAGGAAATAACGCGTTTAATTATGAATGAATGTGATTGTCAAACTTTCGAGGTTTGAATGTTGGTGCCTTTGGAACTTTCTTTCCATATATTCTTTTTTAAATTAATTTTCAATCTATTTAAAATATATTATTGCTGGCTTCCTAGAATCTACATCAATTCAGTTAATTTCAGAACATGTGACCATCTGCTGTCTTTCTTCAATTATTATGTAGCAGACCACTTTCTCTGACCATAATTTTATTTGTTTTTGGCATTTTAATCATGGGCTGAGTGTAATTATTGTGCTATGGTTGGATTATGTCATTATATTGGATTCTACATATTTAATGCAGTTTTTAATTTTTTTCCGGTTTTAAGATAATACGTAATCTCTCTGTTCAAGGCAATAATATTCAAATCTTCCAGAGCCAGAGGCATGCATGGCGGTGGGTAGTGACTTTGGTATAAAAAATAAAATAAAATAAAACAGCTGAAAGAAAACCTTCTCATTAGTTTATAAAGGAGGTTTTTTATGTAACATTTATAAGATGAATTTGTATATTCTAAATCTTGTAGAAGAAAGATGAGATATCTCATCGTCCTTGCGCTTGCAGGAACAAATCCCTTTGATTAAAGTGGTATATTTCCAAGTCATGGTCAAATCCCAATATTTCCTACGTCAATAGTTAAATAAATCCCAACTTCCAACAGAATTAAAAGCCATTCCAACACTTACAAAGGAATTACGTATTATATTGAAATATGTTTTATATTAAAATTTTGTGGGCATTATTAGCATGCGTGACCCTTAAGAAAACGCGGCAAGCTATGAAAAAGAGAGTTACGTGAGGTGAGGTGGTTTCAGAGAATATCTGAAGCATCACAATCTGATGTAACAGTAACACAATTTTCTGTCCATCTTGTTACACACGACATTTTACAGTTTGATTAAGTGTTTTTATTTTACATAAGGAGTGTCTAATTTACAAAAAGTCCATATTCAAGTCTAGACCCAAAAGAAGACTACTTGACAAACAAAGGGCTGTACCAGTTAATGAGGATTGCAGTGTTTGAAACGGCGACAGCTTTGGCCCTCGAAAGCCATGGCACCGTCCTGTTTCCCTTGTGTTAAAGAAGACAAACTCCACTCCAGCTCACTTCTCTCAAGCAAAAAAAGGTGCTGAGTATGGCAAAATGAATATATATATATATATATATACACACACACTAAAGGACACCTGATGTCTCATGACAATAAATGAGAGGTCCCTCCATCCAACAGCATTTTTAAATGCCATGCAATTGATAAGAAATTCTTGGCCTTTTTTTTCTGGCTCCCATATGATTCTCTATGCAGTCAGATGGACCAGAAATTGTTAATCATTTTCAGGAGTTAATTTGCAAGTAATTTCTAACTTTGTAAAACCAAGAATACCATGTGAAAAACCATAATCGGAAATTAGTGAATTACTGTTCTTGGATTCAGAAAGAGAGGGATTGTTATTGACAAGTTATACTTTATTATACCAACTAGATCCAGGTTGAAACTTGAAAGACCATGCATGGAATATATAGAAACAACCATTTTTAGTAGGAAGCATCAAGTTCCATACCAGATTACAAATACAGCTGGGACATGATGTTGATATTGTTGCTGACTTGACCTTCGATCTGCTCATGCTTCATAATTTACCTGCCATGAGATTGCACCCTGATTTAACATTATAATTACCAGACACTACATGATATCACATATGGTGGTCGTGAAAATTGTACCTCAAGAAGGGAACTGAGAAATGCAACTGCCACTTGACTGAGGAAGAGTATATGCACCCAGGATGATTTCCATGTCCTAACACTGTTGTCAATTAGGTCTTAAACAACTAATTAGAGGATCCAGATGAACTTCTTCACTTGTACTGGATGAAAGAAAAAAACTAATCAAGTAATTTTATTTCCAATTCCAAAAACATCAACGTCACAATAGAACAAACATGAGGAGACCATAATTAACAAGATATCAAATTTTGACACCAACATATGCAAAGCAACATACAAGTAAATAGGTGAACTCATCAAAGGTCCAGTTCAGATTATAAACGCTTCCAAGCTCTATATCTATCCATATTCAGATCTTTGTCAATGGATACCAGAGTTCTAGAATTGAGAGAACAGAGTTGACACATGAAGCAAAGGCGGAGCAAAAGACAGAGACCCATATACATTATATTTAGAGGAAAAAGTAACTCTCTTCCTAAAATCTAGTACTCATGCTACAAGAATAAGCTACTTTGAAAGGTGAGGTCCCTCCATTAAAGCCCATGTCCCTATTTTTTAGATCATATTGCTTCCTGCACCCTGGACATCGGCCATCTGCCTCAAGAATCCTTTTGTGACAAAAAAGGCAAAGCCGAAACCCACATGAACAAGGGAGAAAGCTTGAATCTGTGATATCCAAATCCTCACAGCAGATAGGGCAAGAAGAAGGCTGAGACATAATATTTTTCCATGCCCAAGTGATGGCTCTGTGTCCACAATGCCAATCAGACCTTGCTGAAAAAAACTGATGTGAGAGACTGGGAAGATTCTGAGGACGAAAAGCATCATTAGGCATCCATGCTTGAGGATTCATACATGACCCAATAACTACTCCCCCGCTCTCTAGCTTTGGTAAGTTCAATCCTGAATTCTTATTACCCTGTTCACGATCAGCTGATACAACATTGGTGTCCAATTTGGAAGTGGAGTTTAAGACTGGGCTATCCTGATTGTCATCTGCATTTAAAGCATCAGCAACAGCCTCCCAGTCATCCAAGCACCCATCTTCTTCTTCCTTGTTGACACTTCCAGAACAACTATCACTGCTGGTAATACTATTGCTCATACTTAGACCTTTCCTCAAATCATTATTATCCAAAGTGCTAGTTGGGCTTTTCACCAAGGGCTCTAAATTTCTCTTATCAATGCTCAGGCCCTCACTCTCTATCCCTCTTGACCTTGATTCAAAGCTGTCCAATGATTTGTTTTCTTCACTGGCTATTTGCATAGATAATGGAGGAGACCCAACCCTCAAGTTAGAATCATCCTTGCATCCTTTGTTCTCAACTGCATTACCACCCCAACTCCATTATGAACAAATGAAATTATGAAAATGCAGTAAGCTTATAAATATTTCCAAGCCTACTCAAAAAAGCCATTCTACAATGACTTTTCCTTTTCTTTCTAAGCAAACTAACTATATAAACAAATCACTATTCCTTTTAAATCTAGAATTTCAGGTTGTTACCAAGAACAAGTATAATGCATAGATATTAAGTGCAGGACTTTGGCAGTCTTCTCTCCAACAATTAAAACTGCAGAGCAAGTTGTTTATAGACTCTAACCTGATTTCCTATAGCAAAAAGCAGCCGAAAATCAAATTGTAACTCTTTTTGCAGAAATTGTAGCAGAATTCTCCTTTATACATTTAGCGTCTCCAACAATTGTTGAGATGACAATAATCAAACACTCGCTTAGGAACTTGAAAAGAGACTTTGGACCTTATTAGACACTTTACGTCATCGACAACTACAAATATTTATTTTCTCCAATAACATATAGAAAATAAAAACAGTAGAAATAATTCATCAGCCAACAAAATCTGAAACCAATCCTTTCATCAGATTTCACTTTCTTTGGTACATCCTCGTTATCAATTAGTCTGTTCTCTTTTTCCCACAGGTTCTCACAAAATAAGGAAAATGTTTCATAGCAATCATTTATCGTTTGATTGATAACAAGCGGTTTGTATATTTATTTATTATGTTCAATCCCTCAATTCCATGCTCAATAACCTTTTATAATTTTCAAAATAAAAAAGTTTATAACAATTTGTTCGTCTTCGTATTTTATGATAATCAATATAAGGAATGACAAAAACAAACATGTACCGCCAAAGAAGAAACTTCACAAACATAACTTGAATTTAAACAAAAGAACGCGAGAGATTATTTTAAAAGAAAAATCAAAAGCTTACCTAGTGAAAGCCACTGTTCGCGTCGAACATCGAGCTTGCATTGCTTCAATTTCGCCAATCTATTCGCCTACATTACAATATCATAATCAAAAGAACAATAATCTCAAAAATTATACTATCAACAAAACAAAACAAATAAGCTTAAACTAATTTAATTATCCTCTTACCCTCTTTTTCTTGCCCAAATCTTTGGAGAGGGAACGAACGGGAGCGTTCAGCATTGAATCAGAACCCATTCTCGCTGATTGTGCAGAACTGTTGTAATTCCAGGATAGAGAAAAACCGGAATAGGATAAAACAGAACCGGGTGGGGATAGCAAAAGAAATTTAAATAGCCTCTTTTTTTCCTGCGCTTTTTGCTCCTTGGATTCGACCGCCACAAATTTTAAGGTTTACGAAATCTTGTTTGTTTTCTATAGGTGTCTAGTTACTATTATAGCCCTGAGATCTGATTTATTTATATTAGTATTGTAATGACAAGGAAATGTTTGGTGTACTCGTAATTAAAAAAGGAAAAGGGAGGACATTTTCGTAACTACAAAAAATTTTAAATTGTTGACTTAAATAGTATAAATTTAAAAATGAGTAAGAATCTCTTTTGATTTTTTAAAATTAAATTTTAAATTTTCTAAAAAGAATAAATGATATTATAAAATATATAAATTAGTATAGTGCTTTATACTCATTTGACTAACCGATTTATATAATATATAAAAACAGATATTTTATTATTTTTTATTTTTCAAAAGTATAATAGTATTTTATTCCTTTTTAAAGAATATTAATAGACATTTTGAGAATTGTTTTTTTTTTTTTTTCAATAATATGAATATCTAACATTAAATTTAGCAACTAATTTGGATTAGTAAAGAAGAAGAAAATATCATATTGCTTTCTTTCCCTTCAAGTTTAAGCTAATTACCACCGACCCTTTGTTCCATTTGGGCTATACCTTTTGATACTAATTGAGTAATTGTTGTTGGGAAGCTTGTATTATCTAAATTTTTTATGAATTTAATTTAAAAGATATTATCACAAAGTTTTATTAAATTATAAGAAAAGATACATAAGTTTTAAAATAACTTAAAAAGAGACAAAATATTGCATTCTCATTATGGAAACAGTAAAAACATATGTGAAAATTGAAATTTCAATATCCCTTAATTTAACAAATGAAATTTATGAATATAAATCACAAATTAAAAAAAAAAAAAAAAAGGAATTTTTTATATTGCATTCTCATTATTGATACAGTAAAAACATATTTGGGTGTACAACAAGCTTAACTTTAATCTCTTATATATGCCTTACTAATTCATACACCAAATTTTAATTAATTTTTAATTTCTTCCTATAATCAACTTCAATTCCAGCCCCAGTTCAATTTTCAACTGCACTGAAACTTTGTTCTTCATCTGTATAAACTTGGATTTCTATATGTTTTTTTTTTTAATTTTCAGCTCATCTGCTCACCGATCAAATCCAATCCCACAACAAGAAACGACAGCCCCTGGAAAAGCAAGAAGTAAAAATGGACTCCATGTGCGGATAACAAACTTCTTCCTGCTGCTGTGAGAAGGAGAAATGCAAGTGCCAGTTCCTTTCTGTAGAGTCTGTTTTTCATCTTCTTTAATGGGGGGACTTTTTCTTCTTCCTTGAGTTTACTTAAGAGTTCCAAGCCGGATTCTGAGTGTCTTCTGAGGATTTTTTCTTCGGTTGAAGATTTTGATTCCCTTTCCGCGAAGGCTATTAAATCGGATTCTGACGATCTTCCTGTCTTCTTTGTCACCACCCATTCGTATGCGCTTCCGAGCTGGAACAGCCCGGAGACCATGGCGTTGAATTTTGTGACGGACATTGTGTTCTCGAAGAGGAGATATGGGACCAAGAAAGGGAAGGATTTTGGAGCTGGGAGAATGTTTAGAAGAGACATGAAAATGGGGACGTAACAAATCACCCAAATGGGGAGCTCTGCCTCTGGTATGAACATGGTTAACGGCAGTATGATACAAAACAGTGTGAATGAGTAAAAGGGAAGGATGAGTTTCCTTAGAAGAAAGAAAAGAAATATCAAGTTCGCCTTCTTCCATACTGATATCTGCATACAACATAAAAACAATTGGTCAGAGATTGTTTAGGAAGCTATGAAGATATCAAAAATGGAGTTTTAAGTGTAAGTATACCTTGGAAGTAATAATTGCAGGAAGGCATAAACGGAAGAGCTGCATTGGACCCGAATGCCAGCGGTGTTGTTGTTTCTTGTAAGCTTCATAGGATTCCGGCAACTCACAGAGGACTTTGACATCGTTAAGGAAGATGAATTTCCAGCCGTTCAAGTGCGCTCGGACTGCAATATCCATGTCTTCAACTGTTGTTCTTTCAAGCCAGCCTCCTGATTCTTCTAGGGCTTTGATTCTCCAAACTCCTGCAGTCCCGTTAAATCCGAAGAAATTGAGAAAAAGGCCGTTGACTTGTTGTTCCACCTCGAAATGGAAGCACAAATTGATGTTTTGGAGCCTTGTGAGCAAATTCTCATCCTTGTTCACAAAAGACCAACGAGCCTGAACAAGACCAAGTTCAGGGTTGTCCTGCAAAAGATCACAAATTTGCTTTACCACAAAACAATTGATATGAAACAACAACAAAATTCCAATTAGTCTTTAAATGATACCTTGAAGTGAGGAATAGTTTGTTTGAGGAAGTCAGAATTTGGCTGGAAGTCTGCATCAAATATGGCAACAAATTCAGAGTCCTTGACATAGTCACAGCCCATGGCTGATTTAAGATTGCCGGCTTTGTAACCGGTTCTGATTAATCGATGTCGGTAGACTATGTTAACTCCTTTCTCACGCCAAGATGAGACCTCATCTTGAATCAATAGCTGCAAACTTGTATCATCAGAATCATCTAGAACTTGAATTAGAATCCGGTCCTTTGGCCAATCAAGCTGACAGGCTGCAGAAATGGATTGTGCATACACCTAAATAACGAACATCACTTCAAAGTCAGACCCAAAAAGAGAGTAGCAATGGAAGAAAGACTTAAAAAAGAATTATTATGAGTTACCTCTCTCTCATTGCACATTGGAATCTGGACAAGAACCATTGGGAAAAATGAAGAAGAATCTTCAATGTCATCAGCTTCAGCTTCAATCTTGGGCTTCAAATTCTTGTACCTAAGCCAGAAACAACCGAGACATAGAACTAGGCGATCAAGAGATTGAATCAAGAAGAGTACAGTGCAGAATTTAGAAAGTGTTATGACCAAGGGAGCGATATAATCAACTCTAAATGACAACCAAGCCATATAGGACCACTGCACAAGACCCTGAACCTCCCATGGCTGCATCAGATTCAAGTTCCATTTCTTGAAATGAGCCACAACTTCAATGACCAAAGCCACTATTGATAAAACCAAAAACGCTTTGATAAACCTATACAATCTTCCTCTGTATTTAGGCTCTTCTTCACTGACCTCAGACAATGAAATACGTTTCTTAGCTGAAACAAACATGGTTTGAACAGCCATGGCAAGCCATGAAAGAGAACTAAAGACTCTATGAGCTTTGAGAAAAAGAAACCATGTGAATTGCTTAGGACTCACACCCTTTTGTTTCTCGGGAAACAACGATGAATCTGAGCCATTGAGTTCCACTAAAGAGAAGTTGCTAGGCTTCTCCATAGTCACCACAACTGAGTTTGGAGCCATTGATACCCAGATCGAGTTTTTAAGAAGAGAAGCAATGAATTGAACTTAAAACTCACTGATGAGATTTGTATACCACTAAAACCAAAACGAATGACAGTCAAGGGTTCATCTGTTATCCACTGACATCCGGATCTTTGAAATCAGAATGGAAACAGTTAAGCTTGGAGGTTGACAAATGAGATTGGGTAGTCAAAATATAATGTAGACATGAGAGAGGAAGAGGAAAAACATGAACTTGTTTTCATACAATTGATTTCAGTGAAGTATTAATAAAGGGAAAGAAGTGTCTAATTTCTGTTTCTCCAAATGGGAAATGACAACTCCAGCTAAAATATTCATTGATTCATAAATATTTAATTATTCAATACTCCTGTGGAAATTAGAGGTTGAAAGATAAAATATGGTGGAAATTAGAAGAGTGACAGCTAAAGTACAGCCAAATTAAATATGATTAATTTCATCCTGTATGTGAACTGGGCAGCTGAATTACTGTAGAAAATGATGAAAATCTGTGCTTTAATTCAAACTACATATGAATTAACAAACTTCAAAGAAGTTTCTTCCTTTTTTCGGGGGGGATTATAATTAGACTAATTAATTGACTTTGTTAAATCTTAATGATGCTACATGGTGCAATTAAGATCAACCCAAAAAATAATTATAATTAATTGAGGGATTGGCTGTACATTAGCCATGTTGGTACAGTCTCTGCCTCACTATTCTAGTCTTTAGAGAAGAATTAAAAAAAACAGAGTGTGAATGTGTAATAGTCACTCTTAATAAAAATTGCTCTTTCTAAATAAGTATTTCATTAGAGTGTGTAAATTAAGACAATTAATTAACTAGCTCGTGATCATCATTTTATTATAAAAACCTGAAGGTTTCTGATCAGCTGTTAAGTTATTAAATGCTGAATTCCCCAATTCCAGGGCAAAGTCAAACAAAGCTCATCATTCTCATTCTTGCTCTCTGTTTTCATCCAAATTCCAGAATTTTACTTAAAATCTTATATTAACTTTGTATTTTTTTTTTTAAAATTTATGTGGACCAAATTATACAATAAGTCGTCTTCTCTGCATGTGACCAAATCTCCTCCTTTTATTTGATTTGTTTACCAAAATAAATAAAATGGAAATGAAAATAGACTGAAAACAAAAAGGCAGTATTTAGTGAAGTGGGGACTGGATTTTTAGAAATTTTGGTTAGCCCATGTGAGGTAGCGGAAGCCAACCTGGGACAACTGTATGTGAAGCATCCAGTTTTTTTAATAGTTCAAGACTGTGACTATATTCTCTCGTAAATTTTTTGATATATCTGAAACGCAATTAATAACTCAGATTTTCAGTACAATTCTCTGCTGAAAAATAACTGTATAATAGTAAATCGAACAAATGTGTGTTTGGATGATATTTATAAAAGTTAGAAAAGGATTAAAAAGCAGTCAAAGAGAGAAGAAGAAGATGGATAAATTTTGTCATTTTCAGAAAACTGGAGTTTTGTGTGTGAGGCTATAGATGTATCCTAGCAACTAAACATGGCAAGTTGAACATGTCAGCTGATAAATTTGCATCTCAAAACGATTTTCTCTTTGGGTTATTGGCAGGATCACATCACATGTGAGGACACTGTTTCTGCTTCAACTCCCATGTGATAAGCTACTCTGGACATGCATTTAAAAAAAAAAAAATATCATATCAGGCTTGTGTAATTTGACCCACTGATTGTGGTTACTGTGTATCACAAATTATGGATCTTCTGAATATAATCATTTAATTAATCAGTCTCTTATTATTATTACTATTTATTTGGGTATTTTTAATCTAAGAGTTTGATACTCAGAATATCCTGTTGTGAGTATTATCATGTGTTCTGTTTCTTTGCACTCAAATAGTTTGTTTTTCATTTTTATTACAATTATATTACTAAAAATTTAACTAAATATGAATGTCAAATGTTTAGTTTCAATGAAAATAAAATTATATGACGCCGACATTTTGCATAACACGTGTTTGGTTTTATAATATCTTGTCTGTTGTCTAACTGAGCGGTGTAATGAAATAATGGGGGCCTCAGTTCACCATCTAGAGAGATGTAACTATCTAATCTGTCCAAAATTAAATGTTAATCTCTACACGATTCTTTTAGGGTTATTAATGAATTAACCAAAATTTTGGGTTAAAAAAATAATTCTCAATGCTTGGTTTGCCATAAATACTGCTTCTATAGTTGGTTTTTTTTCCATTACACTTTCCGAAATATTCAGCATTTTGTGCATGTTAATTCTCTAGTTCGTCTTCTTCAAACAGAATATATAACAAACTCTCAAGTTTCGCAATTTTAATATGGAGTAGTACTATACATACAACATAATGTAATAAAAAACGGTTTGATGAAAATTTGTTTTTAATTTAAAATTAATCAATCATTATTTATCACATCTTATTGTATAAAAAATGTTGTATTATAGTATTATGTTTATATGAGTAACACAATAACAATATACAAAAACCTCGTATAAATATACAAAGAGAAGGTACCATTAATGGGCCTCACCATCCATATAAATGTACCCAGCCAACCATCAATGCTTGTCCAAAATTAAATTTAGATTATGATAATGAAAGTTGATTGAACAATTGATAGTCATTTAATAATAAGATCAAGCTTGTAATAATATACGTGGGTTTCTCACTTAAAATAGTGGACCAATCTGATCGGTAGAGTGGACAAAGGAAATGACAGTCGAAATTTAAGAACAAAGTGGCCAAATATGTGTTGTGAATTGCCGACACAAATTAAAAGCATGCTTGCAATCAACTAAACAGTTAACATTAATTCTAGTACTTCCTCACCTAAGATACAGTTGACGCTCCTCATCGCTTTTACCAGCTAGAGAATATTACAGGCATAGTAATGGTTACCATCAGGAAGATAAGGAGAATGTGAGAGTGTCTGAAATGTTTGTCTATTTTCTAACACTTGTCTGTTCGGTCAGATGTCAATTTTCACAAGTAGCCATTGTGATCCATATGTGCAGTGATTGCAGAAGAAGATAGTTTATATGGCCATAACTTCATGCTTGAATGATTGGTGATATGTTCATGAATAGTCTGCTATGAAATCAATTGCAAAACCTGCCAATACTTATATTTTGTTGCTCATTTTATCTGCCCATTTATTAAGTTGTGACCTGTAACGTGAGATGAAGATTGTATAGAATTGTAGGCTATTTGGCATATCAATTAATAACATGGGAGACTCTAATCAGATTATATTCTTGAGAGAGACAATACCACTGGACCAGAATGAATAGTTGAGCATTTTAAAACATTTGAATCTTGGTATATGATCCAAGTTTCCCTTTTTTTCTAACAAAGTCATCTATTTACGCATCTTGACTTTTAGGCTTACATTGGAATTTCCTTGGCTACCCAATTGGATTCACAGATATAGCTCTAAACAATCTCATCAGCATCAACATCTATAAAGGTCCAAATGTTTATGATGAGCAACTAAGGGGAGATGTCTACCGTAGGAAGCACAGTGGTAAGAAAGCAGGAGAATATTTGCTAGAATTTGTTATGAGGGGACAGGTGGCTTGATAGGATTGGAGAGAAGAGAAATTCTGTTAGAAATAAAAAGATGTCAGGAGGGAATAAAAAGGGCAGGAACGAAGGAGAGGATATTCAGAAAAGTTGATTAAGGATTTGAGAAGGGAGGTGACTGACCCTCGAAGTTCAGTCTTATCAATCTGTTTCTTTGTCTGTACTTAGTTATAATTGCTGTGACTCTTGTTTGTTGAATTGTTGATTGAACATGGTCTGGATGTATTATTCTGGATGTACTGTTCTACTGATATTAATATAGAGATTTAATTTTGTTTTGATTGTGGGTTTGATTGTGAACTGTGGATAGATTGTTGGTGTATTGAGTAAATTGCAGGTTAGGTTCTCATCAAGCGGTATTAGAGCATTGAGTTCTGGGTTATGGTATTGACGAGAATGGACTCTAGACTGAATAACGTGGAAAGAGAAGTTACGAAGTTGGGAGTTGAGATGGGTACTATTCGAGAGTGTCTGGTTGAATTACAGTCCTGGGTGCGAAGAAAGGACGAAGAAGAAGCTGGTAGAACCGAGATGCGTTCATCTGAGAATGTCCGATCTCACCAGGAAGAAAATCCCGATGGGGCAAGTGGATCTGGCAACAGTAGCCAGAGTCGCAGTGAAATGAGTGGAAGAAAATTGGAGATGCCGATATTTTTCGACGAAGACCCTTATGGGTAGATCTTTAGAGTGGAGCGCTACTTTCACCTCAATGGAATAACTGAGGAAGGGAAATTGACAGCGGCAACTGTCGTATGGAAGGTGAAGCCATAAATTGGTTCCAGTGGACGAAATCCAGAGCTCTGGCGAGTTCGTGGGCCATGTTTAAGCTGGCACTCCTTCAAAGGTTTAGTGGATCCCAAGAGCTCAACCCCTATGAGTCGTTAATGGCCATGAAGCAGACTGGGTCAATAATGGAGTTTCGACATCAATTTGAAGTCGTCGCTGCACTTCTGGTAGGGGAGAAGAAGGAGATTTTACAAGCAGCATTTATCAATGGGCTGAAGGTTGAAGTGAGAGCTGAAGTCCATTTAGCCCAACCCACATATTTAACTCAAGTAATTGATCTGGCCCAACGCATTGAGGAGAGAAATCACGTGATTAAAAAAGCCCAAGTGGGGGCAATTATACCTTCACGTGTTAATGGGCCTGGGTTTTCATATGGATCTAGAGACTCGACCCGGTTTGATAATCCCTTGACCCGATTCGATAATAACACAAACCCAAAATTCCCAAATTCAATAGAATCCCTAAAATCACATTCTACTTCCCATTTCAATCGATGATCACCAGAATCTTCAATTCACGGCTCGTCGACCAACTCCTCCAGTCGCGACCAACCACTGTCATCTTTTCGGCCCTATGAACGACCAGACTTCTAATGACGCGAGTTCCCATTTCGTCGAATGACAGATGCAGAAATCCAGAAAAAAAGGGAGAAGGGTCTTTGCTTCAAATGTGATGGTAAGTTTTCGTTTGGTCACAAATGTGGGGAAAAACAGTTTCAGATTATTTTAATCGATGAAGAGGAAGATGATCCAGACCCGATTGGTGGTGGAGAGTCCGTCGAATCTGGAATGGAGCCACCGCAGGAACAGGTTGAGCTTTCTCTTAGATCAGTGGTGGGGATTCATGGTCCAAAGACCATGAAGCTCAAGGGCAGAATCCGAGGTAAGGAGCTGATTGTGTTGATTGATAGTGGGGCTTCCCACAATTTTATTAGTTCAAAGGTGGTGGAGTGTTTGGGTATTTCCGTGATAAGAACTCAGTCCTTTGGGGTTAGAGTGGGTGATGGGTATAGTGTGAGATGTGAGGGAGAATACAGAGATGTTTGCATGGAGCTACAGGGGGTAACGATTATTCAAATTTTCTTTCCATTTGATATGAGTAGTGCTGACATAGTTCTGGGAATTACATGGCTGGAAACTTTAGGTGAGACGACCACTGACTGGAGGAAGCAAACCATGAGGTTTAAACTGGGAGACCAGATTGTGTGTTTGCGTAGGGACCCATCTCTCAATAAAACCATGGTTTCACTCAAGGCTATGATCAAGGTGTTGCAGAATGAGGGACAAGGGTGTTTGATAGAGTTTGGGTAGATTCAAAAACAGTGTGATAATAGTGGGGATGTTGATGATCGGTTGCTGAAGGTGTTGTAGAAATTTAGTAGAGTTTTTGATCCACTCCCTGGATTACCACCTGCCAGGACCAGAGACCATGCCATTTAGTTAGTGTCAGGGACTCAACCACCAAATCTCTGACCTTATAGGTACCCTTACTACCAGAAAAATGAAATAGAGCGTATTGTCAAAGAAATGCTAGCTTCGGGAATTATGAAGCCCAGCATCAGTCCATTCTCAAGCCCAGTTTTGTTGGTGAAAAAGAAGGATAGGGGATGGAGATTTTGTGTTGATTATAGGGCAGTTAACAAAGTGACAGTTCCGGATAAATTTTTGATTCCAGCCATCGACAAATTATTTGATGAGTTAGACGGCGCGACAGTGTTTTCTAAACTTGATTTGAAATCAGGCTATCACCAAATCCGAGTGAAACTATAGGACACACTTAAAACAACCTTCCGGACGCACGAAGGGCACTATGAGTTTATGGTAATGCCCTTCGGCCTCACCAATGCACCGGCTACCTTTCAAGCAGTTATGAATGACGTTTTCAGACCTTATCTAAGAAAATTTTTGTTGGTTTTCTTTGACGATGTACTGATATATAGTAAGGAGATGGGCGAACACGCAAAGCATCTACGCATTACCTTACAGGTGCTCTTAGACAATCAGCTGGTGGTCAATAAAAAAAAGTGTAATTTTGGGCAATCACAGTTGGAATATTTGGGGCATGTGGTTTCAGCTAAAGAGGTGTTCGTTGACCCTTCAAAGATTGAGAGCCTTATCAAATGGCTAGAATCGAGAGACATCAAGGCACTAAGAGGTTTTCTTGGGCTGACAGGACACTATCGCTGATTTGTTCGCGATTATGGAAAAATCGCCCTTCCACTCACTGCCCTGTTAAAGAAAGACTCGTTTCTGTGGAATACAGCAGCTCAAGAGGCTTTTGACGAACTAAAACGGCTCATGACCAGTGTTCCAGTTCTCCGGATGCCTAACTTCACTCAAGAGTTTGTCATAGAAACCAATGCTTCCGGAAGTGGATTGGGAGCGGTGCTGATGCAAGAGGGATGATCGATTGCTTTTCTCAGCAAATGTTTGTCTCTAAATTCAAAGCTGAAGTTAGTCTATGAAAGGGAATTAATGGTTGTAGTTCTGGCTGTGCAAAAGTGGCGGCATTACTTGTTGGGCAAACGCTTTGTTATTCGAACGGATCAGTGCAGTCTTCACTTTCTAACTAATAAGAAATTATTGAGTGAGAATCAGCAAAAATGGGTTATCAAATTGCTGGGATTAGACTTCATGATTCAGTATAAACCGGGACCACAGAATAAGGCAGTAGATGCTTTTTCTAGGATGCCAGACGTGGTAGACCTTCAGGCTATCTTAGTGGGCTGTTTTTTGGGACTGGACAGTTTGGAAGATGTTATTCAGAGTGATGACAGGTTACGTGGGATCATGCAACAACTCCTCATCGACCCCAACAGTCATTATCCTTTCAGATTGGTGGGCCGCCATCTACTGTACCATAACAGATTGGTGCTACCTAAATCTGGGCCTCACACCTAGAAAATTTTACAGGAATTTCATGCATTGCCCATCAGGGGCGATTTCAGATTCTTTCGGACATATAAGCGTCTCACAAATGTGGTGTTTTGGGAGGGAATGAAACACGACATCAAAGAGTTTGTAGTCGCTTGCCCTGTTTGCCAACAAAATAAATATGACGCCATGAGCACTGTAGGTTTGCTTCAGCCGTTGCCCATCCCTAACCAAGTGTGGGAAGATATTTCTATGGATTTCATCATGGGGCTTCCGAAAGCGAAAGGGGTTGATACAATTTCGGTGGTAGTGGATCGTCTGACTAAGTATAGCCATTTTTTACCTCTCAAGCATCCGTACACAGCCAAAGTGGTAGCGGATCTGTTTATCAAAGAAGTGGTTCGATTGCATGGGTTTCCCCGTACCATTGTTTCCGATCAAGATAGGGTTTTCATGAGCAACTTTTGGAGCGAATTGTTTAAACAATCGGGTACCCAATTACACATGAGTTTCGCATACCATCCGCAGACAGATGGTCAAACAGAGGTAGTAAATCGTTGCTTAGAGACCTACCTCAGGTGCTTTGTCAGTGGGCAACCATAGTTATGGCCAAAATGGGTTCCATGGGCGGAGTTTTGGTTCAACACTACTTATAACCGTTCCACAAGAATGTGCCCCTTTAAGGCCCTCTATGGTCATGATCCCCCAACAGTTTTGTGCTATTTGGACCACACCTCTTCAGTCGAAGACGTGGACCAGCAACTTCAGTAACGCAACTGTGTTTTGGATGAGTTAAAAGAGCATCTCTTCAAGGTTCAACACCACATGAAGACTTATGCTGATCACCATCGCCGAGAAGTTACGTTTGAGGTTGGGGACTCTGTTTATTTGAAGTTGCAGCCATACAGATTGAGATCTCTTGCTCGTCGACTTAATGAGAAACTTAGCCCGCGGTTTTATGGTCCATTTGTCATCACAGACAGAATTGGGGCAGTTGCATACCAGTTGGCACTACCACCCTTAGCTCGTATTCATGATGTTTTTCATGTTTCGCAATTGAAAAGGGCAACTTTTCCAATTCCCAATAGTCAACCTCTACCAGCAGCTCTCAATGAAGATCTCATTTTACAACTTGAACCTGAAGCAGTGTAACGCCCCGCTTGAGGTACGTACTTAAGATTTGCTATATTACTTAAAAGTTCATTGATTCAGTTTCAATTGAGTTTGTATGTTGTATTGGTTAAGTGTTTGCCTTGGTTTTGGTGGAGATTTGGTGAATTTTGGAAATCCAATCTTCGCCGCGGCGATGAGGTGCTGCACCCACGGGTAGGCTCTGCCGTGTTTCGCCGGGGCGACGGAATGTTCTTCGTTGCGACGAAGAGCTTAACAAAAAGTTTCTTGAGTTTTCTAGAGAATTCTTCCTTTGGGGCATAATGACCATTCTACCCCTAATTAGTAGGAATAGTGGGGAGTAAAATGTAAGGAAATTAAGTAGAGAATGTGTTGGCAATAAGGGTGTATTTGCAAAGAATCAAAGGATATGGATGGAATTTCCAAGGAAGAGCAAGGGCAAAATGGGAAATGATGGTTATAATATGAGCTAAAAGGATTAAGTGTAGAGAAAACCTTCATTTCACCCATTTCCACCGCCATATCCATTCTCTAACTTCTCTCAATTCTCCATCCAATCTTCCAAGATTTCTAAGGAGCTTTTGGGTAATTTTTTAGTAAAGATTTCATCTAAAGCATCCTAAAGTAAGGATTCTTGCTTTAGATATAGTTTTGCTTATATTTGTATCTTGAAGTCTTATGGTTTTATGGTTTAAAGTTGTAGAGAAGGGACAAGGTACTAAGGAAAAGGAAAAGTATTAGTGAGATCTCTTCATTAAAGGTAAGTAAATCCAACCAAGTTGAGTTTTGAATAAGCTTTTGAGTAGAGATTTATTTTAATTATGTATGTATATGTTATACCTGCTGAAAAATTGAGATGAGATGTGTGCTTAGTCCTAGTTGTTGAGTATGATTAAATTATGAGAAATGTTATTAATGTGTGATGAGAGAGTGAAATTGAGTTGAAGTTGGACGAGTTGTGTATGAATATTTTTGGGAGTGTTTTCTTTGGCAGGAATTATGATTGTATGAGGGAGTTTTTCTCCCATTTTGGAGGATTAAAGAGAAGAGTAGAGTTATAGATAAGTAGAGCTTTGGTATGCACATGAGTTGTTTGAGGAAATGCCTAAGTGAAATCTGCCCTGTCACAGCAATGACTTTATAAGAAAATTTTGGGCATATTACGGATTAAACTGAGCTAAGACCAAAAAATCAAAGTTGTAGCCCTGTTTTTAAGCTTTAAAACGAGACCAAAACCGTTGCAATCCGATGTGTATAACGCAAGTTATGGCCTTTTTAGGGTGACCTACGCAGAATGACTGTCTTTGATGTACCATTGCATTTGTGCTTTGCATAAGTGCATTAGTGAGCATGAGCCGTTCATACGCATTATTTATGCACTTAAGTAGTAGCTTGAGAAATAGTAGAGAATTTGAGTATAAGCTACCTTAAGAGTAAAGAGAAAGAGAGAATGAGCACTAGAGAACGAAGAGAAAAGAGAATAGAGTAGGTTATGCGATGGGGAACCCGTGAGTAATGGGTAGAGTTTCCCGCATGTACGCCGCATTGAGAGAGCGGCATGAGTATGAGAGAGAGAAAAGTGGTGTAGCCCGTGAGAGTGCATGCGGATGAGGGCTATACTCGAGCGTACCCGAGAGAGAGAGATCATACACTCACATGGCCAAGGGTTCCGAATCCATGCATAACCGAGTCCGATCGGCTAGTATGAGTAGAAGTCACGCAGAGTGGGAGCAAGTCCCAGCCGTGCCTCCGGTAAGATGAGGCTGTGACTACTAAAGAGAGTTAGTAGAAAAGAGTTATGAGAAAGAGAAAGTAGAGAGGGAAGTATAAATAGAGAGTAAATGAGAATTGTAAGGAAAGAATTAGAGAGAGAGAGTTACGGGGATAGATGAGTAGAGGATTTACTTACTGAGCATTAGTTGTGCTCACCCCGCTATTTTCTATGTTTTGCAGGACCTAGGTGAGGATACAGTTTGAAGGGCGTCGGCAAGCAAAGAGATATGGCTACACTGTCCACCTTGTTTTGATGTTTTCTACATGATACAACTTTTTGTATAAAGAATGTATATATTTAATAAAAGAAAAATTTGGGCCCAACCTTTTATACTACTTTATATGTATTTTATTATGTACATGTTTTATGAGTATTTGAGTAGAAAGCAGCTATTACAAGCAGTACTCAAGAAAAGGAAACTCATCAATGGATAGTGGGAGGTACTCATTCAATGGAAAGGCCTACCCCCATTTGAAAACACTTGGGAAGACTTTGAAACTATCCACTGTCAGTTTCCTTCGTTCCGTCTTGAGGACAAGGTGGCTCTTCTTAGGGAGGGTAATGATGAGCAACTAAGGGGAATGGTCTACCGTAGGAAGCACAGGGGTAAGAAGCAGGGAAATATTTGCTAGAATTTGTTATGAGGGGACATGTGGCTTGATAGGATTTGAGAGAAGAGAAATTCTGTTAGAAATAAAAAGGTGTCAGGAGGGAATAAAAAGGGTAGGAACGAAGGAGAGGATATTCAGAAAAGTTGATTAAGGATTTGGGAAGGGAGGTGACTGACCCTCGAAGTTCAGTCTTATCAATATGTTTCTTTGTCTGTACTTAGTTATAATTGTTGTGACTCTTGTTTGTTGAATTGTTGATTGAACATGGTCTGGATGTATTATTCTGGATGTACTGTTCTACTGATATTAATATAGAGATTTAATTCTGTTTTGATTGTGGGTTTGATTGTGAACTGTGGATAGATTGTTGGTGTATTGAGTAAATTGCAGGTCAGGTTCTCATCAGTTTAGCAGCTTATATTATGTGCAACCACAATGCTGGTTTACGTTTTACCTTCAAACAATTATGTAATGCCGATTATCCTTGTAACATATGCCATCTTTTGTATTGGATGTTTGGCTGTTGACCAATCATCTGGATTCTTTGAGCTTCTTCGATTAATTTGCTATATATAAGTTTGTAAAAGGCCAATTCAAGAGACAAGTAAATTCTGAAAACCTATTTCTTTAGAGGATTTTTGCTTTCTTTCCAACGTTTCCAGAAGACAAATATTAACTCGCGATTTTGTTGTTTGAATAAATTCTAGAAAGACCAGGTCACCAGTTTCAATTTTGATTATAAAATTATGGGAGTTTCACTCATCGAGTTATCTAGAGGTCAATGCTTGCAACTTACATTGAAATATTTTGTGGAAAGGCTTATTATCCCTTACCTCCCCCAAGGTTTGCATTTTTTTATAAAGACACCCCATGAGTTTAAAATAACACCCCATAACTTATGGAATCTCATTATGGATTCTATGCGTTTCTCCTAATTGCTCCATCTTTTTATTTATACATTTGGTCAACTAGCTAAGAAACAAGAAAAGAAGTAAACTGTTTGTTACATCAATTGTATAAAAACATTTGGTCAACCAACAAGCAAAAAAACTAGCAATTTGTATTTTATCGTAACAATACATTCAATAATGCTATGGATAACGATTAATCTCACTGAATTATTGCACCGACTTATGTGGCATCTTAGTCAGACACAGCCACGTTGGACACTATAACACGTCTTCTGTGAATGAACAACTATTCAACAATTATGGATGCTCGTCTATATTTGATGGACGGTCGCGCATCACAAACAGACAGGTGTCCACCAATTTAGATGAATTGTTGTACGAAAATAACAATGGATTTCCTTCCATATTATATGGATGGGAGTCCAGTTCTTATGGATGGGCGTCCACCTCGAATGGATGCTCATCCATAATTTTCTAAAAGAATAAGAATAGACGCCCATTTGTATCAGATGGACGACCATCCATTGAAAAGCGAGGCAAATAATTTTTTTTTAAAAAGAAATTTACAAAAAAATTTCAATCATAAATAAAAAAGATATAGCTTGTCTAATACACTTCTGCAAATAAGCGCCAAAATTTTTAGATGAAATAAAAAAAATAAGACTTTGTTTGTAGCTTCATTGTTAAAGCTAATACCTTTCAGCTTCATCGTCTCATCTTTTCTTCTACGTGTTCTTACTAGAACTTGTTAGTCTTCTACGCGGTATTGCCAGTTTCTTCCTCAACAGCCATAACAACCAACTATCGTGACAAGAAAGTCACTAATATTTTCACAGGAAAGCCACCAATTTTTTACAGAGAGAATCATTTACAGTGGAAAAGGAGATCAAACTTTTTTGAGGTTAGAAATATTTGTTGAGGTACTTAAGAATTTTTGACTTAATTTATGCATTTATTTAGTTTCGTATTCTATTTTGGATTGAATATATGTTATAATACGAAATAACTGATAGACAATATTTGTTGGCGATTGTTGTGAACCAGATTCGTGAATGTGAAAACTGGTATTAGTTTTGCATGAAATTACGAAATATGGAAGAGTCCAGTTTGCATCATTTCAATGATGTTGAGGTAAATTGTGTTCAAAACTTTAACTTTCTCGTTAACATGAATTTAAATTTGTTGTATTGTATTGTTTCTTATGATTTGTTGTATTAATACATTCTAATTTTGTCTATTATAAAACCATTAAATCAGGAAAATGAATGTGATGAATTAGAAGATATGGGATGTGAGAAGGAAGAAGTGGAGCCTCATATTGGAATGGTGTTTGATTCAATTGATAGTTTGGTGAAGTATTACAAAAGGTATGATAATAAAATGGGTTTTAAAGCAATGATACGTACGTCAAAGAAAGGAGATGATAGGGAGATGAGATACGTGACAGTGGCATGTTCTTGTTTTGGGAAGGAGAGATTTAAATTTAGAAATACCTTGAAAAAGCAACTTGTTGCTAAAACAGATTGTAAGAGTTGGATTACTGCAGCTTTGAATGGTGAATGCAAATGGGAAATTAAATCAGCTGTGGTTGAACATAACCATGATCTTACAAGTCTGACGAAAAGAAGATATTTCAAGGTAAACCAAACGATACAACATTATGTGAAAAGGAGGCTTGAAGTTAATGATCTGGCTAGGATTAGACCGTATAAAAATTTTCAGTCATGTTTAGTTGAGGTAGGAGGTGTAGAGGATTTGACGTTTCTACAAAAAGATTGTAGGAACTACATTGGAAAAAGTTAGAAGGCTAAGACTTGGAGTTGGAGATGCTTCGGCAGTACTCAGGTATTTTATGAAAATGCAAAAAGAGAATTGGAATTTTAGGTACATGATTGATGTAAATGAAGAGAGTCGATTACAAAATGTGGTATGAGTTGATGCTAGATGTAGGGTCGCATATAAAGAATTTGGTGACGTTGTGACCTTCTACACAACATATCTAACGAACAAGTATGATATGTCATTTGTTGCTTTTGTGGGGGTTGATCATCATGGACATTCGACATTGTTAGGTTGTGGGTTAATTTCCCATGAGGACACTAAGACATTTGTGTGGCTATTTCGTTCTTGGCTTGAATGCATGGATTTTGCTCCTAGTGAAATTATCATTGATCAAGATAAGGTCATACAAAATGCAATTGAGATTGTTTTCCCCGATACAAGATATAGGTGGTGTTTGTGGCATATAATGAAGAAACTACCTAAAAAGTTAAGAGGGTATAAGGAATATGAAATTATAAAGTTTAAGTTACAAAATATTATGTATGATTCCTTTACATGTGAAGAGTTCGAAAAACGGTGGAACAAATTTAGTGATGTGCACAACCTTCATGAGAATGAATGGTTATATGGATTATACAAAGAAAGAGTACATTGGGTGCCTGCATTTGTTAAAGATACTTTCTGGGTAGTTATGTCTACTATCTAACGTAGTGAAAGTATGCATGCATTTTTTATGGATATGTAAATTCCAAAACAATGTTGAAACAATTTGTGGAATAATATGATAATGCATTGCAAGATAAAGCGGAAAAAGAAAGGGAGGCTGATTTCAGATCTTTCAAATCTTGGATACCATGCATAACTAATTACTCTATTGAGAAACAATTTCAAAATGCATACACAACTATAAAATTTAAAGAGTTTCAAGATGAGATTGCGGGGAATATTTATTGTGAATTGTCTTTTATGAAAAAGTGTGATTCGTATGAGGAGTATTAAGTTTTAGAAAATGTTTGGTTTGGAGATAGTAATCAGTGTGTTCCCTTTGTGGTATACTTTGAAGAAAGTTCATGTGATATTCATTGTAATTGTCATTTGTTTGAGATCAAAGAGATTTTATGCAGACATGTCATTATTGTGTTGATTCATAAAAGGGTTTCACACATCCCATATAAGTATATTTTACGACGTTGGAGGAAAAATATAAACATATGCCATACGAAAATTAAGGTAAGTTATAATAGGTGGAGCACCAATATTGAAGGACAACGTTTTGATAAGTTGTAATGCTGATAGTAGCTGATATGGCATCAAACAATGAGGAAGACTGAAATATGTTGATAGAATTTATGATTGAAATGAGAAAAAAGTTGGAGTAGAAGGAAAGTGAGGGTGGCTTTGGTAGAAAAGTAAACATCTTTTCCACAACCGGTCTAAGTAGTAAAGATGGGAATAGTCATCCCAAAGAAGGGAATAGTCTAATTATTAGTCCACAGGCAGTTTACAACAAAGGTCGTCCTTCATGCAAAAGAAAGCAATCGAAGGTTGAAGAAATTGTATGTACGGGTAAAAATAAAAAACTACGAAAACAAAGAATTAGTATGACTTATACACATATTTTTACATGATATTTATTTTTGAAACATTATTTACTTATTTGAAGTTTATAATAATATCGACTTGATTATTAATGTGTTATGCTACTTTTTAGGGAAATAATCATCAGTAGACCGAGAAAATGAACAATTTCTTTCATCTACTTCCGTGGCCGATGCCCTAACATATGATTACGTCAACATTGTTGAAAGTATACCAAAAACTCAAGTGTTTTCAAATGATGTTGTTGATATCTAGGTATGTGTTATGTATGTTGTATAATGTAACTAGCTTAAGTTGTCTATAACGTGTGCTAAGTTGTGGTTGTTAAAAATTGACAATTGTCCAATGGTCCGTTTCACAATCTCGCAGGAAAAAGTAATTTATGTACTGGGTAAGAGTCTGTAAATGATGAACATGTTTCATTGGGAGAGATTTGATGTTGTTGACAGGTTGAAGCATATATAATTGTATTTGGTAGAAATTATTTGCGCTTTGGTTAATTTCTAACGAATGCAGTTGAGCTGTATGCTAATTCAGTTGTTTTGTTTTTATTATTTTGGTCGTTGGTTGGATATGAGTAGGTTGTTTGCTATAGGGTTGTGAATTCATAATTATAACGTTAATGTAACTTATTCCGAATGTTTTCAGTATATATTATCGTCACATTGAGGACTGTTTGTTAACCAGTTGTATAACGAAATTTGGATATTCATTTCATTTGAGATTTGAATTTTGATATGTCTTTTGGTATGTCTAGTATCACATATGCATATGCATTTAGAAGAGTAGTTGAGATATATAAAGAACAATAATTAATGAAGCAACTCTTTCATTATGGAATTGTTGGCAGCCTATGAAAACTTTTCATAACAAAAAATCAGTTGGAGAAGTTCAGATAATTGAGAACATCTTGTGAAATCAATCTTTATGAATTAACATATTTATAAACAAAAGACAAATATAATCTTCATACATAAAGTTTAGTAGTGGAACCATGTAACGCCCACTTGAGGTACGTAGCCAATTTATGTTCATTTTGCCCTTAGTTAAACTTGTATGTTGTTGATATTGCTTGGTTGGCTCCTAATTAAATTGATTTGCTGTTTTGGTTAAGTGGTTGCCCTGAATTTGGTGAAGACTAGGCGAAATTTTGGAGTTACAGACTTCATTGGGGCGAAGAAGAATCTTCGCCACGGCGACGAGGTTCTGTAATTTTTCGCCATGAACTTCTTGATGAAGTTTCTAGAGAATTTTTCCTTAGGGGCAAAGTGACTATTCTACACCTAATTAGCAGGAAAAGTGTGGAGTGAAATGTAAGAAAATTTCATGGAGAATACATTAGAGTTGGGGTTGTGATTGCAAAGAATTAAAGGGCAAAGATGGAATTTCCAAGAAAGTGTAAGGGCAAAATGGGAAAGGATGCTTGATAATATGAGATATTAAGGGTTTAGTCTTATAAACCTCCTCATTTCTCTTATTCCACCGCCATTGCTATCCTTCATTTTCTCTCAATCCTTCACTCAATTTTCCAAGGATTTTTTAGGGCTTTTGAGTGGTTTTTGACAAGGAATTGATCCTAAGCAACAATAGGTAAGAATCCTAGCTCTAGTTATGAGTTTTATTTGTGCAAGAGTTGAATTCTTATTAAGTTTATGCTTAGGAAATAAGAGAAAGTTTGAGTCCAACAAGAGCAGAGAGCCTTAGTGAAGATTACTCAAGTATAAGGTAAGTAAATCCAACCCAATTTAAGGTTTAAGAAATCAATTGAGTAGAGATTTCTTTATGTATGTATATGCTATGATTGTTGAGAAATTGAGATGAGATTGGTGTTTATTTATGCTTGTTGTTGAATATCTTTGGGTTATGAGAAGTGTTTTGATTGTATGATGATGGATTGAAGTTTGGTGGAAATTGAAAGAGTTCGAGGAAACTTTTGGGAGTGTTTTTCCTTGACAGGGATTGTGATGATACAAGGGAGTTTTACTCCCATTTTGGATGGTTAAGAGACAAGTAGAATTATAGTTAAAGTAGAGTTTATGTATGTACATTAGTTGTTTGATGAAATGCCTAAGAGAAGCATGAGTATGAGTAGAGAACCTTAATTTATGCAACATTGCATATTTGCATTTCATGAGTACATTTAAGAAAGAATTCAAGCATGAGCCATCCATATGCATATAGTTATATATGTGGAATACTTAAGAAAGATTAAAGAATTCTAAGAAGAAGGCACTCTAAGAATAAGCACAAGAGAAAGAAAGAATAAGCACTAGAGAATAAAAGAAAGAAAAGTGCTAAAAAAAGAGAAGAGAAAAGAATAGGTTGTGCGATGGGGAACCCGTGAGTGATGAGCAGAATATTCCCGCATGTACACGCCTTTAGTGAGCGGCCTGAGAATGAGAAAAAGAATTGGTATAGCCCGTAAGAGTGCATGCGGATGAGGGCTATACCTGAGAAAGAGAATACACTCACATGGCCAAGGGTTTCGAATCCATGCATCAACCGAGTTCGACGATTGGCATAGAATAAGAAAGAGAAAGAATGAGAAAACACGAGAAAGAAAAGAAAGAAAAGAATAGAAAGAAGAGAAATGCATAAAAATAGAAAACAGAATAAGAAAAATAGAAGAGAAGAAAGAGAATGCATTCCTATGCATCACTGCATGTACATTTCATTCATGCATTGTTATCATGGTTTCTATCATGTTTTGTCAAAGAAACAGAAAGAAAGAGAGAAGCAGAAAGAAAGAAAGAATAGAAATAAAGAATAAAATAGAAAGAACAAGAAAGAAAGAAAAAGAAGAAAAAGGGTAGAGTAAGGAAAGAATTAAAGAGTGGTACACGGGGATAGCGGTGTAGAGGATTTACTTACTGAGCATTTTTGTGCTCACCCCGTTGTTTTCTATGTTTTTGCAGGAAATAGGTGAGGATGCGGTCAGATGGACGTCGGCAAGCAGAGAGAAATAGCTACACTGTCCACCATTTTGATAGTTTTTGTACATGTTATTTTGTACTATGTAAAGAATGTATATATTAAGTAAAGAAAAATTTGGGCTCAACTATTTTCTATTAATTATACATGTATTTTTATTAAGTATATTTTATGAGCATATTAGTAGAAAGAAGTCATTACAAACCACACATAATGATAATTAACATTCATAGTACGTTCCCCAAGGATGTTAAGAAGGAGAAGGCTATTGAGAAGTTCTTCATCATGGTGAAAATTTCTATCATGCGTTTCCCAAGGATGTCAACTGTTTCTTCTATTCTTGATGTGAACGAGTTGAAATCACTTTACAACTGATCTTGTTGTTCCTGTATTTTCCTCTCAGTACGTGAAAAACTCTCCTCTTGAAACCTTTTGATCTACTTAAACTTGCTTACTATTTCGTCTAAAGTATTAAAAGACATTTCTTGTACATTCTGAGAAGATCTAGGTTCAGTACTCGTTCTTCTTCTTTTGTGCACATAGGCTTGTCCTTGATTTACCCCTTTTGGAATAAGGACACCTTCCTGAACAGTTGCATCTTTCTTCATTTCATCCCTAATCACAAACCATTCTCCTACCATATTCTTTCTAATCAAACCCATTTTACACAATGTGACATCCCCCAACAAATTATTTGCAGAAAACTTAATCTTATTTGCTTCATCATTAAGGGTGATCTGAAAACTCAATTTCTCACATATTAACATAACAAGCATCCCCCAATTTATTTCTCCTTTTTCTGCTTGAATCTCTCCCAACTTCTTAATCAATAACTTTGTTGAATTTACTTGCCTCCCTACTATTGCTACTTCCATGAACAATAAATCCTTAATCGTCACATTTTCATTTGTCTCTTTCCTACCATTAAATATGAAAGTCAGAAATCTATGAAATACTCTCGTCGTAGGATTCTTTAACTTTGTAGATTTACACCTATGTGGATGATAAATCCCTATTCTAGAAACATCCGTCCAAGCTTTTGGAATCCCGCGTTCTGGATACGTTATCCAAACCTTGAAAATCAAATCCTATCCAGGTTGCTAACTCTTGCGGTCTCACTACACAATTCTGATTCTTTAATCTATAAAACATTTTATAGGCCAGAAAATCATTAGTATCTATTTCCACAACTTCCAAACTACTAAAAAACTCATAGATCAAATGCTTATATCCATCATATCTAATATTCACCAACTGTTCCCATTTCAAATTATAGATCCAACCATTAGTTTCATCAAATAAACACAAACTTGTCACAAATCCTAAATCCAAACTTCTTCTAAGGCAAATATCTCTTTTTGCCATCTCCTATTGCTTTTTATGTTGCAAGTCTCTAAATTGGACTCCAGATGTCGATGTTCCTCCATGAAGAATAGTTGTATTTTTTGCTCTTACCATTTTTTGCTTTCTTCTAAAACCTATATATGTATATATAATTCATCATTATAATCAATGCATACAACACATTGAAAACAAATTAGTGCATACAACACAAATCAGTGACTATAAATATGAGTGTTTGAAATCCAATACTGTCAATATATGAAAATAGTATCAAATTCAATTCCTATTCATTTAAGCGAAATTTTCAAAAATTAATGGCTTCAAAAAACAAGAGTTTCATTAAGATTTGAACATATATCATGTGATGACAACAATAGTATGAAAGCAAGAACCAGATTAAATATCCAGAAATACTTGCGTATCGAATAACAACCAATTATGAACTCCTAGAATTGTTAATAGCAGGATGATGCCTTTGCACAAGGCAATGAATGACAAAAAAAAAAAAAAAAACCTTGAAAGGCAGCAAAATTCTAATGAGGCCAAATTTGAAATCATGTAATTGTATAAGTGTTTTAAAAATAAATTCTCAGTAACAAAAGCTAGAATCAGAAAATGGAGAACAAAAAATTAAAAGAAAATAGATCCCAACACATAAAGCAAATTCACGTTGGGGAGCATAAAGTATAGCATCCCAACACAAGTCAACAATAAAGCAAATTCCTAACAAGATAGATATAACATACTGGTTCAATTTATTTAGGAATACTAAGTCGTGATTGCTTATTCAAAAGAAGAAGAACTACATGTTCATTCTGCTTGGCAACATTTTCTTTCTAGAAACCATCAAGCTTTGTGAGTTAAAACACAATAATCTATCAAGGCTTATGACTTCATTAGCATCAACATCTTGAAATGAACCTAGGAAACAAGTTTGCAAGGCAGTTGAGTCTGAGAAAACCGTTGAATACAAAAGCCTAGGCTGAAAATATGTATTTGAATCAACTGCTCATTTTTCTTTTCATAGAAATTAATCAAACATCTAATTTGCAAACACAAAGAATAACAAAATAATAAACACAAAATTAATTAAAAAAAAAAAAACTAACAAGAAACTAGTCAAGCTAAATTAGGATGGGGCAAAGAGTAATGTTTCAGCTTCTTTTTCCCTACCCCCTTACGAATTGAAGCAGCTTCACAAAATGGTGTTGAACACTCTTCGCTTTCACCTCACCACCACTCATAAAACTACTCAACCCTAAATCCATAGATCCATACTAGCACATGTCAATTGAGATTAGCCCTTACAATAAAGATATATAAATCAACCCTTGAAAAAATTCTCTAACTTTCAATTGACAGCTGCTGAAATTTAGAACCTGTAAGACTCTAAGACATTTAATACATATGACAAATATAAGTGAGTTTACAAAGAGCAAATTAATTTTGATGGTGGTTTGATATGCCAAATTTGTGGCTGATCAAATTAATTACTCATATTCTAGTGAGAATCCACAAACAAGTGTTTGAAAGTAACATGCAAATTAACATTTGAAACTGACATGAATCCATCTACCCACCTTACAGCTAAATCAAGCAAAATTATCAATCAAAACCAATAAAATCACAAAAATTCACATGATGAACAGAAACAAAATAAACACAATAACTTATGGTAAGAACAACAGATGAGGAACGAAGACGAAGAAGTGAAGAATGACAGATGTGGTTATTTTCCGATGAAGAACTTGCAGTTGGATGTGGCTTTGTACATTTATTTATCGCTTGTTTTGTTTTTTAAAACTTTTTTTGGGATCGCAAATTTTTAAACCCTAAGAATTGAAATTAAAAAAAAAAAAAAAAAATTTATTTGCCTTTCTTTTCAATGGACGATTGTCCATCTAATACAATATGGGCGTCCATTCTTTTAAAAAATTATGGACAGACGTCCATAGGAAATGGACTCTCGTCCATATAATATGGACGGGAGTCCATTGTTATTTTCATACAACAATTCGTCCAGATTGGTGGACGGTCGTCCATTTATAATGCATGGCCGTCCATCAAATATGGACGAGCGTCCATAATTGTTGGACGGTCGTTCATTCACAAAAGATGTGTTATAGTGTCCAACGTGGTCGTGCCTGACTCGGATGCCACGTAAGTTGGTATAACAATTTGGTGAGATTAATCGGTGTCCGTAGCATTATTGCAATACATTCAATTTGACGAAAGAGTTTCAAAGCCTTTTCAGGATATTCACTTCGCTTACATCTTGTAATCACAATATTTCAAGAAATTTCATTATAGATTCTATACATTTCTCCTAATTGCTCCATCTCTATATACATATGTATTATCCTAGTCCAAGAAACACCTCTCTTCAACATTTCAGCAAACACTTTTTGAGCTTTAACAGTTTTTCTCTTCGGCATTTCAACAAACACTCTTTGTGCTTAAATAGTTTTTTCTACTCTTAGGGAGCGTTTGGTTCAACTAATGTTGTATTACTAGGAATGTTATATTAATGAAAAAAGAGATTACCTTAAAGATTATTGGGAATGTTTAGGAAAATATGTTTGGTTGGTTGGAATAAATTAGTGAGTATGTTATATTGATATGTTTAGTTGGTTGGAATAATTTGGTGAGTATATTATATTGATATGTTTGGTTGAGAGGAATGAGTTGGTGGGTATGTTATATATATTACTAAATTGCCCTCCTTTCAAAATAGTAATATAATATTATTTTTTGAATTATTTTTTTAACCCCCTACATTTGAGATTTTGCTAAAACACCCCAGCCATATAAAAGTTTAATTTTTAACAAAAATACCCCCACCCACCCAAGCCACTGTCGATCGCCTAAACCACCGCTAGTTATTGATCGAGAAGTGCAACGAAGATGTTTTTGAGGGGTTTTGAAGGGGAGTCAATCGATGCAAGTGGGGGTGATTTCCGGTAGAAAACGCGACCGGAAAAGCACTGAGAAAAAGGGAAATCGAGAAAAAAAAGTGGGCTTCGTCGGCGATTAGGGGTAGCTTCAGTGATGGGGTTTGGTGGGATTTGAAGAGGAAAGCGAGAGGAGTAAGATGGTGGTGGTTGGGGCCAACCAGAATTAGCTCAAATCGGGCTTAATACCAGCGGCTGCCCAACCCAAAAAATCCTAGATCCACGGCCATATGACCGTTTACGGTCATCGATATGGCCGAAAAATGTCATATTGACCCACAGCCGGCCAGATCTGGCCAGTCATGTGCTATTTCAGCAACGGTGGCCACTAGTGGTGGTGATGGTGGTCAGCTACAACAATCCTCTTGGATGGCTTGTAAATTGTTTTTAAAATAGGGGCATTATTGTCAGAACTTTAATTATTTAGGGTAAAATTGTAATGGTAGAGTTCATGTAAATTAATTTCAAAATAAGGGCATTATTGTCCAAAAATTTTAATAGTAAAGGGTTAAATTGTAACAAAATTAAGATTACCAAATAATTTTAAATACCTAAGAAAATAGAGATAATCAGATTACCTCATATATTACTAACAGTAATTACTATTGGTTTTGAAAGATTATTGTAATCTTATATTACTAGACAACTAAACGTGATAATCAAATAATATAAGATGACATTACCTCAGTAAGTGGGATTATCCCAAGCCAAACACACCCTTCAGGTACATTATTAATATTAGCACCTTAATAGCTACAAGTCTATTTGAAAATAGTCATTTTGAGTAAATAGGCATGAAGTGCAGTTCGTTGAGTGACCAAAGTTCTAGTTACAAATTACTTTAAGCTATGTAATAGAAAGCCTATATTAAAATGGAATTAATCTCAACCAAATGAAAAACCTTCATAAAGTAAATTAAAGCAAGAGATAATGTGAAAGCATCTTCAATGGTACCTACAAATAAAGACTAATTTTATTCGAGGCAACTCGGGTGCAAATTGAGTACCTTCTGGGCCCATTAATAATATTGGATTTTATGCCCAATATTTGGGCCTGGCATTCAGTCTACCTTGAAATTGCCGATCTTTGGAAAAACCCCATCTTTAGTTATCCTTAATTTTTTTTTTTAAGAGTAAACGATTTTTTTCCACCCAAAATGGTCTAATAATACTTAAAATATTTTAAAATACAATAGTTATATTCAATAAACTACAATGAATTTATTATGAAGACAAAAATACCTTTTATTATCTAATTTAAATTTTTTCATTTTATTAAGTCATTTTCAATTATTAATATACCCACTCTTTAAATATAAAATTACTAATGTAACCTCATATAATATAAATTACCAATTTATTCTACCTTTCTTTTGTTTAAAAAAAAACCCTTATTTTTTCTTTTTCGTTTTCTTCCATCTCTTCACCTCCTCTTTCTTCTTACTTTCTTCTCCTTTCATTTACATTTTCTTCACTTTTTCTTATATCAATTCTTCTCATTTTTTTTTTTTTTTAAATTTTACTAATCATTTTCTTCTCAGTTTATTTAGTCAAGAATAACATTTCTAGTAACATTTTTTTTTTGTCACCAAAAAAGCCTCCCTAAAAAAGTTCTCATCAAAATTCCCTTCTAAAACAAAAGTCTTCAATTTTCTCACCATCCAANTTTATGCCCAATATTTGGGCCTGGCATTCAGTCTACCTTGAAATTGCCGATCTTTGGAAAAACCCCATCTTTAGTTATCCTTAATTTTTTTTTTTTTTTTTTTAAGAGTAAACGATTTTTTTTCCACCCAAAATGGTCTAATAATACTTAAAATAATTTAAAATACAATACTTATATTCAATAAACTACAATAAATTTATTATGAAGACAAAAATACCTTTTATTATTTAATTTAAATTTTTTCATTTTATTAAGTCATTTTCAATTATTAATATACCCACTCTTTAAATAAAAAATTACTAATGCAACCTCATATAATATAAATTACCAATTCATTCTACCCTTCTTTTGTTAAAAAAAAAAAACCCTTAGTTTTTCTTTTTCGTTTTCTTCCATCTCTTCTCTTCTCCTCTCCTCTTCTCTTTCTTCTTACTTTCTTCTCCTTTCATTTACATTTTCTTCACTTTTTCTTATATCAGTTCTTCTCATTTTTTTTTTTTTTTTAATTTTATTAATCATTTTCTTCTCAGTTTATTTAGTCAAGAATAACATTTCTAGTAACATTTTTTTTGTCACCAAAGAAAGCCTCCCTAAAAAATTTCTCATCAAAATTCCCTTCTAAAACAAAAGTCTTCAATTTTCTCACCATCCAACTAAATCGGCAGGGGAAAGTTAGCTGGGTGGGGATTTTTAACGAATAGGTGCTGTGCAGGTCGCGTTGGAGAGTGAACGACGGTGACTGGTAGGGTTAATCCGACCAGAACAAACAGAAGAACACTCCAAATAAACAACCAAACAACACCCAAACTTCAATACAAACTCCAGACTACTCAATCAACATCAAAAAACAAGCCACAACAAGAAAATCCGAAAATACAGAACAATCACCCAAAAATACAGAACAACAATCACAACGCTGCAGGTGGTAATCGGCGAGCAGGGGTGGACAGTGTGTGGGTGGGTTTTGAAGAGCAAGTGAGGGGTGTGCTGTGACGGTGAGAAGTGAAGTGGGTGGGTTGGTGCTGCTATGCGGGGGATGCGGGGAGGGAAGGTAGTGGGGAAGTGGAGCGAGGAAATTGGAGCTGGGCAGAGCAGCGAAGGGGAGGTAGTGGGAAGCGTAGTGAAGAGAGGAGAAAGAAAAAATTAAGGAAAAAAAGGAAGAGGATGAAAGGAAAAAAAAAAAGGAAAAAAAGAGAAGGGAATGAGAGAAAAAAACACGTGGCAACCATTCAACCCTACAATTACTTATACTTGAATTTAAAAATTTTGATTTTTTTAATGCAAAATATTAATCGATTATTCTAGCCTTCCTTTTAACAAACTTTTTACTATCCTACCCTCCTTACAATTAAATTTACTAACGAAAAATTGTTGTGAATAGTAAAATTGTATTTTCAAATCTTTTGGGTGGATAAAAGTCTTTTACTCTAAATTTTTATATCTAATATATAACATTTCATTTTCAGAAAAGATCTCAAACTAGGATTTACATATAGGTTTTAGAGACACCATATTAATTGTAATTAGATCTTAGTTAAGAATAAATATATTTTAAAAAATAAACATTAAAAAAAGGATGCTCTAAGTCAATAATGGGGGCAAATAACATCCTCTAAATCCTGACCCATCAATTCCAAACCCACTTTAAAAACCATAATTTATTCCCTAAAGATTCGGAAGATTCAAACAAATGAACATTAAATTGACACCTACTTTATTTTAACACAAAGTAATAATAACGTCACATGATTTAAATAGAAAGTCATTGTCACACTCCCAACTTTAAAAGGGGCAAAGGAGAAAGGAGTGAATTTAGAATACTAAGCATAATCACCAAATTTGATATTAAATTAGAAAATTATTTATTTTGTAAATTATTCTACAAGACAAGATCCTTCCTATAACTATAACCAATCTTATCGCAATCTGACTAAAGTGTCCACTTTCTCTGTAACCAAACACACAGAGTAGATCAAAGTCTTCTTGAAGTATCCAGACACTTGTCACGTCCGATTAACAACACTTATCAAGAATACCAATAAATGAAATGCAGTTAATTGCCATCTTTTCATATAGAAAAGACTTTACCATTCCACCCGACTTGTTATGTCACAATAACACTCAAGAATATACTTAAATTGCTGGCTGCCTAAAAACCAGGTCCATCAACGAAGGAAGGAAGCTATTCGAAGATATCAGAATATTGAAAGTTGTGATGATCCCCGCACGTTTTTCCACAAAAGTAAAGTACTAATCTTAACACGTAATACTTCAAATCTTTTTTTTAAAGGGCAGAGGCAGACTTTTGNGTGGGTTTTGAAGAGCAAGTGAGGGGTGTGCTGTGACGGTGAGAAGTGAAGTGGGTGGGTTGGTGCTGCTATGCGGGGGATGCGGGGAGGGAAGGTAGTGGGGAAGTGGAGCGAGGAAATTGGAGCTGGGCAGAGCAGCGAAGGGGAGGTAGTGGGAAGCGTAGTGAAGAGAGGAGAAAGAAAAAATTAAGGAAAAAAAGGAAGAGGATGAAAGGAAAAAAAAAAAGGAAAAAAAGAGAAGGGAATGAGAGAAAAAAACACGTGGCAACCATTCAACCCTACAATTACTTATACTTGAATTTAAAAATTTTGATTTTTTTAATGCAAAATATTAATCGATTATTCTAGCCTTCCTTTTAACAAACTTTTTACTATCCTACCCTCCTTACAATTAAATTTACTAACGAAAAATTGTTGTGAATAGTAAAATTGTATTTTCAAATCTTTTGGGTGGATAAAAGTCTTTTACTCTAAATTTTTATATCTAATATATAACATTTCATTTTCAGAAAAGATCTCAAACTAGGATTTACATATAGGTTTTAGAGACACCATATTAATTGTAATTAGATCTTAGTTAAGAATAAATATATTTTAAAAAATAAACATTAAAAAAAGGATGCTCTAAGTCAATAATGGGGGCAAATAACATCCTCTAAATCCTGACCCATCAATTCCAAACCCACTTTAAAAACCATAATTTATTCCCTAAAGATTCGGAAGATTCAAACAAATGAACATTAAATTGACACCTACTTTATTTTAACACAAAGTAATAATAACGTCACATGATTTAAATAGAAAGTCATTGTCACACTCCCAACTTTAAAAGGGGCAAAGGAGAAAGGAGTGAATTTAGAATACTCAGCATAATCACCAAATTTGATATTAAATTAGAAAATTATTTATTTTGTAAATTATTCTACAAGACAAGATCCTTCCTATAACTATAACCAATCTTATCGCAATCTGACTAAAGTGTCCACTTTCTCTGTAACCAAACACACAGAGTAGATCAAAGTCTTCTTGAAGTATGCAGACACTTGTCACGTCCGATTAACAACACTTATCAAGAATACCAATAAATGAAATACAGTTAATTGCCATCTTTTCATATAGAAAAGACTTTACCATTCCACCCGACTTGTTATGTCACAATAACACTCAAGAATATACTTAAATTGCTGGCTGCCTAAAAACCAGGTCCATCAACGAAGGAAGGAAGCTATTCGAAGATATCAGAATATTGAAAGTTGTGATGATCCCCGCACGTTTTTCCACAAAAGTAAAGTACTAATCTTAACACGTAATACTTCAAATCTTTTTTTTAAAGGGCAGAGGCAGACTTTTGCTACAATGAAAGAATGTCGGCAATAACGTCACAATGATTTGAAATTTTGACAGTTGTGGTTTATTTTTTTGTACTACTCTTCTTTCTCGATCCTCAAAATTCTACTTTCAAATTTTCTCTTTTGTTTTAACTGCTACTATGATATCCGCCACTCCTCTCTCTGTGTTTAAGTCATTGGTCAGACTTAACCCCCAGGGGCCAATCTCTATTTGCATTTAACACAGGAAAGAGGGAATTAATATTTGACCGAAAACTCATTCTGGACTTGCCAATCAACTGTAGATAGTGCCATAGTTGGTGGCTTCAAAGATGGAAGATTGTGAGAGGTAGAATTCTCAACTACAAAAGTGCGTGTTTCCATGCATTGAGTCATTCACAAATTTCCGCCGTGAAATCAGGTTTTAAATGCTTATGTCCCACCATCAATCACATGGTGTTACTCCGTATCACTATCTGCCAAGTGTCTAAATCAGACGGCCAGCATTGCCTCACAAAAGGTCAAGACCTTTTTTGTCCTTTCTTCACCGTCCTTTCACAAGACATATGCACCATAAATAATATAACCAATTAAAATTTCGGTAAAACTGATTTTTTCAATTATTCCTATATTGATGACTTTATGCAATAAAAGAGAGATAAAAACCTTATATTAAATTAATTTGTAAGTTTGTAACTGTCGTGATATAACAGTTTAACCGAAGATTTTTTTTTTTTTTTTTCCCTTTCAACCTTTATGCTATATTTAGCTTAACTAGTCATATCCTTGATTGTTATTTAAATTTTGAAGATTCATGAACCTTTTTTGTCTTTGTATTTTTTTCTGTGTGAATTGATGAAAAATGAAGTCTTCTTCTTCTCTTTACCAACAAGATAAACTCCATCACTACAGCAAAAACGAACGATGCATCAGCAAAGGAAGACTAGCTCCTTTCCTGTTTTCTTCTCTCGCTTTAACTACCATTTTCAGCTTCTTCCTCCTCAACTCTCCAAACCCTTTAAAGATATTGCACAAACAAGACCCTGATCAAAGCCTGCGCTTCATCAAATCACAAAGTGGTTACTTTAAACTCAACTCTTTTTCTTTTTCCTTCTGGGGTTGGTTGTGTATGAAGCCTGGCATCATATGTGTTTTTGTTTCTTTTATTTGTTTGGTTTTGTAGAGGAAGACAAGTGTGACTTGTTCAAAGGCCGATGGGTTCCGGAGCTTGAAGGAGGGCCACAGTACACAAATTCAACCTGTGCAACGATTCCGATATCGAAGAACTGTTTCAGGCATGGAAGGAGAGACAGAGATTTTCTGAATTGGAGATGGAAACCTGAGAAGTGTGATCTTCCAAAGTTTAATGCCAAGATATTTCTTGGAATTCTTCGAGGGAAAAAACTTGCATTCATTGGTGACTCAGTTGCCAGGAACCATATGGAGTCCCTTCTCTGTCTCTTGTCACAGGTCAGTCCATAAAACTTTAGCTTTCATTTTCTTTTTTGTTTAATTATTTCATATCAAAACTTATGAAAATACGTAAATTAATACATACAAATTGATTTGATCGATACGGAATATATAAGCTTTTAGAGAATTGTATTTTTTTTTTTTTTTTTAAGAGAAATATAGGGAATATAGTTGTTTTCATGGGAAATTATTAATTAATGGTGCAGTGAATAGAATCAAGCTAATATTGGGAAAGATCTAAACGCATTATAGTTGGGATATATTATGGGAATTTCCCTATTTTAGAATAGTAATAAATTCAATATCTCTTTTAATTTGGAATATAGATATATTCTGTTTATTAGTTGAGCGTAATTGTCGTGTAATTGTGCATAATCAACTACCCAATTAGATTTTGATTATATTTTCTTTGGATTGATCGAGTTAGTGACAGATTAGCTCTCAGTAATTGTATATGAGAGCAATTTTTTCTTTTTCAAATTTAGCTTTTATGTTAATGTTTAGATGATTTATTTGTGTCCAAAATTCTAAATATTTTAGATTTAATCGAGTCTCTTGTTTTCTCTAAACTCTGTGGTGGCAATCATAGTGTCAGCTCAAAACCAAAATTTTTAAAAAAAAAAAAAAAGCAAGTGTGGTTACACATCACCATTATAATTCAACAATAATACTTGAAAAATAAATAAACGTTTGAAACTACATTATCATTATACTAATTAGATCAATTAAAGCAACCAAAAATCAAAAGCCAAAGTCAAATGTGTCCTACCCAACTCGATTGGACTAATTAAGCAGAAAATCCATTAAATAAAATTATATGTTCATGTAAAATCCGAGTATCATGATCAAAGTTGACAATAATCCACTAGCTAGCGAGAAAATGGCCTTTGGCTAGCTGTAACCATTGAATATTTGAATGAATGCAGTAATGATCGAAATATTTGAACAAATAAGGTCGTCAAACTAAATTGGGTCCAAGTTAGAATATTCTTAAGTGTTTTTTCTAATGTCAAAAATTGTTAAAAAATTTCAAAAGAAGCACATGAACTTGGTTTTAATTTCTTGACAACTATTGCAGGAGGAAACTCCAATTGATGCTTACAAAGATTCTGAAGACAGGAATCGGATATGGTATTTTCCTGAGCATGACTTCACTCTGAAAATGGTGTGGTCAATATTTCTGGTAGTTGGCAAAGAGAGAATTGTAAATGGCTCATCTTCCGGCGTGTTTGATTTGCACCTTGACAATGTTGAAGAGAAATGGACCAGAGAGCTCCCCATTTTAGACTACGCTATCATATCAACAGCTCACTGGTTCTTTCGGCCAATTTACTTGCACGAAGCCGCCAATGTAATCGGATGCGTATATTGCAGCGAACCAAATGTAACCAAATATGATGTTGTGGACGCCCTCGGAATGGCCTTCAAAGCTACATTCAAATACATCAACAACTGCGAGAGATGCAGCAGGAAGTTAGTTACATTGCTGAGGACATTTTCGCCTTCCCATTTTGAGAATGGAACTTGGAACACTGGAGGAAACTGCAACAGGACAAGCCCCTATGACGAAAGAGATATCGAATCCGAAGCTAATGAATGGAAATTAAGAAACATTCAGGTTGAAGAAATTGAAAGAGCTAGAAAAGAAGGTAAAAAACATGGCAAAAAGTTTGAGATTTTGGATGTGACAAGGGCTATGCTTATGAGACCTGATGGGCATCCTGGAGCATTCTGGGGAAACAAATGGATGAAGGGTTATAATGACTGTGTTCATTGGTGCTTGCCGGGTCCAATTGATGTATGGAGTGATTTCTTAATGGCGATTCTTGCAAAGGAGGTTGGCTTAAATTTTTTATCTTAGAGGCAAGCTAGTATATAATATATCTCAAATTTTCTGTAGGCATATATATCATATACCATTCTTTTGTCCAGAGAAAATATTCTTATATAGGACATATACCGCTTCATAATAAATTATTTTTGCATAGCAGAATTATTATCCATGAATCCATGGTGAAAATGTTGAGATTATATTAAGCTAGATTTTTTTATTGACCAAATATAGTGTAAAAACTTCCATTACATTATTTACTGTTTTGAAAGTCCATGGCCGTAGACTTGTTTGTCCTGGTCTGTGTAACAGTTGAAGTTGAAGATCTACAAGCCATATAAAAAGTGAATATTTCCCTACGTCGGGTCGTTTGTTTCAATATTTTCCCCTATCCTATTTATGTTATTTTCAAAATACACATTTGTTTCCTATTTTAAAAATACTATTATATTTTATTCAATTATTTTTAAATCCTCTAAGTTTGTTAATTTAATTAAATACCTCTAAAAAAAAGTTTAGAAATGAACAAAAACACCTCCACCGCCCACATTTGCTAGATTCCGACCACCACTGACAGAAAACTGTTGGAATCTAATATAATGGAACACTACCGACTGGATCTGGCCGGTAGTACACCGATATAGCCTTTTTCGACCAGATCTATCGTGGATCTAGTCGAAAAATGTCAGATCTACGACCAAGGATCTGGTCGTTGACAGCCAGATCTTTGGCCATAGCTAGTCGTCAACGACGACCATGATATGGTCGTCGTTGACGACCAAACGCGACCAGATCTGGCCGTCAATGGCCATCTTGGCGTACTGTCGGCCATATCCAGCAGGTCGTGCACCAATACAACGACTCCAACCACCCTCCGGTGGTGGTGGCTAGCTGCCGGTATTTAATGGGTAAGTGGGGGTGTTTTTATAATTTTTAATTTTTTTTTATGACAGGGGTGTTTAATAAATTAACAAACTTAGAGGATGTTTTTGTAATTTTTAAATTCTATCCCGCCGATTAATCAGGGTAAGTAAATTCCTCCACAGAATCTCGTGCATTTTCTGAATTGCATGAATGCAAATCACACGGTAGCCATTAATTGCCTCACACAAATGATAGTGACCTTTTTTTTCCTTTTTACTTCTGAGATAATAAAAAAACAACCGGCATAATGTGCCTGACTATCTTCTAATGGAAGAAATTATACATTCTCTAGAGATTAAACCTCATTATTGTTTTACTTTTCAAAGGAAACAATTTCCCATTTTCTACTTTTGCTTGGAAAATGAAGTTTTATTCTCTATTCCAAGAAAAACATGGTCAATATACCAGAAAGGAGAGATGTGTCAGCATTGGGAAACTGGTTCCTTTGTTCTTGTGTTCACTAGTTGCAACCATCATTCTCAGCTTCTTCCTCTATTTCCCGTACCCCTTGAATCCTTTGACCAGATGTGGGTTTCAGCAAATGTATGCACCCGTTGTAGGACACCAAGTTTCGTATTTCAAGATAGCCCATTTCTTCTTTTGTCCTGTTTAAGATTAAGATTAGACTTAATGACAATGGTAATGAATGCTTTCGTTTTTCAGATTATGGGATTGCGAATTGTGACTTGTTTAAGGGTCATTGGGTACCAGACGATAAAGGGTCACGCTATACAGATTCAAGCTGTCTAACAATTCCGGAATCGAACAATTGTTTCATGCAAGGGAGGAAGGACGATGATTTTCTAAAATGGAGATGGAAACCTGACGATTGTGATCTTCCAAGGTTTGATGCCAAGGTTTTCTTGGATATGGTTCGTGGAAACAAAATGGCATTCATTGGTGACTCTGTTGCCAGGAACCAATTGGAATCACTTCTCTGTCTGTTGGCTCAGGTCAGTGCCAACAATGTTTGAGGCACCATTTGTCTTGGACAGTCCTATGATTCTGACAATATGACTTTTGCAGGAGGAAGTTCCGAAAGATATTTATAAGGATCCTGAAGACAGGCTCCGGATATGGAACTTTCGTGGACATGACTTCACTCTCATGACCCTCTGGTCTAGATTCCTAGTTGTTGGAGACCGTAAAGTGATCAATGGTTCAAGTGAGTATTACAATTTGCATCTTGACAAGATTGATGAAAGTTGGACAACAAACCTCCCTACAATTGACTATGCAATTATCGCAGTTGAGCATTGGTTCTTCAGGCCTATTTACTTGTATGAAGGACCAAACATAGTAGGATGTGTATATTGCTATAACTCAAGTATAACCAATGTTGGCGTCATCGGAGCGATCCAGATGACCTTTCGAGCAGCATTTAAATACGTCAATGACTGCAGCAGGTGTCGAGGCATAGTGACAGTTGTAAGGACATTTTCACCATCTCATTTTGAGAATGGAAGCTGGAACACTGGAGGAAGCTGCAACAGGACAAGTCCCATAGGTGAAAAAGAGATTGATTTGGGAGGTGAAGGATGGGAACTGAGAAAAATTCAGGTAGAAGAAACTGAAAGAGCAAGAACGGAGGGAGACAAGAAAGGGAAGAGCTTTGTGATTATGGATGTCACTAAAGCAACGCTGATGAGACCTGATGGGCATCCAGAAGAATTCTGGGGAAATAAATGGATGAAGGGTTACAATGACTGCGTACATTGGTGCTTACCAGGTCCAATCGAAGTCTGGAATGAATTTTTGATGGCAATTCTAGAAAAAGAAACGGGGTTAATTTCTTCTTAAGGAGCCAGCTAACTAGAAAATACTGTATACTACATATTTATACAGTGTCCGTCAGTTTTCCATGTAGATAATAGATTTTTTATTGCCCACCTGAAAGATGAAGAAAACTAGTAGATCTATGAACATCAGTAAATGAGGATTCTTTTGCATATTCAATTTGAGATCAATCATCTAATTAATCTATCGCAAAGAGAAAAGGAGCATCAATATATTTTCAACAAATGAATGCAATTTAACTTCATAACATCGTCTGAGCAAACTTAAGATGAAGGGTCATCCACCTTGTTATGATAATTGATATGATTTATATCTTTTAACATACTGGCAACAACTACCCAGCAGAAAATTAATAATAAAAAAGAAAATAAGATAAAGTAAGAACAAGCAGCAGCTGGAAGAAGTTCATTCTGGTTAATGTTTCCTAATTTTTCTTCATGGGGATGACAATGTGCTGCGTGAGAAACAAACAAAAGTACAGACAACCAAAAAACAAAGCGCAGCAGCATAAAGACCTTCACTCTGGATAAAGCCAACAATTTTTCTCTACAGGAATGTAACTCTAATCTAATAGCTAATATTGCCGCAATACCAGGCCCATGCCTGGATGCAAATTAACAATGTAGGCAACAGCTAGGTAAAATACAAGTTATCAAGGCTTGTGGATAAACATTATAACAGGCAAAATCGTTTGTATTAGAAAAATAACATACTCAAGACAAACAATGACAAGCAATGCCAACAATGTACAGGACTACGCAATGAAGATCATCAATTGAGCTTGCCGCTTTATGCTCTCATTTCCAAAGGGAAGCGTATTTGAAATTCTGTTACTAGACTAAACTTAAGATGAGTACAGATAACCCTCAAGCTACAGTACAAGTATAAACTGATGATTCTAGAGCAGCACAAATGTGTAAGCAGTGCAAAGAGCAATTAAATGATCTGAGCATAGAAGGAAACGCTCCTAAATATTTTAATAATGATTTGAACAGTATCCGCTAGTAAGATAACAATAAAAGATATGTTCCCTGCAAGGCTACCAATTCTAGACTTCAATTTCAACCCAACTTTTATTCATTAATGAAGCCATATTAAAGGTTGTCAAGGCAATTAGGAACCCTCTGGCAATTCTTACATGCAATTAGGAACCCTCTGGCAATTCTTACATGAAATGTTCACAAACCAAGAAACACAAACCTTTACTCACACATATAGAAAACAAATGAACATAATATCTTCTTTTCATTAATGATTGTCAGACAAGACTCAAATTATCCTTCTCTCAGGATGACACAAGACTCATATTCTCATTTTCGCAGGATGCCGTATTTAAGATTTTTGTAAGAATTTAGATTCGCATTACCAAGCATGAATTTCATGCAAAGTAGATTAAGACACTTCTATGATTGATTAATACACATAGCAAACCCATAGCCTTTATTTCCATTGAAAATGAATTAATTGCAAATGCATACTCTATATAAACAAATGAAAATTTAATTGTAATCGAAAAGTTGGCATCATGCTCTACAAAACCCATCATCCAAATAAGAACATATACGTTGTTCACTGAACATACAAGTCCATCCCAGAGTGACATTAAAATAACCAGCCCACAAAAAATTGAATGAAATAAGAACGTCATGGTATGATTTCTAAACATATTCTCAACATAACCAAAATAAGAAAATACATCTTAAACACAACAAAAGATAAAAAAGTCAATTTGCTACCACTTTTAGAAAACATAAAATGAAACTCTCCTACTATGGCTCTAGTTTCCATCATTCATATAAACTAAAACCAAAGATGAAGTACATCAACTTATAAAACTAGAAACATCAAATTCAACATATTCTATAAGCCCAATTAAAAGAACAAGTTATGCTTCTACAGTGTTACCAAGTCCGAAAGAGAACAATTCACGAACAGGGGAATACTCCACCAACCCAATATCCATTGCATATCCAGAAACAGGCAACTTCAACTCTCTCAAAACACAAAAGGCCTCCGCCATTCTCGTCTTTGGAACTTCTTGAGCAACAGAACAATAAGGAATCCAATTCTCAGCACGATACTCGTCTCCTAAATCAATCCCTTCTTTCTTGATTGCTTCACATAACTGAGACTGAAACTGAAGTAGCGAAACTGAAGGCGTTGGTGCAAGAAACAAGACATTGTTGTCATTGCAAAAACTCCCAATTGTTGATAGAGACAAAAGCAAAGGTTCTTGCTTTGATGCAAAGCTCTTTATAATGGATTCAAGTCTTGTGGGCTCTACACCGGGGCTGGAAAACAGAGTTATATGCGGACGTGACTCGATTTCAATGAGTTGGGTACTGATTTGGCGGCGAGCCAACACGTTCCATGCTTTCAACACTTGGTTTTCCAAAGCGGGATCGAAATAAAGCTCAATCGCATAACCTTGTGACATTGGGATAAGATCTGGAATACCCGATTAGCAAAGAACCAGAACTCTTGAAATGAATTGAAGATACCCACAAGAATTTGGGGACAAGGAAGAGAACCCAGATGCTAAAATTGAGATCTGAGCGTACAAAAAAGAAAATTAAAGAAAAAAAAAAAAGAAAGAAAGGAGGAGAAGAAGAAATGTAATAAGTGGAAGTGAAAGAGACAAGGAGAGGTAAGATTAGAGGAAAAGAAGGAAGAGCATGTGAAAGGGTGAGAGGTTTATAGTTGTAATCAACAAAGAGACGGAGAGAATAAAGAGGAAAATATCCAAAAGTGGTTTTGAGTAGGGGGTCACAAAGGGGAGAGTTTTTGTTCGGCAATTACCGTGGGGAGAGAGATGAGAGCCAGCTATTAATTTTTTTATTTTTAATAACTATATTTTAGTTGGATTTTTGGTAAGGTTAAGCCTATATTATTATTATTATTATTATTATTATATAAATTGAATCACATAACGATCCATATATTATGATAATTAAGATAAGATGATTTTTGGTTAGAGCTAATTTTGGAAATTACTAAATTGTTTCTTTAAGTAATTAAGTCTTTAGTTACTTCTAGAAAATTTATTGAGAGTTGTTTGTTGCGAATTAGGATTCAACTTATTTAGTCTATTGGTACTTTAAATTTACTAGAAAAACAAATACTTTTCTGGTTAATATTTTTTTAAAAGGAAAAAGAAATGCCAGTAATATAGAATTATAAACAATAAAAAGTTATTTAAAAAAAAAAATAGAAACTAAAATTTTCAGTTCTCAATAGGCTTGAATTTGTTCCCACTGAAATACATTGCCATTGCCCATTAGTGCACAACTTTAGCAAGATCATATTGTAGTACTGTAAATTTAATAGAGTTAATGAGTCAATATTTTTGTTACAATTTAATACTATTTTGATTTCATATACTAAAATTACATATTAACTAATTACTACGTAATTGAAATATTATATATGGCATTATTGGGTCGGACTCGGAGCCCACTGCTGCATTATAACTCAGTATTGGAAGAGTCATGTCGTAAGTTCACTTGGGCCCATTGGCCCAATAAATTTATTTAGTACGTATTACGCACGTGAGATGCTAGAGTTTCACATTGGAACTCGAAGGTAGAGAGGGATGGGGTTACGGGCATTTGGAGGTGAGTCCCAAACAGAAAATGCACTCGTTGAGTTCATCCATTTCTCTGTCATTTTCGGGTAATGGCGGTCTAATACATCTTTAAGGCTCTCTGTAGTATTCACCCAGTGGAATCCTTTCTTTGTGTATGTCTCCTCATTGAAATTGCTTGTAAAAAACCTGTCAGCTTCAAGTCTCCTGTATGCATGACATTTTAAAATAATCTCTCATAAGAACAATTATGCAAATATAGAATCTATCTTTGGTTTTACCTGGTTGCCATCACCAGGAAAATTATAAAAGCTGTTTCACTAATAGCGAAACCCTTGATCTTTTTCTCTGCCATGAGTCCGACTAGAAGATCAAGCTGTTCAACAGCATCACCATAAACTTCTTTGAGCACTTTAATCGCTTCTTTATCATCTGTTAGATCTTCCCATTTAGATATAGGAATCAGAAGTAGCGCCCTGCGGAACTGATTATAACGTGCAATTTTTCTCTCCCTGTCTCTATAAACTGCATCATCAACCATATTGATGATAAGATGCAACCAAAATTAAAACTATCATCATCAGCTGATAATTAATAAAGTTACATACCTTCCAGAGCTGGCATGTCCACATGATTTGGCCTATCTGTGCCATCCACATTTTGTGCTACAAGGTCCCTCATCCATACAGGATAGTTCCAAAGCTGTAAGGCACCGCAAGCTTGGTGACCCATTGAAACCATTTGCCTTTCAAATCCAATTTCTGACAACGAATTTTCTCCGTTGTGCCCGATTAAACTTTGCATTGGCACCCTTTGGACAAACGAGCAATGGAATAAATTAGCAGAAAATAATTCAGGACTAAAAAAACAAGAGGGGAAGGCCATACTTTTGGGTCAAAGGTGGAGACTTGTTGGGTCCTGGTGCAGCTGTGATATCTCTGAGATGAAGGTGATCGGGCATCAGTGAGTGCATCCGATAAACGCCGACGAACTCCTCCGTTAAAGAATATGGGACGCCATGATTTTCTGGCTTCTTTAAACCAACCAAACCACTTAATAGGACTCCTCCTCCAACATGCCCAAATGTGTCCTTGAATTTCTTACCTAACAATCCATACCTGAAATACATAGAAAAATATATTTAATATTTATGATTAATTTTAAGAGGTTAATTTTTGTTTGAAAAAATTTACCAGTTGGCACGCATCCCTGCAAGTAGAGTAGCAGTTTTGAGGAGCTCGACCGTCCAATCAATGGTATGAATCTTTGCAATCACAGCTGAAGTCACTAGCCTTGCGTGACGATATAGTTCTTCGTCCCCCAAATCCTGATATTCTTTCTGAAGCATAAAAAATTAAGGATGAAAAATATTATTTAATTAATTAAAGTAGTTAAAGTCATCTAAAAAATTTTAATACCTTGAGGGCGTCACAAACTGCATTGTGTTCTTGAACGAAAAGGGCCTGTAATGTTGAGACACCTGCCCAAGAATTACGAGCATCTCCTGTCAAAGCATTTCCATTTTCGTCATGAAGGAGCAGGCCATCTTTTGATATTTTAAGCTTCCCGTCTTTAAATGTCCTCACTTTCTGCAAGATCTCGGCGGTGCTTCCATATAAAGCACTTCCATACCTTCATGGATGTTGATGCTGGGTNGATGAAAACATCCCTGAAGCATCATTCCTAAGGAGTCTATCAATACCAAAAGTAGCATACTTGAGGACTTAAAGTTTAGGATAAAAACTGAAACTGAGGTTAGCTAAAAAATTAGCACATCTATTGCCTTCGCGGTACACATGATGGATGTGTATCTCCCAATCTTCATGCAACCATCTTTCAATGCATTTTATAACCTGATTCTCCAACGGGTCTTGCGATTCATGGAATGAAAGAATTAACCAGAGTTAAGGAGTCACATTCAAGCTCAATCCTTCTGAAGCCCAGTTTCCAAGCTAATTCCAACCCCTACAAAATTGCCCAGGCTTCAGCAATTAAGGCTGAACACCTCCCAGTATTCCTGGTGTTACCCTTTTTTCTAATAAAAAGATATCATTGTATTGTATTGTATTGTATTGTATTGTATTGATTAATATCTTTTTTTTTTTCTCTCAATTTTTTTTTTTTTAAATTGAATGATTTATTTAAAAACTCACTCCTTTTACCTTCAACCGATATTCTGAAACCCAACTTTGGGATGTCACTCGGCCAAGGAGTCGAGTCCCGTGTTGACTGGTTAAACTGTCGGTCTCACTGGTGATTTAGAAAGTTTAAAATCTAGCAAACACACCCCTGACAAATAACATTAGTCCATACAGGTTTAAAATCCAGTAAACACACCCCTATGATCTAATCGCACAGTTAGGGTTTCGCTTTTCTAGGTCAAATTTCGACTGATTCCGACGGCCAAAATTCAATCCGACACCACCACCTAAACCACTGACCTCCACTCTACAAAACCCCTTTAATCCCGATACTAGGTAGTCCTCTGTTCTCTGGCTGTGACTCGCGTATACCGCCAAAATTGAGTTGATTTTTCCAATCAAATTTCGTCTAATTTTGGCATCCAAAATTCAATTCGACACCACCACTTGAACCATCGGCCTCTATTCTACAAAACCTCTCTAATCCCAACACTTGGTAGCCCTGCGTTCGTTGGCCGTGACTCGCGTATACCATCGCGATTAGGTTGAGTTTCCCACCTAGATTCTGGCCGTTATTGACACCACGGGGTGGGTGGCGGTCAAGTGAGGGTGGAGGGTGAGTGGGAGAGGGTAGGTTGCGTCGAAAAGTGGCTGGTAGTTAGGTTAGGGATTTTGAAACAGTGGAAAGCAGTAATCCAACCCCGAGAAGGCCCCAGGTCCTAGTTAAACCGGCCGGGCCGGGCCAAGTATTAGAATAGTGCCTTCAACTTCAATTTCTATCCATTACTGAAAAAATATTGAAAAGAAATTAAAATTTAATTAAAAACTTAGAATATTGAAAAAAATTCACAAGAATAAAATTCTTTTATTATTTTTTAAATCTTAAATCATTTATTAAAATATTACAGAATATGAAAAGTAAGCTTACACCCTTTACTTTGTATTAATTAGTGTAATAGATATGCATTGAATACTCGTATGTACCATTAACTAATGCAAAGCAAAGTTTATGCTACGAGGAAATTTGCACTATCCTAGTGGTACCAAGTGATGTTCTGTAAATGGACTAGGCCTTAACCCGGTTAAGGGCCTGGTTTTTAGGTTGACCGATTCAATCGGACCGGTGACATAGGCAATTCCAACAAATTTAAAATCCAGCAAACACACTCCTACACAATTACTATGAGTCCCTACAAGTTTGAAATCCAGCAAAAACGTCCCTACAAAATTTTCATGCATCCCTGCAAGTTTGAAATCTAGAAAAGCACCCATATGATCTAGGCAGTCGAGTGAAGAGACTGGTGATGGCGACGATGATTGGTGGCCAACTGGAGTTTGGGATGATGAGGCTTTTAATGTAGGGATGTTGACGACTCATATGGTGGTGTTAGGGAGGTCAAATGGTGCCATAATTTGTCGAAATCAAGGAGGCAGGTCGTAGGTCTCACGAACAAGAGGTGGACGACGAGCGGCGAATGGCAGGTTGGCGGTAACTGAAAATGGCAGGGTTTTGTCGTGGAGATGTCGTTGACTCTTATTGTGGTGTCAGGGAGGTCAGACGGTGCCAAAATCAGCCTAGATTGACTTGCGGTTAGACCGCAATTCACCATTGTTCCGACCATTCAACCATGAGTCAATTCGGTTTGATTGCTGTTACTAGTTTCAGGGTAAAACTGGACCGGAGAGGACGTCGGTCACTAGTTGGACTAGTCGGTCCGGTCCGGTTTTCAGAACAGTGAGTTGGTACCACAAACTAATAATAAATAGACATGTGTCAAAAAGAATTAAACAATTCCATTCAGTGTTTTCAAGAATTCTAACTTAACTTCAACTTTTCATATTCCCTAAACGTCGCCTCCACCTTTTGTCTCTGCCTCTGCGGCTTTGCCATCGCCTCCCACCTAATTCTTATTAACTCAGTTTTATTTATTCAGGCAACAAACATTCAATCATAAGATATTTGATGATGAATTAGCAAATTAAGTACTATTTACCTTCTGTCTCTTATGTAAGCTACAAAAATTAAAAATTAAAATTACCGTGAAATTAAATACTATTTACCTGATTGGTGGCCTCCAAGTGGTCAACCCAGTCATGTATCATAAACTGAAACCAAGAGGCTGCTATCATGTTAAATTGCTTTCCAGTGTCTACAAAACTTCTTCGTACTAAAAGTTTTGTAGCTACCACCATCGGATCTGGTTTCAGTAACTAAACAATATCATCACAAAACTGAAGTTAAAATTTATTAATAGAGATTAAATATTATTAGTTTTAAAAATGGAACTAATTTCATCGATCTTTAGCAATTGCCATGGGTTTTAATTTTATAATTTTTTGTTCAAGTAGTTTTTAGATCACTTTGTTGCCATCTTGTTTTCTTGATCAACAGGGAGAATATTCCTGCCGAAAAAAGTAGCTTCGCTAGCTTCATTGAAGGGATCATTATATTTTCCATCTGCAGTTCTGTAAGGAAAATCAGCAGGATTAAACCGAACGCCAACCGGAGTTCTACCAACATTAAATAAGTTGTACTCCTGGTGAAGATGTCGCCGTGTTCCCAGATAAAATAGACCTAAAAACACTGGTAAATGCGGCCATATCCCCAACTTATCAATGGAGTGTACAAACTGCATATTGAACAAAAATTTAATAACAGTTAAGAAAACTGACAGAAAAAGTTAAAGCTTGTTTAATGTGAAATATCAGACTGGAGTTACAGCTAACGCCTTACCAGGAAGAGAAATTTATCAATGAGAGTCATCCGGGCAACGATCTCATGGAAGTCTCTGTGGATGAAATGATGCAGTGCTGTGCTGAAGAGAGCCTTGATGAATTCCATTACTTGAGACACCGTAAAGTTATTTTGATGCTTATTAAAAGATCAGCTTCTTGCTTTCATATATATAGGCTAATGTAAGAGGATATTATTCAAATTGTTGAGGCCGATTAACGGTCTACGAATTAATGTTATACTGTTTTTATAATTTAGATTATATTTTGCATAAATAACTTAGACAAAACGAAATCCACCCCATTGGAGTGGTCCTTAACTCGTAGATTTTTCTTTTTTCTTTTATTTTTTTATTTACATAGGAGGAAGTACATATATATTATTCCCTCTGTTTTTTTTTTCTTCTTAAAGTCGTTTTAAGGGTGTAGTTTTTTTTCAAATTAAATGTCGTTGCTTGTCTTGTCTGTCTCCCTTCTCCACTTTTCGTCAAAAATTGCTTGCCTTTGTTCATTTGTAAGGTTTTTTCGACTCACATGTGTATTAACTTTCTCGGTTATGTCATTAACTTCATTCGTAGCTTCTAATGTTGGAAGAATATTTAAATCAATTTCCCCAAGCACACCTCTACTATTACATTGTTCGGCAGCACACCTCTACTATTACATTGTTCGGCTATGATGACTGACCGAACAGAATCAAAGAGATGGAAATGGAACAGAAATGGAAATGAGTGAGGGACGACAGAATAAAAGAAATGGAAATGAGTGAGGGACGACAGAATAAAAGAAATGAAAATGAGTGAGGGACGACAAAATAAAAGAAATGGAACAGAGTAAAAGGAAAGAGACGAAGACGAGCAGAATAAAACAAATGTAAATTATTTAAATAATTTAATGTGTGCAGCTAAAAAGTTTTTCCCACCTGCAAAATCTTTTCTCACCTGCAAAATCAGAGGAAAAAGTTAGGTGGTAGAGAGAAAAATTTTTTTTTATTAAAAGTCGTGTACACCCTTAAAACGATTTAAAAAAAAAAAAAAAACAGAGGGAGTAACTATAAAACGTTGATTTTGGAGGAACAATGACTTTAAATGATATAATTGTTGTTTAATTTTCTATGAGGAAAATGCATTTGAATGATTTTTCCAAGTAAATTAAATTAAAGATGTTGGTGGAGATGCTAATGGCCACACACTGAATTATCAATTTATCACTGCAATTAACCAAGCACGAGAAGTTTATGAGTTTGGTTGTTGGGAAAATGAAAGACTATTAGTCTATTATAGAGTTTCCAATTACAAGTTCTAGCGTATTGAAACAAATGACAATTAAATACTATTGACTATTGAGTATTGAAACAATGACATTATGATTACATTAAGAGCTAAAATGGAAAAAGGTGGCTAATTAATTCTGGAAATTAATGTAAGAAGGTGAACCTTCTTTATTATACAGTCCACTTGCATGATTGTACATGGTTGAGAGGTTCAATTTAGTTGGAAAAATGGTACCCATCCATGAGGAAGTCTATGTATGGTACCATTAATTTCAAGTGATTAATTAATGGCTCATTTAGATGCAATGAGATTGAGCATATAATATTACACCAAATGCGTCGAATTCTTCTTACCTATTAAAATTATTAATGCAATATAAGTGAATTCAATCTCCTATAAATTGCTTTCGGATTCACTTCAATGTCCTACAAAGTAGGATGAAATACTTCAATTACCGTATTTTTTAGGTGGCCATCATATATTAATTAAGAATAATGCTATACATACAAATTATTGATATAAACTATAACCTATAAACTGATATGACAATCCTGCATATTTGCAAGGGTGTAGCCATAAAGTTTTTTCTTGGGGGCCTGGAATTAATATTTAATGATTGACACGGCCATAAAGAAATTAGGCAGTTAAACATACAGAGATTACATCAAAAAATTGGGGTGGCCAAAAATGAAAAACTAAATTTATAGGGAGTAAGATGATATTTTATTATTTTATATGAAACTTAAAAATTTTCTGGGGCGAGGGGTGGCCATGGCCACCATAGGCCTAAATGTGGCTCTGCCATGTTTGATATGTAATATATTCAATTTATATTATTTATCTTTAATTTAAAGTCATCTAATCATACTAAAAATACGGTAGTTTGTATACAAGAGTTTATACCAAAAGTTTGTACGTAAAATATTACTCGTAAATCTCCAGTAACACCAGATTGTTGTCCAGTGCTGGTTTTGCAAAGTTGAAGTACTCAAGTGTCAAATCTGTAAAACTTAAGGACTAGTTTGTAATTTATAGGAAACGGTGTCGTTTCACATCTTCTTGTAAACAATACAACTTCGTCACTCTCCACTTACTCTCTTCACTCACTCTCAACTGTAAATGTACTGTTTGTATAAAAGAGTGCAGTGTCGACTTGTAATTCATTCAATCAAGTAAAGAAATACACAAACACTAAATTCTTTCTAGAAATTTCACGGTTTTTGTCAAATCATACGTTCCAAATTTAATCTCGCAAGGAATAATTCATATTACAGAAGGAGATTTAGTTTTTGTTTCATTTACCTGGAAGCCATCAGAAGGAAAATTACAAAAGCAGTCTCACTAATGCTGAAACCATTGATCCTTTTCTCAGCCATGAGACCAACTAGCAGATCAAGCTCTTCAACATCGTCACCATAAACTTCATGGAGCACTTGAATTTTTTCCTTATCCGTTGTTAGATCTTCCCAGCTATGGAGCGAGGCCTTTGAGAAGGGCTATTGGGAGGCTCCTGGAGGACAATTTGGTAGAGAGGATACTGAATGGAAGCGTTAAACAGGGAGATTTAGTGACAACAAATGTTGATTCAAATGGCAAAATATTGGTGTACTAATTTAATTCAGTTCCATAATCAATTGAAAAAAGATCTTTATTTAGTATGTATTGTGGATTAGATCAATCGAAAACAACGTAACTACCGTAAATAAGGCCAAATTCACCCACCACAAATCTTTATTCGGAATTAACATGGAGAAACTTTTGGTTGAAGAATCCCAGCGACTTTTGCAAATGGAAAAGGCTCTGGAGAGGCGTATAATTGGGCAGCCAGAAGCTGTTGAGGCCGTCAGCCGCGCTGCGCGTAGAGCTAAAATGGGAATTAGAGACCTGAGCCGCCCTTTAGCAAGCTTTCTATTTGCGGGTTCTACAGGCGTGGGAAAAACTAAGCTTGCGCACGCTTTAGCAACTGAATATTTTGGGTCAGAAAAAATCCCTAATCAGGATAGACATGAGTGAATATATGGAGAAACATACTATTTCAAAGTTTCTTGGGTCGCCTCCGGTTACTATGGCTGTCAAGACGGTGGTCAACTGACTGAAGCTGTACGGAAGCAGCCTCACAGTGTGGTTCTCTTTGATGAGGCGGAGAAGGCTGATCGTGATGTGTTGAATATTATGCTTCAGGTTCTGGATGATGGTCGTTTAACGGATAGCAAAGGGAAGACTGTGAACTTCAATAGAACTTTCATAATAATGACTTCAAATGTTGGTGCTGATATAATTGCTGAGGGAAGCCATTTGGGGTATGATGAGGTGAAGATGAAAGTTCAAGGAGAGTTGAAAAAGAATTTCAAGCCTGAGTTGTTGAATAGGTATGATGAACTGATTGTTTTTAGGCAATTGACTTGCTGTGAGCTAAAATCAATTGTTGATATAATGCTGAAAGGAGTTTATCAAAGGGCAAAATCAATCAAAATAAATCTTGAAGTGACAGAAAAATTCAAGGAAGAATTGGTGAGACTGGGGAATTGTTAGGGTCAAAAATTGTCCTCGGCCCAAATAGGCCTAAAAACGGAGATACCTCTAACAAAGATGAAAGCTCAGGCTCAATTCCAATGGGGCCCAAATCAAAGTTCTGTAGATGAGGCTCATTTGGTATGCCTTCCTTGTTCCTCACCATCTGGACCTAGGCCTCCTGATCTTGGAACACCCTCTAGGCTTACGATCAACTCGGAGCCCACGGTCGCCTACGAACTACAGTATTACTTGAACTCTACTAAGGAAGTCAATTACTATCCCAATTCCTCCAAGGTCTGTATCCTAGGCACGCTCGAACTCCTTTTCTTACTGAGATAAGGGAGCCATAGACTCTACCCTTTAAGAGGACCACCGCTACAAGGACTCCCAGTCCCGTTCGGATTCGAATACCATACAGTTACTATTTAAATAGAGGCCAGCCCTCTCACAAAGGACACATACATTACACCTTCAGACCCTAGAGTTCTCACTTGAGAACTTTGCATTACAGCCGTAGTCACAGTCCCCGACTAGACTTCCGGTAATCTTTCCTCTCCCTAACCCTCACTAAACTAGCCTCACTCAGCCTTGCTGATTTGAGCGTCGGAGTGCCTAAGGCAAACACCACCCTAGTGTTTTCCATCTGCTTCACACTTGTTTTCTTATGTGTACAGGTGTAGCAGATCGCTAGTGGCCTCAACCTCACGGGATCAATCCCTCTTTCCGTAACGGTAGATTTTTGCATCTACAGTTTGGCGCCCACCGTGGGGCCTCTAGAAATCATTCATCTCACAAACCCTACTACGTAAAGAAACTCTCTATGGCTGACAATTCTGATAAAACTAATCCTGGCCTCGAGGTCGAATTGGAGGCTCCAACCGCCCTTATGCAACAACACTCAGACAAGGTGGCCGCACTGGAAGCTGAGAACACCGCCATCCGGACTGAAAACGCCTCCATCAAGGCCGAGAACCAATCCTTAAAAGAGAAGGTAAGTCAATTTTATGAACTTGAGCTTCTACCTTGTCAGGTACAACCTAATCGGTTTCGCGCCTCAGGTCCATCTATGCAGCCTCTCCAAACTCCAGAACACAGACCCAGGATCTTGGATACAAGGTTGCGCCAACTATGTTCATCATTAGTTGACGATTTAGCCTTGACTAATAGTGAACGGGGGCTGCCGATAGAACCACACTCTGTCGATCTGCTTCAAGCGCGAGATCAAGGCGTCCAAGTGACAGAAAGCCCACTACAATAAGAACCATCCATCCTCATCGTCCTATCTCACCTCAGTCACTCATCCCTATCCAAACTCCACCTGGCTCAGCTCATCCTCGCAGGTCTAGCGGCCCCCCACTCCTTCAAACCATCCCACTTGAGTCCATTTATCCCAACGGGCCGAGCGAATCCCAAATAACCCTCCTTACAATCCATGTGAGGCAAAACACCCGATCGGTCACAAGGGGAGTCACCCAATCAGAGAGACTGAATGGGGATCAAAGCTACCAAGCGGCGCACAACGGAGTGATCCGTTAGGCTACACCACGCGGATTGACCCACCAAAATGCACCAGGTGAGAATCAAGTGGCTAACCAAGTTAACCAGGACCTAGTGGTATCTTCATCTCCCATGGAGCAGATATTAGCCAAGAGACTGGTCGACATAGAGGCAATGATGAGACGCATAGCTGGAATGCCAATCCTAACAAAAAAGAGCCAACCCACTATTATGCTGATTCACTATTCGTAGATGCAATTGCACTAGCCGAGATACCACACAAGTTCACCATCCCCAGCATGAAGCCCTACGATAGCACAACCGACTCAGATGACCATATAGCCTCCTACAAGTAGGGGATGTTTGCGGTATCGATACCCCGAACATTGAGGGAAGCTTGCATGTGTAAAAGCTTCGGTTCAAGCCTCTCCGGCCAAGCTCTTCAGTGGTACACTAACCTCCCAAACTGTTCAATCAACTCATTTGCCCAGCTCACCGACACCTTCGTTGAACAATTCGCTAGCAGCAAGAAACTCGAGAAACTATCGACCGATCTGTATAAAGTCTATCAGAAAAGGGGGGAGCCGTTGAGAGAATACGTCAGCAGGTTCTGTTAGTGTATGCCCTAGGAACCAATCGTGTTGTCGGTTTCAGAACATTATATCTTGTAAATGTATTATGAATAAAAGAAAGTGTTCTTATTTCAGTTGATTTTCTGCTTCATTTATATTATATTATATTTAATATTGCATGTGAAATGTCCAGATGACACGAATCTTCAGAAGATCAAATCATCAAAGAATTCCCTACACAAGTAATGTTAATTAGGCAATAACATTGCATAGTAGGCATGCTGAATGTCTCCATTGAATATCATGTGATGGTATTAGTGTGGGTGATTATAAGAGGTATGTCACTAAGACATTAGCATGGATAAACGGTTAGTGAACTGTTTATCGAATACGACCGATAACGATGAACCACATAGATATGGTCAATGATGTATTGTAGGATCGTGCTAGTATACCACTGATCCTTAGACCTAAGACATCATGGTTGGATTCAACATAGGATGCATATGGTTCATATGGTGTATAAGCATGAGACTAGTCATGTCTTGTGTAATAAGCAAGTTTGGTCATATGTTATTCATGTAAGAGGACAAATGATGGTCAAGATGGGATCCGTTAACTCAAAATAGTCCAATCTCGAGTTCCCAGACGAATGTCAATAAACATTGGAAAAGGGAAATCTCTGGCCAAAGTATAATGAATGTCAAATGAAAAGTAGTTTCATGTTGACGAGTTCTATTGCATCGATTGACAATTCGATTAAAGATTAAGTTAAATGTTTTGACATACCATGAACCATTATTAATCGGGATTAGATAACTGAGGGATTTGACTACACGGTACGTATGATCAGAATAGGTTCACTGGAGTTTAAACTTCATTGTGGTTTAGGGGTTATGGAACATTGCTAGACGTCTACCATAATCAGTGGGAGTTTCGATTATAAAGAATTATAACAAAACATATTAAAATCAGATATTGGGCCCACGGCTAGATCACAGGGAACCAAAATGGTCACACGTAAAACCAAGCTCAAGGAGAGAGAGTAATACATATCATTAATCAGATATTCAGATTAATGATGTTCGGATGTAAACGGTTGCATCCGAATTAATGTATTGGTGAGAAATGATTATCCATGGATAGCTAGCACTAACCAAGGGTAATAAGGATTTATTAAATATTATTATTGAATTGGATTCAATGATGGGGGCAAAAGTGCATTGGTTTTATTCTAAAAGGTTAAAATATTTAATGGAATTAAAATTTGGTCTAATTATGAATTACCCATAAAACCAAGGACTTGACATAAATGTTTATTCTCAAGTTTATTTTAAATTGTTTGGTTAAATTATTTGAGGCCTTCCCAAAACAATTTAAAATTACACTTTGTGCCCATGGTATATAAATTAAGTTTTATACCATTTTAATTCAATTGAATCAATTGAAACAAAAAGCAATCTCTCACTTTCTCTCTCACTCTCTGGGCTCTCTCATCTTTGGCTTGGGTGGACTTCATTTGGGTTTCTTCATTCTCTTTTGAAGAATCTAGACTCCAAGTTTCAACATCAAGCTTTTAATAGCAAAAGGAGTTGGTAATTTTCTATCATTTTCTTACATTAATATGTTAATGTTATAATAGTTTGTTTTCTACCTTATGTCCATCGTCATGATCATCATTTTCTCTCCATTTCCATGTCCAAAATGCATGAATCCTAACACGTTCAACAAAGAAAAAATCTCCATCCCCTCTTGTAACCTAGAGACGGCAGTAGACGCCTTCAAAAAGGGTCTCCTCCCGAATGGAGAACTATGCAAAGACCTGACGAAGCTCAGCTACACCACGATAGAAGACGCCTTAGCCAGAGCTGTAATTCAAATAAGGTTGGAGGAAGATGAAATGAACCGGATGAGGCATGCCAAATACGACGACCGTCACCAAAGGTGAAAAGATAGAAAGTCAGAGTCCAGATCGATTGAGCCCCGTTACCAACCCCCTCGATGCAATTTAAACAAGGTTAAAAGACCATATGACCACCCGCAAATTAGAACCGACAACAGACCATCCGGGTCGAGCCAATACAATGTTTCAGAGTACAACCTCAATGTCAAACCAGCCCAGGTCGTGGCAATCATGAAAGGAATGTGACCTATCGTTAAGTAGCCGAACAAGCTTAATCCCAAAGCAAGGAGGGACACGACCAAGTGGTGAGAATTTCACGACGACCATGGTCATAACACCGCGGACTGCATCGCCCTACGGTTGGAAGTTGTTGCACTACTGAAGAGGGGACATCTCCGAGATCTGTTGACAGATAAAGGGAAGAATACAATCAGCCAGAAAAGCTCAAAGGAAGCATCTTCCCCCCCGTAAGAACCTACACCAAAGGGTTTCTGCTGCTTTATCTTTGGTGGGTCAGAGATATGTAGGGTAAGCTACTCCTCGGCCAAGCGTTATGCCCGAGCCAACCATCACCTTGAAATCCAATCCATCCATCCGCCCTCCCAATTGCACACCAACTAGGCAATCTAGTTCGAAGATGATGAGCCAGTCATATTAGCTGCCCCTTATCACGAAGCTCTAGTCATCTCCCTCCAGATCGCAAACATCCTGGTCAAGAGAGTATTCATAGACGGGAGATCCTTGGTAAACATCCTCTTCTTTGAAGCAGTGAAGGCCATGAGACTAGATGAAACAAATTTCAGCAGACGACTAACCATACTGGTAGGTTTCAGTTCTGAGCAGAAGTACACCATACGAGAAATCGCTCTACCTATCTACACCAGCGGAGTCAACAAGCAAACCATCTTTCTAGTGCTCGATTGTCCTTCACCTTACAACGTCAACTTGGGTCGACCTTGGATCCACAATATGCGAGCTGTTCCATCTACCTTCCACTAAACCATAAGGTTTCCAACGAGATGGGGAGTAAGAGAGATCAAGGGCGATCCTAAGGCTTCCAAGGATTGCTACAAAAACGCCTTCAAAAACAAAGACCGTGCTTCATAGCAACTACAGTGTCACCCAACTCCTCCAACCAAGCCATATCAACCATTTATGGAAAAGTTGGATGAAGTGTAGATACACTTGGATGACCCCGAAAGAAAGACCTAGATAGGCTCACGCCTCGGGCCAGAAATAAGAGAGAGACTTGTAGAATTCCTCAAACAAAATTAGGACTGCTTCACCTGGTCCCACGCAGATATGATAGGAGTCAACTTAGAGGCAATCGTCTGCCACCTTAAAGTAGATCCGGATCACCGCCCAATGAAGTAGAGGCGTAGGAAATTCGCATCAGAATGCAACCAGATCGTCAATGAGGAGGTTGACAAATTACTGAATAATAGCCTGATCAGAGAAGTTCACTATCCCGACTGGTTGGCAAACGTGGTGGTCATGAAGAAGAAGAACGGAAAGTAGAGGATCTGCATAGACTTCACGGATTTAAACAAAGCATGCCCTAAAGACTCCTTCTTGCTCCTGTATATCGACATGATAGTCAATGAGACAATAGGCCACGAACTCCGTTGACGAACTACGTAAGCAGGTGAACATCTGCAACGCAGACCACAGTCTATCAACAGCAGGCCACCTGACACTATGACCGCAATGTTCGAATCAGATCTTTCAAAACAGGCGATTGGGTCTTTCGCAAGGTCTTTCAAAACACTAGGGAGATCAACTCTGGCAAGCTCGGCGCCACCTAGGAGGGTCCCTACAAGATCACCAAGGAAGTAGGGAAGGGCGCCTACCGACTCCAAACCCCCAAAGGCAAAGACATCATCAACAGTTGGAATGCAGTCCACCTCAAACGTTACTACTTTTAGTTTAACTCCATCGACATTTCTGTTTTCTGTTTTCTGTTTTCTGTTTTCTGTTTTTAAAAGGATGAGTGGGCCTATCCACCTCCTTCACCGTCAGTCGGCCTTATGGCCTGAGTACAATAAAATATTATTCAGTAATAGAACTATTTACACCTTCGATCGGCCCAGACCAATTCATAAGTTTATGCCTTTGATCGGCTCAGACCGATTCATAAGTTTACACCTTCGATCGGCCCAGACCGATTCATAAGTTTACGCCTTCGATCGGCTCAAACCGGTTCATAAGTTTACACCTTCGATCGGCTCAGACCGATTCATAAGTTTACACCTTCGATCGGCTCAAACCGATTCATAAGTTTACACCTTCGATCGGCCCAGACCAATTCATAAGTTTATGCCTTTGATCGGCTCAGACCGATTCATAAGTTTACACCTTCGATCGGCCCAGAATGGTTCATAAGTTTACACCTTCGATCGGCCCAGACCGATTCATAAGTATACGTATTTGATCGGCTCAGACGGATTCATAAGTTTACACCTTCGGTCGGCCTAGACCGATTCATAAATTTACGCCTTCGATCAGCTCAGACCAATTTGTCGATTCACACTTTCGATCGGCCTAAACCGATTTATAGATTTACATCTTCGATCAACCCAAACCAAACAGAAGACTCGTACTTCCAACCAACGAGTGATCGACCCAACCCACTAGACAGTCCACATGACTCAGCCACTTGGCCTTGTCAAAATCCGATGGGGAGCACAAGTAGTCGGTTTAACCCCTGGTGCATCTACAAACAAACAAGCAACTAACTCATTCATCCACAAAGAAAGCAGCAAAACAGAATCATAAGTACAATATAAAAAAGCAGTCGGTTCAACCCCTAGTACATCTACAAACAAACAAGCAATCAACTCATTCATCTACAAGGAAAGCAGCAAAACAGAATCACAAGTACAATATAAAAAAAGCCTCAAGCGGCTAAGTACCAAGTACAAAAGTAAGGCACACACGCTAGGGAAGGGCAACGCAGGCCCTAAAAATACATGAGTAACAATAAACCTAAGTGGCATCATGGCTCACATCATCAGTGCGAGTCGTCTCACCCATTTCTGACTTGGTTACCTGTTCATCGACCCTAGCGCTCGTCCCCACAGTATGGCTGCCTACCTCCTCTGTGATCGATTACCCCAGCTGGCTAGCTAGGTCGAAAAGCTGGTCATCAACCCGCTCTTCCACGCGAGCAGTAGCCTCTTCCTCCTCCATCTTTTGTAGAAGCTGGATGTCCTCATCCAGGTTCCAATGGGAGGTGTTCTCGGCCTTGTACTTAAGCATGAGCTCTCCCCTAGCCCTAATGATGGCGTCATCAGCAATGCTCAAGCACTGCTCCCTCAAAGACTCGACCTCTACATTCTTCTCGGCCAGCTCTCCCCTCAGTCGCTCCAACTCATTCTCGGCCTCCCTCAGATGTTGTTGACTCTCTCGCTTCGCTTTCTGAGCTGCTGCTTCTCTCTGTCACATATTGGCATTGGATTTTGATACATCATGTATCCTCTTCTCTTGCGACATGATGGATTTCCTCAGGTGCAGGCTGCTGGTGAATGCCTGCATAACAAAACAACTTGATTAGTATACGACCACAATAAACACAATAAAGAAAAACTCCAACTCATACCTAGAAAGCACGGGAAACCCCCGAGTCAGCGGCCGCGACTACACCCATCTGCTTCAAACAAGTCTTGTCCGCTGAGAACAGAAATGAGTCGACCAACTGGTTCATGGAAGCCACGTCTGAGTAGGTCGATGTAGAAGTCGGGATGCTAAAGGTGATCATCTCAGTCTCCTCATCCAAGACTACGATCTTGGATGACCTAGCTCCGGCCGCAGGCTGACAACTTGGTGGAGTCGCCACCATATCTTCTACTATGCTTTGCTCTCCTCTCTGGCAGAGGAGTCACTTTTCTGTTTCTCGTGATGCCTCGCAATAGACTTGCTCGCACTTGGGACAGTTAGCTTCTTCATTAGCTTTTCTACAATCACAAACTCTCCAACAGTTAGTGGGTTCAGCCTCGACTTACCAGACAAGGTATGATTGTAGTAGCGAGTTAACAGCATACTCCAAGTTTGCTTCAGCGAAGGGAAGTGGATACCTTGCTGGATCGCTCCTACTCCGGGCCAGAGATGACTCGTCCTGAGGTTAGCTGCCTCCAACACCACCCGTCAATCTGTATGCATTTTTGGAATGGCTAAAACCTTCTAGGTCTGCACGTCCAAGCCGTCCCCACTCTGCCCAACTCGGTTGAATTCAAGCTCTACAAAGAAGAAACACAATAAGATTTAACTAATCAAAATCCAAGGTAAAGACAAAGTTTCGCACCAGTAGCTCGCCAAGTGCACGGAATCTCGCCCTGGCCTTTCTCCCCGAAGACTGCATCACCCCTCACAAAAAAATACCGATCCTTCCAATTCTTGTCACTCGACCAGAGGTCGGTCACGAGGTGAGCCCGGTCGTGCCTGAGGTTCATCAGGTATCGACCTTTGTCCTTGTCATTCTCCTTTAGGAAATACAAATACAACAACTCGTGCAGCCCAAACATCACTTGATGCCGCACACAAAGGTCCTCCAGAGCCATCAGTAACCTCCATCCATTCGGTATAAGTTGGGACGGAGCGATCATGAAATGATTCAGGACCTCCCATACGAGGTGGGGGATGGGAAGCCTCAACCCATCATGGAACCATTTCTCGTAGGCGCTCACCCAGCCCTTCGCTTCCCAGTCGACCCTACCGTACGACAGCGACACTTTGATCTTGATTGAATCCAGAATGTGATACATCGTCCGGATCCACCACACATCATTATCCTTTAGTAAGGGCGGGTAATCCTGGCTTAAGATCCCACTGCTGGGCTGACTCGGTACGTCCTCAAGACCATTACTGGTGGAAGGTGAACTCCTAGAATCACTAACTCTATCGGAGTCTTCCCCCTACTCCGCTCCTGCCTATTCGACTCATCATCACTCGCGGTAGCGCTACTCGGTCCAGGGGCAACCACATTTACCCCGATCGGTATACCAACCGGAATGCCCACACCTTCGAGCATTATCACCATGGTCGGGGCATTCTTGTACTCATCCCCGACTTCTGCCTCGGTCCTACTCGAACAGCTAGATCCTAACCCAAACATTGAACAGTCTACTCACTCACCCCAAGTGACAGATCTCCCCCAATTCAGAACCTACTATCTCTAAAACTCTAACCCTGTTTCAATGCCCCACTCGCCCCAAGCCACCGACCGACTGATCAACCACCAAACTCTCCTAACTCCTATTCGACCTTTGACTCGACCCGGATGAAAACCACCAACCACTCGGTCTGAAAGACCGGTCGACCCAGAAAGATTGGCAAACTTCAAAATCCTAGCTAAATGATAAGAGTGTACTTTATATATTTTTTTATTCCTTCCATATTATGTTTTTTGTTATGTTTTATGCCTAGTTGAATTGATTAGAGTTTATTTTATAAGTTTGGCATATTTGGATAGACTTTATGAAATAATTGAGAAAAGATTAGGAAATTCTAGATTTTTTGTTATTCTGACCAGTGCTGCGTTTTTCAGGTTTTTCATAGAGTCAGATTTCTTGATTGCAAAAATGTTCTTCAGAAAAAGTAAAGTAGACGAATCAAGCCTTCCAGGAAGGTATTATGGACGAGAATCTGAGTTCGTTTGGGCCCTCATTAGTTGTTACAAAACCGGACCTGAAATCCTATTCGCGGAAGGATTTCCTGGCTGAGTATTGAGTCTTCGAATGGGCCTAACTGGAGCTTCAGATATCGAAAGTAGGTGACTCAAAAGCCCAAATTCATCTACACATCCAGGACTACAACTTTTATGAAGTGACCAAGCCCAGGAAAGTTCTTTTACATTGTGAGAATCCTGGTGCAAGCAGGATTGTGAATTATGTTTTCCATATCTGATAAGGAATTGACAGTTTTGGAAGTCTATCGTTTAGGAAATGTCTAGGAAAGTAATTTCCATTTTTCCTGGGGCAGAATTGAGGAAAAACACGTTATTTATTTATGAGTTGTTAGGTTAAACGGAGGAGGGGAGAACGGTAGTGGATGTTTTTTTTTTTTAGTTTTTTACTTTCTATGTCAATATGTGGGGCTGATCTTTCTTCTTCAGTTCAAGGGGATTTTGAAGTCTGAATTCATGTCATTGGTGTAACTTAACTTCAGTAACATTGTTCTTAATCTCGTTCTTATTGGAATTGTTTATGTTATTCTGTTTTAATTGTTTATGATTTTTGTTTGGGTGATTTAGTAATGGCCTGTTAAATTGTTTAATCGAAATTTTATATGTTAGAATTAGGAATTGTGATACGTAATTGTCCTCTTTCTATTCAATGAGTAACACATGATGATAGATGATTACAGACAAGTTCTCAATCTATCACCTTGAATAACATAACCTAAGATAAATAATATGATCTTACGTGATTGTTGCTTGGATTGATCTATTTTCCTAATTCTTAAGGCTACCATTGAATTAAACTTAGATAGCTTATTCTAGGTTGTTCAATGGTTAGGATCTAATTGAAGAGCTTATTTCAGTAGTGAAAATTAAGGGAAAATTTGGGTAACAGAGCTTGTTGTTTCCTAGGGTCAATAATTCCATAATAACGAGATAGAATAATGTTACGGTTAGTTCATGTCCAATGCATGTTTAGGTGGATCTTGAACCGAGAACTGGTTGTTTTTAATATGATATTTTTTACCATTGGAGATTTATTCGTTTCACTTTAGATTGCATTGTCTACAACCCCTTTCATTATATTGTTGTCATGTTTACTGTTTAGGATTTTATTTTATTTTATTTTTCTGTTGTTTTCGTTGTGGTTATTGGTTAGAATATAGGATTTAATCGAATCATTCCCTGTGGGATCGACCCTTGCTCACCCTATATGCAATTTAGTAGTTAGGTTAGTAAGGTTATTAATTTGGAGCATTCGACACGCTACCACTAAACGCCACACTCGACTCGATCAAGCAGACTGAGACGAGCCGAACAGGAAACAATATAAATTGACCCCGTCTTCAAAAAACCCAGAAAAAACTTAGAAAAGCCACCGTAAACCCAGAATCCTCGGTCATCGACAAAAATCGTTTACCTTCTCTGTTCAACCTAAAATTCGAACCTTCTCCGCAAATTTTTTCAAATCCTTACAATAGCTTACCCAAATGCAAACACAAAACCAGTTTCTTCGCAAACGAGAAAAACCCGAAAAACTTCTCTTCAGATTTCCTCCTCTACATACCCGAAATCACCTTAAAAACAACACAAGACTACCCTAGAAACAAACCAAAGGTAATAAATCAGAAAACGAGAACCCAAAAGAAGTGATTACCATGAAAAGATGCCGGAAAAATCCCAAAGTCGCGAGAATATTCCCCTACAAAAATACTCCCTTGCAAAAGAAGAAGAACTCTCCAGTTTTCTGCTTTGGAAAGATGAATCGCACCCAAAAATGTTCAAACACTGCATTTAACAACCATCACATCAACGGTCCATGTGGCAAGACATGCTTTGCCCTTGGCGAATCGCCTTTTCAAATTCCCGCCCAAACAAAGGAAGAATATCCACCACACACGTGGAATTAATCCGTGCACGCTAGGAAATCGCGATCCCGTGCAAGTACCATGCTGAATCGCACGGCCTACCCGACCGAGCTGGCATGTTTAAGCATACCAGTTATCGCGGCAAAGCCAACGCATTTTGATACTTCACCCATTCAGGAAGTCTCCCCCAACCGGGCGACCAAACTGGAACTATTAACCCTACTTTTAGCCTCGAGACTAGCATCGACAGAGATGAAAAGTACCAAGCTACTCAGTCATCACGGACGGATGAGCCGATCGCGATTGGAAAATAAGCACCCATACATCCTTTCGCTCGGATTCGACCAATCTGCCCGAGGTGCCATAACCAAGTTAGGCCTAATGCAATTCGCTCGGTTGAAAGCACTAAGTGAAAACACCTTCATGAGTTAGCTCGCTCATCTACCACTCGGTCCGACACACCGAGCGAATATAACTTCAAGAGATAGCTCGCTCACCCACCACTTGGTCTGACAAGTCGAGCGAGGTACCTTCATAAGATAGCTCGCTCACCCACCACTCGGTTTGACACGCCGAGCGAGTCACCTTCATAAGATAGCTCGCTTACCCACCACTCAGTCTGACACGCCGAGCGAAGACGTCTTCACGAGATAGCTCACTCATACACCCATTCATTCAGCTACATGCACCGACTGACGACAGCTTCGTGGGCCGACTTCACATTCCCACTCGGTCAAGGGCACCGAGTGCGCTCATGACCATGTTTCACCTCCATCTGCCCAGTCTGGTGCACCGAAGGTCTCACTAACAATAAAGACACATTTATATGTTCAACCGGTCGACCACGAAGGATGACCACATACATCTCTAAGCAATGCCTACTCTCTAAGCTAAGCATTCCTTAACTCAGAGAGTGGGGGGCAAACTGTTAGGGGCAAAAATTGTCCTCGGCCCAAATAGGCCCAAAGATGGAGATACCTCCAACAAAGATGAAAGCTCAGATCCAATTCTGATGGGGCCCAAATCAAAGTTCTATAGATGAGGCTCATTCGGTATGCCTTCCCTGTTCCTCACCATCTGGACCTAGGCCTCCTGATCTTGGAACACCCTTTGGGCTTACGATCAACTCGGAGCCCACAGTCGCCTACGAACTATAGTACTACTTGAACTCTACTAAAGAAGTCAATTACTATCCCAATTCCTCCAAGGTCTATATCCTAGGCACGCTCAAACTCCTTTTCTTACTGAGATAAGGGAGCCAAAGGCTCTACCCTTTAGGAGGACCACTGCTACAAGGACTCCCAGTCTCATCCAGATTCGAAGACCATACAGTTACTATTTAAACAGAGGCCAGCCTTCTCACAAAGGACAAAGACATTACACCTTCAGACCTTGGAGTTCCTAATTGAGAACTTTGCATTACAGCCGTAGTCACAGTCCCTAACTAGACTTTCGATAACCTTTCCTCTCTCTAACCCTCACTAAACTAGCCTCACTCAGCCTTGCTGACTTGAGCGTCGGAGTGCCTATGGCAAACACCACCTCGGTGTTTTCTGTCTGCTTCACACTTATTTTCTTATGTGTGTAGGTACAGCAGATCGCTAGTGGCCTCAACCTTACGGGATCAGTCCCTTTTTCCGTAACGGTAGATTTTTGCATCTGCCTATGGAGCAAGGCTATTGCAGAGGGTAATTAGGAGGCTAGTGGAAGACACATTCGTGGAAGAGATATTAAGTGGAGGGGTTAAAGAGAAAGATTACGTCAAAATGGATTTTGATTCTAATGGCAACATAATAGTAAAGCAATGTTTTATCTTTGATTAATATTACTTATTATTTGTTGTGAAAAAAATTATATTAAACATTATATGTGATTTACAGAATTTTTTTTTTTTTTTTATTGCTATTTGATAACCTAACTGTAGTTTATTTTTTATTTTTTGTAAATAGGATGTTCAGATAGCTTGCGTACACCTCGATCAATCCCTTTGGTTAGTTTGCGTGCATATAGTCTTTTATGAGTAATGCTAGCCTTACTAATCTCCCATACTAATCTCCTATACTAATTGACATGGCAAATGTCATCTCATATGCCATCAGTTAATTGACACGTCAACCAGTTCCAAAAATCTAAAAAAAAAAAAAAAATTTATTCAAAATCCCCCCTTCCCTTAAATCTATTCTCCCAAAAATAAAAAATATATATTCTCTTTTTTTTTTTTTTTTTAAGTGTCGTTTCGAAGGTATAATTTTTTTCTAAATAAGTGTCGCTTGTCTTGTCTCTGTTGTCTGATATCTCTATTCTCCCATTTTTGCGATGGCCCACATCTCTTCTCTCCCTTTCTCTGTTCCGTGTGTCTGCCTCAATATTCTCTCTCCACTTTTTTGTATGCCCACGCCTCCTCTCTCTTTTTGTTTACATTAAAAAAATCAGTGCATAAAAAAGTGTGCAATTAGCTAAAGCCTAATTTATTTGGAAATGGACGGAGTATAATTTAAATAAATTTAAAAGAACAATAATTCCCACTAATCAATTCCCAAATCAGCCTGTAATTCCCACTAAGAAAAGTTCCAAGCGCAAACCCTCCACCGCCTCCAATAAGAAAATACCATTACCACCACCGGCTATCGTCTCCCACCATCACTCAGTGCCCAATTTTGTGTTGAAGAAAAAAAAAATCCTCTCTCATTTTTTGTGTGTTCGCGCAAAATTGAAGAACAGAGAACCTATACTGAAGGCGATGCATCATCTTCGCTGATGAAGTTGTCTCAGATGATGAAGTTCAACATTGTTTCTGTATATGAGTAAAGATACCAACTTTGAATTTTCAAACATCAAATGTTTGCCATAAACGCACAGGTAATTTAAGGATCAATTTTCAAATGTAATAGAAATTAGGAATATGGAATTGCTTCTTATAAGAGAATCATAACTTATGTCTGTTAAGCTGGTTTATTCAAAATTTCAAAATTTTGAATACCGATCAACCGCTAGTTAATATCACCAGTTCTTTAATCATTTTAAATGAGTATTGCTAGGATTTTCATCATATTCAAACAAAAGTCCGCGTTCCACACTTTCCACTTTCAGCCTCTTTCTCATTCTTTCCATTAATAAACCTTTTGATAATCTTTTTTTATGATTGCATTCCATTCATTGTTGTTTCTCTGAATTTGGTTTAAACCCAGAAAAGAGATTCTGATAGCATGGTGGAACCAAAATTATTTCATCTTTGTAAGTCCTCTGTTACTCTCTTATTTTGAATATATAAAATAGACCACTGGGATTAGCTTATATGTTTTTTTTTTCAAAGATGCTAAACTTATAATGGAAGTTTTACTTTATTTGTTTGATTGTTGCAGACTATTTGAGTAATTGATTAATTTGTGTGTGGTTACTCTGAGCGTTGCATTTGTCAATCTTTGATTATAAGAAAAGATATATAACACAAGTTGAGATTCTGGGTTAGTTTTATAATGTCGAAATACTTAATATAATAATGATGAAATATATGTATGGCCTGAATATGTTTCTTCTTTAACTGATATTTGACTTCAAAAAAAAAAAATCAGGTAGCTCTCCTTAAACTTGCGTGAACAAACCTTTGATGTAGATTTGAAGTAGTATATTAAAGAAATTACTCACATGTTTGACCTGCTCCTTTGTCCTGAAAATGGGGATAACCTTTAGGCCTGACTGTCCAAGTTGAGTTATCTTTATTCATCTTTGTTGGAAGCTTTTGTGTGTGAGAATTGGAGGTGCAGCTACAGGTTTATGCTTGGTTCTGTTTATTTTTGGGTGGTGCAATTATGCTACCTGTGCAGAAGGTAGTACAGGGTCATTGTCTGCTGGCTATGCAGATTTAGCAAAAGTGTAGAAATAGTACCCTGTGGGAAGTGGTTCGTAAGGAGTAGTAGCGTGACTGCAACATTTTATGCAGTTCCTGAATTCAAATGACTCCAGTTTATGTGTTTATGGGAGGGTGTGCCCATGGTGAAGATATTCAATTAAGGAAGAAAATGTATATGCTGCAATTCTTTTAGGTTCTGGGAATGTGTGGTGAGCAAGAAAAGGTGTCGTCGGGGTAGCAGCCTGTTGATTGCATTTTATACATTTTCAAGCAGATGGGTTATGCTGAGTTTATCGGATTGGATATGTAGTCTGTGCAGGCTATCTTCTGTGTTGTTTGTAAAGTGTTGTGCATAGTTTTGTGTCCAAAGTTGCAGATTCTAAACTTTAATTGCTGCAGTCCTTGGTTGAACTCTAGTAGGTCGTGTAGTATGTTGTTTGATGGAGGTATGGCATGCCATGTAGTATCCAATTCAGGAGTTATTGAATTTATCATGTATGATCGCTCATGGTTTGTTATTCTGATTTGGTATGCATGTGTGCAACTTGTTCTCCTTGTGGGCACAAAGCTACAGCATGTGATTGCGACCTTGGCAGTTGTCTGTCTATTTCTTATTGCAGTCATTGCTCTGTGATCCCAATCTCAATTCGCCTGCAAATTCTAAAGTTGCTCGGATGTTTGCTCAATGACTGCAGAGCTGGATAGCAGACTACCTCTTCCTTGGGCAGGGTAATTCGAGCCTAAAGGTTTTAGGGCATGTTTTATTGGCATTGCCATTTCATTATCCAATTTCAGGAGTTGTTGAATTTATCATGTATTTCTCATGTCAACCTTTCACATATGAATTGGAGAGCTATTTGATAATTTTGATCCATATTATAGTATGACTTTTCAGTGTGTTTGTTTGTTCAACCAGTCAGAAAGTGCTTAAATTGTGGGTTTAACTAGCAAATGGCTAACAACAATGCATAAGCCTCACTGTTTGTTCCATATTTCCCATTAAATAGGAAAAAGTCTTTGTTACATATTTCGCTGTTTATCGATTCAATAATATTATTGACAAAATAAAAATTAAAGCAAGTCAATATGTTATTTTTCTCAAATATATTAGGAGTAGAGATGGAACAGAAAACTATTGTTGATATTAATAATGTCTAATATAGATAAATAAGAGTACAAGGTGATGAAATGAGGGTTTGAAATGCTGAATGACAGCTTAATATTATTACATATAACTAAGCAAGGTGTCGACACATGCACATTGACATGAGCACTCTTATGTACAACCAAATTACACAAACTACTGCTTAGATGTGCCTCAAGCCAACAAAATCCTCATCTTATCATCATCATCATCATATTCGTCATCCACTAATAGCAGCTTCATTTTTCTCTCACCAAGCAATTTATGAGAAAAATTCCTAATTTTTGGTAGAAACGATTATTGATCTTAGCCCACCAATGGGTGATAGAACAACCTTATCTTATCATCATCATCATAATCTTCATTCACTCATAGCAGCTTCATTTTTTGTGTCTCACCAAGCAATTTATGAGAAAAAAAATCATAATTTTTGGCAGAAACGATTATCGATCTTAGCCCACCAATGGGTGCTAGAATCATCACAGAATACCCAGAAATATGCAACTCTGAAAGACAATGTATATATATGCATATTTATTATCCAAGATAAGCTAAATCTCTTTGGTTTGTGGATGGCAAGCTACATCACACAGGGGAGCTGAGAGCATAAAAGCATAACAAAATTTTAATTAATAGTATAAAAATTTACAAGCTTTTGTAGTTTGGAAATGTCTAAGACAATGCTTACAAAATATATTATTGGGGCGAAAGCAAGCCCTCAAAAAATCCAAGCAAGTAACCAAAGAAAGGAACACATATACCCACTGCCATTGTAAATGCTGAATTAACAAAGATTTAAAGGAATTACTTTATTAGTTTGTATTCCCTGGAGAGAAAAAAGAATAGTTGGCCATGTACTTACCAACATATGTACTTCGGGTAACAAGGCGAAGAAAGAAGGAAGGTGTGAAATGCAACTTCTTCACTAGAAAAGCTTTAAGCATATCGAACACAGACATTGCAAATATCTGCAATTTCCAAGAATAAGAGGAAGTAATGTTAAAACTTTTTCCGAAATAATTCAAATATAAAAGTAAAACTCGATAGATGATGAAGATGTTAGCATATGCCTTAAGAATCAATCGTGTTGTCGGTGTTAGGACATTACATCTTGTAAATGTATTATGAATAGAAGAAAGTGTTCTTATTTCACATGTTGATTTTCTGCTTTATTTACATTATATTATATTTAATATTGCATGTGAAATGTCCGGATGACACAGATCTTCAGAAGATCATATCATCAAAGAAATCCCTACACAAGCAATGTTAATTGGGCAATAACATTGCATAGTAGGCATGCTGAATGTCTCCATTGAATATCATGTGATGATATTAGTGTGGGTGATTATAAGAGGTACGTCACTAAGGCATCAGCATGGATAAACAGTTAGTGAATTGTTTATCGAATACGACCGATTATGATGAATCACATGGATATGGTCAATGATGCACGTAGGATCGTGCTAGTGTACCACTGATCCTTAGACCTGAAGCATCACGGTTGTATTCAACATAGGATGCATATGGTTCATATGGTGTACAAGCACGAGACTAGTCATGTTTTGTGTAATAAGCCGGTTTGGTCATATGTTATTCATGTGCGAGGACAAGTGATGGTCAAGATGGGATCCGTTAACTCAAAATAGTCCAATCTCGAGTTCCCAGATGAATTTCAATAAACATTGGAAAAGGAAAATCTCTAGCCAGAGTATAATGAATATTAGATGAAAAGTAGTTTCATGTTGACGAGTTCCATTGTATCAATTAACAATTTGATTAAAGATTAAGTTAAATGTTTTGACATACCATGAACCATTCTTAATCGGGATTAGATAACGGAGGGATTTGACTATACGTACGATCAGAATAGGTTCATTGGAGTTTACACTTTATTTTGGTTTAGGGGTTATGAAACATTGCTAGACGTCTACCATAATCAGTGGAAGTTTCGATTATAAAGAATTATAACGAAACATATCAAAATCAGATATTGGGTCCACGGCTAGATCACAATGAACCAAAATGGTCACACATAAAACCAAGCTCAAGGAGAGAGAGTAATACATATCATTAATCAGATTAATGATGTTCGGACGTAAACGGTTGCATCCGAATTAACGTATTGATAAGAAATGATTATCCATGGATAGCTAGCACTAACCAAGGGTAATAAGGATTTATTAAATATTATTATTGAATTGGATTCAATGATGAGGGCAAAAGTGCATTGGTTTTATTCTAAAGGGTTAGAATATTTAATGGAATTAAAATTTGGTCTAATTATAAATTAACCATAAAACCAATGACTTAACATAAATGTTTATTCTCAAGTTAATTTTAAATTGTTTGAGGCCTTCCCAAAACAATTTAAAATCATATTTTGTGCCCATGGTATATAAATTAAGTTTTATACCATTTTAATTCAATTGAATCAATTGAAAACAAAAAGCAATCTCTCACTTTCTCTCTCACTTTCTCTCTCACTCTTTCGGCTCTCTCATCTTTGGCTTGGGTGGACTTCATTTTGAGTTTCTTCATTCTCTTTTTGATGAATCTAGACTCCAAGTTTCAACATCAAGCTTTTAATAGCAAAAGGAGTTTGTAATTTTCTTACATTAATATGTTAATGTTACAATGGTTTGTTTTCTACCTTATGTCCATCATCTTGATCATCATTTTCTCTCCATTTCCATGTCCAAAATGCATGAATCCCAACAATGGTATCAGAGCATGTTTAAATTCATGCATGCATGTAGCATTTTTGGTGAAAAATGGCTTGGTTTGGACATGAATATGTTTTTACTTTAGATGCATGTTGAAGTTATTGTGTATTTTGAATACAAATGACGATGGATATGTGATATTCATGCTTATTACCATGCTTCTATGAAATTTTGATATTTAGAATAGAAAATTTCTTGTTCTTGAAGTCATATGTAACATGCATGTTTGATTTATTGCATCTTGATACATTTTTGTTAAATATGAATATGTCTCATTCATATGATACATGCATGTGTAATATAAGCATATTTGATGCAAATTTGATGATTTTGAGAAGGGATGAATTCGGTCAAAACTGATTCAAATGAATAATATATTTTAAATGCATATTTGAAAGTTTTATATGTGATACAATAGTCTATAAATTCATATGACTTAGATTGTATTGTGAATGCAAGTTGGTTGATTCATCTTTGAGTAAAAACCGGTGCATGATGCATAGATTTGCATTTTTTAATTTTATGTGATTGAATGTGATGTGAGAGATTTTTTAATATGATGGGTAATATAATATTTTTTATAAATATTATGGTGATGAAATTATGCATGTACCTTTGGTTTAATCATGGTATATTTTATACATTTACTGATTGAAATAATTAGGATATATATATATATATTCATGTGATGGATAATATAATGATATTATAAGTTTAAGGGTAGTCAAATTATGCATGACCATTTGTTCAATCATGACATGTTTTTATGTATTTATTACATGAAGTCCTTTATTTATAAATATTGCAACTTGCATAAATATTTATTTATATGCCCTTGATTGAATTAATATTTATTAATGTGATGGATGAATATTAATTAGGGGATGATCATGGATGTATATTTATTTTTCCCAAAAATATTTGATATTTGGCAATGTAATATTCTTTCAATAGCTTGTAATAATAATTAATTTTATTATTAGTTTGTTATCCAAGCCTGCGTGTCTTAAATTGGTTTATGTAATCGTACGACCAGACGGAGGATGGAGATCCAATCAATCACCGGATGAAGATCCGCAAGGAGTAATAGAATTAGGTGAATAGTTTACCTAATTAGGATGTATTTTCCAAAACCCCATGATCATCCCACCATGTTTTATATTTATATGGATGCATTTGAATTAATGTATGTGATAAATGTAAAACATTTTTTTTATAAAAGGTTAAACTTAATAATCTCCCTAACAAACAATATTAGATCCAAGCCTTCAATTATGGGCCAATTAATTATTTGGCATAAAATTAGAGATCCCAAGATTTCTATTATGTGAGGGATGCTAATTTTATGGCATTGAATTAATTGTCATAGTTCTTGGATAGAAATTTTCATAATACCCAAGATTTCTATTATGTGAGGGTATAATGGGAATTCTATTTTAAGAAAGCATAATAGCATGGATTTAACTAGTCTAGGGTACTAAGATTTCTATTATGTGAGGTATCCAAAACCAGAGGCAAGGATTGAATCATACCTTATATAGTGATATAAAAGGAAATAGTTTCCTACTTGTTAAATTTAATTGGACCAAAATTTCTATTATGTGAGGTTTAATTAAATTTAATAAGAATTTGATTCCCCACTAGAAATTTATTCCAACAAAATTTCCAAATCATCATTTAGGGAGGTATGGGATTTGAATAAAATAGTGGGAGGTAATAAGATTAGCATTAAAGGGTTTGAATTTACAAGACACTAATAAAACTTATATTTTTCCTTGTAGTCTCTCTCGGTATTTTGTGATATTTAGTTACGAAAATGAGCAATAACTTGCTTTTGAGGATTCTTGATAACAACATGCTGATCGGACCTAATTTTAATAATTGGTTAAGGAATTTGAGAATTATTCTCATTCCAAAAGGCCGAGTATGTCTTGGAAGCACCCTTTCCGCTTTCTTTGTCTCCTGATACCACACCACAAGAAAAGAAGTTTTCGATAAGTGGCAGGAGGATGACTTACGAGCTCGAACCTACATGCTAGCTGTACGCCCCACTTGAGGTACGTACTTAAGATTTGCTTTTTGCTTAAATATTTATTGATCAGCTTAATTGAGTTGTATGTTGAGTTGGTTGAGTGTTTGCCTTGAAATTGGGTGAGATTTGAGGAATTTTAGAATTTCAGTCTTCGCCGCGGCGACGTTGGCTTTGAGTAAGGTGGTGTAGGCTCTGTCTTTCTTCGCCGGGGCGACGGAAGTTTCTTCGCCGCGGCGACAAGCCAACTAAAATGTGTATTGAGATTTCTAGTTATTTTTCCATAAGGGTTAAATGACCATTCTACCCCTAATTAGCAGGAAAAGTGGGGAGTAAATGTAAGAAAATTTCATGGAGAATGGGTTAGTATGGGGGTGTGAGTGTAATGAATCAAAGGATATAGATGGAATTTTCAAGGAAGATCAAGGGCAAAGTTGGGAAGTGTTGATTTTCTCATGAGCTAAAAAGGCCTGAGTGTATAAACCCTCATTTCATTCTTCTCCACCCGCCTATCCATTCTCTCAATTCTCTCCATTTTGCTTTCAATTGTTCAAGATTTCTAAGGGATTTAAGAGAGCTTTTAGGTAATTTTGAGTACAGATTTCTTCTAAGCATCCTAAGGTAAGGATTCTTGCTTTAGATGTGGTTTGCTTATAGTTATATTGAGTCTTATTTGGTTGTTATTGCTATTGTTGTTGTTTTGAGTTGTAGAGAGAAGACAAGACAACAAGGGAAAGGAAAAGTGCTAGAGAAGTCACTTTTTTACAAGGTAAGTAAATTCAACCAAGTTGAGATTTGAATAAGTTTTTGAGTAGAAATTGAGTAGGATATATGCATGTATGAGTATGTATTGTGCTTGGTGAAAATTGAGTTGAGATGAGATTCTATTTTGAGGTGTTGGATATACTTTATGTATGAGAGTGTTTGAATGTGTATTGAGAAGTGGAAATTGAGTTGAAGTTTGGGAGATGTTGTGTAAACCTATTTGGAAGTGTTTTTCTTGACAGGGTTTATGGTTGTTTGAGGGAGTTTTCTCCTACTATTTTGGATGGCTAAGAATGTAGTAGAGTAGTATTATAGTAGAGATTTTGTATGCACATGAATTGTTTGATGAAATGCCTAAGAGAAAAGTGAGCATGAATTGTGAACCTTAATTCTTGTAACATTTCGTATTGGCATTTCCTAGTTCATCAATGAGCATGAACCACCCATGTGCATTAGTTGTGCATTGAGTATAGCTGAGAGAGAGTAGAGATTTTTGAGTATAAGTTGCATTATGAGTATTAGTTTGAGAAAGAGTAGAGAATGTTGAGAATAAGCTCTCTATTAGTAAGAGAAAGAGAAATTGAGCACTAGAGAACAAGAGAAAGTAGTGCTAATCAGAGAATAGAGTAGGTTGTGCGATGAGGAACCTGTGAGTAAGGGTAGAGCTTCCCGCGTGTACGCCGCATTGAGAGAGCGGCATGAGTATAAGAGAGAGAAGTGGTGTAGCCCGTGAGAGTGCATGCGGATGAGGGCTATACTCGAGAGTACCCGAGAGATAAATATATACTACATGGCCAAAGGTTCCGAATCCATGCATAACCGAGTCCGATCGGCTAGAATGAGTACAAGTCACGTAGAGTGGGAGTGAGTCCCAGCCGTGCCTCTGGTCAGATGGGGCCGTGACTTACTATAGAGAGTTAGTAGAAAAGAGTTACAAGAAAGAGAAAACAGAGAGATTATAAAAGAGAGAGTAAATGAAAATGTAAGTAAAGGTGGAAAAGTAACCCGCCGGCCCGGCCCGGCGGGTTAATGCTTTGGGGGCTGGGCTTAACCCGCCCGCCAACAAGGCCCGCCAATTTAGGAGATGGCTGGCCCAGCCCGGCCCGCAGCCCTAACCCGCCGGGTTAGGCACGGTCCGGGCCGGGTTAGCCGATTTTCTTTTTTTTTTTTTTGTGTTTTTTTTTTTTTTGTGTTTTTTAATTTAACTTTTCAATAAATAATTATAAATAAATTGTTTTTAGTTAACTTTTCAAATATCAATAATTCAATTCAATTCAATTTTTTTTTTTGTAACATTTCAAATATTAATTCAATTTTAATACAATAAATTGTAATATAAGAAAAAGAGTGCAATAATTGACAATTAATTTACAGATTACATTTTACAAAACAACTAAATTGGGGGTGGTTCACTAGGACCTCCCTCATCTGTATCATCTATATTACAAAATTGAAATGATTCTACTAAAGCATTGTCGATAACCTCGTATTGATCTTGATGGCGCGATCGTTCCCAATCTCGAAGACAGTGAGGAACTTCAATCATTTTTGAGCAAGTTTAGTCCTCCTTTCATTTAAAATCCTTCCACTTGACTAAATGTTTGTTCGGATGAGACGGTTGAGAAGGAAAGCGAAAACATCCAAGGCAAGTCTTGATAATACCGGAAAAATACATATTCTGGCTCTCCAATACTCTAAGAGATAAAGTGACCTGTTGAAAACATTTGGGGGTTGCCAAATTGTTGAAGTTCATTACTCTGCGACTCCATGGAGGACAGCATATTAGTTGTTGTTGTGTGGTGGTGGTGCTTCTGAAGAGGAGGCTGTGCTTCGGACTCGGTCCTCTTCGGCCTATTCAGTGCATTCCAAGAGAAATGCTTCATTTGTTTCTTCTGCTACAGCTTCTCTGGATATTTCGCCTCTTTGCGACTGCGGGTTCCCATACCTATTTTCATATTGGAAATATACTTCGAAAAGACTATTTTTTACTCTCCTATTTGATTGACATTGATTCGTTTGTAAATTTCACTTAAATTGTCAAGACCATTTTCTAAACGTGTTAATTTAATTCTAGGATCAAATATAGCACCTAAACAATAAAGAAAAGGAACGGGTTCCAATATTTCAAAAAAAAATTTCCATTGCCTTTATTGGTGCATGTAAAATTTCATTGTCTTTGTTTTTTGTAAATAACTCGGAAATTTTATAATTGCATGTATTACCAATGGACTAGTAGGATAATACACACCAGAAATTGTAAAGTGGCTTAGTAAAAACATTTGAGAAAAGAATGAAATACTTTAGCTATCTTCCAATCATTTTCTACCAAATGATGAGGACCTCTATATTTGCTACAAAATAACTAAATATTAGCATAAGGTAAACATGAATCAAGCATTAATAAGTATTATTCCATCTAACAGGCATATCTAATGCAAAAGTTCTGGAGACATATTTAATTTTATACAAGCTTCTTGAAATTCAGCATTTCTTTTTTACTACCAGTAATCCAAGCTAAAGATTCCCTAATTCTACATATTTTGTTTAATGTTTTCATACCACTTTTCACAATTAAATTAATAATATGACATGCACAACGTTGGTGAAAAAACTTCGAATTATTATAAAAAGATAATTATTTTGAAAAAATTCTATAGCTTTACTATTAGACTTGCATATCTAAAGTTAAACTTATCACTTTATCAATAATACTAATCTTCTAAAACTAATAATTTTATTATAGATTTCAAACCACTATGATCCACACCATTAATCTAAATCCTAATAAAGATTTATTTATTTAAATTCATTATCAAAATAATGACTATCACACAAATATAATCTTGTTTAGCTCTACCACTCCAAATATCAGCAGTTAAAGCCACACTAATATGACAAGTATGAAATTTATTTTTATCTAATTTCATTTTTTTAAACAATTTATTAAATCATTTCTAGTTGCAGTTTTAGAATAACTTTTAAATCCTGGAAAAAATGAATTTGAACAAATCTTTCAAAATATTTATCTTCTACCATATTAGTAGGTTGATCAGATGTAGCAATATATAAAGCTAACTGTTCCTATATCATCAGAATTATAACGCCAAGTAGTACCCATATTAGTTATTGAGTTTGATTGCTTTCTCTATTTCCATGTTGATTAAATGTTTAATAGCTCTTTTTAAAGTACTAGTACCATTACCTGATCAGCTTTATAACATTTGCACATATTTGCATCTTGCTTTCTTGACTTGAACGCCATTTTCTGTCTCGTAAAACTTGTCGAAATGCCCAAACGTCTGATGTGTGTTTGTTTTCGCTTTCGACGGTATTGATGATCCGCCTCAGCTTGAGATGAAGTTGGACGAGGACGACGATTACGAGGACGACTCTAGAACCACCGGGCGCTGTTGGAATCGACGGCATATTTGAGGTGTATCGGATTTGAGACTGGGATTGGGACAACGGGACTATTTGAATCCTGCATTCATAGTAAAATCAGCGGGACTAGGACTAGGATAATAGTTTTCTTCCTTATTGAAATTGATGGGAGAGATACTATCCATTGTAGACTGTAGTTGAAAAAAAAAATGATGTAGAGAAAAAAATAAAGAAAAAGAGATTGGAATATGGAAATTGGAAATATGAATGAAAATTGCAAAACCTAATAAAAATTAAAATAAGAGCAATTGATAACAAAAATATTAAGAGAATAAATGAATAATTGAGACTTGAGAGTTGAGATATGAGAAAATGAGAGAATTTGAGTTGTGAGAATATGAGAGTTTAAGGCCAATTATAGAAAAAAATAGGGAAAGAAAATGACGAAAAAGACCCTTCCAACAGCTATATTTCAAGGGTAAAAGTGTAATTGAAAAAAATAAAAAAGATTTACATTTTTTTTTTTTTTTTGGGCCAACCCGGCGGTTGGCCGTTGGAACAGCCAACCCGCGCCAACCCGCAGCAACCCTCTTGCAAAGAGGACAATTAGCAACCGCGGGCCGCCGGGTTACCATTGTGCACCCGGCCGCCCGGGGTTGTGGCAGGTTGGGCTCAACCCGGCCCGCCAGGTTTGAGCCCTCTTTTTAGGGCCGGTTAGGGTTGGCCCGCCTAACCCAGCCATTTTTTCCACCTCTAATTATAAGGAAAGAATCAGAGAGCGAGGTAAGGGGATAGATGAGTAGAGGATTTACTTACTGAGCCTTAGTTGTGCTCACCCCGTTGTTTTCTATGTTTTTGCAGGACCTAGGTGAGGACACAATCGGATGGGCGTCGGCAAGCGAAGGGAAATGGCTACACTGTCCACCCTGCCTTTGATGTTTTTGTACATGAAACAACTTTTGTATAAAGAATGTATATGTTTAATAAAAGAAAATTTTGGGCCTAACTTTTATGCTATTTTACATGTATTTCACTGTGCATATTTTATGAGAATACGAGTAGAAAGCAGTCGTTACACTAGCATCAATGAATGTTGAGCTCCAGGTTGAGCATGAAAAGATGGAAAGTGCGAATAAGATATTGATCCATTTGCAAGAGTTGTATGGTGAGAACTCAGTGGTAAAGCAATACGAATTGTGTTTGACACTATTCACAATGAGGCTTAGGGAAGGAGTTGCCCCAGATGATAATGTTATGAAAATGAGTATTATTATAGGGCAATTGCGTACACTTGAGATTGTGATGCCACATAGTCTTGAGGTGAATTTGATTCTGCAATCCCTTCCACCAAGTTTCAAGCCCTTCATCACAAATTATAATCTCAATAGGATTGAGCGCACTCTTGCAGAACTGTTGAATGAGATTCAACAGTTCTATAAGCAGGGAAGAAAGGAAAAGGGGCAAGAGGATGTTTTTGCAGCTTCTTCTAGTAAGACTAAGAAGAAGCAATGGAAGTAAAAGAAAGGTCCAAAAGTTAGACCACGGAAAAGGCCTTTTAAGAAGGATGCTTCTAAGACTGAGACGGGCAAAGAAAAGGTCAATGATAAAGGATAGTGTTTCCACTGCAAGAAAGATGGACATTGGAAGATGAATTATCCTTTTTATCTAAAGACAGCTCCAGTAGGTATGTTCCATTCTTATGTTATAGAGTTCGAATTAAATGTTAGTACAAATGATCATTCCTGGATATTAGATTCAGCTGCTACATCTCACATTTATGTTTCATTGCAGGCACTGCGGAATAGTTCTGCACTGTTAAAAGGTGAAGTAATTTTGAAGATGGCAAATGGAGCAAAAGTTACGGCTGAGGCAGGTGGGACTTGCCATTTGACATTGCCATTAGGACACATTTTGTATATGTACAGAACTTTGTATTTTGCCAAAGCAACTAGAAATCTCATTTCTATTTATGTTTTATGTAAATCTGGTTACAAAATATAGTTTAATGGAAATGAATGTCTAATTTATTTTGGAAATGAATTAGTTGGCAAAGCAATTAATACAAATGGTTTGTATGTTTTGGTAATGAATGATTATGACATAATGAATACCATTACAAATAAGAGATCTCGAAATGAAATTAATCCAAAATTACTTTGGCATCATCGATTAGGTCATATAGGAGATAAAAGGATAATCAGGTTAGAAGCAAATGGGCTTTTAAGCCCATTGGGTTCAGAACCCTATCCAACTTGTGAATCCTGTCTTCAAGGAAAAATGATCAAATCATCCTTTAAGGGTAAAGGGGAAAGATCCAAAGAATTATTAGAGGTTGTACATTCAGATGTATGCAAACCATTTAATGAAATGGCTCGAGGAGGTTTTCAATACTTCATTATCTTTTCCAATGATTATTCTAGGTACGGGTATTTGTATTTAATGAAATACAAATCTGAATCCTCTGAAAAGTTCAAAGAGTTTAAGAATGAAGTAGAGAAACAGTCTGGAAAGAGTATTAAGTCTCTACAATTAGATCATGGTGGTGAATATTTAAGTATAGAATTTCGAGATCTTCTAAAGGAGAATAGTATAATATCCTAGTTGACTCCTCCGTATACGTCGCAACATAATAGTGTGTCTGAAAGGAAGAACTGTACTTTATTAGATATGGTACAGTCGATGGTAAGTTTTATAGACTTGCCAACGTCATTATGGGGATTTGCCCTTGAATCTGTTATGCATATTCTGAATAGGGTACCATCTAAATCTATTGAGATGACACCATATGAGATGTGGTATGGTAAACCTCCTAGTCTCAAATATATGAGAATTTGGGGTTGTCCAACTTATGTCAAGATAGACAAGTTGAACGTTAAATATGAGAAATGTCGGTTTATAGGGTATCCCAAAAATAGTTTGGGATATCATTTTTACTTCCACACTGATCAACGAATTTCGATTAGTAGGAATGCACACTTTCTTGAGAAAGAGTTCTTAGAAGAGAGTGGTGCAGGAAGAAAAATTGTGCTCTAGGAAGAGTCCGGGGAGCCTCAGACCGAAAATACTCAAATGGGTGGTCCCTCTCAAGAAACATTAATACCTAAAACGGTTTCGATTCGTAAATTACCTAGAGTATCTCAACCTCCAGAAGGATATGGGTTACTTCATGAAGAGATTTTTGAATCTATCATGATTGGAGAAGTCAATCATGGGGATGATCCTAGAAGTTATGAAGAAGCGATATTAGATATCGGTTCTGGAAAATGGCTAGAAGCTATGAATTCTGAGATAGAATCCATGTATGCTAATCAAGTATGGACTCTCGTTGATCCTCCCGAAGGAATAGTTCCTATTGGATGTAAATGGATCTTCACGAGAAAGATTGGCAAAGATGGAAATGTAGAGACCTACAAAGTAAGACTGGTTACGAAAGGTTATACTAAAAAACAAGGGTTGGATTATGAGGAAACTTTCTCACCAGTCGCTATGCTTAAATCAATTAGAATTATGCTAGCTATAGTTGCACACTATGATTATGAGATATGGCAAATGGATGTCAAAATAGCATTCCTCAATGGATTTATTGAGGAAAAATATATACATGTAACAACCTATAGCTTTTGCATCCAGTTCTGAAAGAAATAAAGTGTGCAAGATGCATAAATCCATTTACGGGTTAAAACAACCTTCAAGAAGCTGGAACATTCGGTTTGATGAAATAATCAAAACATTTGGTTTTATAAAGAATCCGGATGAACCCTGTGTTTATAAATGGACAAAGGATCATGCAATCATATTTCTCATACTGTATGTAGATGACATACTATTGATGGGAAATGACATTGGGATGATGACTAAAGTTAAGTTGTGGTTATCCGGAACTTTCTCCATGAAAGACTTAGGAGAAGCGACCTACATTCTAGGAATTCGTATCTATAGAGATAGAACGAAAGGATTAATAGGCTTATCCCGGAAGATGTACATAGAAAAGATGCTAAAACAGTTCAGCATGCAAGACTCCAAAAGGGGAATTTTGCCTTGTAGTCACAGAATTCATCTTTCAAAAGATATGAGTCCAAAGACTGATCAGGAGCGTGAGCGGATGCGTGGAATACCCTATGCTTCAACTGTGAGTAGTCTCATGTATGCTATGCTATGTACTAGGCCTGATATTGCATATGTTATGAGTGCTACAAGCAGATATCAGTTCGACCTAGGGGAAAAACACTGGTCAGCTGTTAAGACGATCCTTAAGTACTTAAGAAGAACTAAGGATCTAATACTAAGTTAAAGAGGTTTAGAGTTGAAAATTGAAGGATACTCTGATTCTGATTTTCAATCAGATGTGGATGATAGAAAGTCTACATCCGGGTTCATTTTCATATGCAATGGAGGAGCAGTTAGTTGGAAGAGTTCTAAACAATCAACTACTACCGATTCCATAATTGAAGCTGAATACATTGCCACTTCAGAAGCAGCAAAGGAAGCTGTCTGGATGCGCAAGTTCATGACTAAACATGGTGTGGTTCCAAACATGGATTATTCGATAACCTTGTATTGTGACAATACTGGTGCTATTGCACATGCAAAGGAGCCAAGAGCACACCAGAAGTCAAAACATATTCAACGTAAATATCACATTTTGAGAGAATTCGTTAAAGCTGGAGAAATTTTGGTGCAGAAAACACCTTTAGCGGAGAATGTAGCTAACCCACTCACTAAAGCGATGACACAGAAGCAGTTGGACTATCTTCTTGAGAAGATGGGTATTAGATACCATAGCGATTGGCTCTAGTGTAAGTGGGAGTTTTGTTAGTGTATGCCCTAGGAACCAATCGTGTTGTCGGTTTTAGGATATTATATCTTGTAAATGTATTATGAATAAAAGAAAGTGTTCTTATTTCACATGTTGATTTTCTGCTTCATTTATATTATATTATATTATATTTAATATTGCACGTNTCTCAACCTCCAGAAGGATATGGGTTACTTCATGAAGAGATTTTTGAATCTATCATGATTGGAGAAGTCAATCATGGGGATGATCCTAGAAGTTATGAAGAAGCGATATTAGATATCGGTTCTGGAAAATGGCTAGAAGCTATGAATTCTGAGATAGAATCCATGTATGCTAATCAAGTATGGACTCTCGTTGATCCTCCCGAAGGAATAGTTCCTATTGGATGTAAATGGATCTTCACGAGAAAGATTGGCAAAGATGGAAATGTAGAGACCTACAAAGAAAGACTAGTTACGAAAGGTTATAATAAAAAACAAGGGTTGGATTATGAGGAAACTTTCTCACCAGTCGCTATGCTTAAATCAATTAGAATTATGCTAGCTATAGTTGCACACTATGATTATGAGATATGGCAAATGGATGTCAAAATAGCATTCCTCAATGGATTTATTGAGGAAAAATATATACATGTAACAACCTATAGCTTTTGCATCCAGTTCTGAAAGAAATAAAGTGTGCAAGATGCATAAATCCATTTACGGGTTAAAACAACCTTCAAGAAGCTGGAACATTCGGTTTGATGAAATAATCAAAACATTTGGTTTTATAAAGAATCCGGATGAACCCTGTGTTTATAAATGGACAAAGGATCATGCAATCATATTTCTCATACTGTATGTAGATGACATACTATTGATGGGAAATGACATTGGGATGATGACTAAAGTTAAGTTGTGGTTATCCGGAACTTTCTCCATGAAAGACTTAGGAGAAGCGACCTACATTCTAGGAATTCGTATCTATAGAGATAGAACGAAAGGATTAATAGGCTTATCCCGGAAGATGTACATAGAAAAGATGCTAAAACAGTTCAGCATGCAAGACTCCAAAAGGGGAATTTTGCCTTGTAGTCACAGAATTCATCTTTCAAAAGATATGAGTCCAAAGACTGATCAGGAGCGTGAGCGGATGCGTGGAATACCCTATGCTTCAACTGTGAGTAGTCTCATGTATGCTATGCTATGTACTAGGCCTGATATTGCATATGTTATGAGTGCTACAAGCAGATATCAGTTCGACCTAGGGGAAAAACACTGGTCAGCTGTTAAGACGATCCTTAAGTACTTAAGAAGAACTAAGGATCTAATACTAAGTTAAAGAGGTTTAGAGTTGAAAATTGAAGGATACTCTGATTCTGATTTTCAATCAGATGTGGATGATAGAAAGTCTACATCCGGGTTCATTTTCATATGCAATGGAGGAGCAGTTAGTTGGAAGAGTTCTAAACAATCAACTACTACCGATTCCATAATTGAAGCTGAATACATTGCCACTTCAGAAGCAGCAAAGGAAGCTGTCTGGATGCGCAAGTTCATGACTAAACATGGTGTGGTTCCAAACATGGATTATTCGATAACCTTGTATTGTGACAATACTGGTGCTATTGCACATGCAAAGGAGCCAAGAGCACACCAGAAGTCAAAACATATTCAACGTAAATATCACATTTTGAGAGAATTCGTTAAAGCTGGAGAAATTTTGGTGCAGAAAACACCTTTAGCGGAGAATGTAGCTAACCCACTCACTAAAGCGATGACACAGAAGCAGTTGGACTATCTTCTTGAGAAGATGGGTATTAGATACCATAGCGATTGGCTCTAGTGTAAGTGGGAGTTTTGTTAGTGTATGCCCTAGGAACCAATCGTGTTGTCGGTTTTAGGATATTATATCTTGTAAATGTATTATGAATAAAAGAAAGTGTTCTTATTTCACATGTTGATTTTCTGCTTCATTTATATTATATTATATTATATTTAATATTGCACGTGAAATGTCCGGATGACACTGATCTTTAGAAGATCAGATCATCAAAGAATTCCCTACGCAAGTAATGTTAATTGGGCAATAACATTGCATAGTAGGCATGATGAATGTCTCCATTGAATATCATGTGAAGGTATTAGTGTGGGTGATTATAAGAGGTATGTCATTAAGGCATCAGCATGGATAAATGGTTAGTGAACTGTTTATCGAATACGACCGATTATGATGAATCACATGGATATGGTCAATGATGCATCGTAGGATCGTGCTAGTGTACCACTAATCCTTAGACTTGAGACATCACAGTTGGATTCAACATAGGATGCATATGGTTCATATGGTGTATAAGCACGAGACTAGTCATGTCTTTTGTAATAAGCCGGTTTGGTCATATGTTATTCATGTGCGAGGACAAGTGATGGTCAAGATGGGGATCCGTTAACTCAAAATAGTCCAATCTCGAGTTCCCAGACGAATGTCAATAAACATTGAAAAAGGGAAATCTCTAGCCAGAGTATAATGAATGTCAGATGAAAAATAGTTTCATGTTGACAAGTTCCATTGTATCGATTGACAATTTGATTAAAGATTAAGTTAAATGTTTTGACATACCATGAACCATTCTTAATCGGGATTAGATAACGGAGGGATTTGACTGCACAGTACGTACGATCAGAATAGGTTCATTGGAGTTTACACTTCATTGTGGTTTAGGGGTTATGGAACATTGCTAGATGTCTACCATAATCAGTGGGAGTTTCAATTATAAAGAAACATATCAAAATCAGATATTGGGCCCACGGCTAGATCACAATGAACTAAAATGGTCACACATAAAACCAAGCTCAAGGAGAGAGAGTAATACATATCATTAATCAGATTAATGATGTTCGGACGTAAACAGTTGTATCCGAATTAATGTATTGGTGAGAAATGATTATCCATGGATAGCTAGCACTAACCAAGGGTAATAAGGATTTATTAAATATTATTATTGAATTGGATTCAATGATGGGGGCAAAAGTGCATTGGCTTTATTCTAAAGGGTTAGAATATTTAATGGAATTAAAATTTGGTCTAATTATAAATTAACCATAAAACCAATGACTTGACATAAATGTTTATTTTCAAGTTAATTTTAAATTATTTGAGGCCTTCCCAAAACAATTTAAAATTACATTTTGTGCCCATGGTATATAAATTAAGTTTTATACCATTTTAATTCAATTGAATCAATTGAAACAAAAAGCAATCTCTCACTTTCTCTCTCACTCTCTCGGCTCTCTCATCTTTGGCTTGAGTGGACTTCATTTTGAGTTTCTTCATTCTCTTTTTGAAGAATCTAGACTCCAAGTTTCAACATCAAGCTTTTAATAGCAAAAGGAGTTGGTAATTTTCTATCCTTTTCTTACATTAATATGTTAATGTTATAATGGTTTGTTTTCTACCTTATGTCCATCATCTTGATCATCATTTTCTCTTTATTTCCATGTCCAAAATGCATGAATCCCAACAGAAGAGTAGAGTGACTATTGAATTAGATTAACCTTGTAGCTTCCAATGACATGGACGACCACAAAATGTTACCCACAGCAACAAGCCAAGTAGGTTTCTCTAATGTGATGAGGATGTTGTCATCGACATTGTTTCCGAAAACGTAGTAACCAACAATTGAGACTGGGAAGTAACACAAAGCTCCAACAATATATGCAACTGCTACTCCTTTCCATAGTGGTCCTTTTAATGGATTCTCAAGAGTTGAGGGAATTGTTGCTTGGATATCCAGAACCACATTATGCCTGCATATGCAAAAGCTAACTCTCCCAACCCACTCAAGAAGTCAAATAAAACTCCTGTGTGGTTTTCGGGTTTGGTTTAGTGTAACTGATTTAGGCAAAAAAATGAGGAAGATGATAGAGCATTGTGGAAGAGGAAGAGCGATGTCCAATGGTGGTGGAAGACGATAGCCAGCCGACGGTGGTAGTGGAAGAGGATAAATTAGTGGGAGAGATCTGATTAAGGGGAAGGAATGAGATTTCAATTTTAAGGTTTCATTTCAATTTTAGGAGAACTGATTTGGGAGGGAATAGATTTACGGGAAAGATAGATTAAATCAATTTTTTTTTTATCTTTAATTTTTTTAATTTTTGGAACTGGATGACGTGACAATTAACTGATGTGGCATATGAGATGGCATTTGCCACGTTAGTGCCATGTCAATTAGTATGGGATATTAGTACAGGAGATTAGTAAGGCTAGCATTACTCGTCTTTTATACGGCTTGAGAAGACATGGGGACAACACTTAAGAAGAAAACACTATTAGTAGAAAAAAAAAACATGCATAGAAATATGTAAATAAATTAGAGAAGTATTAAGGCCTTGAACTCTTTGGAAGCCGTACCCTCAAATTGATAACCAATGGACAGAGGGAAGAATAGGAGTCATAATAATGACTTAATTCAATTAAAACATTAAAGTATCTCTAAATGACTCTTTATATGATATAAACTATTTATTTATCCATAGAAATAAGAGTCTAACAAATTTTTTATTCTTTAAATATAAATTAAAGAATGGATTTGACTCTCTACATTTAGAGAATCAAATTTCACTCTCTATCCTAATTTTAAATAATAAATTGCAAGTTTTTATGCATTTTATTTATGATTTATCTCTCCTATTAAATTTCTTTCTTGAAAAAACATATTCTCTCTCTTAAAATTTAAATAGTCTATTGAATTTGAATAAAAATTTTGTTTTTTATATTTAAAAATCAATAAAGATGCTCTTTATTTATATGAAATATGCTCTTTAAAATAAAGAGTACCATTGGAGATGCTCTTAGTATTGGTAAGTGCAGTAGCATCTAATAATACAACATTGGGTTTTGTAATATTCCTAAGAAATCGGATGCATATGTTTCAGTATAAAACAGGAAATATGCATACTTTTAATTAGTCATTCGGTTGTTTTAAATTATTGTTCTCTTACTCTAAGATTCAAACTTAAAAACATATATA